>NC_091443.1:51572374-52262782 GCF_964237555.1 Oryctolagus cuniculus
TGCCAACAAGAACATTTGAGCGTGGCTGGAACCACACTGCTTCCTGCCAGAGCTGGATCCCAGGTCACGGGTGTACTGCCAGCCTGGCAGGACATGTTGATAAGCAGGCCAGTTAAGTGGAACACTCCCTTCTGCTCAGCACCTATCTAAGATTCCTGTCCTGATCACCTCCCTGTGCACATGGCAAGACAAGAAGGGTGTGTGTGTGTGTTGGGGTTAGAGGCAGTGGTGGTAAGAGTAGGTTTTGTTTTATTTTTTAAATAACGAATTAATGGGCCGGCGCCGCGGCTCACTAGGCTAATCCTCCGCCTAGCGGCGCCGGCACACCGGGTTCTAGTCCCGGTCGGGGCGCCGGATTCTGTCCCGGTTGCCCCTCTTCCAGGCCAGCCCTCTGCTGTGGCCAGGGAGTGCAGTGGAGGATGGCCCAGGTGCTTGGGCCCTGCACCCCATGGGAGACCAGGAAAAGCACCTGGCTCCTGGCTCCTGCCATCGGATCAGCGCGGTGCGCCGGCCGCAGCGCGCCGGCTGCGCCAGCCATTGGAGGGTGAAGCAACGGCAAAGGAAGACCTTTCTCTCTGTCTCTCTCTCTCACTGTCCACTCTGCCTGTCAAAAAAAATAAAATAAAAATAAAAAAAATAACGAATTAATGAAAACAGGACTGCATTGTGGGGTAGCAGAGAGGAAACTGGACTAAAAGTTAAGAAAATCCGGACTCCAGGAGGCTCTGCTGCTCACAAGTTCTGTGAGCTCAAGCTGGGCACTTCGCTTCTCTGAGCCGCTTTCCTGCAAATGAAGGTACTTGCCCAGATGTTAAGCCCAGGTATTGAGCCCAGGTGCATTTTTTTTTTTTGACAGGCAGAGTGGACAGTGAGTCCAGCAGAGGGCTGGACTGGAAGAGGAGCAACCGGGACAGAATCCGGCACCCCGACGGGGACTAGAACCTGGTGTGTCGGCGCCGCAGGCTGAGGATTAGCCTAGTGAGCTGCGGCGCCGGCCCAGCCCAGGTGCTTTGAGGCATGCTGTATTCTTCTTTTTATTCCCCACAAGCACCCTGCGAAGTAGTTATTGTCTTCATTTTGCAAAGGAAGAAACTGAGGCTGAGGGGATGAGTGATTTGCCAAAAGCAACGCAGCTGGGAAGTGGTTAAGTTTCAAGGTCAGGTTTTCATAGCCTCAAACCCATTAAGCCGTTCACCATTGTAAATGACCTCCAAACTCCCTTTCAGCTCTAATGCTCTGAAATTTCTTGTATGGTCTCTCAGTGTCAGTGTTTCTTCACGGATCTGTTCATAGCAACAAGACGCAGACGCTAAACTGCTCAACCTGCACTGTTTACGGCCACAGACGCAAACATCCCCAATTATTCAAGGGTCCCAGATCCCAGGGCTGGAAGAGGTGTCTCACCCCCTCCCCCGGCTTTTCCATACTCACAGGAGGAAAATCAAGGAGCAAAGAGAAGGCTTTCCAAATTCACCCAGTTCTTTCATTTTTGTTTTCTGTAATAACCACTAAAACAGCTGAATTTCATAATGCAGCAAACACTGTTCATGACTTATTTATTGTCAGGGTGCCATATTTATTCCTGTGTGTGACCCCCTGTGGGACAGGCCCGCTTTCATTTGCACCTGCAATGTGGCACCATGCTCAAGACTGAGTCTGATCCCACCCTTTAGGGGCTCCCATTCCAGGGCAGCCCAACTCTCATATTCTAAGATCACACACAGGGCAAAGCAACAGCAAACAAAGAAAATGTTACAACAGAAAACAGCGGCATGTTGGGAATGGAGTGTCCCGTACACCCCTCCCCAGCCTCTCCTCTGCCCACAGGCAGGTGAGAGAAGTCTTTTTTTTGAGAAGTCATTTGGACCGTAAGCAAAGTTACACTCAAACGATCTCAAGTGTATTGGCACCTACAAAAGGCAGATGCAAACAGGCGTGAGAATGTTCTGAAAAATTAAGACACTTACGCTCCTTAAAAAAAAAAAAAAAAAGTCTGTTTCTCAGTGGACAGGCCCAGACCGAGGTCAGAAATAATAGGGGAAAAGTTACCCTGGAGTTTAATCACAAGAGGTCTGTCAATATTTAGCTTTTTCTGCAAGAGACCATCCAGCAGAAGCAATTAACATAAAACAAATTCAGGGGAGGCGGCAGTGTGTCCCATGCGGGCAAGGGACCTGGCAGGCTCACACACTGCCGACGGAAGCCTTTTCAGACGGGCAGCTGCCACCTATTAACATTCACAACCGCTAGCCAGCAATTCCACGTCTCAGCATTAAGATACAACTCAGCATTCTTAATAACAGCATTGTGTGTTTATAATAATTCCCAACATTAGGGAAATCATTACATGAACTATGGATATTATGGAAAGGGGCAGGTATTTGGTGGAGCAGTGAAGAAGCCCTGTGGGATGCCCGCACCCCATGGTACCACAGTTCCTGAATTCAAGTCCTGGCTCTGTTTCTGATTCCAGCTTCCTGCTAATGCGCATCCTACCAGGTAGCAGGTGATGGCTCACGTAGTTGGGTCCCTGCTCCTACATGGGAAGCCTGGATTGAGTTCCCTGTTCTCCCAGCCCGACCCAGCCCTGACCACTGCAGGCATCTGGGGAGTGAATCAGCAAAGGGGAGTTCTCTTTCTTTCTCAAATAAATAAAAACTAAATTAATTTTTTTTAAATTGAGGAAAATCTTCAGAAACAGACACAGAAAATTTTCCAAGATATACTGGGTACTTCAAAAAGTTTGTGGAAAAAAGGAATTAAAAAGTGAGTTTTTTTTGAAATCTATGTATAGGTTTTCATGATACACATTTTCCATGAATTTGTTGTAGATTTCTTATATTAAGGAAAAAAAAAGGCAAGTTACAAACTCTTCCTATAATGTGCTCCCATTTATGTAATATTAAATAACTAAAAAAGGGCAGAATCATAAGTCCCTATACACACAGAAATGCACAGAAAAGGGTCCAGAAAGACATACATGGATTTGATAACAGTGATTACGAGAATTTGAGGAATAAGGGTCAGAGGGTCTTACTTTAGCTGTATTATTTGAAATTTGTTTAAAACATATTCATGGATAGAGAATAATCACAAATAAGATGGAAAATGAGGGGCTGGCGCTGCGGCATAGGTAAAGCTGCCACCTGCAATGCCAGCATCCCATATGGGCTCCAGTTCAAGTCCCAGTTGCTCCTCTTCCGATCCAGCTCTCTGCTATGGCCTGGGAAAGCAGAAGATGGGCCAAGTCCTTGGGCCCCTGCACTCACGTGGGAGACCCGGAAGAAGCTCTTAGATCAGCGCAGCTCCGGTCATTACAGCCAACTGGGGAGTGAACCCGTGGATGGAAACCTGACCTCTCTTTCTCTTTGCCTCTCCTCTCTGTGTAACTGACTTTCAAATAAATAAATAAATCTTAAAAAAAAGATGGAAAATGGACTAAATATGAGACCACCTCTGTATACGAAATTGAAGGTGTTCACCATTTGTCATCAAATGCCAGACCAAGTTTAAATCTTGTGGCTGGGGGCGGGGGAAGGGCAGGATCCACACCAGCCTGGAGTGAGGACCTGAGTTCAGATGCTCACCCCGCCCCTCACTCGTCCCAGATCACTGGCAAGCTGCTTCATGTCTCCAAAGCCTTGGTCTAATCCAAAGAGATCTAGCTGGCTCACAGGGCGCATGAGGTTAGGTGAGAATGTGCAGTGCACTTTCCACAGAGCCCACCGCAGCCAAGCACTCAATAAATGGTAGCCATTATTTGTATTAATAATACCGAATAAATTCAGTATCAAAAATCAGATCCTGAGATCATTTCAAAGAGAATCTTTACAACATTTGATTATGATTTAGCCTTTATATTCATCATGTTTCCTTTAAAGAATGACTAATTCTGTGAATTTTAGTCGTTAAGTTTTAGAGCTGGAAAGGATTTCAAGGGCTCATCTAACGTAGTGGTTCCCAAGTGTGGCCACCAAGAATCAGTCAGGAAGACTGCAGTGGGGAAGGAGATGTTCCGAGGCTCCACTTCAGACTGGAACAGGATTTCCGGCTGGTGAGATCACATGACCTCTACTTCGCCCAGCCTTTCTATATCTGCATGTACAGAACGCCCCTGCAGAGGGAATTTAGGGCTAAAGACAGAGGAACTGTCATTGTAGTCCCTTTTGTAGAGCTTCAATTTTTACCCATTCAAAAAAGAAATCCTTAAAAAAAAGTGGTAATAATAACGATAAGATTGTCTGGGGGAATCTATGGCAGTCAAGCCACACACCAGAAGGGGGGGGGGGGTGTCTTTATGCTTTGTCCCAGAAATCCCAATATAGAAAACTACAAAATTTTAGGTATAAAGAAGTGTATGTCTATCAAAGAAGGAAAAAAAAAAATCCCGAACAGCAACAGAAAACAGGGAAACATTTTAAATGTTTAACAAGTAGGAAAAGATTTTACAAATCATGTTACATCTACAATGGAATATCATGTTTGAGAATATTTTATTTTTTGGGGCCAGCGCTGTGACACAGCAGGTTAATGCCCTGGCCTGAAGCACCAGCATCCCATATGGGCACCAGTTCAAGTCCCAGTTGCTCCACTTCCAATCCAGCTCTCTGCCATGGCCTGGGAAAGCAGTAGAGGATGGCCCAAGTCCTTGGGCCCCTGCACCCACATGGGAGACCCAGAGGAAGCTCCTGGCTTCGGACCGGCGCAGTTCTGGCTATTGCGGCCAATTGGGGAGTGAACCAGCGGATGGAAGACCTCTCTCTCTCTCTCTTCTATGTGTAACTCTGACTCTTGTCGCTCCCCGTCTTCGTGGAGGAACGACACAGGACCCTGCGCTGTTCTTTTGTCTGCTCGGCCCTCCCCGGGTTTGCTGCTGGTCCTTCCCGGGTTGGCTGCCGACCCCTCCACCTCCGTGGAGGGGCGGCTGCCCCTGCCACTTTCCCCACTTCCGCGGAGGAGCGGCACACCGCCGGCCGGCTCTCTCGGGGGCTGCACAGGTGTTCCTCAGGTGTTCCTGGTGCATGTTGTCTCTCTCCTCCTTTATAGTCCTCTTCCACCAATCCCAACTCTGCTACCCACACGCCGAGCACGCTGCTCTCCTCCAATCAGGAGCAGGATCAGCTCCTGCAGCTTGTCAAACTGATGAGGCAGCTGCGTAGAAGTTGTTTGGTCTCTTTCTCTGCCATATTGTGGAAGAGCAGATGCATAGAATAAGTCTTAATTCCAGTAACTTAGTCTAGTCCGAGTTGCTCCCCACAGACTCTCAAGTAAAAAATAAATAAATCTTTTTAAAAAATTTATTTTTAAGAGCCCAAGAAAATACCACAACGTTAAATGGGCAGGACAGGATATAATTGTGCATATATGGTCTAATCACAATTTTGGAGTAGGAAGATAGTAGGAAATGTTTATTAAAAATGGGCTGGTATTGTGGTGGAGCTGGTAAAGCTGCCGCCTGCAACACCGGCATCACATATGGGCATCAGTTCAAGATCTGGCCAGTCCACTTCCGATACAGCTCCCTGCTAATACACCTGAGAAAGCAGCAGAGGATGGCCCAAGTGGTTGGGCCCCTGACTATGAGGGAGATCCAGAAGAAGCTTCCAGTTCCTGCCTTTAGTCTGGCCCAGCCCCGGCTGTTGTGGCCATCTAGAGAGCGAACCAGCAGACAGAAGGTCCCTCTCTCTCTGTCTCTTCCTCTTTCTCTCTCTCTGAAACTCGCCTTTCAAATAAATAAATCTTAAAAAAAAAGAGGCCTTGGGTTTCTGCCCTCAAGGAGCTAACTGGCTCTGTGGACGGATAAGACATATATATCTAAGAAAGAGTAAGGAACGACATAAGATAATACAAAAGAAATACAGGCGAATATATGTGCATATACATGTATATGTGTGTACACACACAATGCACCTCATTGTGTGTTATCTTTTATCCCCAAAGTAGAATATAAACCCCTTATAGAGTAGTTCTATTTCATTCCTCATTTTTGTATGTAACCCTAATACCTAACATGTGTGGCAGACAGTAGATGCTTAATAAACTCAGGGTGGTCTATATTCTCCACAGTTAATACACAACTAGTTCTGAGTGAACTATTTACCACAGCAGGAATAACCGGGGGCGGGGAGGAGGCATTTCAGTGAACGGGGGTAAGGGGAGGACGAAGATGGAACTTCCCCTGGCCTACATCAGAGTCACAGAGGCAGCTCCGCTATGCTCGGGACGCCTCGAGGACTTCAGTTCTGGGGGAGGGGTAGCTAGGCAGTGAGGGATTTAGACCTGTACGAATCTACTTTTATTTTCAGAGGAGAAAGCAATGACGGCAAGCTGCTCCTACTTTTTTCAGGCTGGGCCACAGTGGTGACCCTAGTGGAATCCTCTGCACCAGCCATGCCCTTGTCAGGCCACACCCCGCACTGTCCCTTCTTCTGGCCCCATACAGAACTCCAGCCATCCTCCCGGCTCCCCACACCAGCCACGGGACAGCCTTCTTCCTGAGTCCACGCTGGGCGTTTGTGTTCTCTCTCCCGGGTGAGCAATGATCTGATCTGAAGAGAGGGTTTATCCCTGAAAAGTTGATAGGACACAGAGAGCAAACTCCAAGTTCACCCTGGATGCAGTGAGGAAAGGCAACTGAGCCTGAATCCTGCATTTTCCCATCCTGGATTTTCTTGGTTCTCTGGGACATAGTACACACTACAGGATTAATATTTGTCTATCTAGAAAAAAAAAAAACTTCAAAGTTCATCACTTCCCCTAGCCCTGAGTGAACTGCAATCATTCTAAGTAGTAGGATGCACCTGCTTAGGGTGCTCTCCTTCCATAGAGCACCCCGCTGCCCCGGAAGGAGGAAGTTCCCCCTCCTTTCTAACCTAAGGCACTCCTACTAAAATTGAAAGTTATATCAAGGCAGCAAAGGAGCATCCTCTGTGGCATTTTTCGCAGGTACTTCGTGCATGCTAACGTTTGAGACGCACAGCTCTACCTCCTAACCGCTAGAGGCTTCCAGACACCCTCATCTCTCCTGTGTTCATAATTCTAATGAGTTTCCTTTCCAGTAGGCTCCAAGATTCCCTCTCTGCCTCTTCATCTCTCTCCCAGGTTTCCTTCCACTCTTAGATTTCCTATCCTCGTCATCCCGTTACTCCCCTTCCCCCATCTTCCATCTCTAAATCTCCCCTCCTAAATGGACAGAAGCCTTGCTTTGCCTACCCCGCCCTCCCTCCCCCATTTTTCTGACCTGGCATTCTTCCCTGTAGGAATGTTAATTAGGATGTGGGATTTAATTAATTCAGCAGCTAATTAGAAATGGGAGAGGAAGAGTGGGAGAGGAGGAGGGCGGGAGAGCTGGAGCCCGCTTCAGTGCAGAAGGCACCGCAGATGGTTCTGGGTTGGCTGGCACCATGCCACCGCCCTCCAACCCCCCACCCTACTGCACGTACAGCGAGGGGGGAGGGGCGAAAGTGAGGGGCATAGGCTGGTAGAGTCTCCAGACTCATTCAGTCCTGCCGCTGCTTTGTGCTGGGAAGACAGACAGAGGGAGAACCCAAGGAAGGGAAGAGGCACGGACAGACCCGCACTCAGAAAGATTCAACGCAGGGTGCATCCAAGCCGAAAACTCCTCTCCACTTCAACACCAGAAGGAGCCAAGGGGAGAGTCTGCTCATCCCCAGAGGCAGCCAGCGTCTTGGGGTTCCTCGGTTCCTAAGGACCACTGAGGACAAGATGGGAAGATGCAGCCCCTGATCCTCTGGAGAAAAAGGGCTAGCTCACTCTCGCAATAGGAAGCCACCCGCTGCCATTCTTCCCGTGCCAGCTGTTTCTCAGCAGGAGCAGGCAGAGGAAGACAGCTACCGCAAATGGAAGAGGGGGTGGGGAGGGGGCACGGGCACCAATGGGCACCGGTGAGCAAATGGACAAGGAAGAAGAATGAAGGGAAGGAAGAGGTGGGGGAAGGCAAGGAAGAACTAAATAATGGAGGAGGAAGAGGAGGAAACCGGGGGCAGAGCCATGCTTCGTTTGCCAAGAAGGACAAAGAGGGACGGAATCCTGTGCAGAGCACTTCCACATAGTCCAGCCTAGGCCAGGCAGAGGGGCGTGGCGGCCCTGCAGGAAGGGGCAGGAGCAGATCCTTCCAAGGGTCAACCAGGGAGCCCATCCTGCAGGATCTCCCCAAATACTGGACATCTCTGCCACACCAGGGATTTGTCAAAGGCAATGGAAAAGAGCTTCCAAGTGAACAGAAAAGGAGGCTAGAAGGACAGGAGGAGGCTGCAGAATCCGATCCCAGGAGCTCCAGCAGGGAGGTGGGTGAGGAACGGGGCTTTGAGCAGTACCCGGCTGGCTCTGGAGGGAGTCATCTGACACTTGGAGGGAAACTACTTCCATGAGGGGACTGATTTGAGGAATGAGAGAGAAAAGCACCCCTTTGTTGGGAGGTGTTTAAAAAGCTTTGGGCTTAGAGCCTTGGGAGGGACTAGTTAAGAAGGGCCAGGAGGTGGTCTGCCATCAGCGACAGACTACCTAAGATTCAGCTGAAGGAAACTGAGCAGGAGCGTGTGAAGCCAGATGAAGGTTTTCAGGTGTTAGCTGCCATAAAGCTAAATGCAGTGGCAGGGAAGGGTCACTGTAGCTAAGAGACAGGGTTTTCTTGGCTAGGAATTCCAATTTGATCTCTTTACCACCTAGGGCTTCCTGTAAGAGCCAGGAGGGAGTGAATCAAAACTGGGAGAGAGGAATTAGACTCGGGGGCTTTCTATTCTCCATAGCACACCCATGAGGTTAAACCTGAGGCTGGCAGATGAAATAAAGTAGTTCTCAGAGCGAGTTGCTGTGGGCTCAAAGTGGGAACACATGCATGCTTCCTAAGCCTATTTTCTAGTGTAGGTTTTAGTTACCAATAAAAATTACAAGAACATCTATTAATACAGCCATGATGATCACTTCACACCAAAGACAAATCCTCCAGAACAGGATTAGCAGTGCAGACGGGAAGGAGAAGGTGGCCCACTGAGCCTTTTGTCATTTAAGTGGTCATGAAGAGCTTGCTGCAAATGAACAGCAAGGACAGAACCGAGATTCAAGAGTGGCAGTGTCCACCACCACGTGGCACTGAGCTCCAAGGGGAAGGTGCAGGGCAGAAGGCTAAGCAGAAAGGGTGTGCCAGTTGGCCATATGGTCAAGCCAAGCCTGCAGAGCACTTCACTCCCTACCTTGGCACTCTCGAGGCCCTTCCAATAGGTTGGGCTGTAGGAGGCCTGGAGGAATGCTAGCCCCTTCCCGGTGAGCCAGTCCATCACCCAGCCCAGCCTGCACCCCCAGCTCTCTCTCTGCCCAAGACTGGCTTAGATACAAAACCACTCTATCCTGCTGGCTTCAAGGCTGTCACTAACTTGGGATGAAACTGACATTGGTTTCCAAGAGGGAGTAAAGGAAAAGTCAGAGTAGATGTCAAAGGATACAGGTTCTAATGCCAGCTCTGCTAATGAGTATCTGTCTGGTCTTGGACAAATCACTCCCCCCATAGGGCCTATGAGAGGCAGAAAACAAAAATCAGCCAATTTTAGCTATGACACCTTAAGTCTTCCAAAGAATACCAAAGCTGAAAAGTCTCTAACATTTCCTACAACAAACACATAAGTATATACTGAAACTTGTTTTTAAGAGAAGAACCTTCATTGTCTGTGACCTTAAACACAATCCCCTGAACAAAAGAGAGATCTCACAAGGGCAGTAGGACAGTCAGCTGGGAAAACAGAGGCCACTGGCTCAGCTGCCTCCTCAAATACACCTTAGCCAGGCAGGAGAAGCAGGCAAAAGAGACAAGCGCCCACGGGCACTTCCAAGGCTCAGATAATAAAGAAAAACTCGTGGTGTTTGAGCCCAACAGCAGAAACCAAACATCCTGGGACTGCCACATACGCTCAGGAGCATCTGCTCCCACCAGGCCGTCGCGAAGAAGCCATTCCAACCATAGTGTGGACGATTTTTGGGACATATACAAGGCAAAGGCTGGGGACTACTGTCCAGGGAGTTACTGGGATGTTATTCATTCATAAGGAATAATTCAGTAAGGGGAAAATTAGCCATCCTAGAAATTGGATAACTTTACAATCAATAACACTGCTGAATTAGCTGAGAGGTCTGGGGTAGCGGTCGCACAATGAGAAGTCTCCAGATAAATTTAAGACGCAAAGGGAGGTGAGAGCTGGGGTAACGGCTGGTGAGTTTGT
Organism: Oryctolagus cuniculus; assembly: GCF_964237555.1. Classification (NCBI taxonomy): domain Eukaryota; kingdom Metazoa; phylum Chordata; class Mammalia; order Lagomorpha; family Leporidae; genus Oryctolagus; species Oryctolagus cuniculus. The sequence continues at coordinate 51,582,607 of NC_091443.1, forward strand.
GCTATCTTCTGGAAAGGTTACACAACAAAGGGAGCTGTGCACTGAGTGGGACAACCACCCACATTCAGCTGAGATAAAGGACAGACATGAAATGACAGAAAGAGGAAGCAGATGACAAGAGCACGCTGCGTGTGCAGCAATGACCAGACAGCCAGGGTGCCCATCACGTAGGTGTCACAGCTGCCTTGGCAAGGACCTTCTGAGGACTCGAAAGATCAATAACAGCCCATCTCCCAGAGGGCCAGAGAACAGCACTTAGAGAATGGTATTCCTTCAGTTTTCAAAATACAGGATTAAAAAAAAAAAAAAAAAGTACAGCTATCCCTGACAATCTAAACCACAAGTTTTTGGATGAAGCTCTTAACATCTAAATTCTTGCTCTCCCCTTCTCCCATTTTTCCCAGTATGTGGAACCAAATTCCATAGACTTAGATAACAGCACAACGTGCCAGCTGAACTCTAGCCAAATCCAGAAACCAATTTGGACAGCAAAGGATACCTTTCCTCTCCCGCCCCAGCCGTCTCCCTGACGGAGCTCCTTGTTCTCCCAGCTTGGTCTCTGATACTCTGACCGGCTTACTTCCCCTCGCCACGTTCTCTCTTAAACCACTCTCACCTTCAGTCCCCTTTTCTTAGGGGTCATCTGTTAAACGCCAACGGCAGGAGAGATAACCAAACAGAAAGGGGGTAAGGACGAGTGTAGACTTTAGATGGGGGAGTGGAATGGAGATCCTGGTTGGGGGGCAGGCAGGGAGAGAGAGACAGAGAGTGAGAGAGCTGGAGCGGGGGGAGGGGAGGAAGATGGCACTGCGGAAAGAAGAGCGCCACAAAATTAATTTGAGGAAGGGAACAGTAGAGCAGACGTTGGTGGAATAACAATCAGGCAGCCGAGGGCTGGGGAAGGGGCGGGCAGCCGGATGGGGAGGAGGGTCTGGCCTGCGGAGCCACAGCAGCACCACCTACAGGAATGGTGAAGGGTTACAGACCGCAACAAAAGAGGCCCCCGCCTGGGCACAGGAGTCCACAGGCGGGTGGAGGGAAAAGCCATGGCTTCTGCCCTCCGACCCTCCCAGTCACACCACACGCAGGCTAGAGGAGTAAATTGTATGTGGCTCTCCTGGGAAGAGAGGGACTTAACAAGGTAAGGGAGGGCAGAGAACTGGCTTTTTCCATTCCAGGGGGTTTCCCCTGCAAACTCGGGCAGCAGAAAAGCATGCGAGAGGAAGCACGCCGGATACTGAAAGAAAGTGGGCACCGGCTTCTCTTCTCATTAGCTGCTTACAAAGGGCTTTCTCTTTATTCCCAAGTGATTTCCTTTCTCCAGTGGACGTTGAGACTACAGCTCCATCCCCTGGGTGGGGGGGGCCAGGGGCAATGGATGCCCCTCACTCAGCTGCTTCCTCCCAGCCACCATTAGGAACCCCCAGGGAGCCCAGCTCCAAGAGGAAAGGGGAGAAGGGTCCCCCACCAGCCAAACAGACCTGGGGGGGCGGTGAGAGAGTGAAGGAGAGGATGAAAGAAAACGCCAAAGCTCTGCAGAGGGAGGGGAGAGGGGAGTGCGATCAGTAGTATTTGTTGTGCTTTCAGGGAGGAAGGATCCGTCACATTTTTAATAATAATAAATACATGAAGACAGATTCGCCAGCACCGTTCTGGCTCCTTGGGAAAGGTGGGGGAGGGGAGCCAATGCAGCTGCAGCACAGGCCAGTATCCCCCTCCCCTCCCCCATTAGACAGGCTTGGTGTTGCAGTGGCTACCCCCTCCCCCTCCAACCGCAGTCCTCCCCTTCACAGCCCACCCTTCCCATGGTCCCTTCACATAGCTCTGCTCCTCCCTCCCCTACCTCTCTCTACTCCCCCCAACCCTACTCTTCTCCTTTCAGCACTGGTTCTCATTTAACACAGGCTTATTCTAGCTCCAAGAAGCCCTGCTACTCACATCTTAGATCTGCTCCTGCAAGCCTGAGGCCCTGCTGCTTCTCACCCATGTCCCTCACTAGCTGACGGCACCCCCCCACCCCCAGAAGGAACCCAGCACACTTCAGTATTTCCCGAACTCCACTAAAGGGACTGCTTTTCTCCCCATTTTCCTCTCAATGTGACCTCCTTGCTCAGCACCTTAAATGCAATGGCCATCAGAGGTGCTTGTGTTAGCAGGGTGTCGGGGCCTCAGGACTCAGTGACTACTGCCACCTATTGACCCAAATTTGTTCAAGATAGACCTTTAATACGCTTCTTACACAGCAACGCTCTGTTATTCAAAAGCATCAATAGCTTAAACATGCGAAGGCATGGCTCTTGGGGCTTCTCTGAGACCCTCTGAACAATGAGATCAAAGAAATACAAAGCAAGACTGGGCAGAGAGCCAGAGCAATGATGCCTTTCTCTATGCAGAGGCAGCAAGAGAGGCCCAAGGAATAAAAAAGCAACTTTAAGTCTCCTCAAGAGTCTGTAGGCAAAAAAAGAGTGGAAGCAATGCTTTTCTCAAGTGCTAGTAAAAATCGTATGCACAACAATATAATGTTACCAGTAAAACAGAAAGTAAATTTTACCCAGATGCCTCCCTTCATCAAGTTGGCCAAACCTTTGGTGTGAGTCTGGGATTTATGGATCTAACAGATTCCAGGGAAGGCAGGGGACATTCGGGAGTGTGGCCGATTCTCACCCAATCTGTACCAATCAGAGCTGGAGACTGGGCAGGTGGACGGGGCTCTGGAAAAGGGCGGGCCTACACCACGCAGTTCTGTGTACTGGCTTGGCTACCCACCTTTCACCAACCCAAGGCCAAAGAAATGGGTGTGAACTCTCCATGGTACTGAAACATTCTAGCTCAGTCCTGAGAACAAGTCATCCCGTTCACATAGAAAACATGTTTTCCTAATAAAGGTATCCACGAAGACTCGGGAATTCATGCCATCTTCCCAAGTCTCCATAAAACCCTCACAAAACAAAGCTTCTGAGGTAAAAACAAATTGTCTTCCCCACCCTCCAAGGTGAAAACACAAAGGCAGTCAGGATAAACGCCTTGCACAGCACCAGTCAGTGCTTCCTTACCATCGTCACAAGACAGAACTGAGCAGCGCACATGCGCTCTAACAGCAGATCACTTACGGACACCAGAAACGATCCGCTGTCAGCCACTGCTCTGGGGAAGTCTGATAAGCACGTGGTCAAATGATCACAGAACCCAATCTGGGAAAAGTGCATGACAGAACAGACGTAGAGAAACCCTCCAGTTCCAATTCTTAGTCTCCTTGCTTAACAGCCTAACAGTGGTTCTCTATCTGGGTTCTATGGAGTTCTAAAGGTTCCCTGGAGTTCCTCAGGAGTCTTGGGGAAACAGAGTCATGAGAACATGGAATTCCAAAACTTCTCAACCCACTCCAATCAAAATAACCTGTTTTGCCTGTTTTATAGATTAAGAATCTACATAAAATTCTGTCAAATGTACTGCAAACATTGATGACTCTGGTAAGTATTCTCAAAAACAAGTCACCTTGTTGCTGGAAATCTTTCAAGTAATGCTCAAAGGTCAAGGAAAACAAGATGTCCTGAGATTAAAGACTTAATTGAATACAGGGCCCAGAGAGGCAGGAATTTTTCTGTATACTGCTATACCTCCAAGGGACTTTTTTTTTTTTTTTTTTTTTTTTTTTTTTTTTTTTTTTTTTTGACAGGCAGAGTTAGAGAGAGGCAGAGAGAAAGGTCTTCTTTCCATTGGTTCACCCCCCAAATGGCCACTACGGCCGGTGCTGTGCCGATCGGAAGCCAGGAGCCAGGTGCTTCCTCCTGGTCTCCCATGCGGGTGCAGGGCCCAAGCACTTGGGCCATTCTCCACTGCCTTCCCAGGCCACAGCAGAGAGCTGGACTGGAAGAAGAGCAACCGAGACACAATGTGGCGCCCCAATCGGGACTAGAACCTGGGGTGCCGGCGCCGCAGGCAGAGGATTAGCCAAGTGAGCTGCTGCGCCAGCCCCAAGGGACTTTAATAGTGTCTGGCACTTGTGGTTTATTTGAAGGCAAAGCCTGGAATAGAATGGGGCAGTAGGGAGGTGGGCGTTAGAGGTTAAAAACTATCTATGGGAGTGGGCGCTGTGGTGTAGTGGGTAAAGCCACTGCCTGAAGCACCAGCATCCCATATGGGCGCTGATTCAAGTCCTGGCTACTCCACTTCCCATCCAGCTCTCTGCTGTGGCCTGGGAAAGGAGCAGAAGATGGCCCAAGTCCTTGGGCCCCTGCACCTGCGTGGGAGACCCAGAAGAAGCTTCTGGCTTCCTGGCTTTGGCTGTTGCGGCCATCTACGGAGTGAACCAGCAGATGGAAGACCTCTCTCTCTCTCTCTGCCTCTGACTCTCTGTAACTCCTTTTTTCAAATAAGTAAATATTTTTAAAAACAAAAACAAAAAACTACCTATGAATATTTTTAAAAGAAAAAAACCCTGATCTGCAGGATGCTTGAGTTCTCTATCCTGTGTTCCTCAAGCACTGGTTCTCCAATGGACAAGCCATGTGATGTTGGACAAATTGTTTACTCTGAGCAAAGACTTTCTTTGCTAGTAAAATGGAGATGTCATATATTTTGTAAGGGCTAAGTGTAAAGGATTTAGTGTGTAACACAAGGTAAGATCTTAAAAAAGAGGAGCACATCCTATAATCCAAAAATCTTAATAAATTAGAAGCAAGTTTGCTGGTCCTAAGTAAAGCATTTTTTGTGCTGAGCTACTTACCCAGTCAGCTCAGCTAGGAAAGGAAAAGAATTTCTAAATTTGTTCTTATGGTTCTTTGTTTGGATTCATTTGAGCAAGAGGAGTCTGAGAGCCCAGGGCCTGTTGGGATCCCTCAGATCTGCCAAGGACTTGAAAGTTAAGAGGCCTTAGAAGCAAGCCCATCTTGGTGTCATCCACAAAAGCTCTAGGTCCTTTTATCTGGACACAATCTCAGAGATTCAGTTTTCATCTGAAGAGAACTAAAGACCAGAGATATTAAGTGATCTGCACAGGATAAGAGTCAGCAAAAGACAGTCACAGTCTAGTCTTGGAACTACTTTCTACCAGGCTGCCCCAGTTAGTCAGACCAGTATAGATCCAAATTCATAGACTCAGAATCAACAAGGTGCTAGTGATATAATGACCCAAATTATATTCCTGCCATGACACTGGCCTGGAAAGCCAGCCACTAAAATCCCATGTCCCTAAGCCCATTCTTATCCCACTGACTCTACCTACCTATTTATCCTTCTGTTCACTTTCTGTATCATCCACGGCCCGTGAGATCACTCACCAACAGGTCACATTCCCTGGATAGAACGTAACACAAGGTAACATCTTAAAAAGCTCAGATGTCTAACTCCTATTGGTCTCCCAATTTGAGTTTGGCTGTTATTTCTGTGAGATTTTTCACACTTTTGGCTGCCAAGCTTGGAATATCTGTTTGCTGGTGTTCTTTTGCAAGCCCTTTGAAAAGGGCAGGCCTTTCCCGACTCTGGTAAATCTTAGTTGAAGAGGGTGAAAGGGGCTGAAACACACAAGACTATACAGACTCTACTCTGCTATCCTCTGTAAACTCTCTCAATAACTGACCTTGGTTGAGGCTATAAACCTATGTTGAGGCTATCTTAGAAACAAAAGAAAAAGAGAGAAGTGAGGGTAAGAATAAGCCTTGCTGATGCGGAAAGGTTCTATCTTGCTTCTTAGTAGTAGCAAGCAGCAAAGGTTTCCTGAACCACTAATGCCACCTGGTGGCCAGGCCAGATACATGAATGAAACCTAAAATCCACATATTTCAGGAAGCTGGGACACCGTGAATTAGAAGAGTTGAGTAGGGACCAGAACTGTGGCAGAGCAGATAAAGCAACCGTCTGCTATGCCGAAATCCCATACGGATATTGGTTCATGTCTGGCTATTCCACCTCGGATCCAGCTCTCTGCTAATGGCCTGGGAAAAGCAGCAGAAGATGGCCCAAGTGCTTGGGCCCCTGCTACCCACGTGGGAGACCCAGAAGCTTCTAGCTCCTAGCTTTGAGCTGGTCCAGTCCTGGCCATTGTGGTCATCTGGAGAAATGAACTAGTGGACAGAAGACTCCTCTGTCTCTCCCTCTGTCTATAGCTCTATCAAATAAATAAATCTTAAAAAGATTATACTAAACTATTTTTTTGCAAAATAATCAATTTCTAGCTTCTTAGGAAAGTATATTATAAAAAAATTTTATAAAATCAAACTTCTCTCATTAAAAAAAAAACAAACAACACCTTTCCCTTTTCACCACCAGTCACCAAAAATACCCAACACCCAGTGAATTCAGTCATAAAATACATGTGCAAAAGGGGTTTTTAATTGTAAGAAAAATCAATTTTATTAGGAAAGTTCTTCCCACATGGCCAAAACAATGAATTTCAAGGAAACAAAACCTACATACAGTGAAATTAGAAGTGTTCCAGGGTGACAAAAAATACAGAAATATGTACACCCACAATCACCGCCGCCTCCGAAAACCTGAAAGGAAGGGAAACCAAGAATGAGGCCAAGGTCAGTTGGAAAAGCTGAAGAAACAGGAAAAGGGGAGCATCCAGCAAGAAGGGTGCAACAGGGCAGTCCTCGGCAGTACTTCCTGTGTCTTCCCAGGACAAGACTACAAGTGGGAGTGAAACTCAAATAGGATAACGGTTCCTTCAAGTTACACCTACAGTCCCATTTAAGGAACTCCGAACAGAAGCTGTAGGAACTTTAAGAGATGGAATCCAGGGGGTCCCTTTTGTGAACGATGCGGATTTTCGGGTTGGAAAGAACAAAAGCCCACCTAGAGATGAACATCCAGTATGAAAGACAAACCTCAGGGGTTGGTGACTCAGGACAGCAAGTGCTGACGGCCCACGTCCCAGTTCATACCCCCACCCTGCACCTGATCACCTAAGTCCTACGGTTCACTGACCTTTTTTCTTCCGCCCTTTCTTAGGTATCCTCTTCTGCTTCTTGACAGGATTCTGATCCTGGAGACAGATGGGAAAGAGAAGGAACGGTGGTGCGCTTTCCAGTGCCAGCGTCCCTCCCCAAGTTCCTCATGGCAACGAGTCCCACATCAGGCTGAAAGCGCCAGGCTGCCTGCGACCCGTCAACCCTACCTCATCAAGGTGAGCAGCTCCTCCGGTCAAGGCACTGATGTCACTGAAGTGCGTGAGGGAATGAAGCTGTGAGCTCATGACACTCGCGCGCTTTCGCCGTCCCTTCTCTCGCTTGCTGACGCTTAAGCGCACCATCATGCTCTCCTCATAGTTAATCCTGCCAGAGAAAGACAGTTTGCAGCAGGCTCAGACTACGGCAACAGAAGCTGTGGCCCAGAACCTGGGCCTGGGTACTTACTCGTCTTTGTTCAGTTCTCAAGAGTTCTCATGACAGTTCAACGTAACACTTAGTAAGGACTTAACTGAATGCTTAATACTGCGGTACGTCCCTCAATGCAATGGTCTTTGTGCTAGAACTTTCTTCATCTTTAGAGATCAACCTAGAGCCCATCCTTAGAATAATTTAAAATATTTTACCAGAAAACTCTTACATTTTAGCTCCATAAACAGGATTCTCTGGATAGGACCTTTCACACAAACTTCCAACTGCAGAGACTACATCTAGGCAGAGTCCATGCTTCTGTTTTAAATAAATTCCTTTTCTACTTTTCTTCCCTCACCTCCAATGCCATTATAAAAACCTGCCTATGTGGGGCCAGTGATGTGGTACAGTGGGTTAGGCCACAGCCTGTGACACTGGCTTTCCATATGAGTGCCAGTTCAAGTCCCAGCTGCTCTACTTCTGATCCAGCTCCCTGCTAATGAGCCTTGGAAGGCAGCCGAGGATGTGCTCCATATGGAACACCCAGATGGAGTTCTGAGCGCTCGGCTTTGGCCTGGCCCAGCTCTGGTCATCATAGCCACTGGACAGTGAACCAGCAAATGGAAGATCCCTCCCTCTCCCCAACCCCGTCTTGTAAATCTGCCTTTCAAATAAATAAAAATCTTTAAAAAAAAAAAAAAGACCTGCCTATATTGTCTTCAGTACAAAAGTGAGAGCTGTCCCGCAGAAATGCAGAATTGTAAAGCCCTAAGACGTGAAACTCCATATACCTCCCATCACACAGCATGGGATTTGGCCTAAACAGACAGAAAAACAATTTTCTCCTAGTTCTTATTCTGTACTCTTCACACCTGGACAGCTCTCATCCTAAGCTTTTCACTCCACTTTCTGTATCCCCTGGCTCCTCATCCTGAGCCCCAGGTCTCCAGTGCACACGGGAGACAGGTCGTTTCTAAAGGCCAGGGCTGACCTGTGCTGGTCCTCCTGACTCTGGCGCGTAACATGAGGATGGCGAGCATCGCGGATTTCCTCAGGCGCGTCTGAGTACTGCTCCTTCAGTTCGCGGATGACGGAGCTGCTCAATGCCCGCCTCTTGGCTCGTTCCAGCCGCTTTCTCTCCCGCTCGGCCTCTGTTTCATCTGCGTGACAGAAAGCAGCCAGGGTTACTGCAGAACAGAGAAAAGGACAGAACACGGTGTGTGGCGCGGAGGCAGCAGCAATCCATACCGTAGTGCACTGGAACCAGGCGCGGTGGGACGTATTTCTTAGACGCTCCTTTTGCAGATTTCTTCCCTGACGACTGCCCATCCTCCACTTCATCTTCCTCTTCATCCTCAGAGCTCAACTGCAAGAGGAACATGACTGCAAACCTCGGAAGCATTAGGCAAACACGTGAGAGGAAAACCCGCAGCTGGAGTATCCAGGGAGGGGAGCATCTGGACAAAACAGAGAAGAGGGCAGTGCACACCCAACACTCAAAGGCGCGAGCTGGAAATGCAATCGCAGAGAACCCCAGCAGACCCCAGAGCACCAGAGGCTCACGCAGGAACAGATCCCTCACGAACGCCAGGAGGATGCAGCCCCTTACCTTGCTCATCATACTGCTGGGATGAGGCTTAAAACGAAGTGGGTCATTCTCACCTAAAGTAAAAAATGCAAGAGATGTCATGTGGTTTGGAATTTTATGCTGGCCCCCACAAATTGATGGTGGTCCCCCACTTACTGAGGCTGCCTGTCACTGCGGTCCTCACCAGTTTGTCGATTTGATACTTCAGTTTTTGGTCCAAAGGACGAAGTTTTTCCAAAACCTACAACATGGCAGTTAAACAGGATTACATGCCCTTCCCAAATCAAGTACGTACCAGCATTCATATAATCTGCCAAATAAGGCACCTAAATATGTACAAAGTCGGCAAAATGGAGAGAAAAACTATTTTTTTTCTATTTGAGCTCTTTACTTAGATATTACAACGCCTGCTTAAACACGAGCTACTGCGTTGTGGCCTCAGGGTTCAGGATTTAGGAACCTAGAACTGCTCAAAGCCAAACACTCCATACCGTGCGAATCTCCACCAGTCTCAGAACTGCAGCGTGCCCCTGCAGAGACCCTCCCGATGCCTTGTCCAGGAGGAGGTGGCTCAGATCCATGAGGTACATGAGCAGCAGCTGGTCTTTCACTTCTAGGAAGCTGAGTCCCTAAGTTGAATAAAATGGTAAGAGACACAGATTCAGTTTACCTAAAGAATCAGGACAGACAGGGGCAAACAGGGGAGTGTTTTTGCAAGCTCAGCTTCTTCCTAACCAGTTTCTATAGGGTATCTAGAATTCAGAAATACCTCCCCCCTCCCTTATTTACAGTCTTGCGTTCCCAAGGTTTTGGTCGCCCAAAGTCAGCTGCAATCCAAAAAGATTAAATGGGAAATTCATTTAATTAGTAAACACTGCAAGTTTTAAACGGCACGTGGTTCTGAGCAGCACGACACCTTGCGCTGTCCTACTCCATCCCCTCTGCAAGTGAACTGTGACCCGCGCTGTGCACACGACCCGGTATCAGACTTTCTGTCACGGTCTTGTGAAAGGATCCTGTGACGACGCAGCAGGGTAGATATGAAAGAAACGCAGGGTTGATAAGGGTCAGTTCTGCAAGGTTTCACGCGCCCACTGAGAGTCCGCCCCAGATATGAGGGGACTACAGTAGTCCCAAGAAGCAGCTAGACCTAAGATGAGCAACAGAGAAAACTCAGTCTAACACTAGGGAAGCAAAGCTCGGAATTGCTGAGACACTAAACGCAGGAAAATCAGCACAGTCTTCCCCCAAAAAGACGACCGCAGGGTTGCTCAATCTCAGGGCTGCAGACATGTGGGGCTAGAGAATTCTTCTGGCGGGGGGCTATCATGGGGATTAAGAGGTTTTCTACAGCAAACCTGGCATCAACCCACTAAGTCCCCTCCCAAGTTGAACAAGAAGTCTCCACACACTCCCAAACCTTAATTTAATTTGATCAAAGTAACACTGGTTTTATTTCTATATGATGGAATTACATGCTACAGATTAAAAAAGCATTGATTTACCTAAGCTGACACGGAATTAAAACCATGTCAGCACAAGTCATTGCAAGGGTATAGAACATAGTTCCAACTGTATAGTATAACACAAGTTTTATATGCACAGAAAAATATCTGCTATACAATTATTATTATTATTATTATTATTTTTGACAGGCATAGTGGACAGTGAGAGAGAGAGACAGAGAGAAAGGTCTTCCTTTGCCATTGGTTCACCCTCCAATGGCCGGCGTGCCACGCCAATCCGATGGCAGGAGCCAGGTGCTTATCCTGGTCTCCCATGGGGTGCAGGGCCCAAGCACTTGGGCCATCCTCCACTGCACTCCCTGGCCACAGCAGAGAGCTGGCCTGGAAGAGGGGCAACCAGGACAGAATCTGGTGCCCCGACCGGGACTAGAACCCGGTGTGCCGGTGCTGCAAGGCAGAGGATTAGCCTACTGAGCCGAGGCGCCGGCCCTGCTATACAATTAACTGCTATCTTTGAGGAGTAAGATGAGGAAATGGAAGAAATTGAGTGCTTTTATTGAGAAATGTTCTTCCAACAAGTACATATTATTCTTATAATGAAACAAAAACCTCAAAAAACTGCCAGCAGTCATCTTACAGTGGTGATTATCATGATTTTTCATTTTCTTCCTCGTGCTTTTACTTACCTTCTAAACTTTCGAAAACTAAAAATGCAATGTATTTATAGGTAGAAAAATCAACCAAATGCTACTTTGTAATCTGAAAAGCACCCAGTAAAAAAGGCTTTGGTAATAAAAATAAGTAGCTGTCCAACAGATAAACAAATAGATAGTGACCTAAGAAGCATGCCGGCAGCCCATCTATCTCAGAAAAGCAATGAAATGGAGCAAAGCATGATCCCCGGGACAGAGCTACATCAGAGTCTGAGAAGTATGCTCTTCTGACATGCTAGGGCACTGCCAACTTCAAACTGGGTTACAGGTATGAGAGAAAAAGATTTAAAAATCAGAAGAGATGAAAGCAGATCATAAGAACAAAAGTACATGATGACAGGGGCCAGTGCTGTGGGGCAGTGGGTTAAGCTACCACCCGCAATGCCAGCAACCTTTATGAGTGCCAGTTCAAGTCCCAGCTGCTCCACCTCCAATCCAGCTCTCTGCTAGTGCACCTGGGAAAGCGGAGGATAATTGCCCAAGTACCTGGGCTCCTGCCACCCATATGGGAGACCAGGTTGGCATTCCAGAATCCTGGTTTCGACCTGGTCCAGCCCTGATCATTGCAGCCATTTGGGGAATGAACCAGTGGATGGAAGATCAATCTCCTTCTCACTCTTCCTCCCTCCCTTTCCCCTGCATCTTTCAATCAATGGCTTCTAAGCATTATGTCATAATAGGAAGCATTTTTTCTTTTTTTAATACTTATTTATTTATTTGAAAGGCAGAGTTACAGAGAGGCAGAGGCAGAAAGAGAGGTCTTCCTTTTCCGTTGGTTCACCCCTCAATGACCGCTGTGGCCAGCGCACCGCGCTGATCTGAAGCCAGGAGCCAGGTGCCTCTCTCTGGTCTCCCATGGGGTGCAGGGCCCAAGCACTTGGGCCATCCTCCACTGCACTCCCGGGCCACAGCAGAGAGCTGGCCTGGAAGAGGAGCAACCGGGACAGAATCCGGTACCCCGACCGGGACCAGAACCCGGTGTGCCGGCACTGCAGGCAGAGGATTAGCCTATTAAGCCGCGGCGCCAGCCAGCATTTTTTCTTAACATATAAAATAAGTATTTAGATAAAGCACAACAACTCCTCCGTCGGCCTACCAGGCTCTTGGCAGACGACTGTTCCAGCGTTACTTCCCACTCCTCCCACAGTTCTCTCCTCCTGCCTCTCGTACTGCTGCACTTGTTCCTGCTGCTTTGCTCTGTCCTCACTAGACCCCAGCACAGCCACTGGATCTTAATTCCTCTCTGAAGCTCTGGCACTTAGGTCACACAACACAGTGTGTCTACGCTGGAAGAACTACTGAGGACATCACGTCAGGGCTGCCCCTTGGCTACGCCTTACCTTCTCTGTAGGGTAGGCTCCAGCTTTAACTTTTTTGGTCAGTGCTTGCACCTGTGCAGTTACAGCCATCACCTGAAATCAGCCCAAAGAAAACAGCTGGTCTACATCAACTCACGTCTGGGAAGGGCGAAGGGCAAACACCAAACAATGCCACCGAAAAATGACCTCACACACTGTCTACAGTAAGGGACTAGCATCTTCTCAGTTCTGGGCAGGTGGGGAGAGACGTTTCCAACAGCCATTCAAAAGGCAGGGGGCTGGCGCTGCGGTGTAGCAGGCTAAGCCTTTGCTTGTGGCACTGGCATCCCATACGGGCACCACTTTGAGTCCTGGCTGCTCCACTTCCAATCCAATGCCCTACTAAAGGCCTGGGAAAGCAGTGGAAGACGGCCCAAGTGTTTGGGCCCCTGCATCCTTATGGGAGACCCATAGAAAGCTTCTGGATTCGAATCGGCCCAGCTGTTATGGACATATGGGAAGTGAACCAGCGGATGGAAAACGTGTCTTCCCCTCTCTAATAAATAAACAACTCTTTAAAAATAAATAAATTTAGGGGGAAAATCACCATTTCTTCTTAAAGCTACATAAACTACCTTTACCAAACCAAGGGGAGGGGATAGGCACTGGAGCAGTGGTGGAAGGGCACCGTCACTTTATCTGGACTGACAACTTACAATGCAGAGACCATATAAATGTGTGTTAGTTGGGCACCCAAAAGGCAAATCATGCCTTTCCCAGCATCGGCTCCCTGTGCTGTAGGAATAAAGGAAACCGACTCAGGTGACCTCTTTTTGGAGTTCTCAGTATTCCTTCGGGTACAGAAAACAATCACTTTGAATTTTGGCCAGAGAGAGTTTTCATCAAATCATTTAACTCTACTGGCATTCGGGAGCATTCAAAACCTGCCCTCAAATCACCGGCAAAGACTGAGGGTGAGGCACGGCCAGCCACAGCCAGTGCGTGAGTACCCCATTCCGAAGGGGCGACGCCACTCACCTGCTCCTGCAGGTTCTTCAGGAGGGTCACGGCGGCCGGCAGGTCCGCCTCCAACACCCCCTACGCAAGGCAGAGAGTACACAGGGTTAGAGGGCAGCACGTCTCGGAGAGAACCGCCTTCCCCTTCGGACACCTAGACTCGGCCTTCTCACTCTGGTAAACCAGCCAGCACTCGGGTTACCCGACAGGAGCCGAAGGCACCCCAGGCCCCGGGGCAGCGGGGCTCCTTTTGACCTACTGTGCCAAGGAGGCCACCCCCTTCCCTGGTGCCAGTAAACTGCCTCGATCCCGGGAGGTGAAAGGAAACGTCCACAAACGCTCCACGAAGAGAAACCCACACTGCACTCACCGGCGCCGCCATCTTCGCAAAGCCCGCCCCTTCCGGAAACACACTTCCTAAGCGCCAATGTCGTCACGCTGGACTTGAGAGAGACTACCGCGGCCAATCGGAATACGGGCTGCCTCACTTCCGCCCCGAACAGAATGAACAAGAGGCGGAGCCTGTTCTGGCCAATGGAAAAGAGGAACTGGCAATTCCGTCAGATTCACTGAAGATAGAATGACGTGAGACGTTCTTGGAGAGAAGCATGTGATTGGTAGGTTGGAGAGAATGATTAGCGCTAAACCAATAAAAGCTGAGGAAATGATTGATTGAAAGGTAGAAGAGCCCAATGGACAAAAGGAGTTAGCCGAGAGAATTGAGAGCTTATTGGCTACGGGATGCCGCAGTCTTTCTCACGGCGCTTTCCGCGTAGTGCCGGAACCGGCCGCTAGGTGGCGTCCTCGGCCTCGCTCCAGGATGGCCACGTTGCGAGGCAGTCATGGCCGCCTGCTTCTCCAATGTGGCCCCCGCGCGGTAACTCACGAACCTCTTGGCTCGATCTGTGACAGTACTGCTGGTGCGAACAAGTCACTCGGCCTCTGAGTCTTTTTCCATCCGTAGATGAGAGAGTTGGGCCAAAGCAGCTCAGGGCCGGGGTTTGGGAGCCGACTGACCTCGTGGTGCGCGCCCAGGGCGCTGCGGGAAGGCTGCAGACATGGCCCGGACGCTGCCCCCTCCTCGCAGTTTGGGAACAGGAGCGGGCATGGGAGGACTTGCCCCTGGTCACACAGGTGCAGAGGCAGGCGGAGCGCAGCCCATCTTTCCTCAGTACCCAGCTCCGTCAGCTCGCGCTGGCTTCTCGAAGGCTGGTGCGGTGTAGTCGATGGGTGTCAACTGTTCGGATCGTTTGCATTAGAAAATAAAGCTCGTTAGGAGCCAGCGATGGGCTTGAATTTTTCCTGCAGCCGCAGAGCCGCCCTAGGGACTTGACTGGGAGCTGCCTTCTGGGATCCGGGAAAGAAAAACCCCGTGGCTGGGCAGCCAGGGCGGGAAATGCTGGTTTCTAAGACTTGGGGTCCCGGCCTCTGCCCCCAGGATGCCTCACTTAGCCAAAGCCTCGGCTCTGTTCCTGAGCAGGTTTCTCTGCATTCTCGGCCCTGGCCAGTTAGACACAAACTTCTTTCCTTGGAACTTGAAATTTAGTTTGTTCCTGTGCGTTAGGATGTCAATGAGGAAACAAATTACACTGCCTTGTTTTTGTTTCTGATTATTAAAGTACTTGTCAGCCATTCCTTTTGTTAACAAGAAAATCTTGGCGTCAACTGCACAATAAATCTTTGCAAATGTCTTCTGGATTCAACCAACCAGCGCTGGCCAAGAACAAAGGAGCATTATATTTATTGTCTTCTCTTTCTTTCAACAATTCCATAAACTGGCCATCATTCGTAACATCTGCAAGTAGAAGTTGAGCTCATTTTTTACAGTTTTATTGAGATTTAATTCACATACTAAACAATTCATCATTTAAAGGATACAGTTCAGTGGTTCCTGGTGTCTTCACAGAGCTGTTCAGATATCACCATAATCTTTTTTTTTGGGGGGGAGGGAGGGATTATTTATTTGAAAGGCAGTTACACAGCGAGAAGGCAAGACAGAGGAAAACTAGAGCTAGAGCGAGAAGGAGAGCGAGAGAAAGAGCTATTCCATCTGCTGGTTCCCTCGTAATCAATCTTAGAACATTCTTACCACTCCAAGGGAATACAGTACCTGTTTGTAGTCACCCCTCTCCTCTTTTCGCAACACACCTCCAATCCTACTGTATGTGCTTGTAGAGTTGTCTATTCTGATGTTTCGTTAATATGGAATCAGGCTATATATCGCCGGATGCGACTGGTTGCTTTCACTTAGCACAATGCGTTCAGGGGTCACCCATAGTGTAGCCTGTATCAGCATTTCTTTTTGTTGCGGACTACTATTTCATTTTGTGACTGTACCACCTTTGGCTTCTTCCTTCATCAGTTGGTGGACATTTGAGTAGTTGCCAGTGCTTCACTTTTATGAGCAGTGCTGCTCTGAACGTGTGCATACACGTTTTTCTGGGGTATAGATTTTCATTTTCTTTGGGTGTCTCCCTGGGTGTGGAGTTGCTGGGTCACACACACGGTAATGTTGTTTATGAGGACTGCCAGACAGGCGCCCAAAGTATTGCAGCCTTTTACGTGCCCACCACTAATAAAACGGTTCCAGTGATTCCATATCCTTGCCAACACTTGCTAGAATCTGTCTTTTAATTATAGTCACCATGCTAAGTATGAGTAGTCTCTTATTGTGGTTTTAATTTGCATCTCCCTAATGGCTAATGATGTTGAACAACTTTCTTATGCTTGTGAACCCTTTGTATAGATTTTTTTTTTTAAAGATTCTTTTATTTGAAAAGCAGAGTTACAGAGAGGCAGAGGCAGAGAGAGAGTTCTTCTATCCACTGGTTCACTCCCCAGGTGGCTGCAACAGCCGGAGCTGCACCAATCCAAAGCCAGGAACCAAGAGCTTCCTCTGGGTCTCCCACACAGGTGCAGGGACCCAAGGTCTTGGGCCATCTTCCACTGCTTCTCCAGGCCATAGCAGAGAGTTAGATGGGAAGTGGAGCAGCCAGGACTCAAACTGGCACCCAAATGAGATGTGGGCACTGCAGGCAACGGCTTTGCCCGCTATGCCACAGTGAGGCCTGTATAGATCTTTGAAGAAATATCTAGTCAGATTTTTCCCCCTTTTTAATTGAGTTTTATTTTTATTATTGGTTTAAGAGGGTTTTTTTTTTACATATTCTGAATATGAGTCCTTTGTTATAAATATGATTTGCAACATTTTCTCCTGAGTTGTTTTTTCATTTTCTTGACAGTATTATTTGAAGCACAAAAGTTTTTAAGGGGCTGGTGCCGTGGCATAGCAAGTAAAGCCACTGCCTGCAGTGCCAGCAGCCCATAGGGCGCCAGTTCGAGTCCCAGCTGCTCTACTTCCAATCCAGCTCTCTGCTATGGCCTGGGAAAGCAGTAGAAGATGGCCCAAGTCCTTGGGCCCCTGCACCTGTGTGGGAGACCCAGAGGAAGCTCCTGGTTCCTGGCTTTGGATCGGCGCAGCTCCAGCTGTTGCGGCCATCTGGGGAGTGAACCAGCAGATGCAAGACCTCTCTCTCTGCCCCTCGTTCTCTCTCTGTATAACACTGACTTTCAAATAAATAAATAAATCTTTAAAATAACAACAACAAAGAAGTATCTTCTTTTTTCTAGCCTTGCCTCACAATTTTCTGACAAAATTTCTGTAACTGAAATAATTTTTTGTTTGTTTATTTGTTTTCCTATATATTCATTTAAAAAAATTTTTTTTGTGTAAGAATCTAAGCCATTTTATAGCTGGAAAAAGTTACAATCTCAAATTCTGTTTAATTTTTTCAAATTCTAATTTATTCTTTTAAGAGTCACGTGGGCCAGTGTTGTGGCACAGCAAGCTAAGCTGCCACCGGGGACGCCCGCATACTGCGTGGGCACTGGTTTGGGTCCTGGCTGCCCCACTTCCCTCCTAATGCACCTGGGAGAGCAGCCGAGGATGGCCCCCGCCGCCCATGTGGGAGACCTGGATGGAGTTTCAGGCTCCTGGCCTCGGGCTGCCCAGCCCTGACCATTGTGGCCATTTTGGGGTGTGAACCAGAAGATGAAGGATCCCTGTCTCCGTAACTTTGCCTTTCAAATAAATCAATAAGTAAGTGAGAGTCACAGAGACAGAGAGCTCCATCTACTCGTTCATTCCCTAAATGCTCGTCATCCAGGACTGGGCCAAACCAAAACAGGGAGCTGGGGACTCAGCCCAGGTCTCCCATGTGGGTGGCAGGAACCCAACTGCTTGAGCCACCACTGCTGCCTTCCAGGGTGCACATTAGCAGGTGGCTGGGATCGGACGCAGAGGTGGGAACTGAACCCAAGCATTTCATGTGGGATACAGGTGTCCTGGCCTGTATCTTAATCACCAGGCCACATGCCTGTCCCTGAATTAGTTTTTAACTTTCCATTTTGATTTTTAGAAGACTAACTGCATCAAATTTTTTAAAGATTTATTTTATTTATTTGAAATACAAGGTTACAGAGAGAGGGAGAGACAGAGAAAGAAATCTTCTATCCACTGGTTCACTCCCTAAATGGCCGCAGTGACCAGGGCTAGGTTGGACAGAAGCCAGGAGCCAGGAGTTTCTCCTGGGTCTCCCATGTGGGTGCAGGGGCCCAAACATTTGAGCCATCCTCCGCTGCTTTCCCAGGCACATTAACAGGAAGCTGGACCAGAAGTAGAGCAGCCAGGACTCGAACCGGCGCCCATGTGGGATTCCTGTGATGCAGGTGGAGGCTTTACCCACTACACCACACCGCCAACTCCCATCAATTCTTTTTGACTATTTTAAGTGGAAGCTTCTTATCAAGTTCACTATGTATTTGTTTAAAATATCTTTTAATACTGTACAACTTTAAATTTTTCTTTCACAGCAAACAACTTTTTTCCTTATTTTGGTTTGTTTTTGCTGTTGTCATTCATGGTGAAATTTACAACATACTTTTTCCTTTACTTCTGAAAAAAATTTTACTAACTTCTGAATCTCCCCTGTATTCTACATTCCATAGATTTTGATAAGTTGTATTTTCGTGTGTGTGTGGAGAGAGAGAGAGAGAGAGAGAAAGAGAGAGAGAGAGAGAGAGTTGGAGAGAAAGAGAGCTTTCGTCTGCTGGTTCACACCCCCAAACACCTCCAACAGCCTGGGCTGCCAGTAGCGGCACTAAACCAAAAGCCATGACCCTGGATCTCAACCTGGGTCTCTCACATGGGTGTCAGAAATCCAAGTACTGGAGTCATCAGCCGCTGCCCCCCTGGGGACGCATTAGCAGGAAGCTGAACCTTGAAGCAGGCAAGGGCTCTAACCAAGATACTCTACCGTGGGCTACGGGACGTCCCGAGTGGTGGCTTAACTGCTATGACTTCTAGGTTTCCTTTTGTATCAAAGGATTTCTAAATTTACAAAGCAATGTTGTCAGCTTGTGGCTCCTCCTCCCCTAAAATCAATACACTTTTACAAGCAATTTAAGTTCTTTTGCAGTAGCACTCTCCTGCTTAGTGGTGGGTGTGGGTGCCTTGTGACAGAATATCATCAGTTCTTCCCTCCCACCCCACACAGCCTCACTGCTATCCACGTCACCACTTACCCATCTTCTGTAACTACCCAATATATTGCTGCTATTACTAATCTGCACAGTTTTCCACTAGATCGGATAGGAATGAGAAAACACAATATGTTTTATCTTCATTTTACCTTCTCTGATACACTTCTTTATATAGATTCAAGTTTTGGATCTACATCATTTTGCTTTTTTCTAAAGAACTTCTTTAACATTTCTTATTAGTTAGGTCTGTTGGTGAGAGATCGCCGCAACCTTGTTTGTCTGAGAAAGTCTTTCCTTCATTTTTGGAGGCTAATTTCACTGGATACAGATTTCTAGGTGGGTGGATTTTTTTCTTTCAGCATTTGGACTATTTCACCGTACTCCTTTCCTGCCTGCATTGTTTCTAACAAGTTGGATGTAATGTTCTGTTCATTCATCTATTGCTAAGATTTCTCCCTTCTTTCCAGAGTTTCTCTTTTTCTTTCGTTTTTGCAGTTTGAAAATGTTATGTTTAGGTGTAGTTTTTTGTTTGTTTGTTTGTTTTTGTATTTATCCTACTTTGGTATTTATCTCTGATCTTCCTGGTCTTGTGGTTTGGTTTCTGTCATTAATTTTGAAAAATTTTCAGACATTATTTCTTCAAATATTCACTTCTCCTTCTGGTGTTTCCATTACACACATTTCCAACTTTTGTAATTGCCCAGCGGTTCTTGGATATTCTGTTCCTTCCCCCACCCCCCACTCTCTCTTCATTTTGGTTTGAGAAGTTTCTATCGATGTGTCTTGGAGCTCACTGATTCTTTCATCATCTCTGCCCAGCCTACTTGATCCATCAGAGTCATTCTTCCTTTTTGTTACTGTATTTTTGACATCTAACATTAACTTTTGAGTCTTTCCCAGGGTTTCCATCTCTCTGTTTACATTATCCTTCAATTTCTTTTTTTAAAGATTCATTTCATTTATTTGAAAGGCACAGGTAGAGAGAGAGAGAGAGAGAGAGAGAGAGAGAGAGAGATCTGCCATCCACTGGTTCACTCCCCAAATGTCCATAACAGCCAGGGCTGGGCCAGGCCAAAGTCAGTTGCCAGGAGCTTCTCTTCAGGTCTCCCATGTGGTTGCAGAGTCCCAGGGACTTGGGCCATCCTCCACTGCTTTCCCAGGCCACAGCAGAGAGCTGGATCAGAAGTGGAGCAGCCAGGACTAGAACTGGTACCCCTATGTGCTTTACCTGCTACACCACAATGTCAGCCCCACCCATCAGTTCTTGAATATTGTCCACTTTTTCCATTAGAGTCCTTAGTATATTAATCATAGTCATTTTAAATTCCCAGTCCAATAGTATTAATCATGATTTTTTTATTTTATGTATTTTAAGAGGCTTTGGCATCTTAGGGACTTTGCTAATCCTGGAAAGACTGCCCCTCCCAGAGCTAGCTAATTTCTAGAGATAGGAAACAGCCTTGGAGCACATCTTTCATAAGCAAACCTACCAATCCAAAACCCATAGTCCCAGTTACCTCTTTTACCTAACTCTCACACACCAAGCCAATAAATAATCCCAGGGCCAGTGCCAGATAGCCAGAGATCACCCCTGTAACTCAGAACCTCCCAGAACTATTCAAACTAACCCGTCCTCTGTATTTGCCCTGCCTGGCCTTTCCCGTGGAAACCTCTAGAAAAGCTGTATCTGTGCTTTGCCTTCCTTCCTTCTGCCTCCTGGCTGAAGCCAGTGCTTTCCCATGGAGCTGTCTGTGGGCCCTATCCCAGCCGTGCTGGGGAACACTGGTCTCCATGTCTGTTATTTTATTATACTTTACAACGCTTGAGCCATCGCTCTCTACCTCCCAGGGTTTGCATTACCAGGAAACTGGAATCAGGAGCACCGCTGGGACTGGAACCCATGCACCTCCAAGGATGTCGCAACGGCTGTGCCAAATGCCTGCCCCACCCATCTTTTTATCACAATCATTCATTTGAGTATGAAGTGGTATCTCAATGAGGCTTTGAGCTGAGTTTCTGTAATGACTGGTGTATGGCATCTACTCGTGTGCTTTATAGCCATTTGTATGTCTTTGTTAAAGATATGAAGATACGAAGGTACTTTCAAAAGTTCATTTTGGTGCAAAAAATTTGAAGTCTACCCATAATTTTTTCATTTTCTGTGAGCTTTTGAAGACCACTGCTATTGTCACTGCCTGAATGCGCCACTACAGTAGCAGGTTAAGTTGCTGCCTGCAGTGCTGGCATCCCATATGGGCACTGGTTCAACTCCCAGCCCCTCCTCTTCCAATCCAGCTCCCTGCTAATGCACCTAGGAAAGCAGCAGAAGATGGCCCAAGTACCTGGGCCCCTACACCCATGTGGCAGACCTGAAGAAGCTCCTGGCTCCTGGCTTCAATCAGCCCAGCTCCAGCTGTTGTGGCCATCTGGGGAGTGAACCAGCAGATGGAAGACCTCTCTCTCCCTTTGTCTCTCTCATTCACTCTACAACTCTGTCTTTCAAATAAATAAATAAATTTTTTTTTTTAAAAATGCAAAACTTAACAGGGTATTTTGGGGACTAGTGCCTGTATTTAAAAAAATATATTTTTTTATTTGAAAGGCAGAGAGGCAGAGAGAGAGAGGTCTTCCATCCACTGGTTCACTCCCAAGATGGCTGCAATGGCCAGAGCTGTGCCAACCCGAAGCCAGGAGCTGGGTTCCCACCTGGGTGCAGGGACCTAAGACTTGGGCCATCTTCCACTGCTTTCCCAGGCCATAGCAGAGAGCTGGATTGGAAGAGGAGTGGCCAGGACCTGAACCGTTGCCCATATGGGATGCTGGCACTATAGGCGGCAGCTTTACTTTCTGTGCCACAGTGCCGACCTCTAGTGCCTATATTTTTAAAAAAGAAATTAATCTGAATAAATCAGAGCCAGCTAGCAAACTTACAGTTACGTGGCTAGGGACCTTCCAATGGGATGGACCAAATAAGGTGGCTGTGTAACTGCAGAGACCCACGTGTTTGCTTGGCTTTCTGTGTTCATCCTGTAGAAGCTTCCCCCTTGCATTCCCTCAGTGGCGCTCCTGGTCCACTTTCGGTTTGCAGCTGTCTGATTCAGGAATTGTTGTTTGCTCAGATCGACTCTAAGCATTTTCTCATGCCCCCGGACCCACAATAACCATCTTGTATTTTCCTCTCCTTTCTCTTCCACCCTGCCTGGCTCCCTTGGAGCGGCCAGGGCCCAGGCTGGGTCTCGGGGAGGTGGCAGAGCAGAGGAACTAGCATTGGCTCAGCGTGGGTCAGCAGCGAGGCAGCCAGCGCAGGACGAGGGCACAGAGTGGAGATTTTCAGCAGCTTCTGGCCTCCCACTTCCACATCAGGAATCCACCGTCTGAGCCCCTGCCAGCCGTCAACTCAAGGCCTGCGCCGCAGTCAACTGTGTTAGGAGCTTGGTGAGAACTTCTGAGTGACTTTCGGCTGAAGGCCTCTTCAGAGCTTCCATGAGGAAGGACAGGTACGACTGTGACCTCCAGGGAGGGTTCAGAATAGAAAGACGAGCGGATGGATGTCCTGAGCGTGAGAGATGGGACGTTTCAGACCGGCTTTGGAGAAGAAACGCTGGGACATCATTGTGTGCATGTCACTAGCATGAAAAAGAAAGGACCCCGTCTTTGTCATTCGCAGACATGGGTAAGAATGTCTTCACTGCATGAGGATAATTTCTCATGACCCAAGAGCTCACCCTGTGCCTGCTGCCACCTCGGCCCCAGGCACAGCCCCTCTGTCTAAGTGGCTCCTTCTCCCAAGGGGAACGATGTTGAGGGGGAAGGACCAGCTGAGGCAGGGAGGTGTTTGTCCGAATCCTCTTACATAGCCTTCCTTGGCCTCTTTGACTATTTTCAAATTCATTTTGATGCTTTTTTTAAAAGATTATTTGAAAGGCAGAGTACAGAGAAGGAGACACTGCATTGGAGATCTTCCATTTGCTGGTTCACTCCCCCAAACAGCCAGGATTGAGTCAGGCCAAAGCCAGGAGCCAGAAGCTTCCTCCAGTCTCCCACATGGGTGGCAGGGGCCCAAGGACTTGGGCCATGTTCAGCTGCTTTCCCAGGCGCATTTGCAGGGAGCTGGGTGGGAAGTGGAACAGCCGGGACTCGAACCTGCATCCATATGGGATGCTGGCACTGCAGGCAGTGGCTTAACCTGTTGTGCCACAGCGCTGACCCTTTTGATGCATTTCTGAAAGCTCTTTAGGCTCTGGAGACTCTAGTAATTGTCCAAAAGTCACTCAAAGGGGACCTTGGAAACATCCATGACACGAGGGCTTCAAAAACCGCAGCCATGTCATTCTTGTGTATCCCAGCTTGGAGCACCCCAATGTGTCTTTAATGCATGTCCATAAAGGGCTCTGGTTGGGTCACTTCAGCTATTACCCGTGGTTACCTTTGGGGGTGGACTTGGAACAGCAGAAGGAGCTTCACTTCTTTTGCTTTATGGAAGGTTCATTGCTTGAATGTTTAAGTAATAAGCCTGGCTCTTTTATGATTTGGGAGGAAAGATAAAGAGAAGAAAAGACAGAGAGACAGAGAGGGAGGGGGTAGAGAGCGAGCCTGCTGCCTCCTCTCCCCCTCCCCCCGCCTCCCCTCCTCCTGACCGTGATCCAGGGAATCTCATCTATGTCCCTTCCCCGGCAGGAGCAGTTGGAACCATCGTAGGCACAGAGGACAGCAGCTGTTCCCCCTCATTGGTACATTATTCATCATCTACTTATTTTATTTGGATTTGTCAGAGTCAAGAGAGCTCCTGATAAAAATACACATGACTTTCGGCCCCTTTAAAATCGACACAGTGAGCAATACTCAGGGAGACTGGAGGCAAGAGGAAGGCTGAGGGGAAAATACAACAGGAACAAAGTGGGCGAGAAAGAAAACAGTAGGTTCACGGAAATCACACCGAACGCCTGCCTGCTTTAAGAACGCAGGCGTTCAGCGCTCCGTGTTCAAGCCTAGGACAGCCTTGTGCCCTGGGCTTGGGCCCAGAGGGCAGACACAGGGGCTCCCTGATTCCATGAAGCCTCCTGGAGCCCACAGCGCTGGCCAGCAGCTCGGGATGTGGCTGCTCAGGACCTGGCCTTTCAGACCCACCAGCGGGTGCACCTTGCCCTCCTCTCCGCCCTGCCCTTTGTCGGTGCCCGGGTTTTCCGTGGCTTCGTACACTCTGAACCCCACAGTGCTGTTGGTTGTGTGTTTATTGTTGGGATCGGAAAATTCTTTGAGCACAAAGGCCCTGGGCAGGAGTCCACAAAGTGCGTGCGGTGACCTTCCCTCCCCTGCCTGCTGCCTCTCCGTGCTCCGTTCCAGTGACATTGCCCAGAAGCCAGAGGACCGTGGTTAGCAGATGACCACGCAGGCACGGCTGTCTAATTCTAGCCAAGGGCATGGGGACAGGACAGAGCCCGGGGACCTGTGGCCCCTTCCCGGAGAGCACGCAGGGCTAATAATAGGAGAGGAGATTAGGGAGGATTTGAACAGCATTGTTATCTCACTGGAATGGCCTGTGAGGGCCTTTTTTCCACCAGGAGCCGAGAGCCACACCTCCAGCGGACCCACAGTCTTTCACCATCTCTCCTTCTCCTGCCCTTCTCTGTCACCCCCAATCCATCCCCTCATCCTCTGCCTGTCCCTCCTCTCTCCACCGCTCGCCACCGTCTACACTCCAGCCTCTGTTTCTCCTACTTCTCTGCCTTGACTGGCTTCCTTCCACGGCTTCCCTCAATTCCTTCCACATAGCCCTCATCCCCACTTCTGGCCCCTGTGTCCCACGTCCTCTCTTCCTGGGGGCCTCACTGCCTTCAGCAGCAGGCACCTGCAGCCTTGCGGGCCCCTCGGCTGAGGTGTTTGGGCCAGGCCGGTGTCCGCTCCTCCTGTGCCCCAAAGCTGGGTTGGACAACACGGACCAGAGAGGCAGGGGTGGGCTGGTGGCCTCCCCTCCCTCGGCTGCTGGCTGTCAGCATCCTGACAGGTCTGAGAGCAAGCCTGGACGTGGGGGGCCTACCCCTGCTGTTCTTAGGAACCCAGCACCCGCGGCCTGGGTCTTGTTTCACACCATCACCAGCAGCCGAGGCTGTCATCTCAGAGACGTCCTTGGGCAAGGACACGGATGCCTAACTCTACTCTCTGCAGTCTCCACCTATTCACTCCCCGCCTGTTCCCGGGGCGGCGGGCTTGGGGGGTACCTCAGTCCCGGCTACACTGTGGACCTCCACACCTGCCTCTGGCTCAGGCTCTCCTCAGATCCCCCCACCTCCTTTTTTGGACTCTTCCCTCCTCCCAGGAAACCAACTACTGTGCCTCCTGCTGCCTTCCCACCCCTCCTGCTCAGATGCGTCAGCTCTGTTAATCTAGTGTATTCAAAGCCCCCTTGATAGGGACCCTTCTTTCCTTACTTCAGGGAGGGAAGTGAAGACCCCTGCACTGGTCCCCTCAGATGCTGGGGACCTGACCAGCCCTCAGTCCCTGCTGTGGCCACTCGCTGCCCCCCGCCCAGGAAAGGCTCCCTTGGGGGAAAAGCACCCGGGCCCCTCATGCCCAAGAGGACTGGCATAACCTGTGCATCTGTTTAGCCAGCTCTGAACTTTCATGGCAAACCTCAGGGCATGAGTAGCCAAGGATTGATCCTAAGGTTCTACCTGAAATCTGAGGTTGTGCGCCCAGCAGCAGGGAACCTGCACAGCAACATGGTTCCCTCGGGCTGTCAGATCTCCAGCCAGAGCCCTGCCTGGAGAGCCTGGGAAGTTATTCCAGGCTCAATGGAAGCGCCTGTACCTTGTAACCATGAGCATCACCTTTCTGGTGAAGACCACCATGCAGGGGACAGCGTTGTGGTGCAGCAGGTGAAGCTGCCACATGCAACACCAGCAACCCATATGGGCACAAATTCGAGTCCCAGATGGTTCACTTCTGATCCAGATTCCTGCTAATGCGCCTGGGAAAGCAGAGGAAGATGACCTAAGTCCTTAGGTCCCTGCACCCATGTGGGAGACATGGATGAAGTTCCAGACTCCTGGCTTTGGCCTGGCCCAGCCCTGGCCATCTGGGGAGTGAACCAGGGGAGGGAAGACCTCTCTCTCTCTCTACCTCTCCCCATCTCTCTATAACTCTGTCTTTCAAGTAAAAAAATAAATCTTTTTTTTTATTAGACAGGGAGAGTTAGACAGGGAGAGAGAGAGAGAGACAGAGAGAAAGGTCTTCTTTCCGTTGGTTCACCCCCCAAATGGCTGCTACAGCTGGCGTGCTGTGCCGATCCAAAGCCAGGAGCCAGGTGCTTCTCCTGGTCTCCCACGCGAGTGCAGGTGCCCAAGCACTTAGGCCATCCTCCACTGCCCTCCCAGGCCACAGCAGAGAGCTGGACTGGAAGAAGAGCAACCGGGACTAGAACCCAGGGCCTATATGGGATGCCGGCACCACAGGTGGAGGAATAACCAAGTGAGCCACGGCACTGGCCCCTAAAAAAATAAATCTTAAAATAAGAAAAGAAAATCACAATGTGAGACATAAGCAAGCCAAAGACACTGAGTCCCCGGGCGCTGCCTGTGTCTCCAGGTCCCTGGGAGGGCTGCCTCCTGCCATCCAGCCCCGTTTCAACCCACACAGGACTCAGAAGGCTAAGACCCTTCTCAGGCCTGCTGGTTAAGGGTCAAAGGGTGAGAGCTGTGGCTGCAGCCAGTCTGCTCTGAGCTCCCTGCTCTGAGGGCTCCCTGCGTGCATATCTGGAGATGAGCCAATGAGCCGCATGTTTGCATGCCCACGTTACGGTGGTGGGCATACAACCCTTCCGGTCTTCCCAAACCACCCCCTTGGCTTCCAGATGGAGAGATGGGAACAAAAAAACAGAACCAGAATACGCAAAACGGAGTGGGGAACAAAACAAGGGAACCTTTCACCACCCACTCCTCACACGTTCAGGATTGCCCTATCTTCAAAACAAAACAAACCATGCTCCTTGGCCCTGTTCCCTTCTCGTTGCTGTCTAATCTCATTCATTTCACTGCCAAACTCCTCAAATGCAGGGTGTACACCCATTGCCTCCACTTCCGTCCCACTCACCCTTTTCTTAATAAACTCACTGCGGCCCGGCCCTGCCCTGTCACTCTGCAGCCCGGCTCTGCCCTGTCACTCTGCAGAAGTCACTTGCTCCAAGAGCATCCAAGTCCCCTTCTCAGTCTTCCTGACACTTGGCCTTTCTTTGGCATCTGACGCGACTGGCACCTGCTCCTCTTGAAACACTTCTCACGACTTCTAGGAAACTGCCCTTTTCTCCATCTCCGTGGCTCGCTCTGAGCCGCCGTCTCCCACTTGTTTGCAGCAGTGGGGTGGGGGGTATCTCCTGGGGCCGCCCCTCTTCCTTCTGACCCCACAGCTCCTTCCACCATCTCCTGAGGCAGTCACCTCTCCTTTCCCAGCCCTGCCTGCAGGTTCCATAACTCCAGCTTCCAACAGGGATGCAAAATATCTTCTGTGAGTTTCCCCACGCTCACCTGCAGCTCCCCCCATCAAACCCTCCGTCCTCTGTCCTGCCTGTGCGGGAGCTTGCTCTCTTTCGCCCCATTCCCACGGCACCAAGGCTCCTCCTGTCTCCTGCTGCCACTCTGCCGCAAGGCATTCTATTCCTTCCTTCAAAATGCCTTCTCGGCTTGCCCTTCGAGTGTGCTGGCCCCACTCTCCCACGGTAGCTTCCTCTTGGGTCCTCGTGCCTACAGCCTCTTCTCTCCTAAAGTACCCACAGTATCCGTGCGAGGCCCCTCACACTCTGCTTTCAAGACATCACAGTGACTGCCACGGTCTAGAGTTGGAGTTGTTTTTTACCGCTTCCCGGATACTATCTGACTGGTCTGTGAAATGTGGTGGAGTCAATAGGAATTGCTTCGCAGCAAGATGGACCTGCGTTTAAATTTCAGGGCCACGTTTGCTGTGGGACCTTGCGCAAACAACTTAGCCTCTCTAAACACTGCTACTCATCCATAAAATGCAATTGAAGTGACGAGCGAGTATGAGTATTCAGCGAACTAGTGTGCCTATAACACTCTGCCTGGTACCTGAAACAGGTGGGCGCTCAACACATACATAACCCTGCCTTTTCTTCATTCCCTTCCATGTCTCCAGATCCCAATGGTGTAGTCTGACCGGGCGGGCGTCCTCTGAGTCCTTGCTAGCCCACCACACCTTGCCACTCCTAGCCTTCGGTCATGCGGCGACTC
Source organism: Oryctolagus cuniculus (assembly GCF_964237555.1). Lineage (NCBI taxonomy): Eukaryota > Metazoa > Chordata > Mammalia > Lagomorpha > Leporidae > Oryctolagus > Oryctolagus cuniculus. Next base: position 51,610,788 of record NC_091443.1, read on the forward strand.
TCCCTTCTAGAACCCACCCTGACACCCCAAGCTGCTCAAAGCTCCGTTCTCCCTTCCAGCCCGTTTCATGTCCCCACCTTGAAGCCTTTGACTGTCCCACACCATGGTGAGCGCGAGCTCCTCGGCCCCCAGCTTGCTCCCAGGACAGAACAACAATGGATCATGCTGTGTTGTCCTGAACCAGTCTCCCCTGGTTCCTGGTGTGTTGCCTTTGGCACCCCTGGATGAGGGGAATGCCTGTGAGTCAGGGGCCATGAGATCCCACTGTAGCTGCCATAGAGCCTGGCTACAGCAGGGGTCAGTATGGCATCTGGTGGGCTGACCAATCGGAACCCCTCTGCAGGGAGGGAGGAGGATGAGACAGGCTGAGCTGGGGGCTGGAATAGTGTCACTCCTGGCAAGTCCATCAGACACCCATGGTCTGTCTCAGAACTGGCTATGGAAGGTAGCTTGGGCTCTGTGCAATCTGTTTGCACAGAGATATATGCATACACATATGTGTCTGCAAAGGTAGGCATGTGTGCTTGCGTGCACTCAAATGCATTTAAGGGGTAGGGTAGAGCTGGGGGTGGGGGACAGGCAGTGGCTCTGGGGAGGTCTGCTTAAGGAGGTAGAGCCCTTACCAAAGAAATGAAGTACTGGGGGCTGGCACTGTGGCATAGTGGGTAAAAGCTGCCACCTGCCATGCTGGCAACCCATGTGGGCGCCAGTTCGAGTCCTGGCCGCTCCACTTCCGATCCAGCTTTCTGCCATGGCCTGGGAAAGCAGTGGAAGATGGCCCAAGTCCTTGGGACCATGCACCCACGTGAGAGACCTGGAAGAAGCTCCTGGCTCCTGGCTTTGGATCGGCGCAGCTCTGGCCGTTGTGGCCAATCGGGGAGTGAATCAATGGGTGGAAGACCTCTCTCTCTCTCTCTCTCTCTCTCTCTCTCTCTCTCTGCCTCTCCTTCTCTCTGTATAACTCTGACTTTCAAATAAATAAATCTTTAAAAAAAAATGAAGTCCTGTAATCCCTTTCCCAGGGGAGAAGACTGATGATTTCTCAGCCACTTGGGCTCCTCACAAAGCAATTACCTTCAGCTCTGAGTAAATCCCATGGTCTCCATATCCTGTGCTGGTCCAGGTGTGGCGGCCACAGGATGCTGCCCCAAGAACACCTGTGGACAGAGCACAGGTTCTCAGGAGGAGCAGAGGGAGCAGACATCTGCTCTGTGTGCCCAGCACAGAGACAGCAGTGTGCAGGGATCCTGGCTTGGACACAAATGCATCTGGCAGGTGACCCAAGGATGCTGATTTTCCATTTGCCCGATGATTTCACATCATAACACCTTGGCCATTCTCCCCACAGAGTTTCTAGACCCCTGCAGCCTACGATTGGGCTGGCTCCAGCGCAGGTGTGGATGTGACTGCTGAAGGAGCACGATCGACTCAGGGCTGGATCTGCCCCTCTCCTGGGGGCCTGGCTTAGTCTGCCTCCGCTCTACAGCCCGATTCCCAGACCCTAGGGCCAGCCAGCTCTACCAGGGTGCACCACTAGGGTCCCTAAGACCTTCAGGCAGGACATGAAAACCAGTTAGCTGGTGAGTGGCCCTAGGTTCCCAACTGGTGTCCTGGTGGATGTCACCATTGGACCTGGGCCAACTCCTGGTGGGCCCCAGGACAGCACTGGCCTGTGGGGAGGGCCGTTCTGTGGGTCTCAGTCAGGCAGTGGTGGCCCTCCTGGCTTAGGGCTGGGTCTTGGAGGGCCTGCGTAACTTGGGCTCTTGATGTTCCCACTGGCAGCCACGGGCTGGGTACAGGAGACCATAGGACTGCAGAATACCTGACCGGCCCCGGCCCAGACCATCCCTTGAGCCAGATGGACTTAGTGAGGCTGGGGGACAAAGAACTGCCCCCACCCGCCAACTGCAGTCTGACTTCAGTGGGTTCGTGCTCCTGAGGGTGAGAGGAGCCATTTGGTGAGTGCCTACCACGTGTCACGTGTGCACTACACCCTGTACCCACACAATGGTCACAACAACCCTGGGAGGTAAATGGACCATGGCCACACTACAGATGACAAGACTGTCTCAGAGAGGCCCTGTGACTAACCCAGAGCACATGGCCAGAAAACGGAGGGGCTGGCTTTCAAAACAACTGACCGAAGCTCCCAGGCTGCCCCTCACACGGTCCTGAGGCCTGCAGCCCTGGTGTCCAGACTGACCACTCCCCACAAAGCTCCTCCAAACACTCTAAGATGGGGAAGCTCTGTCTTCCCAAACCACTGCAAGCTAAACCGAGCCATCCCTGCAACTGTCCACTGTCGACATTGTGGAGCAGGGAAGCGAGTGTGGGGTGGAGGGCCGAGGTACAAAAGATCTTAGAGGCCGCAGGAAGACAAAAGCATGACAAGAAGGAGCAGCTGTTTGTAAGGGAAACTTGAGACCGGCACAAAGCCCAGCTCCCTAATCCCAGGCTCCCGTGGAGCCAGGGCGGGCCCCCAAGGTCAGGGATCCTAGGGGCAGGCAGATGGCAGAGTCGGCCTCCAGGCCCGGGTGGGACCCCACTCCCATGTGCACGAACAACTGGGGCCCCATTGTCCTTTCCGGGTTAAGTCCCCTTCCTCTAGTGCCCCACTCTGCTCTCTTCCCTTTGGGTTTCGGGGGTCCCTTCCAGCTTCCTTCTTTCTGTGCGGGGTCCCTTTTAGTGTGCCCTACTTCACCCCCTCCCCAATTCCTGGGAGTAATTTTAGCAACTTTTCCTCTGAACTGCCGCTGGCATGGTCACAGCAAATGGCCCCTGTTTGGGCCTGACACTCGATCAGGGTGGTGACAGAGCCCAGACAAAGCAGGCACAGAGCCCGGGGAGGGGGGACAGGAGACAGATCACCTTCCTTCCACTCCAGGCCTTATTTGGTCTACCTTGGTGAAGCTGCCCTCCCTCCAGCCCCTTTTATTTATAGCCTTTTGCTCTGCTCTCCTTTGTCTTGTCGGCTATCACTCTGCAGTGCCCTCTGCACAACCCCCCTCCTCCCCCCTCCCCTCCATGGGGCCCTGGCCCCTCACTCTCCCTCTAGGAATGTGGGTGTGTACACAGGGCACCAGCTCCAAGCTCAGGCCCGAACTCCACTTCTCTCAACTGCTGAATGGAGCTTCTCACGGGAGGGGTCTTTCTCTGGTCGCTCTGGCTAGAACAATGCCCAGTGCACAGCAGGCTTCCAGAAGCACTCGCTGAGTGAGGAAGTCTGCAGGCTGCTGTCCCCAGATGGCAGCAGGCAGAAGCAAGAGAAGCACCGTGGAGCCAAGGGCAGGTGCTGGAGGGGCTGGGACGTCAGACCCCACTGCCACCACTACCACCACCTAAGCCTGGAGTTAGGGGAGTGAGTTCTATTGTGCAAGAGGGCTTGGAGACTGAACACCAATGCTGAAACACCGATGACCCAGAGCCCTCCAGACCTAAAAGGAAGCACATGAAGCATGATCCTTTACTAGGTGCAAAAACAGCCCCTGCAAAGGGCTCAACCGAGGCTCAAGCATCTTCTGTGTGTCTTCATTGCCTGCACCTGCTCCTGAGTCCTGGGAACTCGGGGAAGGGGGCAGCCCCCCTCTTTGCTTAGGTAACCAGAAGGGACGGACGCAAGGGCTTGCTGTCCATCACCAGTCCCTGAGGCCCCTGAGTCCTCGGCACCTGCAGGGCCTGGCCAGGACCCTCAGCGTCTGCAGTCAGGGCTTTCACTGGTGCAGGCTCAGCTTCAGCAGCTGCAGGCCCACGGGTCATGGTCCACCCCACCCCCGCCCGTCTGCACCCTGAACACACAGTCGCTTGTGGTTCTCAGACCTCGCCTTGGTTACCACGCAGCCCCCACAGAAGCTCCCTCCTGGAGTTTCTCTCCCCAGCTGTGCCCACCCCACCTTCAACATGTACCTGCTCCGCACCCCATCCCCCAGGCCTGCCTCTCCTTCCAAGCTGACAGCCAATCAGATGGATTAATCCGCACGCGCCCAAGAGCCTCCTGGGAAGAAGGGGAGGGGGGTGGATTTCAAAACCAAACCACGCAGCGGTTGCCTGGACACGAAGCCAGTCAGGCTTGCCTGCAAGAGCCAGGCTGTGCTCTGCTCAGAGCCTGCGCTCCGGCTCCCGCTCCTCCATTCCCTTGCCCTGCCCGCCTCTCAGCCTCACTGTAGAACACCAGTCGCATCCAGGTCTGGGAAGAGGTCACACCGCTGGAAGAACAGCTGTCCTGGTTCAGGGTCTCCTAGCTTAGGGCAGCTGTGCGATCTCCCACTCCTGGGGCGGGGGGTCACCTAGTAGCTGGGGGCGCAGAATTGGGAAGACAAGTCAGGCGCGGGGCTGACTGTGCATCCTAGTCCTGCGCTGACTAGGACCATCCAGCACTGGGCCCCGAGCTCTGCACACAGTATGTCCTCCCTCCTTCCCAGGACTCCCTCCACAGGCTGCTGCTATTTCCCCGCCCTGATTAGCTGGGTGACCTTAAACCCATACTTCCCCTCTCCATAAAACGAAAAGCTTGGACGGATAAAGACCTGTCTGGCTCTGGGACTCAGTGATCTCAACACATCGCCTGCTGATCCAAGGAAATCAGGGCCTGAGCCAGAGGCCCCATGTCTTAGCTCCCTGGTCATCGTCCGCGCCCCTTAGCGAAGCACTCTCCCTCCAGCTGCCCCCCTCCAGCCCCTGGTTCTGCCCTGCCCTCCCTGGAGCTGAGACTTAGTCCCTTTTCCATCTCACAGTTGGATGCAGGCTCCAGGCCAGGAAAGCAGGGAAATTTCCCGTTGCAGAAACGAGGCCAGGTCAGCCTTGGAGGCTGGGGGCCTAAGGGGCAGCAGCATGAGGGGCCCACAGTGCCCTGTGGGAGAGCCAGGGCCTGCCTGCCTGAGGTCACACTGGTGGTCCTGGTCAGTTCCCTCTACCACAGGCAGTGGAATGCGAGGAGATATTTTCTGCTGCACGTTGAGCCACCCCGCCCCCTGGAACTCAGACCCTGCACACCCCATGCCATAACAATGACGACCACTTCCAATTGTTTCCTGGCCCGAGGGGGAGGGGAGCTCTCTGGGAGGGGGGGCCCTGGGGGAAATGCTTCCAGTGACAACAGCCCTTTCTAAATCCGGCTAGGGACTGGGTGCAGGTGGGGGTGGGGGCGCCCTGCTGCCCCATATATACAACCCCTGAGGCCAGGTCTGGCTCTCAGCTCTCTCCTGCTCTCTGTGTCTTTCCTTGATGTTCTCAGGTAGGAGCGGGGAGAAGGGGGCTCCAGGTTAGGAAGGGGCTCCCCCAGGAACAGCAAGCTTCATCAGGGCTTTGTGCAGAGTCCCAGGTCCGGTTGTTGAGCACACGTGTGCAGGTTACACACCCGTGGATGTGCCACTGAGTGTGACGCTCCTGTATTCCCTGGGGAAGGTGTCTGGGTCTGAGAGTGTGGGAACCAAATGAATGAGTATGTGTGTGTGTGTTTGTGTGTGTACAAGCATGTGCAGTCGGCAGGTGAGGGAGGGGTGTGCCTCACTGTCTGACGCAGCGAGTATTGATGATCGTGCCTGAGTACGAGCAGAATCTTTTGGGAGTGGGGGGGAATGGTGTAGAATGATTGTACAGGAAGTGTGGACGCTTCCAAGCTAGTCCTGAGAACCATCTGTCCATGCACATGGAGGGGCTTGCCTGTGCGTCGGGAGTCACGACCGCTGTCGTGTGCGTGCCCCCTGCAGAAGGCGCTCCCAGGCATGTGGGTGTGGGGCTTGGGTCCTTCTACACTAAAGCATAGGCAGCCACATGAGCCTGCGTCCCCCCACCCAGGCACATAAACATGCGGCTCCATAGGGTACCTTAGGGGGCGGGTTCTGTGGCCCAGGAGGCGGCCTCTGTGTGTGTGAGACGTGTGCAAGAGCAGGCACGCATGGTCATGGGGGAGGTGCAGGGTGCTCAGCTGTGTGGTGGGTGTGTCTAAGAGAGGACACCTGTCGTGTCCACAAAGTCTGACAATGAATGGGCCAGAAAACAACTGGCTTTGGAGTGGGGAGAGAGGGGCTTGAGGCTCAGCTCTACCACTTACCATTTATGCTCTTGAACAAGCAAATCCTGTCACCTTGGTTTCCCCGTCTGATGCATGGGATGAGAACTGAGAGGAGAGTTTGTGGACTGCACAGCACTGAGCAAGTGTGACCATTAGCTGTGTCCCAGATAGTTCAAAGCAAGTCTCACTAGAAGGCTATGAGCGTCTCCCAGGAGTGCGGAAACCTGTTAGAACTGGTCCTTGGGGCAGCAGGGAACAGAGCTGGGAAAACAAGATGGGAGCCGGGAAGCTGACTTCCAGTTCCAGCTGCTGTTTAGGTCTGGGGGAGAGCAGATGCTGGGAGACAGTCGGGGGAAGCGGGAGGTGGCACGGGCTAGGATGGGCCGCAGCCTGCTCTGACACGGCCTCTTCCCTCTCCCCAGGTCCCCCGCAGGCCTGAGTCCCCTTCCTCATCTGTAGACACATTCGAGAAGCCAAGGTAAGAGAAGCTGAAGGGAGAGCTGCAAAGACTGGGCGTGTGAGTCCTGAGGCCAGGCTGTGGAACCCTGGCTTCCGTCCTGCCTTGGTGGGGACATCCTAGGTACCAGGAGCCCCTCACTGTGACTAGTGAGGGATGCAGGGGCAGGCAAGGGTCAGAGGTGGATGTGAGCAGACTCTTGCTCCTCCCAGAAGCTCAGAGGGTTCTCCCCCCAACCCCCACTCCCACCCCCGCCCCCGCCTTGGGGAGCCTCAGCCAGAACCAGTTAGTTGCTCCTTCCTCCATGGTGGGCTCGCAAAACTGCTCTTCCAGTAATAGGACAAGCTCAGACAACGGGGACTTGCTGGGGACACGGGTGACCCCTGAATGCAGAGCTAGGTTTTGGGGCTCCCACCGAAGGGAAGAGCTCAGGGAGGGGAAGGCAGAGTGGACAGATGGGAGGAACCAGCTTCTTCCGCTCACTACAGGTACAGCCATGGGGGACGCGGAGATGGCCGTGTTTGGGGCTGCCGCCCCCTACCTGCGCAAGTCAGAGAAGGAACGGCTGGAAGCCCAGACCAGGCCTTTTGACCTCAAGAAAGATGTCTTTGTGCCTGATGACAAAGAGGAGTTCGTCAAGGCCAAGATCATGTCTCGAGAGGGTGGCAAAGTCACTGCTGAGACCGAGCATGGCAAGGTGGGTGGCAGGGCTGGTGTGAGACCACCCCAGACACCTCCCACCCCTGGGGCACCCAGACAGGGGTACACGCAGGACCCACCCCACAGAGACCTGAGGATGGTCCAGCCCTCCTGTACTTTCTGATAGAGATCCAACCTCTCCAAAGACCCTTCCAATTCCCAACAGCCAATCTCTCCCCTGAGATCCTGGCTCCCTCTCTCTGGAACATCATTGCCTTGCAAATCTCTCAATTCCTGTCCCCGCTGAGGGAGGAAGGAGAGCAGAGGCTGACGGGGGGGACCCCCTGTGGGGGCTGTTGCAGACGGTGACCGTGAAGGAGGACCAGGTGATGCAGCAGAACCCACCCAAGTTCGACAAGATCGAGGACATGGCCATGCTGACCTTCCTGCATGAGCCTGCTGTACTCTACAACCTCAAGGAGCGCTACGCCTCCTGGATGATCTACGTGAGTGCTCCTGCCCACCACAGGGCCTCCCCTCCAGGATGAGCTGCGTGAGTGCCTGCACGGGCTCTCGTTCTGAACCCAGGCGCTCCAGGCCTGAGGCTTCCACTCGGTTCCAACACCCAAGGGGCTGGCCAAACACACTGAGTGATTTGGTGTTTTCCTTTCCCTTCTTCCTCTCCTGGGTTCTCTCTAACTCTGAACGTCGCCACCCCTTCACCTGCATCCCTGTCCACTCACTGCTCCTTTGCCCCTCCAGACCTACTCGGGCCTCTTCTGCGTCACCATCAACCCCTACAAGTGGCTGCCGGTGTACAATGCAGAGGTGGTGGCCGCCTACCGGGGCAAGAAGAGGAGCGAGGCCCCGCCCCACATCTTCTCCATCTCTGACAACGCCTATCAGTACATGCTGACGGGTGAGCCCGGAGCCCCCGGCCCTGTGACCCGCCCCCTGACCCCATCACCCAGCTATGCCCTTGGCCCTGACCTCACTGCCTCTCCTCCTTTCTCTTCCAGATCGGGAGAACCAGTCCATCCTCATCACGTGAGTGTGGCTCCTGCCCTGTTCCTTTCCAGAATCTCCCTGCCTCGCCCCCAGCCCTCAGCAGGACCCCAGGCTGCAGCACAGGGGTCCGCTTCCCTCTCCGCCTCCCCGCCTGTCTCTGCTTCTCTGACCGTTACCTTCACTCTGCTTTTTTCTGCTTCCCACTCTCTTATTTCTCCTCTCCCTCACCTCACTCCCTGTCCTTTAATTCACCACTCATTCTCCTGAGTGCCCATGTCTTTGGGGAACCTTTCCCATTCTTCCAGCCCCACCTGTTCTTTCCCAAAACCCCAGGCCCATCTCCTGCAACTGACCTTGCCCAGTCATGCACAGGCTCAACCTGCCCCAATGCAGTGTCTCCCCCTGGGCTCCTTCCTGGGCAGTACCCCTGGGTGTGCCATATAAGACAGATGCAGCTTTGGGGTGCATGTTACCTGGCAGCTCCTTGCTGAGGGCTCCTGCTGTCAGGTGGGACCAAGCATTCTCAAGCAGTGTCGTTCACTGCCTCATGAGCCCATGGCTGCCCCAACAGCGGAGAATCCGGGGCGGGGAAGACAGTGAACACCAAGCGTGTCATCCAGTACTTTGCCGTCATCGCCGCCATTGGTGACCGCAGCAAGAAGGATCAGACCCCAGGCAAGGTAGGCCTGCTGTCCTCCAGGGGCCTGCCCTGCAGAAAGGGAGGGACGTGTCTCACCTGCCATCCTCTGGACCCCTTCAGGGTACCCTGGAGGACCAGATCATCCAGGCCAACCCTGCCTTGGAGGCCTTCGGCAACGCCAAGACCGTCCGGAACGACAACTCCTCGCGCTTCGTGAGTGGTCCCTGACCTGGGCTTGGGATCCGGGCTGGCTAAGGGGTGGCCTCCAAGGGGAGCCTCCCCCTACTCATCCCCACCGTCGCCCACCTCTCCAGGGCAAGTTCATTCGGATCCATTTTGGGGCGACCGGAAAGTTGGCGTCCGCAGACATAGAGACCTGTGAGTGCCGTGAACATGAATGTGCAGGCCCTGAGCTCACCCTCGGCCCCAGCCGCCCTTCCTCCTCCCCCTCCCTCTGTTTTTCTCCTCTCTTCCCACCTCTGTCTCTGTGTCTCTGCCTCCAGATCTGCTATTTGTCTCTCTCTGGGTCTTTCTCCACCTCTGTCCCTGCACGGCTGTGTGTCTCCTCTGCTTCCAGGTCTCCGTCTCCCTCTCTGTGCCTCCTCTCCTCCTTCTGCCTTTGATTGCTACACTTATCATTCATTTTCCTTCATTTCCTAAATCCTAACCTTTTCTTCCTTTCCTTTCTCACCTCCTGTTCACAGATCTTCTGGAAAAATCCAGAGTTATTTTCCAGCTGAAAGCAGAGAGAGATTATCATATTTTCTACCAAATCCTGTCTAACAAAAAGCCTGAGCTACTGGGTGAGTCAGAGCCACCAACTGAGACCAGCTGTCTCCATGGCAACCGGGCCCCTCCACCTGCGGCTGGATGCTGCTGGCAAGCCCTGCGTTTACGGCCCTACTGCTCTCAGCCCTGTGGGATGTGGACCCAGGTCCCGCCCTGCCCGGTGTTCTGCCCTGGGCTCTGCCCTGGGCCAGGGGCTGTGGCAGGCAGGCCCCATGTGTGTCAAATCCCAATCCCATTTCCCCTCCCCAACAGACATGCTGCTGATCACCAACAACCCCTACGATTACGCGTTCATCTCCCAAGGAGAGACCACGGTGGCATCCATTGATGACTCCGAGGAGCTCATGGCCACCGACGTGAGTGTGTGCGACCTGTCAGGAGGGCACGCGGGGCACAGGGCCAGCTCACCCCTCCAGGAGCGCAGCTAAGGCCCTGGGTGCCTGTTGTGTGCCAAGTACCATGGCCTCACTTAAGGGCCAGTGTATGCCCCGTGACCAGGGTGTGCTGGGACGTGGGGGAGACAAGAGAGGCCTGACCAGTATTCCGTGTTCAGTCTAACTGGAGAGACCTACAAGCTACATATCAGAGAAGCACGCAAGGCACCACCAAGGGAGAAGAGGGGCTGGGGCCATGCAGATGCCCTGGGGTGGGGGCAGGCATTTAGGTGAAGACCAGACACAGGCAGGTGAGTAAAGCCAGGCTGGGAAGATAAGCGGTCAGCCAGAGCAGCCGCGGGGACTGCGCGGCCGCTGACAGCAGGGCTGAGGCAGCCTGCACCCCACCCTGTGCTCGCAGCTCCTGTCTTGGTTTCAGAGTGCCTCTCGGAGCCCTTGGGCACTAAGGAGACAAGTTCTCTCTCCAGCTTGCAAGCGGTCTCACTCACCTGTCACTCTTCCTTTTCTGGGATCCTCCAACTCGGGGCTTGCCCACAGAACGCCTTCGACGTGCTGGGCTTCACTCCCGAGGAGAAGAACTCCATGTACAAGCTGACGGGCGCCATCATGCACTTTGGAAACATGAAGTTCAAACAGAAGCAGCGGGAGGAGCAGGCGGAGCCAGACGGCACCGAAGGTGCGTGGGGCAGCCGTGAAGTCCCCGAGGGCCACCTCTGCCAAGCGGTCATTCCTTCACCAACGGTGCCTTCTGCTCTTTGCTTCCAGAGGCCGACAAGTCCGCCTACCTCATGGGGCTGAACTCCGCTGACCTGCTCAAGGGGCTGTGCCACCCTCGGGTGAAAGTGGGCAATGAGTATGTCACCAAGGGGCAGAACGTGCAGCAGGTGGGTCATCTCCAGGAAATAAGTGGCAGGTGGTGGGATAGAGCTTAGTCATTCTTCCCAACAGCCCCACTCAGCTGGGTCGCCCCCTTATCTTTCAGGTGGCATATGCCACTGGTGCGCTGGCCAAGGCCGTATATGAGAAGATGTTCAACTGGATGGTGACACGCATCAATGCCACGCTGGAGACTAAGCAGCCGCGCCAGTACTTCATAGGCGTCCTTGACATCGCGGGCTTTGAGATCTTTGACGTGAGTCGAGGGAGCCCTGGGAGTGGGGAGGATTCAACCACCACTTAGGGAGGCCCAGCTGTGGGCCGGGCACTGGAAGGCAGTGCAGATGGAGCAGTGACAGAGGCGGTCGGCATCCCTGTCTTCAGGGGCGGATCTGCTGGGAGGGGACAAACCACACCCCTGCATGGCTCGGGTACAGCTCAGCTCCATGCCACAGGGACACCCACCCCCTGACCGGCTCCCTCACCCCCTCCCTCTGCAGTTCAACAGCTTTGAGCAGCTTTGCATCAACTTCACCAACGAGAAGCTGCAGCAGTTCTTCAACCACCACATGTTCGTGCTGGAGCAGGAGGAGTACAAGAAGGAGGGCATCGAGTGGACGTTCATTGACTTCGGCATGGACCTGCAGGCCTGCATCGACCTCATTGAGAAGGTGCCACCTCGGCCCCCAAACTCTCTATCACATCTTCCATGGATTCCCCAGACAAAAGAGCAGCCCCTCTCCCTTCCAGGAAGAAGGATCTGGATAACAGAGGTGCAATTAAAGAGTCCCAATCCTAGTTTCGAGAACCCTATGTTTTCCTGACCACCCAGGACAGGGCAGGCTGTGGAACAGCTGGAGAGGGGACACATGGATGAGGACTGTGGATGCCTGCAGGATAATTCCCCCAGCAGCGACTGCTGGCCCTGGCTTATGTATTCAAGGAGTGGGAAGTGTGATTAGTGGTGTAGGTGGTTAGGTTTTCAACCTCAGCATCTCACACCAGCCACATTCTCAGGCCGACATAGTCTTCTACCTTGGGAAGGCTTGAACAGATGCCAGTCAGCAGATAACCACACTCAGAGCTGAGCTTCATACACTTATGCCCAAAGGGTATCTCCATGAGCAAAGCTGGACCCTCGAGCAGACCCCACTCACATCCACCTGGGGGATCACACTCGGTGACACTGTCCTCTCACCCTCAGCCCATGGGCATCATGTCCATCCTGGAGGAGGAGTGCATGTTCCCCAAGGCCACCGACATGACCTTCAAGGCCAAGCTGTATGACAACCACCTGGGCAAGTCCAACAACTTCCAGAAGCCACGGAACATCAAGGGGAAGCCAGAAGCCCACTTCGCCCTGATCCACTACGCTGGTACTGTGGACTACAACATCTTGGGCTGGCTGCAGAAGAACAAGGACCCTCTCAACGAGACGGTGGTGGCCCTGTACCAGAAGTCCTCCCTCAAGCTGCTCAGCAACTTATTTGCCAACTACGCTGGGGCCGATGCCCGTAAGTAGAGACAGGGCCCAGGGCACCCTACAGCGGGGTCTCTGCCATGGCTCTGAGGCTGCACCCCACCACTTGCATGCCAGGCGGCACCCCGAGGCTTGTGGAGTCCACAGGATGGGGTCAGGGGAGGAGTTGAGACAGCCACCTTGAAGGTTCCCATCTAGAGGCCAAAGCCAGCCAGGTGTCCAGAGAGGCTGTGACTCCGCGCCTTGGGCCCCGCTGATGCTTCCTGTCTTGACTCCCTCCCCTCCCCACAGCTGTGGAGAAGGGCAAAGGCAAGGCCAAGAAAGGCTCATCCTTTCAGACCGTGTCAGCGCTGCACAGGGTGAGTGTGCGCTCCTGGCCAGCCCGGCTCATCCCTGACTCCTCCCTCTCACAGTCTCCCCTCACCTCCTGCCCACCTCATCTCCCTTCCGTTTCCCCGCCCGCTATCTGACCTCTGTCCTCGGCCCTGTCCCCCCACCCCAGCCTTCCTTCATCTCCTTAGCCCTCGGCGCTCTCCCCACCCCCCTCCACCTCCCTCTCTTCTCGTTTGCTGACTTCTCTTCCCTTCACTGTTCCTTACGTCTCCCTCTTCCTTTTCTGGCTGCAGGAAAACCTGAACAAGCTGATGACCAACTTGCGTTCCACCCACCCTCACTTTGTGCGCTGCATCATCCCCAATGAGACCAAGTCCCCAGGTGAGCCCACACTCCGAGACGCCACCACCACGGGGCCACTTTCCCAGGCACGCCTTCGAGCTCATCTCTTGACATACCCCCTCATTCGATGACATTCTTGTCCTCCTGTCCCCAAGGAGCTCTCCCATATACCTCCTGCCTAACACTGGAATGTGGCACTCAGGGACTTGTAGGGCACTGTGATGGCGTCACCTCATCAGCGACTTACATCCCTCAATAAGACATATCTGGATTGTCCACACATTCCAGACTGAGGGGGCAGAGGTTCAGAGACCTGGGTCCAAGGCTCAGCTTTGATCTTGGTCAGCCTAGTGACCCTGTCCTGGCTACCACTTACAATAATAGGTATAAACTATATAAAATAAGGCATGTGGAAAGCCTTTGGGTTACTCCTGTGGCTAAGGGGGAAAAAATGAAACAAATAGAGGGTGAGTGCTCACTTGCTGAGGTTACAGGCTAAAAGGCAGTGGATCCTGGATCCGAACCCAGAACCTTTGGCTCTCAGCCTAGTGCTCTCCTTACTCACCCCCCCTCCTGCTGCAGGGGTGATCGACAACCCCCTGGTCATGCACCAGCTGCGTTGCAACGGCGTGCTGGAGGGCATTCGCATCTGCAGGAAGGGCTTCCCCAACCGCATCCTCTACGGGGACTTCCGGCAGAGGTGGGCACCACCGGGGCGCAGCAGGGCTCAGGGGACAGGGGTGGGCTGGGGTGGGGGAGGGGCGTCTGCAGGTGGGCCTGGAAAATCCTGTAGGCAGGGGAGAGGGGTGACTCCAGGCATTTCCCTCTGCAGGTACCGCATCCTGAACCCAGCGGCCATCCCCGAGGGCCAGTTCATTGACAGCAGGAAGGGGGCGGAGAAGCTGCTGAGCTCCCTGGACATTGACCACAACCAGTACAAGTTCGGCCACACCAAGGTGAGGAAAGGCAGGCGACAAATGAGTGATAAAAGGAAAACATCTCTTGTCCTGGACTGTTCACCTCGCTCTGCCTCTCCTTTTAATGGTTATCTCTGGAGATGGTGGAACCACGTGCTGCCCTCCCCGTGGAACAGGCAGCACCCTCCTCTCCCCTCCCATCCTAGCCCCCACTGCTTGGACCTGTGCCCTCCCACCATCACCCTCCCTACTGCCCCTTCCAGCCACGCCCCACACGCACCTTGTCTGCAGGTGTTCTTCAAGGCCGGGCTGCTGGGGCTGCTGGAGGAGATGCGGGACGAGAGGCTGAGCCGCATCATCACACGCATCCAGGCCCAGTCCCGGGGAGTGCTCTCCAGAATGGAGTACAAGAAGTTGCTGGAACGCAGGTGAGAGGGCTCGTGAGGAGGTTCCCAGCCTCAGCGGAAACAGCTTTTCAAACAGAGAGAGCCGCTGGCAGGGGCTCAGGAGGACGTGGGGGTGGGGCTGGAGGTCGGAGGGCTCCCCCGCCCCAGCAGGCTCTCTCACCGCCGCTCCTCCTGCCGGGCCCCCGCAGGGACTCCTTGCTGATCATCCAGTGGAACATCCGGGCCTTCATGGGGGTCAAGAACTGGCCCTGGATGAAGCTCTACTTCAAGATCAAGCCCCTGCTGAAGAGTGCAGAGACAGAGAAGGAGATGGCCACCATGAAGGAGGAGTTCGCGCGCGTGAAGGAGGCGCTGGAGAAGTCGGAGGCCCGCCGCAAGGAGCTGGAGGAGAAGATGGTGTCGCTGCTGCAGGAGAAGAATGACCTGCAGCTCCAAGTGCAGGCGGTGAGGCTCCCAGTGGCTCCCAGCGCCGGGGCTGCTCCCGCACCTCCCCCACTCAGGGCCCACCAATGGTCCCCTCCCATGGAGGAAAGGGAAGCGTGGAAGAATTAGCTTTTTAAGGCACAAGCTTCCCACCTGGGTCCAACCTGGTTCCGCAGCTCAATCATTTCCTGACCTTGGGAGAACCAGGCATCATCTTGGAGCCCGCATTTTCTCATCTCCAGACGGGGAATAAAGTGGCCTAGTCCTTGGCTCCCTGCCGCCCATGTGGTAGACCCCAGGTGGAGTTCTGGGCTCCTGGCTTCGGCCTGGCCCAGCCCTGGCTGTTGCAGGCATTTGGGGAGTGAAGCAACAGTTGGAAGATCTCTTCCTCCCCAACAAATAAATACAATGTTTTAAAAGTCACTCATCTTGGCCGGCGCCGCGGCTCACTAGGCTAATCCTCCGCGGCGCCGGCACACCGGGTTCTAGTCCCGGTCGGGGCGCCGGATTCTGTCCCGGTTGCCCCTCTTCCAGGCCAGCTCTCTGCTGTGGCCAGGGAGTGCAGTGGAGGATGGCCCAAGTGCTTGGGCCCTGCACCCCATGGGAGACCAGGAAAAGCACCTGGCTCCTGGCTCCTGCCATCGGATCAGTGCAGTGCGCCGGCCGTGGCGGCCATTGGAGGGTGAACCAACGGCAAAGGAAGACCTTTCTCTCTGTCTCTCTCTCTCACTGTCCACTCTGCCTGTCAAAAAAAAGTCACTCATCTTACTAGATGGTAAATATACAAAGTGCTTGGCAGCAGAGAATGCAGTTCTCTTTGGTCAACGGAGGAGCATGAGGGAGAGGCCCAAATAGAGACATCGGGTCCCCTCTGCCCCTCCCCACAATGCTCCCAAGTCACTCCGCCCTCGGATGCACCCCCCACCCCATCCTTCAAGGCTCTTCCCACCTGCAGTGTCCTGGAGCTCCGGTCCTGTTGGACAGGATGCTCTTCTCCCTCTCTCTACCTGCAAGGCCCAGGACCCAGCCCCCTGAACAGCCCCTCCCCACCAGGAACAAGACAATCTGGCTGATGCCGAGGAGCGCTGCGACCAGCTGATCAAGAACAAGATCCAGCTGGAGGCCAAGGTGAAGGAGATGAACGAGAGGCTGGAGGACGAGGAGGAGATGAACGCCGAGCTCACCGCCAAGAAGCGCAAGCTGGAAGACGAGTGCTCCGAGCTCAAGAGGGACATTGATGACCTGGAGCTGACGCTGGCCAAGGTGGAGAAGGAGAAGCACGCAACCGAGAACAAGGTGAGGGCAGCACCCTCTGCCTCCAGACGGGGGCTCTGCAGGATTCCCAGACCACAGTGACCTTGCCCCAGGCCAGCCCTCTCAGGATCCTCGAAGGAGCATGGTCCTTGGCATGGAGGTCCTCACAGATGATATCTCTGGGCTGGTGACCTTTGGGCCTAAAGCGGATGGGTCTTCGGGTTGGCAGGTGAAGAACCTGACAGAGGAGATGGCTGGGCTGGACGAGATCATCGCCAAGCTCACCAAGGAAAAGAAAGCTCTGCAAGAGGCCCACCAGCAGGCCCTAGATGACCTTCAGGCTGAGGAGGACAAGGTCAACACCCTGACCAAGGCCAAGGTCAAGCTGGAACAGCAAGTGGACGATGTGAGTAGACTGAGAGTTATGGGATCTAGCTCTCCTGTGTCCAGCTGTGCTCGGAGGTGGATGTCTGCATGCAGGTATGTGTGTGTGTGTGCGTGTGTGCATGTGTGTATGAGTATCTGTGTGGGTGTGCGTGTGTGTGTGTGTGTTGGAAGTGGGTGTTCACTTTCCTGATGGCTTCCTAGAAGGAAGCTGAGCAAAAAGAAAGGGGAAGGATGGTCCATTCTGCATTGTTTCTAACCTCGTGGGTACGATTCACAGTGGACACGGGCTTGCTTATTCAATTTAGGTTCCAGCCAGGATGTATTTCTGCCACTGATCACAGGATTTAGAGGGTCACACCCTAAGAACAGGAGACACTGCTGTGGGAACTGCATGAGGCTCTTCCACAAGGACCTTTGAACTTCCGGTGTTTTCGACAGGATCTGGTCCTGCATGATCCTCGTTCTCCCAGAAGTAGCCATCTCCACTGAACCACTTAGCACTCTGCGTTGTCGTTACTTAGGAACTGTCTCAGCCATAAGCCTGGGTGCTCCTTTTAGACGGGACCTTGGATTTATGCGATTTTGTGTCTGCAGTGCTTGGCATAGAGCCTGGTACCAGTAGGTGCTTAGAGGATGCTGAATGAATGAATGAACAAGTGCAGCTTTGGGGTTTCATCCCACAATCATTTACTCACGTATCAGATATTTGCTGAGCACTCTCTCCACGCTGGGCTCTGTCGCAGTCCCTGGTGACATTGGGTCCACTCTGGGGCAGGTTCCACCCTGGCTAGGACTCTCCTGGGATTCCTCAGCCCTGGAGTCACTGAGTATAAAGTCACCAAGTCAGATACTTGGCCCCACTGGGCATGACCGGCCCCTTTCTCTGCCAGCTGGAGGGATCCCTGGAGCAGGAGAAGAAGGTGCGCATGGACCTGGAGCGAGCCAAGCGGAAGCTGGAGGGCGACCTGAAGCTGACCCAGGAGAGCATCATGGACCTGGAGAACGACAAGCAGCAGCTGGATGAGCGGCTGAAAAAGTATAGCATCCCCTGCCTGGCGCCCTCCTCCTCCCCAGCCAGCAGCCTGTCCTGCCCATGACGGTACAAGCTGACCCAAGACACGCCCACGGCAGGCGCCCCACCAGCCTCCGTAAGGCGAGGCTGAAATGGTGCACACAGGCCTCTGGGAAAAGGGCCTTTTGGGTTTTTCACAGACAGCTCAGAGGACCACAGAGAAACCGGCTTGCCCTTATGCTCCCAAAGTGGAGGGGTCAGGCCTCGTCTTTGTTCTGCTTCACCAGAGATCCCCCTTCTTAGTGCACTTCCTCCAAACCACATACACCCGCCTTCCAGACTTGGTGAGCGGTGAGCTCCCAGAACCTGTTTTGACCATCGAGGATCTCCTGGGCCTCTGCAGTGATCTAGTCCAATGCCCTCATTTTACAGATGAGAAAACAGGGACCCAGGAGGGGGAAGTCCTACAGAGCTCAGATCCCACCACTCTACCTTCTTCTTGGACAGCAATGCTAGGGCAGTAGTGACACCCTCTGGGATCCTCCTATACCCCACAAGCTGCTTTTCTGATAAAATCCTGCTCTTTGCTCTATTACCATTTCCAACTGCTGGTGCACCTCTGAACCCGCCCAGCCTCCCCTGCCTCAGCCTCCCTCCTTCCCCACAGGAAAGACTTTGAACTGAATGCCCTCAATGCAAGGATTGAGGATGAGCAAGCCCTGGGAAGCCAGCTGCAGAAGAAGCTCAAAGAGCTTCAGGTAAGGTCCAGGAGTCCCAGCCTGGGCACCGGAGTCCCTGGAGGGTTCTCGGCTGCCCTGACCCCTCCTCTGGAGCACTTTGTCCCCAGCATTGCAAGAGCTTGCTGTGTGTACATGCAGGGAGAAGCAAAACTAGCACAGTATCTGACCCTAACCTCCAAGAGGCGTCAGGTGATCCAAGGATGACATAGAAAGAGGCATTGAGAGGTTATAGGTCCAGAGGGCAGAAATTCCAGTTTCTTATCTCAGGTCTGCTTCAGCTGGGGGACCACAAGGAGCCCACGCCAGATTTAGGGGGTCTCCGTACCTCCCCTGTCCTCTGGTGGCTTGCAAGGTCCCTTCAGTGCTGATGGTAATTCAGTTCTTATCACTGGACACTGTGGTAGGTCCTCCAGGCGTTAGCTGTCCAGTTAGATGGACACGGTCTTGTCATCGTATGCTTTTTTATGTTTTTGCTTTGTTAATTTTTACCATGAAGCTGCTTAAAATATGCCTAGACCACAGGTCTGTTTGTCCCTCTTCAAAAGTAAGCTTCATCCACTCTCCTGCCAAGACAGAGAATGGATAATAATCCTGCCTACGGGAAGGCTGCCTTGGCTGTTTGACCCACCTTCCCCAAGTGCTTTCATTTCCCCTCTCCACTGGTAGAAGTAAATGGACCCATGCTGCAAACAGGCCAGCAATCCTGTAGAGCCCTGGCCTGGGAGCTCCAAGGGAGGAGGGTGGGCAGTGGGGTCCTGAGCCCTCTGTGCCCCGGCCCAGGCCCGCATCGAGGAGCTGGAGGAGGAGCTGGAGGCCGAGCGCACTGCCAGGGCCAAGGTGGAGAAGCTGCGCTCCGACCTGTCCCGGGAGCTGGAGGAGATCAGCGAGCGGCTGGAGGAGGCCGGCGGGGCCACGTCCGTGCAGATCGAGATGAACAAGAAGCGCGAGGCCGAGTTCCAGAAGATGCGGCGGGACCTGGAGGAGGCCACGCTGCAGCACGAGGCCACGGCCGCCGCCCTGCGCAAGAAGCACGCGGACAGCGTGGCCGAGCTGGGCGAGCAGATCGACAACCTGCAGCGGGTGAAGCAGAAGCTGGAGAAGGAGAAGAGCGAGTTCAAGCTGGAGCTGGATGACGTCACCTCCAACATGGAGCAGATCATCAAGGCCAAGGTGGGCCAGGCGCGGCCCCGCCCCTCCTCAACCCCCTCCACCCACCTCCACCCACCTCCACTTCCTGTTCACATCTCTGCCTTGGTGGCTCATTTTCCCACTGCCCTTCCTCGACCAGGTCCTACAACCCCTCTTCCTTTCTACTGTAATTGTCCCTCCTGCCACCAGTGTAAAACCCTCCTCCCTCCTCTCTCAGGCCAACCTGGAGAAGATGTGCCGGACGCTCGAGGACCAGATGAATGAGCACCGGAGCAAGGCGGAGGAAACCCAGCGTTCTGTCAATGACCTCACCAGCCAGCGCGCCAAGCTGCAAACCGAGAATGGTGCGCCTACAGCTGGGGCTCCTTGGGCCCACTCTGGTTCCCCTGATCCTCGAAGCCATCCCCTCAGCCTTGAGTGCTGGCCTGCACGTGCGCGCGCACACACACACACACACACACACAAACACACTCTCTCTCTCTCTCCCAGAGAATGGGGCCAGATCGTCAGCGCTGGGGTTGGGGGTGGAGAGGAGGGACTGACCTCCAAGGGTTGAATGTTCCTTGGTGCTTCCCCAGGCGAGCTGTCCAGGCAGCTGGATGAGAAGGAGGCGCTGATCTCACAGCTGACCCGGGGCAAGCTCACCTACACCCAGCAGCTGGAGGACCTCAAGAGGCAGCTGGAGGAGGAGGTGAAGGTGAGGCCCGGACTTGGGACAGTTGGCCCGCACAGGAAGGACACCCGCTGGCTTTGCGCCTTCATCACTTCCTCTCCTAAGATTGAGCCTGCTTGTCATCCGTGGTTCTCCAGGAATTCCAGGAAGAATAATAGCCCAAGCCCTACCACATGCCTCCGAAATCTGCTCTGTAGATACCTTACTGCTGCCATCCCTGAGTGGGAGGCCGAGGGGGAGGGGGGAGAGGACACACACTAGGAAGGCTTCGGCTGGGCACAGGTATGGGACACAGGGACTGCACACGTGGCTCCTGGGATTAGCAGGTCAGCCTGAAAACCAGAGACAGAGACTAAACTCGAGTCTAGTTCCAGCACATGGCTGGGCTCCTGAAAAAAACAGAAAAAAACTTGAACTTAAAATATTGCCACTGAAGCAGGTATTTAGCCTAGAAGTTTAAAACACTTTGGTCTCAGGTCAGACTACCTGGATTTGGTTCCCGGCTCAGGCTCTTGACTCCAGCTTCCTGCTAGTTCATACCCTGGCAGGCCACAGTGGTGGCCCGGATAGGTGGGTTCCTGCCACTCATGTGGGAGACCTGGGTTGAGTTCCCAGCTCCAGCTTCGTCCCAACCCAGTCCTGACCAATGCAGGCATTTAGGGAAATAATCCAGCAGATGGGATCTCTCTGTGTGTCGCAAGTAAATAAATAAGTAAAACAAAACCAATACACCACCCCTCAACACCAGCTCACCCCTTACAGACTGGTGGCCTTGGGGACCTTTGGCTCTCTGACCTCTGTTCCCCACTGTAAAATGGCAGTGATGATAATAACTGCGGCAGTGGGGACCATTGGGCAGCACTGTAGTGGCATTCTTTGTGTTTCATACCCAGTAAGCCATCCCACTGGGGACCTGGATGTAGGTGAGGCCACAGGAGGCTGTTGAGATCAGGCTGAGGGGATGCCAAGGCTTAGGACTGCCTATGGAGACAGCTGACCCAGCCCCTGGCGCCCGCCTCTCCCCAGGCCAAGAACGCCCTGGCCCACGCGCTGCAGTCGGCCCGCCATGACTGTGACCTGCTGCGGGAGCAGTACGAGGAGGAAACGGAGGCCAAGGCGGAGCTGCAACGTGCCCTGTCCAAGGCCAACTCGGAGGTGGCACAGTGGAGGACCAAATATGAGACGGACGCCATCCAGCGCACCGAGGAACTGGAGGAGGCCAAGTGAGTCCCAGGCACTGCCTCTAGCGGAGACCCTCCAAGTAGCAGTGGGCCCCGCCCCGTGCTCAGTGGATCCCATGCGCGCAGGATGCTTAGCTAGTGCCAGCCAATGCCCCGCCCTGGCCCCACTTCCTTCTCCTCTCAGGGAAGCTTTTTGCTCGCATTATGTTTCTCATCCGAATATAAGACGAACAAAAGGTTTGTCTGAGAGCAGAGAGCTCCCACCTGGGGCAGGGCACTGTGGCAGGGGGAGGGGCAACACAGAAGCCCACGTCTTGTCCACGGCCACAGCCAAGAGGCTGGCCCAGGGGCTGCAGGGGGCCACCGACAGCCCTCCTGGCTTCCCCAAAGATGTTTCTGGGTTTCCAAGGCTTGTTTTCTGCAAGGCTTACAGTGCCTCCTCTTGTCCAACTCCACACCCTCCATCCTCCCCACCCTCTCCCACCCTCCTCCTGGGCAGGAAGAAGCTGGCCCAGCGGCTGCAAGACGCCGAGGAGGCCGTGGAGGCCGTCAACGCCAAGTGCTCCTCACTGGAGAAGACCAAGCACCGGCTGCAGAACGAGATCGAGGACCTCATGGTGGACGTGGAGCGCTCCAACGCTGCCGCCGCCGCCCTGGACAAGAAGCAGAGGAACTTCGACAAGGTGGGCCCCGGGGTGGGGCTGCAGCCAGCGCACAGGCCCGGGCGGGCGCTGGGCATCGGGGCCAGGCCAGGCCCGTCCTCCCTGGAGGCGGGGCTGGGACCAGGGGCTGGGGGTCCCGCACTATGAGCCTGGTCTGGGGCAGATCCTGGCCGAGTGGAAGCAGAAGTACGAGGAGTCGCAGTCGGAGCTGGAGTCCTCGCAGAAGGAGGCGCGCTCCCTCAGCACCGAGCTCTTCAAGCTCAAGAACGCCTACGAGGAGTCCCTGGAGCACCTGGAGACCTTCAAGCGGGAGAACAAGAACCTGCAGGGTGCGCTGGGGGCCGAGGGGCCAGGGAGGGGTGGTGGCAGTGGCCCCATGTGGTGGCACTCAGAGCGGTGTGGGAGAAGAGGCTTGCTCCCCTACCCTGCTGGACCAAGCCTCCCTGACCGAGTCCCCACGTCCCCCACGCAGAGGAGATCTCCGACCTGACGGAGCAGCTGGGCTCCAGCGGGAAGAGCATCCACGAGCTGGAGAAGATCCGCAAGCAGCTGGAGGCCGAGAAGCTGGAGCTGCAGTCGGCCCTGGAGGAGGCTGAGGTGTGTGCAATGCATGGGGGTCTGGGGGAGTGGGGGAGGAGCAGGGGCCCGTGAAGCTCAGCTCTAGGCTTGGGGTCCTGGTTCTCATCTCCCCTTTGTTCTATTTGCTGTCCCATCCTGAGAACCTAGGACAGTGCCTGGTACCTCATAGTCGCTCAACAAACACTTGTGGGAGTGAATGAATGAGCTGTCCGCTCTCCTGCTCTGTCTCTGCCTGTTTCGGCCGTCTCCGATGCCCCTGTTTCCTTGGCAACACCTCTCTCTGCATTTTCCTCTTTGTCTTTGTAACTGGTTCTCCCCCCTGAGGGCCTGAATCACCTTCTCTTAGGTTGTGTTTATTTTCCTTTTCAATGCTCCTCCTCCTTCTGCATCTTGGAGCCATTTGCACCAAGCTCCAACTCTCTGCATCCTTGGCTCATGGACAGACCCCTGCCACTGTGCTATGCCCTGACGGTCAGTCAGCCTCACCCTCCTCTCCCCACCCCTGCCAGGCCTCCCTGGAGCACGAGGAAGGCAAGATCCTCCGGGCCCAGCTGGAGTTCAACCAGATCAAGGCAGAGATCGAGCGGAAGCTGGCGGAGAAGGACGAGGAGATGGAGCAGGCCAAGCGCAACCACCTGCGGGTGGTGGACTCGCTGCAGACCTCCCTGGACGCAGAGACGCGCAGCCGCAACGAGGCCCTGCGGGTGAAGAAGAAGATGGAGGGCGACCTCAACGAGATGGAGATTCAGCTCAGCCATGCCAACCGCATGGCTGCCGAGGCCCAGAAGCAAGTCAAGAGCCTCCAGAGCCTGCTGAAGGTATGGAGACTCGGGGCCAGAGAGGGAAGTGGCCTGCACGCGGCCTGGCTGAGTGGCAGCGTCCCACAACAGGCACCAGACCTGTCCTGGCCCAGAGCCTTAGCAGACACCGCCAGAGGGCCCCCTGAACCAGCGCGGAGGGGTTTCCTCCCACATCGCCGTCCATAAAACGGCGCTGTGAAGGCCAGCTCCCTACCTCACGCCCATTCTCCCGGCCCTCAGGACACCCAGATCCAGCTGGATGACGCAGTCCGGGTGAACGACGACCTGAAGGAGAACATCGCCATCGTGGAGCGGCGCAACAACCTGCTGCAGGCCGAGCTGGAGGAGCTGCGGGCCGTGGTGGAGCAGACGGAGCGGTCTCGGAAGCTGGCGGAGCAGGAGCTGATCGAGACCAGCGAGCGGGTGCAGCTGCTGCACTCCCAGGTGAGCAGCTCCCCTGCGCCTTCCTGGAGGCCGCAGCAGGTGAGGTTTGGGAGCCACTCTGGGGTGCTCAGTGCTTTGCCTGCTCCTCTCGCCCCAGAACACCAGCCTCATCAACCAGAAGAAGAAGATGGACGCGGACCTGTCCCAGCTGCAGACGGAAGTGGAGGAGGCGGTGCAGGAATGCAGGAACGCCGAGGAGAAGGCCAAGAAGGCCATCACGGACGTGAGTCCCCCACCCCGCCCTCCCGCGCCAAGGGGCTGGCCGGTGTGTGAGGGCCTGACCCCAGCGTGTGCCGCCCCGCCCCCGCGCGCAGGCCGCCATGATGGCGGAGGAGCTGAAGAAGGAGCAGGACACCAGCGCCCACCTGGAGCGCATGAAGAAGAACATGGAGCAGACCATTAAGGACCTGCAGCACCGGCTGGACGAGGCCGAGCAGATCGCCCTCAAGGGCGGCAAGAAGCAGCTGCAGAAGCTGGAGGCGCGGGTGCGGGAGCTGGAGAACGAGCTGGAGGCCGAGCAGAAGCGCAACGCGGAGTCGGTGAAGGGCATGAGGAAGAGCGAGCGGCGCATCAAGGAGCTCACCTACCAGGTGCGCGCGGCGCGGTGGCTCCCTCTGGCCAGGACCCTTGCAGCGTGGCTGGAGCCAGAGAGACCACCTCCACCCCAGGGGAATGAAGCGTCTGCTGTTAGTGTCTCCTGGGGCGAAGGTGGGAGTGTGGCCGTTGACCTCTGACCCTGACCTTCAGGCTCCACCTCAATGTCCACCCTCAGCCTTGGTCCTCCCTGAGGACACACCCGGGGCTCCAGACGGTGCTCACCCAGCACAGGCCACCAGCAGGCAAACGTGCAGCCACGCTCAGCCCCCAAAGACACCAGAGCCATTCAAACAAATCTCAGAACATGCCAGCTGGCCAGGGCAGTGTTGACTTGAGTTTTCTGTGGTGTCTTCTAGAATCAGACTGTCCCAGGATGTCACCGTCCCCCTAAGCACACTTTGTCCCTCATCCAGATCAAGTTCATGCAGTCTCCATTGTAGTCCAGGAAATTCCATCAAGCTCACAGCCCCAAAGTCACTCCCAGCACGTGTTGGGCTCCAGATCATGGGAGTTTATCCTCCCTGGGCCTCAGATCCTCAAGGGACTACCCCCTGCAAGAGCGCGCGCGCGCACACACACACACACACACACACTCACACACCATTCTGTACCTAATTCCAGGAGTGCCATCAGCTCCTTGGACTCATTCCTGGTACACATTATCTAAAATACTACACTTCTGGGGGTTTGAAATACAGAGATCAAGTATTGGTTGAGGATCATAAATTCAAACTGGGTCAGGATATGAGATGCAGTGTAAAGACAGGAGAAGCTAAGGGGCAGAAAACAGCCCCATGACTGGGCTGTGTTCACTCCCTCCTACCCCTGACCCCCAGACGGAGGAGGACAGGAAGAACCTGCTGCGGCTACAGGACCTGGTGGACAAGCTGCAGCTGAAGGTCAAGGCCTACAAGCGCCAGGCCGAGGAGGCGGTGAGTGACCCTACTGAGGACGAGGCCTGGAGCCGGACAGAGGAGAGCCAGTGCTGAGCGCCAGGGGCCCCTCTTACTTCATGCTCCCACCCTCTCCCTGACAGGAGGAGCAGGCCAACACCAACCTGTCCAAGTTCCGCAAGGTGCAGCACGAGCTGGATGAGGCAGAGGAGCGGGCAGACATTGCAGAGTCCCAGGTCAACAAGCTGCGGGCCAAGAGCCGCGACATCGGCACCAAGGTGGGCTTCGCTTGTCACCCCCACAGCAGTCACACCTGCTCTGTCGGCCTCAGTCCTGGCACCCAGCACCAGGGATGTCTCCTTCTCACTTATACCCCATCGATGACCCCCAGCGCCCTAGGGAGCAAGCTCATGGTGCTCTCTGGTTGCTGAGATCTCTCCAGCCTAGGGTGGTCAGCAACGCTAGAAGACCCTGGAGTGTCTCCACCCTGTGTGTCCCACTGTCCCTCCAACTGCTAGCTTCCACTTCTGGCCTACCCAATTTTGGCCTGCATGATCGTAACTCAATTCTAGAGTGGACCCCCCCCCCCCCAGAGGATCCCTTGTCCTCACCCAGGCAGCTTCTCTCTGGCCAGCCCAGAGCCCTGCCCTCTAGAACTTGCCCATCCTTTCCAGACCCTGCCATCACCACGGGGTTCCCAGTAGTCCACACAACTGGGCTTCACCCCACCAGGTGCCCCAGCTCAACTCTGTCTTCTGTCCCAGCACCCGCCCACCTTCCCAAAACTAACCGTGCTCTATTTCCTTCCCAGAGCTTGAATGAGGAATAGCCTGGTGACGCCTTGATCCGCCCAGCCCTGAGGACGACGCCAGTGAAGTCCCTTGTCTGGGAGCTCACATAGCAGCAGCCCCTTGGGAAGAAGCAGAATAAATCAGTTTTCCTCGAAGCTGAGATCCTGCCTCCAGACTCTTCTTCACTGCCTGTCAGCCCTGTGGGGGTGGGGGTCCAGTGGGTGGGGCCTTGGAGTGGGAAAGGTGGGAGAAATTGGTGGAGGGTGGGTCTTTAGGGCATGAGGGGCAGCTGCAAGGGCCAGACCTAGGAGCTTCCCGGGATCCTGTAGGGTCTGAGCCCTCTGGGGAGCAGCCATGGTCTTGTGGACTCTCTTTACCTGCTCCGGCCCAACATAACACAGAGGTGACCCGTCTCCTCACAGCCCTCTCCTGGCTCAGAGTTTATCAGAGTTCAAGATTTAGGCAAACCTGGGCCTATCTACCATGGACATCCACCCCCACCTCACTGATAACACCCAGCGCCAGGGCATGGGGAGGTCTGGTATGAAGGGGGCTGAACAGTACCCTTTCTGCAACCTCTGGGGTATGACCCACGAGGGCAGGTGAGGCAAAGGTGTCCTGAGCCCCAGCCCCAACAGTCTCAGAGGACACAAGCCCTTCCAGATGCAGCCAGTGGCTCCCCCCGCCACAGCTAGGAGCCGGGCACCCCGTGCACACCTTCCTGTCACCCTCGGCTCCCTCCAGAGCCTGCAGCCCTCCAAGCAGGTGTCCCTCCCTCCTCCCCACATCTTCCACTGTAGCTTCCATTCCCAAGACTTTCCTCCTCTGGACATGTAGGAGGATGGCATTCTTTGGCCCATTTATGGAAAGCCATCTCAGACGGGCAGAAGAGAGCCTGGGGAGGGTCACATGTGAGCAGGACTCTGGGCAGGAGAGGAAAGACATGTCCCCAGAGGGCTGAAGCCGGGGCAGCAGCAGCTGGGGTGGGGTGGAAGAAAGGGCAGGTTAACCGCCCCCCCCCCCCCTGCAGTGACAACTCAGCCCCTTGGAGTGGCTGCCACAGCTGGGCTGCCAAGGGTAGGACTGGGGCAGTGGGATGTGGAGGGCAGGGCCTTGGGAGACTGTGGGACTGTCCCCCACACCCCATCCCAAGAACCTGAGTGGCCCCTATTCAGCCCCCGTCTGAAGCTCGTCCAAACCTGCCACACACACCGACGCACAGCCCTGTTCCTGCTGCACACCCTACTCTGAGTGGCAGCCAGAACAAGGGCCTAGGCCAGGCAGGAGGGGATACCAGTGGCCGAGCACAGCAGGAGAGGTGAGGGGAAGAGAAAGGAAACAGGGAAGGAAGGAGATACCCAGGGCAGATGCAAAGGACGAGCAGGCGTGGGGTGACAAGCACACGGGAGGAAGCCGCCGGGAATGAAGAGGCCTCCTAGACACACAAGCCCTCACACCCACCTCCCTGCACGCCTCTCCTCCCTTCTCCCTCCCCACATCATTCCCCTTCCCAGGAGCAGGTTCGGAGATGAAGGAAGAGGTGGAGGTCAGAGAGGACACACTTGTAGGGAAGCCCAGGGGTCTGAGCAACCACAGTGTGCAAGACAGCAAGAGAGGGAGGTGCTGGGAGAGTGGACAGCAGTGTCAGGAGAGGCCTGGAGAGCCGGGCCCAGGAGAAGGAGAGAGAAGGAGAGGCCTGGCCAGGGAGCCCTTGAGAGGGAGCCTGGGACAGAGGCACCTGCAGAGCAGAGGGAGGTGACAGTAGGGGAAAGGACCCGAGTCACCTTCAGAGGTCAGGAGAGTCTGGAAAGCAGAGGAACCAGGGGGTGGAAGGGAGGTGGCCAAGGAGCCCGGGGCAGGATGAGGAGGCAGAGAGCTCAGAGGAGACAGAGCCTTAAGTCAGACCCAGACCCAGGCTCAGGCAGACCCAGGAGAATCCGAGGCCAAGTCTGCCTTTGAGACCGGGAACCAGGCAGGGGGAGAGGACACAGAGACAGAGACATGGGGAGGCAAGCAGGAGAGGGGCGGCAAGCCCTGCCTCCCTGTCCCCCTACCTTTGGCCAGAGTATCCGTCCCGTGCCCTCACACTCCAGGGCCTCCAGCAGAATGCGGAGCTGATTTGGGTGGCAGTGGAGACAGCGTGGACAGCAGAGGTGTATGGGAACGCCAGGACAGAGGAGGGGGCCCAGGGAAGGAAGAGGGCAAACCAGGCCAGACCGGGCCCGAGCCCAGAGCCAGGCTAACCCCTTCCTTCTACCTCCTTCCCTAGGAGGGCAGGCACTGCCTGCCCACCCCTCAGCCCCGCCCCCTACCACCTCTCCCAAGTTTGGTCTGCTCAGGGCGCAGGGTTCTCCCGAGGACAAAGCCTGGTCTTTGTCACCTGGACCTTACCCAGGCTGACCTGGTATTCCAGCCCCTTATCAGGTCCCCAGGGGGATGGGAACCAGGCAGTGACGCACCAGGCCACGGGATAACCCCCAGCTTGTGCACTGGGGCCTCAAGTGACCTAGAGCTAGAGACAGGTGGCCTGCATCCCCTGAGGGCAACGGTTTGGCATGTGCACCTGCAGGAGATGGGAATGGCCGGTCAACTCAGGTCCCTCCAAGGACACTGAGTCTGGGGTCCAAGTCCCCCAGAGAGAGATGTGTCTCTGAGCCCCGTAATAGGCAGCCAGCATCCTAGGGGGCTGACAACCTTGGGGGGAACCCCATCTTCACGGCAAGTGCTCCCACCCAGAGAAGCTGACCCCTGCCTGTCCTACCCACCTCCACACCCTGGAGCTATATCGAGAGGTGTCAGTGGATAGGGGTGGGAGGGGAGCTGAGGCAGTATTCTTGGGTGTGAGGGTGTGGGGGAAAGCCAGGGCAGGAGAGTCTGGCTTTGTCTTCTGAACACAATGTCCACTTAGTCACAACAGGCACGGCCTGTTGAAGACCCGACACCTACCGCCTCTGAGAGGGGACAGCCTGCAGGATGGAGGAGGAGTACCTTGAGGGCTGGGGTGCTTGAGGACCCCCCCCCAAAGACAGGCATGGGAGTGTGAGCCTCAGGAGGGGATAGCAGGCTTCTATCTGGGAAGGGGGCAGACTACAGAGCCCCCTCCCCCCAACCCTGCACCCCCCTGCAGCCCTGTGGAACGCAGAGCCAGAGCCCAATTGGTGTAAATCCCCAGGCCTGTCTGGCGCCCCAGCCATCCTCGGCAGCACCTGCACCCTCTGGCAGCCTGGAGAGGCGGAAGGGAGCGGCCCCCACCCCCACCCCTGCTCCCTCAGGCCCGGGGATTAGTGCAGAAGGTGGCAGCAGGAGGGTAAAAGCCTTTGCGTGCAGATGTGAGCATCGGCCTGCTGGAAAGCACGCAGGGATCTCTGTAAGCTGAAGTGTGAAATCTGCATGTGTGTCTGGTCAAGTCTGCACGCGAGGGTGCTGGACCAAGGGTCTGTGCGCAGGTGTGCCTGAGGCAGCGTGGAGAATTCCTTCCACTGGGTGATGGGTTTGCATGAGGGCCACTGTATGGGGAGCACCGGGGAAGTGCTGGGGCTCCAGATGCATTCCCAAGCAAAGCAGCCTTGAGTCCTCTGTCAGACACCTGCCTGGGAATAGAAGCCCAGGCACAGCGTGTGTGCAGAGTTGGGGCAGGACAGAGAGGGAAACTGAGTCTGG
Organism: Oryctolagus cuniculus; assembly: GCF_964237555.1. NCBI lineage: Eukaryota > Metazoa > Chordata > Mammalia > Lagomorpha > Leporidae > Oryctolagus > Oryctolagus cuniculus. Next base: position 51,640,326 of record NC_091443.1, read on the forward strand.
AGCTGGCTAGTAGACGCCTGCTCCAGCTCACAGGTCCAGGTCTGAGAGTGTCGGGAGACACTTGCAGCCTGGGCTGTGTGAAGACAGGCCTGGGTAAATGGGAGAGGGTAGGGGACAAGGAAGGGAAACTGCAGCTGGGGGGCAGGGGACAAGCATTCGTCCTATATGAAAAGGTGACCCTCACCCCAGTGTGCTCAACTCACCCTTCAGGTTAAAAATAACCGAGGTAAAGGCCATGGTGGGGCGGGGGAGGTGGTGGAGAAGGTCCTGTCTTCCCACTATCTGCCCATCAGCGCTCTGGAGGGGCGGAATGTGCTCAAGGACTAAAAAAAGGCCCTGGAGCCCGAGGGGCTGGGGCAGCAGACCTTTCATGGGCAAATCTGGGGGCCCTGCCGTCCTCTTGTCACCTCCAGAGCCAAGGGATCAAGGGAGGAGGAGCCAGGCAGGGAGAGAGGTGGGAGGGGGTCCCTCCGGAAGGGCTCCAAATTTAGGCAAGGGGGTGGGGGAAGTGGCATATAAAGGAGCTGCAGCGTTGAGGGCAGCCAGACTCCTGCAGCCCAGGTAAGTGTGGTTTGTGCAGGGGCGCTGGGCAGCTGTGCACAGGGACCCTGCCTTCCTGGGAGTGAGCTGCAGGGCAGGCGGGGGCCCACGGGTTCTGCTGGAAGCGCCCTTCTCCAGCCCTGTGGCAGGTCCATGAGGAGCGCGACTCCTGTCTCCTGTCTCTCTGGTTCCCTGCCCGGTTCTCAGCACTTTCTCCCTCCTTTGGGTGGCTTCCTGCCCGTTGGCCCTGTGCTGCTTTGCCTCCCTGTCTTGGTCAGCACTTGTCCCAGTCCTCAATCTCCGTCTCCCTCCTTCCTTGCCCTCCCTTCGTGCCTGTGTGTTCTTTTCTCCCTGCCTTTCTCTGTTTCTGTCTCTGCTTCCACACCCCTGCCCTCCCACATTCACTCACTCTGCATCCCTTCCTTTCTTCCTACTCCCTGCCGGCCCACCCTGCTGGTGTCTGTCGGCTCTCTGGGCTGGGCCTCCTCGTCCCATCACTTGTCTCCATGGTTCTCTTCTCTGCACTTTGTGGCTCCTGCTCCTCCAGTGGTTCAGATTCTCCGGGATTCCCTGTGAGGAGAGAGTCAGGTGAGCGGCACCCAGTCTCCTCTGCAGACAGCAGAGCAGGCTTTCTCCAGGAGCCAGGTCCGCTGTGCCCACCCCTCCCCCGGCAACCCCAGGCACTCCTTCCCCCCATGCCGACCTCTTACAAAGATCCCCCCTCAGCCCCAGCTGAATGGGGTGGGTGGCCCCAGGCAGATCCTTTCACTGGGTAATGAGAGGAGAGCAATAGGTCCTGGAAAGGAGGTGGTGGGGCAAGGAATGGGAATGGGAAAGACAGGGTCACCCACGAAAGCCTGAGTCTGCCTCGGGAGTCACAGGACCCCCTGTCTTGGCCCCAGGGGAGAGGCAAGATGGATGACTCCCAGATGGCCGACTTTGGGGCGGCAGCCCAGTACCTCCGCAAGTCTGAGAAAGAGCGTCTGGAGGCCCAGACACGGCCTTTCGACATCCGCACTGAGTGCTTTGTGCCCGATGACAAAGAGGAGTTCGTCAAGGCCAAGATCGTGTCTCGGGAGGGAGGCAAGGTCACCGCCGAAACCGAGAACGGCAAGGTGTGTGGAGCTCAGTGCCGAGGCGGGGCGGGGGTTGGGGGTAGGGAAGGAGCCAGGGTGAAGGTGCAGAGCTGGGGAAGAGCTCCAAGGCAGGGTAGAGGATGCCAGATGGGCAGCATCGGCACCTTCACAGACAGATCTGGGCCAGTGCAGCAGGATGCCGCCACCAGACACACATCCCCCTTGCCGGACAGGAGGCTGGCCGGGGGAGCCCCAGCTGTTTTACCCCGCAAAAGAGCCTTGCAGATAAACAGAGCAGAGACACAGCACTGAAGGACACTCCCTTCCTTGCACTTGCATCCCTCCTCTGCCTCGGATTTCCCCCGTGGATCCACATCCCCACATCAAGGACAAACTCTCAGACCCAAATGAACACAAACAACAGGAATGTGTGAGCTTAACCCTCAATCCTGGGGCTGGTGTATGGCACTCAGAAGCCCCTGGCCCTGCGTTGCCAGTCATGAGAATCAGCAGTAAGTCACTCCAAGCTGTGTGCCTCACACTCACCGGCCGGATGCGGCATCCCATTGAGGTGTGGGATGGGCCACAACTCACTGGGGGCTTTGACGCTGATGCCAGCTCTGCCACTAGCTAGTCACTGCAGGCAAACCATTTGATCAGTTAGAGCCACAGCTTCCTCTACTTCCAACCGGCAGGATCTCATGACACCATGACATGATGACAACTGCCAATCAAACCACATGACAGTGATGAATGGGGAGTGCAGGGTGGACGGTTGGCGGTCTGCTCTGAACAACTGCCTTCCTCAACACCAGCCCTAGGGGACGGCCTGGGGGTTGGGGAAGTGTGTGCGTGCACAGATCGGAGAGCCTCTGGTTCCCAGGCTTGCCCCTAGACACCGGAGGGTGACCACGGGCACAGGTCTGGGGAAGTGGCAAGAGGAAGGGAGTCGAGCATAGTCTCTAGCCTGGGAAAGACAGCAGCAGGTGCACCATCTGGGGAGCTCTGGGGTAGGGGCTTGAGCAGAGGCTTGCAAGAGCAAGGCCAAGGCTGTGTCCTGGGAGGAGGTGAGCCGCAAGGCTGACAGGTGCACGCAGGCAGAGGCCCCAGGCGACACGTGCTCAGCCCCGTCCTGCTGCCCGGGCTTCCTCTCCAGACGGTGACCGTGAAGGAGGACCAGGTGTTGCAGCAGAACCCACCCAAGTTCGACAAGATCGAGGACATGGCCATGCTGACCTTCCTGCACGAGCCCGCTGTACTCTACAACCTCAAGGAGCGCTACGCGGCCTGGATGATTTACGTGAGTGCTCCTGTCCCCCCCCCCCCCCACACACACAGGGTCTCCCCTCCGGGAGGGAGGCCAGAGACCAGGGGGACTTTCCCAAGGAGAGGGGCAGGTATTCTCCCAAGGGACGCCAACCTCCTCTCCCCCTCTCCCTGTCCCTGGTCGGCTGCAGGGAAGCCCCTGCCTGCCCGCTGCCCTCCTGGACTCTCCCTGCCCACCTTACACCCAGCCCTGTCTTCTGCTCCAGACCTACTCGGGCCTCTTCTGCGTCACCGTCAACCCCTACAAGTGGCTGCCGGTGTACAATGCAGAGGTGGTGGCCGCCTACCGGGGCAAGAAGAGGAGCGAGGCCCCGCCCCACATCTTCTCCATCTCTGACAATGCCTATCAGTACATGCTGACAGGTGAGCCCGGAGGCCCCGGCCCTGTGACCCGCCCCCTGACCCCATCACCCAGCTATGCCCTTGGCCCTGACCTCACTGCCTCGCCTCCTTTCTCTTCCAGATCGGGAGAACCAGTCCATCCTCATCACGTGAGTGAGCACTGTCCACAAACAGTGGGTTGTGAGGTGCTAGGCCCTGGTTGCTGGGCCTGAGAGAGACGGGAGGAGTGGGCAGGGCTGTGTGCCTTGGGGAATGCTGGGATCCTGAACCCTGGTTGGTCCCACAGCGGAGAATCCGGGGCGGGGAAGACAGTGAACACCAAGCGTGTCATCCAGTACTTTGCCAGTATTGCAGCCATTGGTGACCGGGGCAAGAAGGACAACGTCAATGCCAACAAGGTGCCGTGTGGGCTGCAGGCTCCACAGAGAGAAGGCCTGGGGGCAGGCGGACCCAGCTCTCCCCAACCCAGTCCGGGGGAGCAGTGCACCAGCGCCACCCGGCGGGGTTCCTGAGTGTGGGGCCTGGGCACAGCCCTTGGGAGCTACACACTCACCAGGGGTTCATCCACCCCCCCTCCTTCCCCGGGCTCAGGGCAACTCCCTGTCCCCCTCCACCTCCAAGAAGGGGATGCAGGATAAACCCCCACCCTGCTCCCCCTACTGCAGGGCACCCTGGAGGACCAGATCATCCAGGCCAACCCCGCCCTGGAGGCCTTCGGCAACGCCAAGACCGTCCGGAACGACAACTCCTCGCGCTTCGTGAGTGCCCTCGGCTGCTGCCCACTGGTCTCCTCCAGCCCTGATGAGAAAAGGGGGTGCTGACTGTACTCTGTGTGGCTTTGGGTTAACAACGCGCATGCACACACCCCAAACCCTCCCAACCCGACTGGCGTCCTGAGCTCCGGCAGTCCCCATGGCCAAGTGACAGGCTGGTTCTGGTTTTGCTGCTGTTTCGGGTTTGTCTTAAGAGTGTTTCCAGAGCTCTTCCACACCAGAAGTGGGAAGAAAGCACAGGCTCTGGAGCCAGAGACCCGACTGGCTCCCCGAGTCCCAGACTTGGAGCCCAGCTCCTCCAGCTGTGACGCAGGGGTGATAAAACCCGCCTTGCTCAGGGTGCTGGGAGGACTGCTTGACATGCCGCGAGAAGCCTTCCCCTGGGCTTCCACTCTAAGATCCCCGGTGTATGTGGGGATGGGCACCCTGTTCCGTTTCACTGATACCAAGTAGGTCATGGACATTTTCCAGAACCTTCCAGGGCATTCTGGGTTGACTTGAGGCCCCAGATTTCATCCTGTCCCTTCAGGCCAGGTTCCTCACTCTGTCCCACCCACCCCCAGGGAAAATTCATCAGGATCCACTTTGGAGCCACTGGAAAGCTGGCTTCTGCGGACATAGAGACCTGTGAGTGCCACACGCAACCCTCGCTCCCCGGGGCCCTCTGCTCCGTCTCCTCCAGCATCTGGGTGGCCGGGTCTCGTCATTTCCTTCGTCTTCTGTCTTCATCCACACTGGCATCTGGCCTTCAAAGCTCCCCTTCTCCCTGGCTCTCCCCTCTCCCCATGCAGGGGATCCTGTCTCCCCAATCTCCACCCTCTTTCCCTCGTCCCCCTCTCCCCCTCAGACCTGCTGGAGAAGTCCCGGGTGATCTTCCAGCTGAAGGCTGAGAGGAACTACCACATCTTCTACCAGATCCTGTCCAACAAGAAACCGGAGCTGCTGGGTGAGCCGCGCTGCCCTCCCCACCCCACCCCTGCTTCCCTTGCTCTCCCCTTCCCCACTTGGGACTGCTCACACTGGCCTCTTGCCTCCGCCAGGCTCTGCCACGCGCCTGACTCCTCACTCGCTTCTCCTCTTCCTGTCCGACTTCCTCCTGCTCTTCCTTTGCCTCAGCTTCCCCCTGGCGTCATTCCCCCACCATGTGCCCTCTTGCTTTCCCGGGGGACCTGGGGTCTTTCCTGCCAGGGCCCCTTCTCCTCTTTCACTTCCGCTGGAGTCTCTCCTGGTGCTGACTCTCCTCATCCTCCTCTCCTCCTGCTCCCTCTCCTCCTCCTCCTCCATCCTCCACCTGCTCTCCTTCCCCTCCCCCTGCCCTCTCCCTGCCCCGTTGGCCCGGCCCGGCCCTTGTCTGGCGCAGACATGCTGCTGATCACAAACAACCCCTACGACTACGCCTTCGTGTCCCAGGGAGAGGTGTCCGTGGCCTCCATCGACGACTCCGAGGAGCTCATGGCCACCGATGTGAGCGAGGAGACGGGTCTGGGTGAGTGGGTGGGAGGCCCTGGGAGCTCCGAGAGGCCGCTGCCAACCCCCCTCGTGGCCTCTGGCTCTGTCCCAGAACGCCTTCGACGTGCTGGGCTTCAGTTCTGAGGAGAAAGTCGGCATCTACAAGCTGACGGGCGCCATCATGCACTACGGAAACATGAAGTTCAAGCAGAAGCAGCGTGAGGAGCAGGCGGAGCCGGACGGCACCGAAGGTGCGCAGGGCAGGCAGCCGTGGGGGAAAGACCTGAGGGGCCAGCTGGGCTGACTGGACCTGTCCCCGGCTTTGTGCCGGAGACACTCGCCCGGTTGCGGAGGACTCCCAAGAAGCATCCAAAGTGGTGCCATTCAATAGTTCTTCATGAGTTAGGTCGACAACAGTGTTGCTTGGACCGCAACAGAGAAAGCGAAAGAAACCAGAAAAGTAGGAGGAGCAGCCGGTCAGAGAGCTGCGCTGGTTTCCGGGGCAGACCCCGCCCCCAGCCGTCTGGCCCCGCCCCCAGACTCTCCTCAGAGCCTCGCCAGGTCTCTGACCGCTCACCATTCCCAGACTGGCACCCCTTCTCCAAGTCTGTCCAGATAAGAACCAAGCCTGGGTTTCACGAAGTCTTGAAATTACACCCAATAAATCCCCCTCTAAATAGAGAAATCTCCATACTGGATGGCGCATTGAGGGGTTGGGGGAACTGTCCTTCTGATGCTGAGGCCTGAATTTCCCAGCCAGTCCTAGAGGTCAGCAGATGCATTGAAAGCAGGACACGCCCAGGCCCCGGCTAGGTACTGGGGTGGGGGACAGGAGCAGGGGACTCCTAGTCCATCAGCCACACCCCTGCCCTGAGGAGGTGAGGAGGGGCTGGCTGAGGGTGGGCACGGGTGCTCACAGATGTGCTGGTGGAGGACAAGCCTGGAGACGCCCAGCAAAGAGAGGCAGAGCTGCGGGGGAGCTGCTGGATGAAGGGGCCCGGGGTCCAGCCTGGCTCCAGCATGCAGTGGCTGAGTGACTGTGGCAAGCCTGGTGGCCTTCCTGTTCTCCAAGCCCTCCTCTTTAATGAGAGGGGTTGGTGCAGAGGTGGTTTAAGTGCCCATTTCTTCCTTTCCTTCACAACCAGATGCTGACAAGTCCGCCTACCTCATGGGGCTGAACTCCGCTGACCTGCTCAAGGGGCTGTGCCACCCTCGGGTGAAAGTGGGCAACGAGTACGTCACCAAGGGGCAGAACGTGCAGCAGGTGTACTACTCCATCGGGGCTCTGGCCAAGGCCGTGTACGAGAAGATGTTCAACTGGATGGTGATGCGCATCAACGCCACGCTGGAGACCAAGCTGCCGCGCCAGTACTTCATAGGCGTCCTCGACATCGCGGGCTTCGAGATCTTTGACGTGAGTCGGGGCAGCCCTGGGAGTGGGAAGGATTTACCTGCCACTTAGGGAGGCCCAGCTGTGGGCCGGGCACCGGTAGGCAGTGCAGATGGAGCAGTGACAGAGGCGGTCGGCATCCCTGTCTTCAGGGGCGGATCTGCTGGGAGGGGACAAACCACACCCCTGCGTGGCTCGGGTACAGCTCAGCTCCGTGCCACAGGGACACCCACCCCCTGACCGGCTCCCTCACCCCCTCCCTCTGCAGTTCAACAGCTTTGAGCAGCTTTGCATCAACTTCACCAACGAGAAGCTGCAGCAGTTCTTCAACCACCACATGTTCGTGCTGGAGCAGGAGGAGTACAAGAAGGAGGGCATCGAGTGGGAGTTCATCGACTTCGGCATGGACCTGCAGGCCTGCATCGACCTCATTGAGAAGGTGCCACTTGGCCCCACCGCCCGGGTCTCCCTCCTCTGCCCCATCCCAGTCACAGGGGCGACCCCATTCCTTCCATCCCCGAGAATCCCAAGCCCCTCTATAGACCCACCTTCTACCCTCTGTGAGGGCTAGCGCCTTGCACCTTGTCCCCTGTGTGACAGTCACCTCCCGTCATACAGAACAAGGTGCAGGGAAGGAGAGGACTCTTGGCCCCTCTGAGCACCTGTGAGAGGTGTCACTCATGGAAACACTCCCAGGCTGAAAGTAGAGACGTTTGGCTTCCCATCCCCTTCCTCTTTGCTGAGAAATAAGCCAGTGTCCAGCCCCGTTTGTCTGCAGGCATTCCTTAGAAGGGATGGGGGAGGGGGCTGATGGGAGCTCCCCCTCGTGCCAGTGCAGACTGCTGCCGGTGCAGGGCCCTCAGGATCTGACCTTCACCCAGGCCACCCCTGCATTCAGAAAATGACCCATGAGCTTTGGATCATTATTCAGAGATTCTCAACCAGGATCCTCAGCTCCCAGAGACCTCAGACTCCCCTGAAACTCTATAGGGAAAAGTGTACATGTGTGTGTGCATGCACCTGTGCTTTCCTAAAGAGACGGCCCGTGGCTTAATCAGACGCACAGAAGGATTCCTGTCCCCGAGCTCTGGAGGGCAGAGTGTTGTGCCAAACTTGGATCCCTCCAACTGTGCTTTGAAAAATTGTCAGTCTCCTTTAACAGGGTGTAGCCAGCTCCTGTAGTCTGCTGCCCCCAACACACATCTGTCGGGCCCTGGGGCCCTGGGCCGTCAGGAAGAAGGGATTCTATTGCTAGGCACTGCGGGCCTTCAGGGGTGTCTAGGAGTGCATAGTTTGTTGCTGGGTCCATTGGGGCAGAAAGGTCAGACACGAGAGGATTTCGATGAACTGAAGGAGTATGGGCCTGCTATCTTGGGGTGGGAGGAGCCGGCACAGGCTGCCTCTGGCACCTCTGCGGTACTGGGCTGCAGAGTCTTCTCTCTGTCAAAGCGTGGGACCCTGAAAAGCCGCGAGTGTGCTCAGTGACTCTCACTCCACCTCCCTGCCCCACCTGCAGCCCATGGGCATCATGTCCATCCTGGAGGAGGAGTGCATGTTCCCCAAGGCCACTGACATGACCTTCAAGGCCAAGCTATACGACAACCACCTGGGCAAGTCCAACAACTTCCAGAAGCCACGCAACGTCAAGGGGAAGCAGGAAGCCCACTTCTCCCTGGTCCACTACGCCGGCACCGTGGACTACAACATCCTGGGCTGGCTGGAGAAGAACAAGGACCCTCTCAATGAGACGGTGGTGGGCCTGTACCAGAAGTCCTCCCTCAAGCTGATGGCCACCCTCTTCGCCACCTATGCTTCTGCCGACACTGGTAAGGGGCACACTGCATTGGGCCAGGGAGCTTCTGGGAGTGCAAAGAGTTAGGGTGCAGAGTCAGGCAGTCCTCCTGTATCTCTCCTGTCATACCTGCCATTTCCACCTTTTTCTATGTATGTTGGTGCGCATGTCCAGTTGTGAACAACTAGTGGTCAATGAGGGTGACACCTGCATGGCAGTGCCACATCCAGCAGGGAGCTGTACGTGCAGGAGTTCTCAATGAACACTGAGAGGGTTCCCCAACAAATGATAGAACAAGGGAGCCTCCAGTTCAGAGAAGAGAGAGAAAAGATGTGAGTTGGAGAGGATGAAGTGTAAGAAGAGAAGTGGAGGGCAGGCTTAGAAGATAGGAGGGGTGGGGGTAAGGACTCTGACATGACCTCAGTCCCTACTGTGTAGCAAGCACTGGTGAGCTACCCTCGTGCCTGCCCTGATCCACCCGCCTTTACCTGGGCAGTGACCTGCCCAAAGTCACCCAGCTGCTGCATGGCTCAGCCCTGCCCATCCGTAGGCTCCTCAGATGTTGAGCCCATGCTCATTGTCCTTTCTCTTGTTATTAGCGGACACTGGCAAAGGCAAAGGAGGCAAGAAAAAGGGCTCGTCCTTCCAGACAGTGTCAGCTCTCCACCGGGTAAGCAGGGGCCCTGTTGCAGGTGCCGCAGGCCAGAATCTTTCCTGATGCTCCAAGCCGGGTAGGAGAGACGCTAGAGCTTCATGATCATTTTTGGTGTAAAGTCTATCTGGGCTTGCGCTTATATCATGAGTTATGTATCAAGCTCTTGTCCCTTGGCTGGTTCCAGGGGCCCCAGGGTGTCTGGGGCCCAGGGCTCAGGGACCTAAAGGATGCTCCTTGTGTCTGCTAATTCCCCTGCCTCATGCACGCACAGGAAAATCTGAACAAGCTGATGACCAACCTGAGGACCACCCACCCTCACTTCGTGCGCTGCATCATCCCCAATGAGCGGAAGGCTCCAGGTGAGCCATGGGGAGGCTTGGGTTTGGGGAGGATGCCTGACATTCACTTGCCCCGAGGCTGACCCTCCCCATCCTCTCCTGCCGCAGGGGTGATGGACAACCCCCTGGTCATGCACCAGCTGCGTTGCAACGGCGTGCTGGAGGGCATTCGCATCTGCAGGAAGGGCTTCCCCAACCGCATCCTCTACGGGGACTTCCGGCAGAGGTGGGCACCACCGGGGCGCAGCAGGGCTCAGGGGACAGGGGTGGGCTGGGGTAGGGGAGGGGCGTCTGCAGGTGGGCCTGGAAAATCCTGTAGGCAGGGGAGAGGGGTGACTCCAGGCATTTCCCTCTGCAGGTACCGCATCCTGAACCCAGCGGCCATCCCTGAGGGCCAGTTCATTGACAGCAGGAAGGGGGCGGAGAAGCTGCTGGGCTCCCTGGACATTGACCACAACCAGTACAAGTTCGGCCACACCAAGGTGAGTCTGGAGCCACACTGGATGGCTCCAGGGCGGATGGCCATGATGAGGGGAGCAGCTGGGAGCACAGGACACTGAACCCAGGCTCCTGACTTCCTCTCTCAACCCAAGGACAGGAACCCCAGCTTTGCTTCTGTATTATTTTTTTGCATTTTCACAGTCAAGTCTAGAAGGCATGGGTGACAGGTCCCTGGGAGCCACTCCTGCTTCTCCCGAGGGCACCCCTCTCTGAGGCTGCGCCCCACCCCCTGCCCTTTGCAGGTGTTCTTCAAGGCCGGGCTGCTGGGGCTGCTGGAGGAGATGCGAGACGAGAGGCTGAGCCGCATCATCACGCGCATCCAGGCCCAGTCCCGGGGCCAGCTCATGCGTGCTGAGTTCAAGAAGATCCTGGAGCGCAGGTGAGTCAGGGAGGAAAGGAACAGGCGCCCCAGGATGTGACCCGAGGCAGACAGCAGTGCCAACCAGTGTGGATCTGAAGATGCGGCTGCAGGCCCTGGTTCTGCCCTTCACAAGCTACTTCTGGGCCTCATTTGGAATTCTTTAAAATGACGACTCCAGTGAGATACCACTTAACACTCTGGGTTGATAAAAATTAAGAAGTCTGACCCACTGCTTAGGGGAGTATAAATTAACACAACCTCTATGGACAGCAATTTATCATTAAAGTTGAACAATGAGGGCCAGCGCCACGGCTCACTAGGCTAATCCTCCTCCTTGTGGCGCCAGCACACCGGGTTCTAATCCCGGTCGGGGCGCTGGAGATTCTGTCCCGGTTGCCCCTCTTCCAGGCCAGCTCTCTGCTGTGGCCCAGGAGTGCAGTGGAGGATGGCCCAAGTCCTTAGGCCCTGCACCCCATGGGAGACCAGGATAAGTACCTGGCTCCTGCCTTCGGATCAGCGCGGTGTACCAGCCGCAGTGCACCGGCCACAGCGGCCATTGGAGGGTGAACCAACGGCAAAGGAAGACCTTTCTCTCTGTCTCTCTCTCTCACTGTCACTCTGCCTGTCAAAAAAAAAAAAAAAAAAGTTGAACAACGACATGCTTTCCAATCCATTGTTGAGTGCATTCCCACAGAAGAACTCCTACACATGCACACCATGAGACGAGAAAGGATCTTCAGAGCAGCACTGATCATCATAGCAAACATCTGGGAACAAACCGAATGCGTATCCACAGGGGAATGGAGAGATACTGGTGTGGTCAGTCAGTGGGATATTAGAAAGCAGGAACATGAATGAGCTACAACTGCACGATACAGTATGTTTGAACTAGAAAAGCAAATTGTTGAGTGAACAAAAAGCAAGTCACACAAGTGTTTGTATACTTTGGTACAATTTTTATGAAGCTCAGAATTAATAAAACCCAGCAATATGTTCGTTAAAGATGCACACATGTATGGTTAAAGTGTTTCCTGTAAACATAAGGATGCAGAAAACCAGATTAGTGGCTGCTTCTGGCGGGTGCCTGCAGAAGGGGTTCAGGGAGGAGCCCACAGGTGGATCCAAAGGCTGGGAGTGGCCCCTGCTGAGGCTGTGGGTTCTTTGAGAGTTGTTTTGTTTTCATGCTTCATAACTTACATGCATAGTAGACATTCTGACATGTAGCACGCTACATGATTTTAACATATCTTAGGTTCGTATGAGCGTGGAAATACTGACCCTAGCTGGCTGTGTAAGTGGTAGCTTCCGCTACTGTTGTAGCCCCAGCAGGAATGATAAGAACTGCCATTCAATTGAACTGATTAATTAAACAACTCCCATCTCCATGCTCATTGGAGAGAAGTTGGGAGTGGGAGTGCACACAGAGGCTGAGGCTGCCCTCCAGGGCCCACAAGCCACGGAGATGGGGGGTAAGCTGGGTGCAGTTGGTCCCATGGCTGGGAAATGCTCTCACACAGTGCCCCTCCCTGGCCCCCTGTTCCCCCGTCAGGGATGCCCTGCTGGTCATCCAGTGGAACATCCGGGCCTTCATGGGGGTCAAGAACTGGCCCTGGATGAAGCTCTACTTCAAGATCAAGCCCCTGCTGAAGAGTGCAGAGACGGAGAAGGAGATGGCCACCATGAAGGAGGAGTTTGGGCGCATCAAAGAGTCCCTGGAGAAGTCGGAGGCCCGCCGCAAGGAGCTGGAGGAGAAGATGGTGTCGCTGCTGCAGGAGAAGAATGACCTGCAGCTCCAAGTGCAGGCGGTGAGGCCACCTGCTCACCCCTCAGCTCTCTGCCCTCCTCCCGCAGATTCCAGCCCACCTCGTCTCCAGGGGCGGGGAGCCCAGGAGCTCCAGCCATGCTGCAGTCCCTGAACCTCTCCTCTCTTCTTCTTCTTCCAGGAACAAGACAACCTCAATGATGCCGAGGAGCGCTGCGACCAGCTGATCAAGAACAAGATCCAGCTGGAGGCCAAGGTGAAGGAGATGAACGAGAGGCTGGAGGACGAGGAGGAGATGAACGCCGAGCTCACCGCCAAGAAGCGCAAGCTGGAAGACGAGTGCTCCGAGCTCAAGAAGGACATTGACGACCTGGAGCTGACGCTGGCCAAGGTGGAGAAGGAGAAGCACGCAACCGAGAACAAGGTGAGGGCAGCACCCGCTGCCTCCAGCCGGGGGCTCTGCAGGATTCCCAGACCAGAATGTGGTCCTGATCCTTGGCACAGGGATGTCCCTGGGCTGGTGACCTTGGGCCCTAACGGGGATGGGTCTTCGGGTTGGCAGGTGAAGAACCTGACAGAGGAGATGGCTGGGCTGGACGAGATCATCGCCAAGCTCACCAAGGAGAAGAAAGCTCTGCAAGAGGCCCACCAGCAGGCCCTAGATGACCTTCAGGCTGAGGAGGACAAAGTCAATACTCTGACCAAGGCCAAGCTCAAGCTGGAGCAGCAGGTGGACGATGTGAGTAGTAAGAACCATGCTCCGTCTCTCAGCCAACAGCAATAGCCAAGGGGTTCCTGATCCCTGAAATTAGCTTTTACAATCCCTCTAGCCTCCCTGCTCTCTGCAGTTCCTCTCCAGGCTGGGTCTCTAAATCCTTTGTGTTTTCAGGATTTCTCTGCTGGGTTGACTTCCAATCCCTGTAGCCTTCGAGTGAACGGAGCGGAAGAGCATGCACTGTGGATCTCAGGTTTTCCACGCTTTGTCTATTGTCTTCTCTCCCATAGCTGGAGGGATCCCTGGAGCAGGAGAAGAAGGTGCGCATGGACCTGGAGCGAGCCAAGCGGAAGCTGGAGGGTGACCTGAAGCTGACCCAGGAGAGCATCATGGACCTGGAGAATGACAAGCTGCAGCTGGAGGAGAGGCTCAAGAAGTAAGAGCCTGGGGCTGCAGCGGGCGCTCATGAGAGTGTCTGGCTTCGTAGCTGGAGTGCCGGGGGCTAAGCACCACTGGTCACAGCTGCCCTGGACACACGGGAAATGAGGTCCACCACGGCCCTCCCTGTTGGCTCTCTGGGCCAGGGGAGGGAGCTGGTTCTGGCATTCTGAGGCTAGAGAAGAGGATGACCCCAGAGGGAGGAGGACCACTGTTGCCCCCATTCTTTTCCAGGAAGGAGTTTGACATCAGTCAGCTGAACAGCAAGATCGAGGATGAGCAGGCACTGGCCCTCCAGCTGCAGAAGAAGCTGAAGGAAAACCAGGTGATGCTCTTCCCAGCGCAGCCCAGGGCAGGCAGGAGGGGAGACTGGAGCCCAGGGGCCCTGAGGTGACCCAGGCTGCGGGGGCCGCTTGGGTTCTGCATGCCATCTGAACTCCAGGCAGACTCAGAGACCCAGCCCTCTGTGACTCCCAGGCACGTGTGAACACCAACTTCCCCCTAGAGAGCAAGAATGTATTATTTCAGAAAAATTATAGTTGGGGGAGAATCCTACCTACTAGAGGGGCCTCTCTTTCTGAGATAATACCCTGCCTCACAGCTTTATGTGCTGGGACAAAGGAGGGGGTCTCCTTCCTTGGCCACTGCTGCCCTTGGCGTGGGGGGAGTAAAAGAACCTTCTTGCAGTGCCTTCCTAATGGGCCGCTCTGCTCATGGTTTTCCTGGTGCTGACTCCAGCCACCAACCCAGACTGAAGCCCCCGGGGCACCCCATGGGCATGCGGTCCCCCTGTGGCCAAGCAGTCAATACCTACAGCCTTTAGCCAGGCTCTGAATCTCAGGTTCTCTCCTCATCTGTAAAATGGGAGTGACAGGCCCAGAGGAGATAGCGTGTGTGACAATGTTTGTGTTAGGAAACGTTCTATAAAGGTTGCTTTAATGTAGTTCGGGTTGGAGACCTCAACCAGGTGGGACTCTCTTTGTATTCCACACACCTCTTGTCTCTCTGCAAGATGAGATTAAATGAACACCATAGTCTTCCTTACCTTGAGTGTGCTTCAAACTTAAAAAAAAAAAAAAAAGTAAGGCAGAGACAGAGAAAGAGATCTTTCATTTGCTAGGTCACTCCCCAAATGGCCACAATGAAGCCAGGAGCCAGGAGCTTATGTGGCATGGGCCCAAGCACTTGGACTGTCTTTGGCTGCTTTCCCAGGCACATTAGCCAGGAGCTGGATCAGAAGTAGAGCAGGCAGAACTCGAACCAGTACCCATATGGGATGCCCGCGTCACAGGTGGCAGCTTAACCTGCTGCACCACAGTGCCAGCCGCTGTACTTCGGACTTTAACATGCTTTTAGTCTTGGGTTACACAGCCCTGGGAGCACTAAGGCAGGTACTGTCATCCCCACTTTCTGGCTGCAGAGGCTGCATGGCCAGGTCTGGATGTAGAGACCCCAAGGGCAACAGGCTCTCAGCTACTGGGGGCAGGAGCTCTCATTTTCCAGACAGACTGTGGACAGAAGAAGGAACCAGTCTCCCTGTCACCAAGGCCCAGGCTGCCAGTAACATTTAGCAGGATTCCTCTGCCCAGGGGCTGGCCCGTGTCCCGTGAAAATTCGCCTTCCCATTTCTTGGATGCCTTTTCTTGGTTTTGAGAATAATGAGCCATTCTCAGGTTCTTCTGCCCTGAATCTTTGGCCTCTTGGACCCAAAACAACACAGCGGTGTTGGCATTGGTCCTCCCTCTTCCAGCCCAAGCCTTGCAACACAAGTCCCACCTTCTCCATCCTGGGAGCAGAGGCATGGGGGTCTTCCTGCTTACAGCTTCCACCATGCACAGTACAGGGGAAATGGCCATAACCCCAGATGAAGGGGATCCTGGGAGCCCCCCTTTGTTCCTGGCTAGCCAGGCAACAGCTCAAAAATGGTAGTCAGAAATTCTCCAGGTTTAGTCAAGACCAAGGCTAAAGCCAGAAAGGTGAGGAAGAGGAGGACGCTCTGCCAGCACTCACCTGGCCTGGAATGGAGCAGTCGAGCTGGGACCCAGTCCTAGGCATAAGCAAATCAGGCCCTGGAAAGTGAGGAAAGAGCGGACTGAACTTGGCGGCTCACTCAGAAACTCTCGAAGATATTTGTTTCCAGGCATATTGTTGCCAATACTGATAAAATGCAAACACCCACACTCCTACCTTACAGAGAGCAGAGCAGGGCCTAGCGAGTCTGTAGACTCTGAGGTTCGCGGTCTCACGAGATCTCAGGGTCCCCCTCCAGCATAGATTCCCAGGATCCAGGGCTGCACATGCTTAGACTGGATCTGGGATGCCCTCAGGAAATGCCTTGAAGGTTTGGTTTCCATCAGATTCCACTCGGTGGCCTAGGCACTGTGGGATGTACAGCGGCATCCCTGGCCTCTACGCACAAGATGCAACTCCCCAACAAGTCGTGGTCATCAGAATTGTGTCTAGACATTGCCCTAACTGAGAGCCACTGCCCATGAGGAACCTGACGGCCAGGATGTCCTTCAGTGCCCTGGAGGTGGGGGGACTCCGGCAGAGGGGTGGGGGCAGTGGGGTCCTGAGCCCTCTGTGCCCCGGCCCAGGCCCGCATCGAGGAGCTGGAGGAGGAGCTGGAGGCCGAGCGCACTGCCAGGGCCAAGGTGGAGAAGCTGCGCTCCGACCTGTCCCGGGAGCTGGAGGAGATCAGCGAGCGGCTGGAGGAGGCCGGCGGGGCCACGTCCGTGCAGATTGAGATGAACAAGAAGCGCGAGGCCGAGTTCCAGAAGATGCGACGGGACCTGGAGGAGGCCACGCTGCAACACGAGGCCACGGCCGCCGCCCTGCGCAAGAAGCACGCGGACAGCGTGGCCGAGCTGGGCGAGCAGATCGACAACCTGCAGCGGGTGAAGCAGAAGCTGGAAAAGGAGAAGAGCGAGTTCAAGCTGGAGCTGGATGACGTCACCTCCAACATGGAGCAGATCATCAAGGCCAAGGTGGGCCCCACCCTCGGTGGCCTTCTCTTCCTCTCTGCCCTGACCGTCGCCTACGTCTGTCTCCCAGACGTCTTCCCTCCTATAATTCATGTCCTTCCTTGGAACTATGCCCCTCCCACACTGCCCAGGCCACTTCCCTGTCCCTGAGTTCCCCCACCTCTGCCCTCTACTCCTCCCTCTCTGATCGACCCAGCCCCTGCCCCCACTCACCCTCCCTGCGTCCCTTCCTGCCTGAAGGCAAACCTGGAGAAAGTGTCCCGCACGCTGGAAGACCAGGCCAACGAGTACCGCATGAAGCTGGAGGAAGCCCAGCGCTCCCTCAACGACTTCACCACCCAGCGAGCCAAGCTGCAAACCGAGAACGGTGCGTGCCCGACCAGCGCTTGCCTGCCCCTGGGAAGGGCATTGATTGCTCCCTGTGGGAGGGGGCGTGGAGACCCACAACTCCTGCATTCCCACCTCCAGGAGAGCTAGCCCGGCAGCTGGAGGAGAAGGAGGCGCTGATCTCCCAGCTGACCCGGGGCAAGCTGTCCTACACCCAGCAGATGGAGGACCTCAAGAGGCAGCTGGAGGAGGAAGGCAAGGTGAGGGCCCGGCCGGGGGACAGTGCAGAAGGCTTGGCGGTGGCCTGGACGCTGGAGGGAAGCCCCCCGCTCCATGTAGGCTTGCTGCCTTTGGCTCTGTGACACCCCAAAGTCAGTTAATGCCTCTGTCCTTCTTTGTAAGGATCCTGGTTGGGCAAACCGGGGAGCTACTCACAGACCTGGAGATTCCTCCTGGATGCTCGGCCAAAGGCAGTGGATGTAGGAAGGGTGCAGAGAATGGGGGACAGGGATGCCCTCTGATCTGGCGCCCGCCTCTCCCCAGGCCAAGAACGCCCTGGCCCACGCGCTGCAGTCGGCCCGCCATGACTGTGACCTGCTGCGGGAGCAGTACGAGGAGGAGATGGAGGCCAAGGCGGAGCTGCAGCGCGTCCTGTCCAAGGCCAACTCGGAGGTGGCACAGTGGAGGACCAAATATGAGACGGACGCCATCCAGCGCACCGAGGAGCTGGAGGAGGCCAAGTGAGTGCCCCGCAGCTCCCGCCGTGACTCTCGGAAGGAGAAGCAAAAGGACCTGCGGTGGGGACAGGCAGAGGGCCTGTAGGAAAGCAGCTGGGGTTGAGAGAGAGAGAGAGAGGTGATGGGAAGAAAGTCTGGATCCCGAACTCTTTGAGTCCTGGCTGGCCCTGACCCACTTCCTGTGACAGGCGAGCTTTTAGCCCGGGTTATACCTGATGCTCACGTATAAGACGAGCAAAAAGCTTGTTGGTCAGAGGAGCTACCGTCGATGAGCCTGGCTTGGGGGAAGGGTCCCCCAGCTGCGGCTACCCGTAGGGAACAGGCCTGGGTGATCTGTGCTGGGGGCTCTGCTCCAGGCCCTCAAAGCCTAGGCTTCCTCCAGCTTGGGATTCTAGCACCCCCCAAGAGCTATGGGGAGGCAGGAGGCCTCAGCAGTTGGGGGTGGGGAGTGGTCATCCCGGGGCCCCATTGTTGCCAAGTGGAGTCACGCACACCCCCTTCCCCCGGCAGGAAGAAGCTGGCCCAGCGGCTGCAGGACGCCGAGGAGGCCGTGGAGGCCGTCAACGCCAAGTGCTCCTCACTGGAGAAGACCAAGCACCGGCTGCAGAACGAGATCGAGGACCTCATGGTGGACGTGGAGCGCTCCAACGCTGCCGCCGCCGCCCTGGACAAGAAGCAGAGGAACTTCGACAAGGTGGGCCCCGGGGTGGGGCCGCAGCCAGCGCACAGGCCCGGGCGGGCGCTGGGCATCGGGGCCAGGCCAGGCCCGTCCTCCCTGGAGGCGGGGCTGGGACCAGGGGCTGGGGGTCCCGCACTATGAGCCTGGTCTGGGGCAGATCCTGGCCGAGTGGAAGCAGAAGTACGAGGAGTCGCAGTCGGAGCTGGAGTCCTCGCAGAAGGAGGCGCGCTCCCTCAGCACCGAGCTCTTCAAGCTCAAGAACGCCTACGAGGAGTCCCTGGAGCACCTGGAGACCTTCAAGCGGGAGAACAAGAACCTGCAGGGTGCGCTGGGGGCCGAGGGGCCAGGGAGGGGTGGTGGCAGGGACGGCCAGGCTGGGTCAGGGGAACGCAGGCTTTGAGCTTTCCGGCCCTCTGATCCCCAGAGGAGATCTCTGACCTGACGGAGCAGCTGGGAGAAGGAGGCAAGAATCTGCACGAGCTGGAGAAGGTCCGCAAGCAGCTGGAGGCCGAGAAGCTGGAGCTGCAGTCGGCCCTGGAGGAGGCCGAGGTGAGGCCCGCAGCCGCCCAGTCTGCCCGGCTGTCTCACCTGGCAGGGGCCCTGGCCCCACGACAAGATCTTTTCACTCCTTTTTCTTTTTCTTTCCTTTTTTCTTTTTTTCCCTGATGGTATAAAATGCTCTTATTCCATTGAAAAATACAAATTATACAAAGACAAAAATCTTGCACTTATAGAGTTTGCAGTGAAATCTGCCACTCCCGACCAGCCAGACCCCTGGCGTTCACTCTTAGCTGCTTTTTCTTAGTTCAAGGTCATATACCCACTACCTGTGACCACGTCCAAAGCCAGAGTTGGCAGGAGGGGAAATGTCACAGTCAGATTGTAAGCCAGAGGCCTTGGTTCCCACTAGGTTGTCAAAGCTGCAACCTGGCACCCCAACACTGCTCAGATGGGAGAGGGGCATGTTGGCCCAGGATCAAACAGCCCTGGGGCACAAGCTTGATTTGAGGACCTCCAATGTGTGGCTGGACAAGGTCCTTAAGCTCCCTGTGCCTCGGCTTTCTCATCTGTAAGATGGGATTAACTGTGCATACCCAATAAGATCGAATGAAGGTAAAATAAGCATGTGAGCTCATTATTTCTGTTCACTTCTTTTTTAAAAGATTTATTTATTATTATTTATTTGAAAGGTAGAGTTACAGAGAGGCAGAGGCAGAGAGAGAGGTCTTCCATCCACTGGTTCACTCCCCAGATGGTCGCAATGGCCTGAGCTGCACTGATCCAAAGCCAGGATCCTGAAGCTTCTTCCGGGCCTTCCATGTGGGTGCAGGGGCCCAAGGAGTTGGGCCATCTTCCACTGCTTTCCCAGGCGCATTAGCAGGGAGCTGGCTCGGAAGTGAAGCAGCCAAGTCTCAAACCAGCACCCTTATGGGATGCCGGCACTGCAGGTGGAGGCTTAGTCTGCTATGCCACAACAGTGGCCCCTTCTGTTCACTTTTAAGAACCCAGGAATAGCCCTGTGGTTGGGGGCTTCTGACTTTTCCCACTAAAGAGTGAAGTCCTGGGAAACAAAGACATAGTTGCATTTGTGGCTATGAAAATTCCTCCTTTTCTCCATAGTATTTTCGATGGGTCAAACATAGGTACGATGTAGATGCTGGAGGGTCTGGCAGGTGTGAGGTCCAAATCCACTCCCGGACAGAGATAGCCCAGGGATTCCGGAAGCCCAGGGAGTCCAACAGCCCGAGGGCCTGGGGAACAGTACCACCTCCCTGCCTCTTTTCGACCCTGCTTCTCCCGGCCACAGTCCTGGCCGACACTCTGCACCCTCTGGGCCTGTCTCACCCCTTCCTTCCCTGGGCCCTGACGGTCAGCCTCACCCTCCTCTCCCCACCCCTGCCAGGCCTCCCTGGAGCACGAGGAAGGCAAGATCCTCCGGGCCCAGCTGGAGTTCAACCAGATCAAGGCGGAGATCGAGCGGAAGCTGGTGGAGAAGGACGAGGAGATGGAACAGGCCAAGCGCAACCACCTGCGGGTGGTGGACTCACTGCAGACCTCCCTGGATGCAGAGACGCGCAGCCGCAACGAGGCCCTGCGGGTGAAGAAGAAGATGGAGGGCGACCTCAACGAGATGGAGATCCAGCTCAGCCAGGCCAACAGGACGGCCTCCGAGGCCCAGAAGCACCTGAAGAACGCCCAAGCCCACCTGAAGGTAACAGAAGCAGAGGCTCTTGGGAGCCGGTGGGTGGGCAGAATCTGTGGGTGGGCGGGATGGGCTGGGCTCAGAGGAATGATGAAGGCCAGAGCATGGCACTGGGGCAACACATGGGAGAAAGTGGCTGGAGGCCGGAGGGATGGAGCATTGGCCGGGCCCTACGGTGTGCGTGTGTCCTGGGCCAGTCTCCAGCCTCCAGCCTAGCGTGTCGATGAGGGGTGTGCCTCCCTGCTTCCCACTGATGAGGATACTGAACGCTAGGTGAGGTGTGTGTCAGACCGCAGATGAAAGGCCCTGATGGTATGGGGTCAGGTATCCCAGCGTCATCCCTCCCCTGGCAGGACACCCAGATCCAGCTGGATGACGCGGTCCGGGCCAATGACGACCTGAAGGAGAACATCGCCATCGTGGAGCGGCGCAACGCGCTGCTGCAGGCCGAGCTGGAGGAGCTGCGGGCCGTGGTGGAGCAGACGGAGCGGTCTCGGAAGCTGGCAGAGCAGGAGCTGATCGAGACCAGCGAGCGGGTGCAGCTGCTGCACTCCCAGGTGAGGGCGCCAGGGGCCTCCGCGGGGAAGCATCAGAGCCCAGTACATCCACTGAAACCAGGTGTCTGAATGAGCGTGTCCGCCCAGGATCACAGATCAGTTCATCTCTTGGGCCACCTCTCATCTCTGCTGTCTTGAGAAGGAAGTCCAGACTTAAAAGTGAAGAGGGTGGTGATTCATGGGTGGTGCCTGCTAAATCTGGGGGCAGTGGAATGCCTGCTGTCATTGATAGCCTTGATCCAGAAGACAGGCTTCCGCTTGCTCTGTAAAGATGAGAGTCGGGGACCTTAAAGAAGCACAGCCACATCTGCTTGTGCACCAGACTGGGAGAGCACCGCTTGTTTTGCAGTCCCACCCAGACTGTTTTCAGCCACACTCTGCCACGAGCTCTTGTGCCCACTGATTGCAGTGCCTGGTGGGTTGTGTAACCTAGGCTGTGTGAGAGTGCCGTCATCCACTGACCTCGTCCCCTCTTCCTTACCACTCAGCATTCTTTCTAGAACCATATTCATTTCCAGAACGTTGTTCTGGGAAACAAGTTGTTTCCATTTCCATGCCCCTGCATCAACTTGTGATTGAAGAGCCCGACAGCCTTTGGTGCTTGAAGTCTGTCTTCAAGGCTGAGTGGTTGCACAAAGAACATCCGGGACATTGTTGTTCTCTTAGGAAAAGGGAACACTGGCACAAAACGAGGGCTCTCTCAGAAGCGGGGCTTGGAACTTAAGACTAAACAGTCACTTAAAAAAAGATTTATTTCTTTGAGAAGCAAAGTTACAGAGAGGGGCAGACAGAGAGAGAGGTCTTCTACCCACTGGTTCACTCTCCAAATGGCCACAATGGCCAGAGCTGGGCCAATCTGAAGCCAGGAGTCAGAAGCTTCTTCCGGGTCTCCCACACAGGTGCAGGAGCCCAGGCACTTGGGCCATCTTCTGCTGTTTTCCCAGGCCATTAACAGAGAGCTGGATCATAAGAGGAGCAGCCAGGACTGGAACTGGCTCCGTAGGCGAAGGCTTAGCCTACTACACACAGCGCTGGCCCCTAAACAACCACTTATGCTCTCTGAAGTGGACCGAGGTAACAAGTCCACGAGTGGGTGTGACCCTTTGCTCTCCTCCCGCCCCAGAACACCAGCCTCATCAACCAGAAGAAGAAGATGGAGTCGGACCTGACCCAGCTGCAGACGGAAGTGGAGGAGGCGGTGCAGGAATGCAGGAACGCCGAGGAGAAGGCCAAGAAGGCCATCACGGACGTGAGTCCCCCACCCCGCCCTCCCGCGCCAAGGGGCTGGCCGGTGTGTGAGGGCCTGACCCCAGCGTGTGCCGCCCCGCCCCCGCGCGCAGGCCGCCATGATGGCGGAGGAGCTGAAGAAGGAGCAGGACACCAGCGCCCACCTGGAGCGCATGAAGAAGAACATGGAGCAGACCATTAAGGACCTGCAGCACCGGCTGGACGAGGCCGAGCAGATCGCCCTCAAGGGCGGCAAGAAGCAGCTGCAGAAGCTGGAGGCGCGGGTGCGGGAGCTGGAGAATGAGCTGGAGGCCGAGCAGAAGCGCAACGCGGAGTCGGTGAAGGGCATGAGGAAGAGCGAGCGGCGCATCAAGGAGCTCACCTACCAGGTGCGCGCGCTGTGCCCTGGCTGCCTTCCGGGACCCCAGGCCACCTGCGCCTTGAGACGCTGTCCGTAGATTCGTTTTCTTTCTCGGGAGTCCGTGTGGCTTGAGTCTGTGGATTTTTCTAGCAAGTGGAGAACCTACTACTTCCTCAAAGTTGTTTTTCAAGAACTAAGAGCTCCACCAGGACAGCTTCAGAGCGGTCCAGAGGCCCCTTCCACCTTTGTGGGGCGCGTTAGGGAGGAGAGTCAGGGGGTGGGAAATGGCAGAGAACTTCCCCACGGCCAAGGGAAGGCTTTAGAGAAAGAAGATCCCAGCATGTTCCAAGACCTCCGTGTGCTTAGGTCAGAGCTTCTGCCTGTACTCTGTACTCATCACAGTGTGCCTGTCGGGGGAGAGACCAAGGAGACAGGGGAACTGGCCCATTTGACAGATGGATCCCAGAGACAAGACAGGGTGCAGTGCTAGAACCGTGGATTTGGCACGGACAGAAGCACGCACCAGGAGCTGATAGGGGGATGACTGGTTAGGTATTGCAGCCAGTGTTCCTGGCCCACTGCAGTACTGTCGTGTTAGAGTACTGGGCTATCATAGATCAGAATAACGTGAGCCATGAGGGTGCGCCTTCTTTCTGCATTCCTCCTTAGCCCTGGTCACTCCTGAGCCACTGGCCGAGAGCACGTGTGTTGCTCTGCTCCCCACGCTGGGGCTGGAACAGAGCCAGTGCCTCTTTCTTACCTGCTCAGGAAGTTCAGAGCCGCACCCCCCCCCCAACACACCCAGCCCCCAGAGCTTGGTGGATCCTGGACTGAGAACATTGCCTTGCCCTCTTTGCGTCAGAGATGGAATCTCCCCCACCGCGCTCTACCCTGGGCGCCTGGAAGGCGGCAGCTGAGGCATGGCGAGGAGCTAGAACAATGGGGAACAGAAAGGCGATGGCGCTTACTCCTCCCTGAAACCTCCTTCTCCCCCTGCAGACGGAGGAGGACAAGAAGAACCTGCTGCGGCTGCAGGACCTGGTGGACAAGCTGCAGCTGAAGGTCAAGGCCTACAAGCGCCAGGCCGAGGAGGCGGTGAGTTCATGATTTTCTCTCTCGCCGTTCATCAACGCACTTATTATGTGCGAGAATCGATGCATGTCCACCACGCATGGTGGGGCTCGGACAAAGGATTGCTCTAAATGTGAACATTTATTATAATAGCTGGTACGGTCAGAGCTATGTCAGGCACTCTGACTCAGCAGAAGCAAGGCACCTGCCCCCACGCATATAACCTATGCACCATAAGTCCACGTGAAGGCAGTGGGGACACTGATGCAGGACAGGGGGCAGATGACGCTTAAGGCAGGCCAGCGGCCTTGACATTGGGCTTAGCAGGTGACTTCCTTCCCAGTGGAGGAAGACTTCCAAGCAGACAGGAAAGTGCATGTGAGGTGCTAATGGAGAACCTGGGCTGGGGGGCGTCCCTCCGAGGCATGCTGGGACAGATGGGATGACGTTCTGGGGGGCTCCCTACCAAGCAGCATGGGATTCACTTTGGGAAGTGGGTGGTGGCCATGCAGGACACGATTGAGGAGGTTCCTCCCGCGCCCCACCCCCACAGGAGGAGCAGGCCAACACCAACCTGTCCAAGTTCCGCAAGGTGCAGCACGAGCTGGACGAGGCGGAGGAGCGGGCAGACATCGCGGAGTCCCAGGTCAACAAGCTGCGGGCCAAGAGCCGCGACATCGGCGCCAAGGTGGGTCCCTCCCCCAGGGGCTCCAGTAGCCACCCGAATCAGCACACCCCCTGACATGAGTGCCCCTCGGGGTGGGCAGCCCTCACAGCCCTGAGGGTCCTACAGCAGCTGCTTAGGGCAGCCCCCAAAGACTGGAGTCTCTGCTGGATGCCCCGTCTTTCCCCTAAACCACAGCACCCCTAGCAAGGGACCCCAAGGTCCCAGCGGCCCAGCCAGTCCCATGCTGTGGGCATCTCCCTTCAGCCACTGGAAACCCTAGGGATGCTCCCCACACCCCATCTCTCTTGCCAGCTGCCACTCACATCTCTCCTTCCTTTCTCAGCAAAAAATGCACGACGAGGAGTGACGCCGCCTCCGGAACCCCGCTCTTGTTAACCCGCAATAAACACGAGTGCCTGACTCCGCCTGCGCCCATCTGTCTTTCCCACCAGCTGTCCAGCCTGCAGCAGGAAGGCTGCTGCCCCAGGAAAGGGGGTGGCCCCAGCCCCTGTGAGCAAGCCAAGGCAGCCAAAGCTCCCACAGCTGTAGAGGAGGGAACCAAGGCCCAGAGAAGTGAGGTGTCCCACCTGCGGCAGCACAGCTGTGAGACCCAGCTCTGCTCAGTATGCACCCAAGCAAAGAGAAGGGGGCGTTTCCAAAGTGGAGAACAGCAAGGCTCCAATTCCAGATGCCAAGAGGCAGATTTTGGTGCCGAGGCTGAAGCTGCCCTGCACCTGCTGCACCTCAAGGCTGCAGGGCTTGAAGTTATTCTGGGACCCCTGTTCTCTGCGCAATTAATTTCCCACTGATGCCAGGAGAGGTTTGGAGCTGCATGAGGACCAGGATACAAGGAAGTGGGGGACAGGTCCCAGCCTGGCTGTCAGCTCCTGCTGTCAGTTCTCACCTCTGTGGGCCGGGGTCTCACCATGAGGGCTCCTGGAGTCCACGTGCAGCGTGGGGCAAGCCTGGGCTTTGCTAGTCTCCCACCCAGACACAGACAAGCCTGGGAGCACAGACAGGTTCACACCACCCATCACATTTCTGCTCTCTTTGAGCTACTGGGACAGTCCAGCCCAGGGTACACAGCCGCTCAGGGGACTGGGCTGGACTTCGTACCATCTCATCCCTTTACCTGGCAGCCTTCTGGCAACTCCCCTAGCTGAACCTCTTCTTTGCCTCCTCTGAGGCTGTACCCACCCCTGCCCCAACCAAAGCCAGCCTGCTAGTCCTGCAAATAGACTGTGCATACAACCCTAAGAACCACAAGCAGACACCTTCTGAGAAACAAACAGTCCAACTGGTTCTAGCCCGGGAGAACTGCCAGCGCTGAAGCAGAGCCAGGATTGAGGGCAGAAAACCAGGGCAGCGGGTGGGCATTGTGGCATGGGGGTTAGGACAACCACATGCCATATCAGAGTTCCTAGTTCAAGTCCCTGCTGCTCCACACTTCTGATTCAGCTTCCTGCTATTGTGCCTTGGAGGCATCAGATGATGGCTGAAGTGCCTGGGACCCTGACCCCCATGTGGGAGATCTAGATGGAGTTCCGGGCTCCTGGCTCCAGCCTGGCCCAGCTCTGGCTCTTGCAGGAATTTGGAGAGTGAACCAGCAAATGGAAGTCATTTTGCATCTCAAATAAATAAACTTTTTTTTTTTTTTTTTAAGAAAGGAAACCAGAGGCAGGAAAGTTCAGATCAAGGGAGAAATGTTCACACTACCAAGAGGCTTGGGCGATACCTGGCAGGAGGTCCCCAGAGGAAGAGGAAGGAAGGTCTTTCAGAGCAGGAAGAAGCAGTGTTGGGGGGAAGGGTTAGCAAGTCAGCTTGAAGGAGCTGCTGGCTGCATTGTACTGCCATGGGCCTGTGGCTGAGGCTGGGCCAGTACAGTACCCAGAACACCTGTCCAGGTGTCAGGAGAGCTGGGTGCCAGCCCTAGCCATGTCACAGGTATAGGAAGGTCACGTCCCATAACCGCTGGAGGGAATGAGGGCATCGGCCCAGCTGGTCACCAAGGGCCCTGCTGGCACCAGCGTTTTGGGAATCTCTCCTCTCTGCCACCCCTGCGGCCTGCAGGCCAAAGCCTCCTCCACAACACCAGGGGGAGCTCTACACACACACCCCAGGCAGGCGCCTCCACACAAGCTCATGGACAAACCTGCGTGCCCAGTGCAGGGTGGGACATGATGTTTGGAAGACTTGCGCTGTTCCAGACAGAACTCCAGGCACCCAGCCACCAGGATATGTCAGAGTGGCCAAGGTTTTTACTTTTTATATTTTTTTAAAGATGTATTTTTTATTTATTTGAAATGCAGTGACAGAGAGAGGCAGACAGATCTTCCATCTACTACATTTGATTCATTCTCCAAAGGGCTTGCAACAGCCGGGACTGGGCCAGGCTGAAACCAGAATCCAAGAGCTCCACCCAGCTCTCCCACATGGGTGGCAGGGGCTGCATCAGAAGTGGAACAGCTGGGACTTGAACCCGCACTCCTATGAGATGCGGGTGTCACAGGCAGCAGCTTAACCTCTGCACACAGCCAAGTTCTGTGTTGCGTGGAAGGATGTCTTCATCGTCACTGCTCAGACCCAGCCCCAGGGAGGGACAGTGTGTCCTGGGCACTTTTGCCAAGGACGCTTCTTGGCATCCCTGGTCTGCCTGCTTTCTGGGGAAGAAAAGACTCAGCGGTCAGATTCCAATCTTTTAATTTGGGGGCCCTTGGAGGGCCAGCTTCCTCTGCCCACCCCCTCCTTCCCTAAGTCCCCCTCTCCTGGCCAGGGCTTCATCAAGAGTCAGGCTCCACAGACGCGTCTCCAGTGACTTCTCAGGCAGATGTCTCTGTAGGCCTGGGCCAGGAGCTATGAACCCAAAGGAGACGTGGCTGGGCCCCACTAGTGCAGGTCCGGCGGCAGCTAGGAGCCAGTTAGCCCCAGAGTCACTGCGGGTCCCCTGTGGAGAAGAAACCAGGGAGGGAAGCCACATCAGGCCAACGTGGCTGGGGCAGGGGAGGGGACATGGGCACTCGGAGCACAGGCACTCACCCTGGGAGGCCCTGGGCGCCATCTCAGTCCGGTAGATCTTGAAAGCATCATAGGCAAAGACAGAAACCAGAATGATGCCAAAAACCTGAGGGACGGTACAACAGAGGCTGCTGGGCCACTGGGTTAGGGGAGAGGTGGGGTGGGTGGTACAGGGTGAGGTTCGAGGCAGGCGCTGCACAAAGTGTGCAAACGCCAGCCAGAGCCCTGCGGGGTGGCCGAGCCCTGCCAAGCTGGACTCACAAAAGCAGCAATGGCAGCTCCATCCCGGGAGGTCACAGCAGCAAAGGAGACCACCAGGAAGATGATGATGGCGCTGATGCAGCGGAGGAAGTCCTGGGGGAGTGGGAGGGGCGGGGGCAGGGTCACAGGGACGTCCCAAGGCAGGGAGTCAGCGGCCTGGCTCTGAGGCATTCTGAATCCCTGTGTGGGGACACACCCTGGACACGACACACCACGAAGCGCTTTTGAGAGCGAGAACCCACATGGCCACCCGGGGTGTGGAAGCAGGGGGACCCACAAGCCACGAGGATGAGAAGCTGAGACAGACCCACGCAGAGCAGCCAGGGGGGCCGGGTAGGGCAGGGCTGGCTGGGGCTGGGCCCCTGCTGAGAGGACCCAAGGGTGTGCCTCTTCCCCGATGCCGGGACCCCATGGCTGAGAAGTCAGTGTGAGTCCCGGCACAGTTCTGAGCACAAGGAGTGCGGAAAAGGCGGGCAGTGGGGGTGAGGAGAGGAAGGTCCTGGGAAGGCAGGCTCCTCACCAGACAGGGCCAGTTGAGCCGGTCGAAGCGCTGGTAGTACTGGGTGGCGTAGAGGAAGAGGAAGGCGAGCGTGATGAAGAACTCCAGCAGTGCCGCGGCCATGTAGGCAGAGATGGAGGCCGTGAAGCAGATGAAGATGATGAAAACCAGGACCTGCGGGACGGAGCAGGGGGCGCCTGCCAGGAAGGGGACACGGGCACTGGCCAGCCTAGGCCTCACACTCATCAGGAGCTGCCCCGTCCTCGGAGAGAAGGAAGAGCCTGGAGAGTCCCCACCCCCACCCCACCCCTGCTCCCCAGGGTCAGGAGCCACCATTCAAGGGTCCCAGCAGAGCCAGCAGTGCATCCAAGCTGCATGACTGGGGTGGGGGGAGGGGGCTGGCCTATGATGATCCACCAGGACATGTCCCCAGGAGCGGAGAGTGCCATGTGCCCCACAGCCCAGAAGCCACCCCAGTCCTATATCCTATAGAACGTGTTCCCTGCTCCCAGATGCCCAAAACTCCCCTGACAAGGGCCAGTGAAGACAGGTGCCACCCAGTGGGCTCTGGGTGAGCCTTCAGCTCTGGCGGTACGGGGTGGCAGCTCTATGGAGGCCTTGTGGTCTCACTAAGTAACTGAGGACTGATGGTCAAGGGCAGCAGATGCCACATCAACTGCAGCTGGCAGGAAGTCCGTCCTTTCTAATAGGTGGACTCCAGGGACAAGGTGAGAAGTGGCCATGTTACAGCCAGGGAAAGGCAGGCTGGCCCGACCCCACTGTCTCCCACTCCCCCAATGTCCCCAAAGGCTGTCCTCAGTCTAACTTCAATCCTTCCTGCTGCAACGGAACTCTGAAGATGAGAGCGGGGCAGCCAGGACAGAGGGGTGTGCAGGGAGCCTGGGCAGGGGGCTGCTGACAGCTGAGCCTGGGGCATAGGTGGGAGGGGGGACGGAGGCACCAGGTGGGGGAGGCAGCTGTTACCAGCTCGGTCTCCAGCAGGATGCCTTTGAGGGAAGAGAGGAAGCTCTTGTCCACGGCGAAGCCCTGGAGCGCGGCAGCTGCCCCCTCCTCGGAGGGCCGGTCTCGGCGGTCCCAGGCACCCAGCATCTCTCCGTGGGGCCCACGGGGCACGGCCCCCCACCGCCACCAGCCCAGGAGACCTGGCAGGCTAGGGAAGCAGGCCGGAGGGAGAAGGCACTTTGAGAAACCTGCAAGTGAAGAGGCGAGCCTTCACCCCACTGTGCCGGAGCCTCACTGTGGCAGAACCAGCACCCTGGGAGGCATAGGGGAGGGCAGGGAAGGGGAGGGAGGAGGGCGGAGTGGCTAGCCCCTCCCCTCACTCAGAGCCCAACCCAGCCTGGAGAGGGGCAGAAGGAATGGGGGAGAAGGGGAGGTCCCGAAACAAATGGGAGGAGCCAGGAGATAAGGAGGTGGGGGCTGGACGAGGAGTGCCCGGCGACCTAAGCCTGAAGCTGTATGTGTGCTGTATGTGTCCGCTTCCCCTAACCTTAACCCCCTTCCTATGCCAGTCCCGTCTCCCTTTTCCTTTTAGAGAGGGTGGGACCAGAGCCCGGCTCAGGCTGCACCCCCCAGGACCCAGGCAAAGCCGTAGCCAGGACCAGAGACAAAGGCGGATTGTTGAGGGACAAGGGGGCGCTGTGTGCCTGCTGTGGTGCCTCAATGGGCCTCTGTGTCTCCAGCATGCTGGGAGCGCAGCCTGACCCCCACCCTGGTCCCGAGAGCGGAGGGGTGGGAGGGTGCAGCAGAAACTCTGGGGGGCCAGAGAGTGGGTGGTAGGGGAGCATTGTGGGGGGCGGGTGGAGAAGGCACCCAGGTGGGGGGCCACGATGCATGCCAGAGACAAACTAGATCATTTTTAAATACAGATGTTTATTTGGATGAATCTGCCCATGTGCAGTGATCTACGTCCACCGAATGCTTGATGCCCCCGTGAACGAGTGAGTGAGCGAGAGAATGAACAAATGAAATGAGGGCCTTCCCCTGGCAAAGGGGTGATTATCAAGAAAGTGCCTGTGCTGGGCCAGGGCAGCTGGGGGAAGGGCGGAAGGCAGAGACAGGAGTGCTCATCTCCAGCAAGGCCAGGACGCCAGCTTCCCGCAGCTGCTGCCTTCACAAAGTGCTTCCCAAAGTGCAAAAGGGCGCCAAAGCCCCCCACGCCGAGCCAAGGACCTGCTGGTCCCCGGGGTGCTTTGGAGAGGACGAGCGCTCAGGGGTCCTGGCCACCGTGGCAGGTGACGGGACACCTAGCTCCAGTTTTCCCGCCAAGGGTCGGCCTCAGGCAGACACACGACTAAGCCATCACCCGGGGCCTCACGCACACGCAAGCCAAGGAGACGCGGTAGAGCCGGCGCTCCAGGCAGTATCCCTGGCGGAGCCCGCGCTCGCCGCGGCACGGCCTCCGGTAGAAGACGGTCTGGTTGTGGTAGAGCAGCTCCGAATTGCCCAGGGGGTCCATGTGGGAGCCCGTCTGGAGACTGACGCAGTGCGGGCACAGGCAGCGGGCGTGGTACAGGTCCTGGGGGAGCCGGTTCAGGTCCCGGTCCAACCTGTGCGGGAGGGAGGGGCCGGATCAGGGAGGGCGGGGCGGGGGAGGAGCGAACGGCCGCTGGAGGCCTGGCTGCTCCTCAGTCCTGAGACACCCCCCCTTGCTGTGTGACTTGGAGCAAGTCCCCTGCACACACACACACACGCACGCACGCACACACACCCCGGAATTCATCTTCCCACTGGAAATGGGAGTAAGGGGTGAAGAGAGGTTTCCCAGCTGGTCCATTAGGGAGGTGGGGAAGGCAGCGGGCTCCTGCCTTAGCTCTGCTGCCCTGTGACACATCCGCTGGCCTCTGCCCGAGCTTTCTTGTAATTATTGCATTCTAGACTGTATTGCCAGGTTGGAGGACTATGCCCCCTGTGAAACCCAATTCTCTGGGGTGCAGCCAGCGCAGTTCCCAGATAAACACCCTGCAAGCAAAGGGTTCCGTGGTCCCATGAGTTTGGACCACGGAATTTCCCACGCTGAGATGTTATGAATCTACGGGGCAGGGGCTGGAGCAGCCTTTCCCAAACCCACCCATCATTTTTTCTGAGTGCTCCATGGGACGCACTTTGGGGAAGGCCAGCTGAGTGATTATGTGGGGGTCCACAACCTCCCCGTGAGGGGTCTGGACCGCAGCTGAGTCAGCCAAGCTCAGGCCAGAGGTCCCCCAGCCAGCCTTCTGGGACAGCCCCCACGCATCGTGACCTGCCATGTCCACCCTAGGTCTAATCTCCACTAAAGCTGACCCCTTCCCTACCCCAGTAAATGTCTCTACCCGTCCCCAAAGCCCAGGTGAAGTAGAACTGGGCTTATGGTGTGGGGGGCATTGGGGGACAGAGACGGCTGCTGAGTTCACAAAACAAGATGTGTTGGGGCCAGCGCTGTAGGTTAAGTATCTGCCTGTGGTGCCGGCATCTCATAAGGGCGCTGGTTCTAGTCCCGGCTGTTCCACTTCTGATTCAGCACACTGCTGATGGCCTGAGAAGGCAGTGGAGGATGGCCCAAGTGCTTGGGCCCCTGCACCCGCATGGGAGACCCAGAGAAGAGATCCAGAAGAAGCTCTTGGCTCCTGGCTTCAGATTTTCACAGCTCCGGCCTTTGCAGGCATTTGGGGAATGAGCCAGCAGTGGAAAACCTCTCTCTGCCTTTCCCTCTCTGTGTCTGTAACTCTGCCTCTCGAGTAAAAAAATAAATCTTAAAACACACACACACACACACACACACACACAAGATGTGCGGGATCCCCAAAGCCCTCCTTTCTAATGTTTTGCTTTGCCATCCCTTTTTCAGTGCTTCCTAATAATATTCACATCCTGGCACAGAGAATTAGAATATTCCTGTAGCACACAGAGTGGAAAATAAAATGGCCACAATCATGATCAAAGAGAACCAGCCCAGGGCTCCAGCCACGAAGCTGCCCCCAAGAGCTGAGGCCTTGGCTGTCTTAGTGCACCTGCAACCTAACATGGCCCAGGCCAGGAGCATTAGGCTGGGCTGTTCTGTGCCCGCATCACGCCATTACTCCCCAATGTTTTAGTTAGAAAAGCAGGGGCCATTGTAGGGATCAAAAGTGAAGAAGAGGAATAGACTTTTACATCCATTATTTCATTTGATCTGCATATTAGCCTACTGGAATTGAAACAAACTAACCAACCCTGAGCTTTGAAAACTTGAGTTATTGGTCCACACACATCCAATGAGTCAGAGCTGGGACTCAGATTCCGGTCTTGTTGAAGCCCCAAACGCTCTGAGACCTGTCTGAGATGGGAAGGGGGAGGTGTGCTGGAATTGGGGGTGGGGTTTCACACACACACCAGGGCGGGGCACAGGCAGACACTGGGGAGGCGACAGCAGACTCACTCGTATCTCCAGGGGGAGATGGCCCTGCTATTGAGGGGTCCGTCTTCGCTGGCCCTGCAGGATTCTTGGGGGTGGGTGAGCTCCAGCTCTGGGGGAGTCACGGGCACAGGAGTCCACTGCAGCCACTCCTCAGGGAGGGCCTGCCCTTTACTGGTGCAGCAGGTAGACCTGTGACTGCAGTCCTTCCAAAGCTCCAAACAGAGGGTGTGGGTCCCCACGACCATTGCCAGGAACGCCACCACCTGTGGGCAAAGGCCAGAGAGAGAACAGCTCTCACTTTGCCTGGGCCTTTGCTCCCACAGAACTGCCCTGCCCCCAGCAGCTCACCAAGATCCCACTGGCTACCCCAGCCCCACACCTGAGGCAGCTCTGCTCCGCTGAGCACGGAGCACTCACCTGGTGCATGCTGGCCCTTTCGCCCTCTCCGCAGCTGCTGTGCTGGTTGACAGGGCCCTCGGAGCAGCCTGCCTGCCTCAGGTCAGGAGTCCTGGTTTTATTCTCAGCAAACCTGTTTTGTTTATTCAAATTGATTTCCACTATCTCTTGTAGGGAGGAACTGGAAATTTAAAATACCAAACCATGTCAAGAGCCTCGGGAGGTCACTGATGTCATACATAAGGGTGTTAATTGTTAAATTAACAACAGGAGTCACTGTGCACTAACTCCCCATGAAGGACCTCTGTCCTCAATGAGTTGTATTATGAGAGTTAACTGAAAAACTAGTTCTCAAACTGTTGTGTGTGTGTGTGTATGTGTGCAAATTATTGAAATCTTTACTGAGTATAGAGTTGGTCTTTTGTGTACAAAGTTAACTGAAAATGAATCTTTTTTTTATATTTATTTAATGTATTTGAAAGAGTTACAGAGAGAGGTAGAGACAGAGAGAGAGGTCTTCCATCCGCTGGTTCACTCCCCAGATGGCCGCAATGGCCGGAGCTGTGCCGATCTGAAGCCAGGAGCTAGGCACTTCTTCCAGATCTCCCACGTGGGTGCAGGGGCCCAAGCACTTGGGCCATCTTCTACTGCTTTCCCAGGCCACAGCAGAGAGCTGGATCAGAAGAGCAGCGGCTCTAGAACTAGTGCCCATATGGGATGACAGCGCTTCAGGCCAGGGCTTTAACCTGCTGCGCCACAGCACTGGCCCCGAAAATGAATCTTATTGTAGAATTGGACTGGCAAGGGGAGAGGGAGGAGGAGGAGGGGTGGGAGTGTGGGTGGGAGGGCAGGTGTGGTGGGAAGAATAACTATATTCCTGAAGTTGTACTTTTGAAATTTGTATTCCTTAAAAAATCAAAAAAATTAAAATTTAAATAAAAAATAAAAATACCAAACCAAAAAAACCTGACCACCTTTCCAAACACTGTTGAAGATGCTGGACTCAGAGAAGTCGGGATGACAGCGTTACAAGCCTGGTGGCTGATTGGGTACATTTGCTCTTTCCTCTCCCCACCCAACTCTGCCCCCTGCCCCCTGGAGGGGGGTGGGAGGCACATGAGGTCACAGCAATCAGTTCTATTATTTTGTGTCTTTGTGAACTGGTACTACGGAAATTAGGGCCTGTCCTCTGGCATCTTTTATTTCTTTTTTTTTTTTTAAGATTTTATTTATTTATTTGAGAGGTAGAGTTACAGACAGTAAGAGAGAGAGACAGAGAGAAAGGTCTTCCATCTGTTGATTCACTCCCCAGATGGCTGCAATGGCCAGAGCTGTGCCGATCCAAAGCCAGGATCCAGGAGCTTCCTCCAGGTCTCCCACTGGGGCCCAAGCACTTGGGCCATCCTCCACTGCCTTCCCATGCCACAGCAGAGAGCTGGATTGGAAGAGGAGCAGCTGGGACTAGAACCAGTGCCCATATGGATGCCAGTGCATCAGGCGCAGGATTAACCTACTGTGCCATGGTGCTGCCGCCTCTGGCATCCTTTCAAGAGGTCTCCTATCCACCACAAGCGTGGTCTCCTCTGCTCCCTTTTCTCCATATCAGTGAGCACTTCCCTTCCCCTCCAGCACCTTCGATCCCACCCCAGCTTTGAGGTCTGAGACCCCCACCCTGGGTGACTTCTCCCCTCTGTCCCATTGCCATCCCGTCTTCCTCACCACGCCTCCCCTCACCTCCTCCTCATGCTACAGCCAGGCAAGCTCTGATCCCGAGTCTGGTGGTGGACGGGCCAGGCCTGATGGAAGCAGTGGTAGGTGACTGCTCCCACTGCACACAGAAAGGGGTTGAGGAAGCACCAGGGGTCAAGCTAACACCGAGGACCCACCTGCGCCACCCCGCCCACAGGGCAGTGGCCAGCGGCCCTGCGGCAGGGACAGCTGCAGCCCCTGGGCCATGCGGCCTCAGCTGTCAGCCCCAGGATGGCCCAGAGTTGGGCCTATCCTCAAAGACATGGGCCAGCCGGGAAGAGTCTGCTGGGAGGCACTGGACTGGCAGCAGGCCAGAGCCCACTTCCCTCTGAGTCTTTCTCTGTCCTGGCCCCTGGGTGCCTCTCTCCCTCCATCCCCATCCCTGCACACAGATATTCTTTAAGATATAGCTTCCTGATTTGCATATGCTTACCCTCCGAAAATACTACTCTAGTAACCAAGGACTCAGTCAACAAACAGAGGGAACCAGGAATAACCCTGACAGCAGAGCAAGGGGAATCCTCGATGCTTTGGGGCCAAGCAACCCCAAAGGAGAGGACTGATGGGGTAGTGCAGCTCCAGTGAGACCCTGAAGTCCTGGAGCTATGGGATTTGGGGTGAAGGGAGACCGCACAGGAGACAATAGTGGAACACTGAGGCCATAGAGTTGGCATAGTGGCTCAGCGGTTCAAGTCCCGGCTGTTCTGCTTCCGATCCAGCTCCCAGCTAATGCTCCTAGGAAGGCAGTGGAAATTGGACCAAATACTTGGGCCCCTGCCATTCAAGCAGGAGACCCAGCTAGAGTTTCAGGCTCCTGACTTCAGCCTGGCCCAGCCCCAGCCATCAGTGGGGAGTGAATCAGTAGATAGAAGATCTCTTTCTCTGCCTCTCCCTCTCTGCCAATCTGCCAATCTGCCTTTCAAATAAATTCATTAATCTTTCAAAGAAAGCAAGCAAGCAATGAGGCCAGTAGCATCATCACCCAGCTCTCACTGCCCACCTCTGGCCCCGGAACCCCTGAACAGCCGCTCGATCTGTACACTGCTGGCCTCAGCTCCTGTGTACCTGCAAGAGCCAGGCATCGTGCTGAGCCATGCACCGGTCTCATCTTTACCCTGACAATAAAACCAGACTTGGAGGCCATTATCCCCATCCTATGAATGAGGAAACCAAAACCAGACAAAATGTAGAAACCCACCCAAGTTCCCACAGCTAGAGAGAAGCTGAGCTGGTTTCCCAATATATTCCTGAACAACTCCAAATCTAAGCTCCTGGCGGGGAGGTACCACACTGTGATGGCCCCCAGTTGGCTGTGCATGGAAAGGAAGCCCCCACACTGTCTGCTTCCCTTTCATCTGGGCTTGGGCTAGACAGGTCTCAGCTACACCTGCCCGAGGTCACAGGGCATTCCTTCCTACTTAGGCATCAGCCCTGCTGGTTGGGATTCATTGCTCCAGCTTCCTGTTCCGCAGCTTTTGGCCTTTTGCAAAGCCTCCAGGTGGTTTCTGGGGTTCCTCAGCTACCTCCAACCCCAGAGCAGGCTCTTAAGAGGGCAGTGCTCTTCCAGAAGACTTAAAATCCTAACGATCTCCCCCTAAACCTGGGCCAAGGGAGCAGAACTGGAGTCTGACCTTGGCCAGATCTCCCGATCTCTAGCCCTGTGCAGGAGGGGGTACTCAAAGGAGCCAGAAGTGATCCTAGCTACTTGTTCCCCTTGCTGCAGCTACAGAGTGGACCCAACCTGGGTTACTCGAGATGTTGCCCTTTGGGGTATCCCTACTTCTGCATCTCAAGGCAAAGGAAACCCCTGAAAGCCACAGGGAGGGCCCCTCTGAGCACACAGTCCCCCGACTGCCCTGCCTCCAATGATGACCAGGCTTGACCTGAGAACCTGGGCTCTGAGTCACATGTCCTACCCCCCCACCCATGCCCTATTTGCTCAGCCTCTGCCCTTATCTCAGCAGCGGCTTTGTGGGATTCCTTCAGGTTACTCCTTTCCATGAGAAACATTTTCCAGAGGGATTTCCTCCTGGGCTGGCTAGTTTTGGAATCCCTGAGTCATTCTAGCTTCCAGGGAATCCCTGGGGGTGTGAGAGCCGGTGGTGGCAATGGGGAGAATGCTGGAGGTGGGAGCAAAGGAAAGTCTGCCTAGCACCTGGCATCAAGGGTGCCCTCCCAACACTTATTTTTCCTGTTTGGGCCTGACCTGGCAGCCGAGCAGGGCTGGGATATTCCGACCCCTGTGCCCCTAGAAAAAGAGGTCAGTACCTCCCAGGGAGGGACAGGGAAGGTATGATGGAACATTTCTCCCTCCCTTAATGTGGACATGCTCTTGGGCTTGCAGAGGGTCAGGCCATGGCTGCCCTGTCCCTTCTCAGAAAGATGTAAGAACAGAAAGTTCGTACCTGCTGCTTCCAGGTCTTGGTCCAGCCTCTGAGCAGCTCTTGGCCTTGGGCCTTCTTTCTGCTCTTCCCTCCACGTTTGTAGAAGGGTGTGTGGACAGGTGGGAGTGGAGAGGGCCTGGATGGCCACAAGGTGCCAAAGGGCTTAGGTGCTCTGGCCCTCAGCTGCTGGACTGATGCCTGCTCCCCAGGACTCAGCAGGGTCTGTCAAAGCTCACGTGCACTGCCTTTGTCTAAGACAGGAACATGCCATGATATAGAGATGCGGCAGCGCTTCTGCACCTGCTGCTAACTTAGATGCTGCTCTCAGCTCAGAGTGCCCCCACCTCCCGTGCCCAATAACTAGAAGGTGAATGCCTGGACCAGACGGAAGCCTCCAGGACATTGCTCCCAAGTTCTGACTGGGAAGTGATGATGAGACTGGCTGGAAATAATTTTCAGTTTCATCTTTAGCTATAAAAAATGCTTTAGGCTCAAGGGCCTGACTTCAAGGAGAACCCAGTCTGGCCTGAGACACACACACACACATACACAGACACATGGAAAATCAGAATTAGCAAGACAAAGAGACCAACAACCCCTTACCCCCAGCCCCCAAGACTGAGGCCTCCCCAAGTGGGGCCCTCAGCTACAGGGCTTTGTCCTGCAGTCATGGCTGTCTTTGTTCATTTGTCCACTCACCAAATATTTATTGAGTGCCTGCTATTCACCAGGCACTACTGTTCTAACTGCCAGGAAAGCAGAGGAGGACAAGTCAGAAGAAGCCTCTGCCTCATGAAGCTTAGGTTTTAGTTTCCTCATTTATAAAGATTTATTTGTCTATTTATTTGAGAGGCAGAGAGAGGGAGAGACAGAGAGAGAGAGAGATCTTCCATCCGCGGGTTCACTCCCCATATGGCTGCAAAAGCTGGAGCTGGGCTGATCCAAAGCCAGAAGCTAGGAGCCTCTTCCAGATCTCCCATGTGGATGCAGGGGCCCAAGCTTTTGGGTCATCCTCCGCTGCCTTCCCAGGCCATCAGCAGGGATACTGGATTAGAAGTGGAGCAGCCGGGATTCAAACCAGCACCCATATGGATTGCTGGTGCTGCAGGAGGCTCAACCTACTACACCACACCAGCCCCAAAGCTTAGGTTTTAGGAAAAGGCATGATCAACAAGGGATCAAGATCATTTGGGATCATGAGAAGTGCTACTGAAGAAAAAGAAACCGTATTGGGAGACAGGGAGTGGCTGTAGATGCCGGCAAGTGGGGAGAATGGGAGGGCCATTCTACATTGGGAAGCCGGGCCAGGTCTTCCTGAGGATGCAATGTTTGACTTGATGCTGGAGAGGGTCTGGGGGAAGAGTATCACAAGCAGAGGGAGCAGGACATGCAAAGCCCCCAAGGTGGAACACAGGAAGCAGAGGGTGGACATACAACAGAGGATAAATGAGAGAGTGGGGTGAGAGAAGATGGAAGAGGCAGGCAGGGACCAGATCAGCCAGGATCTGACAGGCTATGATGCAGCTTTGGGATTTCATCCAAGGTCATTGGGAAGGCACTGACTGGATTCGAACATGACTGATATGAGTTTCTCAAGGGAAGGCATCATGTCCTTGACTTCCTGGGGCCTCCACAGAGTTGGCACCCAATAGCAATACTAACACTTGCTTTGGCCCAACACTGACACACGCATCATGAGCCAGACATTGTTCTCAGGATTCCCTTATCCCTTATGATAGGCCAGACAGGAAACCTATGCAGAGGCCATGTGGCCGGCCAAGCTCAGGAGCTAGTGCTGGGACCTTGGTTAGAACCCAGGTAGTCAGGGTGCTGTGAGTCCAAAGAGAAGTGAGCTGGAAACATTTAGTGGGCGCTGGAGAAGTCTGGGGTAGCGGACAGAAGGTGGGTCTGGGAAGTCACAGGTTGGAGTGTGAAAGAGAACAGCCAATTGGACAGTGCTGGGAAGAAAAGGGCAGCAGAGAAGATGGGAACCTGGGAGCCAATGGAAAGGTCCCTTGGTTTCCACTGCCTGAATACACAAGGGCACAACTTGGGTCTCAGCTCCCTGCTCAGCCTGGCTTTCTCCATCCGTGCTGGAGCCTGGATCTCTCCCTGAACCACTCAGAACCCCCTTAAACCTCTGCTTGCAAAGGAGAGGGCACAGGCAGGGGCATAGGGACACAGGAAAGGCTCCTCCTGACCCCAACAACAAAAACAGCAAAACCACTTTGAGCTTTCAAGAAAGCATAAGAAAGGAGCCCAGGAAAAGAGGAAAGGCGTTAGAGCAGTGTGCCAGATGCTTTGAGTGTATTTCTTGCTCAGCAGAGTTCCTGTCCCAGAAGAGGCAGTGACACTCAGAGCCAGGGTTCCCGCCTGCGTCTGCCAGGCCCGGGAATTCCAGCAGCACAGCCTTGTTTTGCTGCTGCTCTGGGCTCTGCTGTCTCTCACAGAGCTTTCCCAGGCTCTGAGCCGAGGACCGGAGCCCCACTGTCCATGTCCCAAGCCCCACCATCTCGCCTGGCCCCAACAGCTGCTGTCCTGCTCAGCCTTTTCTGGCCTCATCTATTTGCCTTATGGCGGTCAGATCATTCATCTTGGGGACAGTGTTTCTTGCCCACCTCCACCTTGGTCCCCCATTTGCCTTGGCAGTCCCCTGAGCGAAGATCACACCACGGCAGGTCCCCAGCAGCAGGACGTCTGTGTGCTAGGCAGCCAAGCACACACACACACACACACACACAGCCCCGGGGCTGGGGGCTGGAGGAGGATGGAAAGTCTCCACGGTGGTCCCCACCCACCAGACAGGAACTGGGATGAATCTGGACATGTAAAACCTCCTCTGTGGTCCCAGCAGAGTCTGCGTCTACTGAGGAACGCCAGCCTCACACCCAGTCTGCACTCCCTGACTCAGAGCCAAGCCCAGGGCCAAGACCTGCACCACATCCCCCCAAGGGGGTCTTCAGGGCCTTCCAGGGAGGGAGGGGGGCTTAGTCCCTGTCTGAGGTCTCAGACTCACTAAGAGATTTCAGTGGGACATCTGCTGTCATCTCCCAATGAGTTTATGCAGAGTTGTACTGCCTACTTTATATGCTGAAGCATTCATTTGCTCAATATTAACCTTGAGAATCTACTACAGCTTTTCAACCCGGTGCCGCATGGTGCTTCCCAACACCTCAGAAGCGGAAGGCCACAGGAGTCCCTCACGTCTCTAACAGGCTCTGTTGTGTGTCCCCCAAAGGAAGATCCTGGGAGGCGGGGTGCCTGGAGGGAGGCAGGGTAACCAAGGCGTTGCAATAGGGCCAGAAGGGTGGGGGAGGCAGAGTCCAGTGCTCCCGTTGAAATCGGGGGGGGGGGGGCTGCACGCCACTCCCTCCGAAAGAAGTGCTCCCCTTTTTGTCCACGGTCCCCAAGCTTGCTCCTTGCAGCAGGGAGTGAGCCAGGCCAGGAAGAGGAGCAGGCCCAGACTGGCAGAGGTGGGTAAGAGGCCGCCCCGCCCGTCCGCCCGCCAGCAGCTCCCA
Organism: Oryctolagus cuniculus; assembly: GCF_964237555.1. Lineage (NCBI taxonomy): Eukaryota > Metazoa > Chordata > Mammalia > Lagomorpha > Leporidae > Oryctolagus > Oryctolagus cuniculus. The sequence continues at coordinate 51,680,815 of NC_091443.1, forward strand.
GGCCAGACACTCCGGCTTCAAGCTGCCTCCCCAGAGCCAGAAGCACGACCAGCGCCAGACTCCGCGCCAGTCCCCCGCAAGACCGGCCCGGCTAGCGGCCCCGCCACCCCTGAAGCCGCAGCACCAAGCCGGCCAGAGGCGCGCACTCCCTCCTGCGGAGAGCCAGCCGTGGGGCTACTGAGAGGGAGGCAGGGAGACGCGCGGGCCGGCGCGGGGAGAGGTGAGCTCCCAGGCGGGGGCGGACCCCAGCGCCCGAGGTCTCTGCGAAGTCCAGAGGAAGAAGGCGCCGGCCGGGGCCGAGCCGCTCGGCCCGAGGGTCCAGGGCTGAAACTCAACACCCGCCTCGGGAAGGGCCGTCCCCCTTTCTCCTCCGCCCCTGCCCCTCCCCTCTCCCCTCCCCTCCCTCCTTTCTCTTAATCCCCAGGACCGAGCCCCGCGCCGGAGAGGAGAGGGCTCGAGGGGAGGCAGGAGCTGCGCGGCGGTGGGGCAGCGGGAGCCCGGGAAGGGGCGGGAAAGGGAGCCGCGAGCTGGGGGGAACCTGGGCGCCTTCCCAGCGCGCTCTGTGCCCCCACCCCAGGCAAGCCCTCCGGACCCGGGCCCCTGCGCCTCCTTCGCCTTCTCTTGGCTCCTTCCTCGGCGTTGTGGCCTTTCTCTTCGTTCCCAGAGGCACCTGAGTCTCCCCCAAGCTCTGGGGCGCGCCGAGGGGCCCTGCCAAGGGTGCAAGTGAGCGGGGGCGGCGGGGCCGGTGCGGGACTCGAGGGCCGAGCGTGGGAGCCAGCTTGGGGCTCAGCGCCCCAGGGCCGAGGGCTGGAAGGGGGACTGGGTTCCCCTGCCGCCTGGGAGAGGGCGGCGCGTGGGGAAGGCCGCGCGCCTCTTACAGTGGTGCCTGGGTGACGCCTACGGCAGGGCCCCTGCCCGCCGCGAGGCCCCGGGAACACGCTGCGCCCTCGTGCTTGAGCGCGAAACCGCCTCACCGCCAGGGGTGCGGGCGCCTGCACAGAAAGCAACCACTCCGGCCACCCTCGCCCCAACAGCCACGCTGTCCCAGACCTTTGGCGTCAGCCTGGCCCCCTTTCGCCAACTTTGGGCGAATTCGAAGAGAGACTCAGGGCTCGCTCTTCCTCCATCTCAGGGGTCCCGCCGCAGTGTCCCGGGCTACCGCGACCACGGGACCACGGTCTCGGGATCACCGCTCTCCGGCGCATCGTGCGGGCCGGGAGGAAAGGCTGGGCCCCAAAACTCGCTCGTCCGGCCCAACCGCCTCAGCGGCTTCTGCCAGCCCTAGGGGCTGCCCCGAGCGGCCTGGAGAGGCGTCGAGCGCAACCTCAGCTCCCGCCCCCGCGCTCGCCCTGGGAGGCAGCTTTCGGACCATGCGGGCCCAGAGAGCCTGGGCGGCCTAGGTGGGGCAGCTCCGGGGGCCGGGCCAAAGCGGCGGCCCCCGGGGGGCCGCGGGGACAGCACAGAGAGCGCACCCTTGGATGAGGTCCCGCAGTGACGCCCCGGCCCGCCCCGCTCCTCCTCCTGCCTGGCCAGGCTGCCTCCCATTTGGGAAGTTTTTTGGGTTTTCTTTTCTCCTCCTCCGACCTTGGCGGAGGCCACTGCTCAAGCGGCACAGCCAGGGGCGGCCTCCTCGCCTGGAGGCCGCGGACCATGGTGCGAGGCAGCCACCGCTGAAGTCAGCAAAACCCAGCCTAGCCTGAAGCAGGCTGCGCGGGAGGCCAAGGCCATGGCCATTGCCACGTCGGTGAGTCCACCAGCGAGAGCAGGCTGGGTGCGGAGACCTGCACGCCTGCCCTGCGCTGCTGTCACTTTTATTTCTGCTCTTTCTTTGTCCCTGTGGCTGGCCCCTGTCTTTAGGAAAACTGTGCCCCCCTCCTCTCACTTTTGTTCCCTTCTCCCTCTCACTCCTTAGCCCCTGCTCCTCCCGATGCTCAATTCGCCCCTCCTCTCCTCCCCCACCCTCCTTTCTCCTTTTTCTTTCTAAAGGCTGCGCCTGCCTGGAGGGGAGGGGGTGTGTGGAGTCGGAGTCCTCTCTACTCTTTCTGGACAAGAACAGATGGCCACTGGTGGTTGGCAGGGGCTTGTGATTGGGAGGCAAGCAAAAGGTTGGGAGGGGGCCGAAAGGCCGAAGTGGCTGGGAGCATTTCCGGGAAAGGACAGGACCCAAGGAGCCCACCTCCAGAGGAGGAGGAAAGGGAGGAACAGAGTGCAAGAGGGTGACCCGGGCAGGGAGAAGGAGAAAACAGGGGAGGTGATGTCAGCCAGCCTCAGGCCACTTTCCGGGGACTGGGGACAAAGGGAGGAGACAGCTGGCATGATGGGACAGTGGGCGGAGGACTCCCAAGGCGGCTGTGGCCCGCTGCCACCCCACATGAAGCCAGCTTTCCCGGCTTAAGTCAGCTGGGGCCCCAGGATGGGGTGGAGCAAGGGTGGCCACACCCATCATCAATCAGTCTATCAGCAGCTCTGGTCTGGGCTCCTGCAAGGCCCAGAGGTGTGGCCCCATTGGACAGAATTCAAACCTAGCGCAGGGAGGAGCTCCCCACAGCCACACCTCGGCGCTCTGCCGTCTGAACCCGGGCAACGCTGGCCCCTCGGCAGTCTTCCCTAGGCCCCACTGGGAATTCCCAGGGAAGGGAGGCTGCCACCTGCTCTCTGCCCGCCTCTGTGCAGGGACTCAGAAGGAGACTTGTGAGAAAGCACGGAGCCGCCCCCAGTGCCTCCCGTGGCCCCTCCTCAGACCGGGCTCTGTTTAGTTCCTCAGTCTGTGTGATGGCTCAGGGCTGTGAAGGGGTGGCCCTCTGGGGGCCTCTGACCTGGAGACGTAGGCTCAGGGGTCAGCTAGTCAGCTCTGCAGTCCCAGAAGGCAGCTCCCTCTTTCTTTCTATTTTTTCTTTTTTAAAGGCAGGGACTCTGTTAATCCAACTTACAGAATCCTGATAGCATCTAGTATTTCTTCTTCTTTTTTTTTTTTTTTTTTTTTTTTTTTTTTTTTGACAGGCAGAGTGGACAGTGAGAGAGAGAGACAGAGAGAAAGGTCTTCCTTTGCCGTTGGTTCACCCTCCAATGGCCGCCGCGGCCGGCGCACCGCGCTGATCCGATGGCAGGAGCCAGGAGCCAGGTGCTTTTCCTGGTCTCCCATGGGGTGCAGGGCCCAAGCACCTGGGCCATCCTCCACTGCACTCCCTGGCCACAGCAGAGAGCTGGCCTGGAAGAGGGGCAACCGGGACAGAATCCGGCGCCCCGACCGGGACTAGAACCCGGTGTGCTGGCGCTGCTAGGTGGAGGATTAGCCTAGTGAGCCGCGGCGCCGGCCCCATCTAGTATTTCTTGAGCATTCGTGATGGGCTCGTGCTAAGCTTTGTTGTGATTTTGGACACATCACCTCGTCCAGGCCTGACAGCCTCATGAGGCTAGTGCCGTTCCTCGCCAACAATAGATGCTCGGGGATGGAGATGGATACGGGATCCTACAGAGGACACTGGTGCTCAGAAAGGTTACACAACCTGGCCAAAGGCACCCAGCTCAACAGGGGCAGAGCTGGGACTCAACCCCGGGTCTGCCTGCCTCGAGAACTGTGTTTTTAACCCCTTGACTAGAGCCAAAAGCCCTGATTTATAATTAGTTGGAAAAGTGCAGAGCAAACCGGGAATTTGTGTCATCTGGTTAGCACGCCTTTTTGCAGTGGGACAACACCAAGAGACTGCGAGAAGGGGCTTTGGTGAGTTTGGAACCAGTCAGGAGCAGTCAGTTTGATGGTAAAACCCCCATCAAGAGCCGGGGGTTAAACCGTCCACCAGAGGGAGGCAGTGGCCAGGAGGAACAGGCGCCCCTGCCTGGGGCAGCCTGCCGAGATCCCTAGCTTGAGATTTTTTACTGAATGAGTCCATGCAGCTGCTGGCCGGCAGTGCCCTCTAGCCCCGCTGTGGAAGCCGCCACTGCCAGGGGTGCTCCCAGCAGGCTCGGCCGTTCAGCAGGCATAACTGCAGCTGACGCTGAGTTGACGCGCTGAGTCCTTTCAGCTTGAGTCTATACAAGGACCCCCTGGACAGAGCGCTGGGAAGGGTGACAGCAAAAGGAAGCTGGATCGAAGGCAGGCTTCGCATGCACTTGGCTCAGCTTTGCGCCACGCCCTCTCTATACCCTGGTACATCTGTCATTGCGGGGAGGCCCTAGAGTGAGAGACTGAGAGAGTGCAGGTTCGCAGTTAAACAGCCTGAGGTTCGAATCGTGCATTGCCAGCTGTGCCAGCTGTATGCCATTTCCCAGGGTGGGGTAGTGATGGCTCGTCCCACAGTGGCCATTGTGAGAATGAAATGGGATGAGCTGAGCAATGCCAAGACTTGCACGGTGTCTAAAGAAATCTTTTCCACTTTGCATCTGTGACTTATTCCCCAGGCTGGAGTCCTCAGTGGAGAACGCTCAGCTGCTCTGGCCAGACGAAGCAGGCTCATGAGCATGTGGCATGCTCAGTCTGCCAGTCCCTGCACACATGCCCATATACTCACACAAGCACACACTTCTCTCCATGGCAACCTCCGCCTCTTCTGGTAGAGCCCTATTCGCTGAGACTGACAACAAAACACTTGCTTCGCTTTCTGTTTTCTTTCTTATTATGCCTCAGCACTACGTCTGCACCGGGCTTCCCAGTCTCCAAGGGGTCTCTGCAGCTGCTTCAGGAACCCTTTTGTTTGGGAGGCATGATGGCTGGGGGACTCGGGGAAGGCAGAGGAGATTCAGGGCACGGAGGGGACTTGGCAGGACTTGATCATGTGCTTTGGAAGAAATTCACTCAGCAGAAGTGTCCGGGGTGGGTCTCTGTGGCAGAAGCCGAGAAAGACAGCAGTCCTACGTAGGAGCAGAGACTGATGGTGAAAAAGTCAGTCGATGAACAATGTGACACGTTATGAAGGAAACGAGGGGTGGAGGCAGACACAGCTGGAATAGAGACAAGAGTGGAGAAAAGGGCTCTTGGAGAAGGAGACATCCTAAACAGAACAGGAGGATGACAAAAAGCCAGATCAACAGCCAATGGAAGAATATTCTGGGTACAGGAAACATCAAGTGCAAAGGCCCTGAGGCAGGAAAAAACCTTGTGTAGTTGAAGGAATAGAAAGCAAGAGGAAGGACACAGGTGATGAACCAGAGACAGGGCAGGCCCAGTCGGGAGTTCATATTTTTAGCTGGAGGGGAATGGGGAATTCGAAATTTGCAGGGTCTTGAGCAGGGGGTGACATAAGCCGCTGTGTGTGAGAAGACCCCTCTCCTCATTCCGCCCTCATCCCCCAGGCCCAGCTGGCCAGGGCATTATACGACAACACGGCCGAGTCCCCCCAGGAGCTGTCCTTCCGCCGAGGGGACGTTCTGCGAGTGCTGCAGAGGGAGGGCGCCGGCGGGCTGGACGGCTGGTGCCTCTGCTCCCTGCACGGCCAGCAGGGCATCGTGCCTGCCAACAGAGTGAAGCTCCTTCCTGCCGGGCCAGCACCCAAGCCCAGCCTCTCCGCAGCACCCCAAGCCCCACAGCCCAGCAAAGAGGACCAGGAGGTGAGAGTGGGGAGCCATCCCAGCCCCAGCCAGGACAGCCCTGTTCTCTCCCCGGCTCTGTGTTGCCTGGAGTCTGTCCCCACCCTCTCTGAGCCACTGCTGTCGGAGTTCCCTCATCCGAAACTCTTCCTCTCCCACCCACTTTTCCTCATCCCCAGGTGTACGTGGTGCCACCCCCAGCCCGACCCTGTCCTGCCCCGGGGCCTCTGACTGCACCTTGCCCACCTTCCCCTGACTCCATCTACAAGGTCCCCAGAGGCAGCGCAACCCAGCTGGCCGCCCCAGGAGACGCCTTGGAGGTGAGAGCCAGGGCCCACGTGTATTGGGATGGGGTGTGTCCTGGGGGGAGCGGTCCCTCCCTAAGCTGGAGAGTGACTCCCGGCTTCCTCCCTGCAGGTCTATGATGTGCCCCCCACCGCCCTCCGTGTGCCTTCCAGCAGCCCCTACGACTCGCCGGCCTCTTTCTCCCGCCTTCTGGCCCGGGGTGCCCCCCAGCCCACTGGAGAGGAGGAAGCCCCCTATGATGTGCCGCTGGCCCCGAAGTCACCAACAGAGCTGGAGCCCGACCTAGAGTGGGAGGGGGGCCGAGAACCCGGGCCCCCCCTCTACACTGCACCGTCCAACCTGAAGCGGGCCTCAGCGCTCCTCAACCTGTACGAAGCACCCGAGGAACTGCTGACAGACGGGGAGGGCGGAGGCACCGATGAGGGCATTTATGATGTGCCCCTGCTGGGGCCCGAGCCACCTCCTTCTCCAGAGCCCCCAGGAGCCTCGGCCTCCAAAGACCTGGACACCTTGTCCCAGCTTCTGCCCAGAAGCCCCCCACCCCAACACAGGCCCCGGCTGCCCTCCGCCGAGAGCTTGTCCCGCCGCCCTCTGCCCGCCCTGCCTGTCCCAGAGGCCCCCAGCCCCTCTCCAGCTCCCTCTCCTGCCCCAGGCCGCAAGGGCAGCATCCAGGACCGGCCCCTGCCTCCACCCCCACCCCGCCTGCCTGGCTACGGGGGCCCCAAGATGGAGGGGGACCCAGAGGGTGGGGAGGTGGAGGACGACCCCACAGGACCCCACAACGAGTATGAGGGCATCCCGATGGCCGAGGAGTATGACTACGTCCACCTGAAGGTGAGCTCTTAGGCAGCCCCATGAGAGCCCCAGGTGACTTGTGCAGAGAGAAGCGGGCCAGCCACGGAGGCAGAGCCTCCCTGCCTCCCTGTCCCCCAGCCCTGGGACCCTGCTGCTTGGCCTGGTGCCCCACTCCTTCCCTAAACCTAGCCTGGGGCCACCAGGGCTCACAAACCTGGAGTCCAGGGACAAAGCACTGGCAGGAAGGCAGAGGGGTGGAGAGGCCATGCAGGCCACACTGCCCTGCTCCCCACTTCTGCACTGAGGCCGGCTCCCCTCTGCAGGGCATGGATAAAGCTCAGGGATCCAGGCCCCAAGATAAGGCCTTCCCAGGGGAGCCTGAACTGCTGGAGAGGGAGCTGCCGGAGAAGCAGGTAACCCTGGGGGGCGAGGTGGAGTGGGGGGCTGGGGAGACGGGGAAGGAGAAGCAGGCACTTGGGAGGAGCGTCTGCAGCTGAGCCATCAGGGAGTTGATTAGACTGGAGGTGAGCGTTCGCGTGAAGCAGGGAGTGGAGAGGAGTCAGAATCCGACAGGAAAGAGCTGGAACTTGGAAAAGGATATCAGGAATTCAGAAAGAGGGGAAAGAATGCGCTGGAGAGGAGTCAGGAGACCAGGCAGCCAGGGGAGCTGAAAGACTTTCTGGGCTGCGGGTCAGAGCCGGGCTCGTTTCAGTGTGGATTCTTGGGTTCCTAAGAGACCTGGCTCCTAATCCCGGCTCCACCGCTGAGAAGCCTGCGGCTCTGGAGCTGTCAGTTAATTTTGCTGGGCCTCGGGAAAGCGAGGTGCATTCCTTGACCCTGTGTCCAGTGGTCGGAACACAACAGCTGCCATTGACCGGGTATTTACCGATGGTGCGCACCAGCACAGATTGATAGCGATCCCTCCTGTGGTGTGTGCTGTGTGCAGTGGCAAGCGCTGAACTCTTGCTGCGTATTATCTCATTGCAGTAGGGCTGTGAATGGAAAACGCACACCAGATTATGAGCTTCCCTATGGGGAAGACCCCCTAATTTTCATTTTGGTTGCATGTTGAAAGGAGAGCATTTTCTGGCCGGCGCCATGGCTCACTTGGCTAATCCTCCACCTGTGGCGCCAGCAGCCCGGGTTCTAGTCCCAGTTGGGGCGCCAGATTCTGTCCCGGTTGCTCCTCTTCCAGTCCAGCTCTCTGCTATGGCCCGGGAGGGCAGTGGAGGTTGGCCCAAGTCCTTGGGTCCTGCACCTGCATGGGAGACCAGGAGGAAGCACCTGGCTCCTGGCTTCGGATCGGCGCAGTGCGCCGGCAGTAGCAACCATTTAGGGGATGAACCAACGGAAGGAAGACCTTTCTCTCTGTCTCTCTCTCTCACTGTCTATAACTCTACCTGTAAAATTAAAAAAAAAAAAAAAAAAAGGAGAGCATTTCCTTACACTTGGAGTTGGATAAAACACGCTCATTTCTTTTCAGTTTTCTTAAAGGGGCTGCTAGGAAGTTCGCAGTGTCTCCGTGCTTCATGTTACATTGAGCAGTGCAGGACTCGACTCCCAGGAGAGAAGGAAACAAGCTCAGAGGTTTTGTCTGAAGTTCAGGTTGAGGTTCTTTGAACACAGCTCTCTCTGACATCAAGCCTGGATTCTAAGAATCTAAGTTTCCTGATGGGCTGAGCTACGAGCTAAAGGGATACCCTATGGGAGACAGGAAGGAAGAAAGGGAAGAGGGAAGGAGAAAGGGAGCAGCGGAGAGAACAGGCACTGACCACGCCTCTCACCCCGCAGGAGGCCCCGTGCCCAGGGGAGCCACTGGCTCTGTCCCCTGCAGATCTCCAGCTGCTGCAGTTCTACGCAGGCCAGTGCCAGAGCCACTTCTCCGCGCTGCAGACGGCGGTGGCGGCCCTGATGCGCAGCACCCAGGCCAACCAGCCGCCGCGCCTCTTCGTGCCTCACAGCAAGCGGGTGCTGGTGGCCGCCCACCGCCTGGTGTTTGTGGGGGACACCCTGGGCCGCCTGGCGGCCTCTGCACCTCTGCGAGGACAGGTTGGGGCTGCAGGTACAGCGCTGGGCCAGGCCTTGCGGGCCACCGTCCTGGCCGTCAAGGGGGCTGCCCTGGGCTACCCCTCTGGCCCTGCCGTCCAAGAGATGGCGCAGTGCGTGGCAGAGCTGGCAGGGCAGGCCCTGCGATTCACCACTCTGCTCACCAGCCTGGCCCCCTGAGGACCCCTCGGCACCTCCCGGCCTGCAGAGCTCCTCCAGGTCCTGGGGGGGGTGCTCTGTGCTAGGGGCCAGGAGAGTGGAGGTATCTTTCCTGCCCCTTCTCGCCATCTCAGCCTCTCAAAGGCGTCTGTTGCTCCCCTCACCTGCAGCTTTTTGTACGAGCCATTTTGTATAAATTATTTATATTTAATATGATCCCCTGCTTCGTCAGGGGCAGGCACCAGGCCCTATGGGCAGGGAGGAGCTGGCCTCTCGAGCCCTCAGCCGGCGGTGGAGGTTGCTGTCCTGCCACCTGCCTCTGGAAGTTCAGCAGGCCACACAGTCTCGTGGCCGAAACCCGTGGCTACTCAGCTGTCCAGCATCGGTGCCTCCGGGTTAGGGAGCAAGGGCTGGACGCGGAGTCCCCAGAATGAAAGTCTGGGAGAGATCCCAGCGCCCCTCCCTGCTGAAGGCAGGAGGACCGGGCCTCTGGCGGATGCTCTTCAATAAACTCTGCTGTCTGACTCCCTGACTCTGCTTCTTGGGAGCCTGGGAGGTGGGCCCGGCAGCCCTCAGCCATGCCTGTAGGACACACAAACCTGGGGGACTTTGGCTTGCTTCTTCAGCAACTTTTCATTCCCGTGATGCACCAGGCCTGGTTCTCAGGTGTGTGGTGAGTGGGCCATGCTGGTGAGGATGGCCTAGATAGCAATAAGTCTGTTAAAAGAAGCACATGAAAACTCAACCGACCCCAGATTGGAGCGGCACTGGTGACTGGGAGCAATAGGATGAAGTGAAGAGACCACCTCGGGGAGGACGGAGGCCAGTGAGGGAGACTTCAGACTGTGGATGCTGACTCAGAGGGGACACAGCCCAGAGCGGCCGAGGACTAGGGTCCCAGGAAGCAGACACCGCTGGCTGACATGGAGGCCTTCCCCCAGGACTTCTTGTTTTAGGTGCAGATGGGGACAGGCTGCACACACAAGACCCTCCAAAAATGCTGCCCTGCAGAGGTCACCTGCACCAACAGCCTCTTAGCTCCACACTGTAGGCAACCCGGCTGCCTCCTCAGCTGGCCCAGGAGAAACTAGCCCCTTAGTGGCCACTTCCTGCTGGCCGTCTCAGACAAACCATCTTTCAGAGGGGCTGAGGCAGGAGACCCGTGCAAGGTGTCAGCTGTCCAGGGGCCTCAGGACTTGGGTGACATTGGTGAATCTATGGCTTAGCTGGGCGGGGGAGGAGGGCCACTCCAAGAGGAACAAGGTCTAAGCCATGGACCCACTCTTTGTCTTCCCTAGATAAACAGATTAGGGGCACCCCAATTTCAATCCCAGTCTTAGTCTCTGGGCAGCCTGATGCATCTCCTTTCTCATTTCCCTGGCAAAGGAAAACCCATTTGCCATACCCTGGGGCCAACAGAATTCGTGGCTATGCGTTGAAGGCCATCCTCCATCATCTTCCAAACAATTTCAAGCACTTAGCTTGGAGTCAGGTCTCAGTTCACATCTCAGGTCTGCCGTGTACTTCTGTATCTGTGGATGATTGTGCCGGTCCATCCATGTCCTGGTCTCAGCTTTAATAATGGTTTTCAGGGGCTGGCATGGCACAGCCCAGTTGAGTCCTAGCTGTTCTGTTTCTGGTGTAGCTTCCTGCTAATGCACCTGGGAAAGCAGAAGGTGGCCTGAATACTTGGACCCTTGCCACCCACATGGGTGACCCAGCCCTAGCTTTTGCAGCTCTTTGGGGAGTGAACCAGTGAAGAAATCTCTCTGTTGATCTGCCTTTCCATAAAATCTATTTATTTATTTATTTAAGAGGTAGAGTAACGGAGAAAGCTGGTTCACTCCCTAAATACAGCAACAGCTGCAGCTGGACCAACCCAAAGCCAGGAGCCAAGAGCTTCTTCTGGGTCTCCCATGTGGGTGCAGGGACCCAAGCATTTGGACTGTCTCCCATTGCTTTCCCAGTCCATTAGCAGAGAGCTGGATCGGAAGAGGAGCAGCCAAGACATGAACTGGCGCCACAGGCAAAGGCTTAACCTACTACACGACAGCGCCGTGCCCAATAAAATATTTTTTAATATGGTTTTACACGGTTGGTACAAAGACTTAACACAATACTGCATATGAGCCACCTGGTACCACGTAAAAGTCAGGGATTATCTTCCAGGACAGGTAGAATGATGCAGAAAAACGAATTCCCAGGGAACGTTACTGAAATAAATCCCAAAGAGATGCTGCAATGCATTCAAGGAGGGGAAATGCTGGGAGGCAGTTTGATGCATTAGGAGAAAAAAAAAAGTTTCTCCTATTCGGGAAACTTCTCAACAGAGGAGACAAGCTGATGCTGTGGGTCAGTGTAGAAGAGCTGGGTGGACTGCTCGGCTTAGATTGACACGACTCCCATTGCCAGCCCTCACCTGGCATGAGAGCAGAATGTACCTCTCAGGTACCAGGTCCCCCAGAGAAGTGCGTACACGCACCCATGAACACTGCACCCGAGTCTCAGGGGAGTGTTCTGCACTTCCAACAAGGTCATAAAGATGCTGCCGGCCATGAGCCAACTGTGAGCAGCAATTCGAAGGGTTATGGATAGATTCTCTGCAGTGAAGATGCTTGAGCTGACAGCTGAAGGATGAGGAAGATTTGGCCAAGAAGCCTGGTAGGCATAAGAGCTAGGTGAGGATGGGCGTTTGGCACAGCACCGAAGATATCACTCAGGGTGCCCATATCCCCAGTGAGAATACCTGGGTTCCAATCTCAGCTCCGGCTCCAACTCCTGATTCCTGATAGGGCACACCCTGGGAGGCATCAGGCGATGGCACAAGTACATGTACCTGCCACCCATGTGGGAGACCTGGTTTGAGTTCTGGGCTCCTGGCTTCAGCCTGGCCCATCCCTGGCTGTTGCAGGCATTTGGGGAGTAAACCAGTGGGTGGAAAATACTTCTTTCTCTCTGCCCTTCAAATAAAGTATTTTTTTTTTTAAAGAACCAGGTCTTGCAAAGGTCCTGTAACGTAGGAAAGACTGGGGGAAAGGTCAGTGTGGCTCTAGTGTAGAGAACTAGAAGAGTGAGATGGAGCTGCAGAGAGCCTGTGCCCAGGTGTGCAGGACCACGTGTGCAGCCTCTTGAATGTTAATATTTAGCTTGATGGTGAGGAGAAGCCGCTGCAGGCAGGGAAGCAGGAAAGGGACGTGATCCGATCTGCATCGTGAAAAGACTGTTCCACTTGCACTGCACTATAAATAACAGATGATGGGAAGTGGACGCGGAACACCTGTTAGGAATCAGAAGCCCAACGCAGCCTGAGAAAGTGGTCAGGATGGAGAGGAACAAACCGAGAGCTGGGGGTTCAAATGGGCAGGACTCAACGTGGAGTAAGGAAGGCGTTTCCGGGGCTCTTGCTTGAGGCTCTGCCCACAACTGGATGATGCAGGTAGCAGCACCGTAGAAGGAAGCATGAGCAGCAGGTTGCAGAGAGCAAGAGCGTGAGTTGGGTCTTGCACATACTGAGTTTGAGGCCCCTGTGGGTCAGCAACGCTGAAACCAACAAGAGCTTGTTCTTTCATGGAGCTCAGGAGAGAGGTGGGAGCTGCAGATGTCAATCTAGGAGCCGGCTTTGCATCGTGGTGGCAGTTGTGGGCGAGGGCCAAGTCCCAAGGTGAAGACAAAGTGTGTGGTGAGAGGAGGGCCTGGGACCAAGCCTCTGAGGGCTGCGGACAATGAAGGCAGTGAGGAAGGGCAGAGGGAGTCTGAAATGGAGGAAGCAAGCCAGGAGCACATGAGACCTGGCAGCCAAGGCAGAAAGTGTTTAGGGGGAGGGGTGGTCAACCGTGCCCAATGCCGCGGAGAACTGATGAAGAGTCACTCGACACGGAGGTGGTGGGACCCAAAGAAGTCTCCTTGCAGAGACCCGAAACTAAAGTCGCATGCGATGCCTACCCAGTCTCCGTGTGCATCAGCTGCCTGGAAACGCGGGTATACGTGCCTACGTCTCCCAGAACCTCCTCCAGGCCTAGCCCCAAAGCCTAGCACAAGGCCTGGGACAGAGTGGGCATTTAGGAAACTTCACGGATGAAGAGGCCAGTGTTGTGTGGCACGGCGGGTAAAGGCGCTGCCTGTGACAACAGAATCCAATGAGGGCACTGGTTCTAGCGCCAGCTGCTCCACTTCTGATCCAGGTCCCTGCAAATGTGCCGGGAAAGCAGTGGAAGATGGCCCAAGTCCTTGCACCCCTGAACCCAAATGGGAGACCCGGAAGGAGTTCCTGGCTCCTGGCTTTGGATCATCACAGCAACAGCCACTGTGGCCATTTCGGGAGTGAACCAGCAGAAGGAAGACCTCTGTCTCTCTGTAATTCTGCCTTAGAAATAAATAAATCTAAAACACACACACACACATTAGCTCAAAAAAATACAATATGCTTTTAAAAAGAAGAAAGATTTCACTGATGAAGAAATGAGTTGGTGGATGGAGAGGCGAATGAATGAATGACGGGGAAGAACCGGCAGCAAAGGAGGAATCTCTGGCATCGGTCTGGGCTGACTGCTATCCTTCAGCTTTTTTTCTCGTTTTTACCGCAATGGCCCGCAGACCCACGGAACCGACGGCCGAGCCCCCAGCCCCTCCCCCTCTGACGAAGAGTCTGGACCGAAGGTTCTGCTGACGTGGGAAGGGGAGGAGAGTCTGGAGGAAGGGGAGGGGAAAGCAGCGCAGAGATCGCGGAGACCGAGCTGCAGAGCTGCGGACTGGGGTCTCTCCGCGCTCTTCGCGTCCGGCCCCGGCGCGCAGCTGGGCCAGAGGACAGCCCATCCTTTCGGCGCGGGCCGGCAGGGCCCCTGCGGTCGGCAAGCTGGCTCCCCGGGTGGCCACCGGGACCCCCGAGCCGAATGGCGGGGGCAGCAGCAAGATCGACAGCTCTGTAGAGATCACCCCCGGCTCCAACGGAGTGAGTGCCCGCGCCGGCGCTCCCGGCTCCCTCCTTCCGCGCCCCCCAGCCCCCGAAGCCCCCCGCGGCCCTCCGCCCCCTCCCCGTGCTCTGCGGGTGTCTGCGCTTCAGCCTCCTGCCCCCGCCCCAGCAGGTCGGGACCCTGGGAGATGCGGTGCCCGCGGAGCAGCTGCAGGGTGAGCGCGAGCGCGAGCGGGAGGGGGAGGGCGCGGCGGGCGGCGGCGGCGGGCTGGGCAGCAGCCTGTCCCTGGCCGTGCCCCCGGGCCCCCTCAGCTTCGAGGCGCTGCTGGCCCAGGTGGGGGCGCTGGGCGGCGGCCAGCAGCTCCAGCTCGGCCTCTGCTGCCTGCCCGTGCTCTTCGTGGCGCTGGGGATGGCCTCGGACCCCATCTTCACGCTGGCGCCCCCGCTGCATTGCCACTACGGCGGCTTCCCCCCCAATGCCACTGGCTGGGAACAGCCCCCCAATGCCAGCGGCGTCGGCGTCGCCAGCGCGGCCCTAGCAGCCAGCGCCGCCAGCCGCGTCGCCACCAGCACAGACCCTGCGTGTAGCGGCTTCGCCCCGCCGGACTTCAACCACTGCCTCAAAGACTGGGACTATAACGGCCTGCCCGTGCTCACCACCAACGCCATCGGCCAGGTGAGGCCGCGGGCGGGCCGCGGGTCCGGGGCGGGCTGAGCGCCGCGAGGCGGAGCCTCATGCCCTCTGCACCCTTCTCCCATCCCCAGTGGGATCTGGTGTGTGACCTGGGCTGGCAGGTGATCCTGGAGCAGATCCTCTTCATCTTGGGCTTTGCCTCCGGCTACCTGTTCCTGGGTTACCCCGCAGACAGGTGAGGGCTGTTGAGGGGCAGGGCTGGTGGACCAGGAGGTCCCAGGGAAGCTGGCCCAAGCAGCTGGGTCCCGCGGGGGGCGGAGGACCATTCGCTGGACCCTGCAGGCTTCTCTGGACTTCTGTCTAGTGAGCTAGGCTAGCCTCAGCCTCACCCCCCAACAAGAACTACACCTTCCATACCTCTTCCGCACAAGGGGATGGCTCCATCTGTGCCAACTACTGGCCTCATGCCTGCTGACCAGCAACCCTCTCTCCGAGATCAAAGTCCCGGCACTCCCTCCTGTGCCCCTATCACTTTCGCCCTCTCCCTTGCCAGTCTTGTGCTTTAGTCTTTAGTAGACTCCGCCCCACCCATTAAGAGCCACCTGCAGCTGTTGGCTCCCTCCTGGTGGCCTCATTCCTAATACTTTCATTCCTAAGTAGCAACAGCTGCACTCCTAGTGAGGGAGTGTTCAACTTTACAAATCACCCCATCTCTGACGACAGCCCCTGCCACACTGCAGTGGGTAATACCTGAGGAGCTACACCCCTCCCCATGGTGCCATGTCTGCCATCAACGGACTCCACCCCTTTGGGTTGAGGCCTCCTCTTAGATTAACAGTCCCCATTTCCATGGGTCGGTAGCCTCAGCTCCGGAGATCACTCCAACCCTCCCAACCAGGAACTCCTCACACTTGGAGACTCCTATCCTCTCTGATTCTGAATGCCACCACCTGACAGCTCCTCCGCTCCACTGGCCATCCGTGTGGACTCTTAGACTCATCCCCACTCATCTAGGTCCTATCCAAATATGTTAATAGCTCAGCCCCCTTGGGGCAAGGAATCCCTGTGTTCAGTAGTTCAGTACCTTAAGGTCAATGCCCATCCTCACTACCAACAGTCACACAGCCTGTGGAGCAGAGGTCAGTAATCCATCCCATACTTCAGAGGCCTCATTTCTAAGGATCAGTAGCCTTGTTCCTATGGAACAATGGCTGCAACTGTAAAGATCAGTAATGCAGTCTCCTAAAATCAGTAGCCTTAACCACATCACTCAATAAGCCCATCCTCATAGGAAAATGACCCTACCCTGTTGGGCCAGTAGCCTCACTCCCAGGGATCACTGCTGCCTTGTCCCCAGTCTTTGTCTCCATCCAGCAGTGGTCTTAGCTCCAAAGAGCTCTATCCCTGACCTCACTGGCTCACAGTCATAAGCATCATCTTATGGCTCATCTCCCCAGTCTGTGACCCCATCCTCACTGATTACCCCGCAGATTAATGGATTCACCCCCACTGACCAGCAGCCCCCTCCTCACCCTGCGAGTCAATGGCTCCATCCCCAGAGGTCAGTTGTGCAGTTTCTGAGATTGCTAGTCACACCCCCACTGAGCCTGGATTAACATAGTAGACCCAGCACCATGGACCAGCAAGCAGCTCCATCTCCTGGCCACTGGCCAATCCCCCCGGCCATTCTTAAGTGTTTGTAGACTTGTCCCAACTCTGTAGACAGTGTCCTCATACCCCCAGGTCACTGACCAGTACTGTCCCTGTGGACAAGTGGCTAATGGTCTCATCTCTACAGAGCAGCAGCTCCAACCCCATATATCAATGACTCCCTCTCCTCTGGTTAGTCTGAGCAAGACAAGCTCCATCCCCATTGACCAATGGCTCTGTTCCCAAGGATTAATGATCCCAAATTCCCTAAGCAAGATGTGTCCCCTCTGATGGGTGATCTCACATCCCTGGCTAAATGCCCCAATCTGATCAACAGTGTATCCCCAAGAGCCAGTGGCTGCCCCTCCCCCACAGAACCACAACTTCCCCCAGTGTCCAGGAGCCAGCAACCACCTGCCCATGGTCCGTCCCATCCCTTCAGGCCAACCTCTGGCTCCCAGAGGCTCATCATACCTCCAGCCTTGAAGTGGACAGCTGGGCCCCACCCAGCAACTCTTCCCCCAGGGACTCTAGATAACCAGCAGCCCTCTCCGCTGTTTGCTGTCCAGGTTTGGCCGTCGTGGGATTGTCCTGCTGACCTTGGGGCTGGTGGGCCCCTGTGGAGTGGGAGGGGCTGCTGCTGGCTCCTCCACAGGTGTCATGGCTCTCCGGTTCCTCCTGGGCTTCTTGCTTGCCGGCATTGACCTTGGTGTCTACCTGATGCGTAAGTGGCACCTCGCAGAGGTCCCTCCTGGGATCCCACACCTGCCTGTCTGTGGCCCCAGGCCATTCCCACTGCCCCCTGGGGTTCCCTCAGTCGCTTCTGCAGCCCCTTACTTCAGCTGCCCAGAATCCTGGCTGTTTTTCTGCCCAGGCCTTTGAAGGCTCCTGGGTCTCTCCCACCTGTCTCCCTGCCATGATCTGGAGTGCCTCCCTTGCCCTGAACTTACTGCATCAGGGACTCTGGTTTACAAAATGAAATCCTGACTAGCTTGTGGCCTTGGACAAGGGTTGATGTGAAGGTCAAATAAGAGACCCCTAAGGAAGGGCTGTAAACTGGGAATGCTGAACGCCTTTCGCAGGGCCTCTAACCCGAGGTCCCCCTAGGTTTGCAGGAGAGGAGAGACGGCTGGATGGTCTCTCTGCCCCTTGCCACCCAGCGGTTAGTCTGTGGGAGGTGACGGCTGCAGCCTCCACTGAGGGTCTGACCTTGCTCTCTGTCCTCCTCCCTCCTCTCCTCTCCTCTCTCCTACCTTCTCCTTCCCTGGCCTCTCCTCCCTCCGTTCCTGCTGTGTCTCCAGGCCTGGAGCTGTGCGACCCAACACAGAGGCTTCGGGTGGCCCTGGCAGGGGAGTTGGTGGGGGTGGGGGGGCACTTCCTGTTCCTGGGCCTGGCCCTTGTCTCTAAGGACTGGCGGTTTCTGCAGCGAATGATCACCGCTCCCTGCATCCTCTTCCTGTTTTATGGGTCAGTATTGCCTTTCGCCGGTCATCTGGCCAGTCCCATCTCTGCCTCTAGCCCCCAAGATGGGGGAAGGTCCCTTCCCTGGATCAGGAAAGGGGAGGCCTCATGGTGCGCTCCCGCTGACCTGTCCCCAGCTGGCCGGGTCTGTTTCTGGAGTCTGCGCGGTGGCTGATAGTGAAGCGGCAGATCGAGGAGGCCCAGTCTGTGCTGAGGATCCTGGCTGAGCGGAACCGGCCGCATGGGCAGATGCTGGGGGAGGAAGCCCAAGAAGCCCTGCAGGGTAAGAGACCAGGGGCCCTGCAGGTGATGGCCCACGTGTGCATGACGGGGCCCTCTGCAGAGTTCGAGCCGTGCCTCCTCCTCCCAGGACCCCACCACTCACGTGGGAGGATCCCAGGGGCGTGACTGTTTCTTCTAACAGACAGCTCCTCTCTGTCTCCCCCAAAGACCTGGAGAACACCTGCCCTCTCCCTGCAACATCTTCCTTTTCCTTCGCTTCCCTCCTCAACTACCGCAACATCTGGAAAAATCTGCTTATCCTGGGCTTCACCAAGTGAGCCTGCGTGTCTGAGCTGTGGGCCAGGCCAGTCGCCGGAATGGGGGCTGGCTGGGTTAGGGGGCCAGCCAGGGAGGTGGTAGGCTGCAGGTGCAGACACTGGTTCTTTGCTTCCCTGCCCCTGCCCACAGTTTCATCGCCCACGCCATTCGTCACTGCTACCAGCCAGTGGGAGGAGGAGGGAGCCCATCGGATTTCTACCTGTGCTCCCTGCTGGCCAGCGGCACGGCGGCCCTGGCCTGCGTCTTCCTGGGGGTCACCGTGGACCGATTTGGCCGCCGGGGCATCCTGCTCCTCTCGATGACTCTGACTGGCATCGCATCCCTGGTCCTGCTGGGCCTGTGGGACTGTGAGCATCCTCCCTGCCCCACGGGGTGGGCTCCACAAGGGAACCCCAGCCGAGGTGCCCAGCCGGGCTCAGCCACAGCTTCCGGCCCAGGCCTCCCAAGACTAGGTCCAGACCCTGCCTCCGGCTTCCGTAAGCCTCCAGCTGGCCACATGACCAAGCCTGTGTGTCCTTCCAGTCACCTAGCGACTACTGAGAGTCCACCCAACTGGAACCATAGGGTCCCTAGGCCAAGGAGTGACCGGGGTAGTGCGCCAGGCCTGGTCTCGCCCCCTCTACCCACCCATCCCCCTCTTGGTCCTCCAGATCTGAACGAGGCGGCCGTCACCACCTTCTCTGTCCTGGGGCTCTTCTCCTCCCAAGCTGCTGCCATCCTCAGCACCCTCCTTGCTGCCGAAGTCATCCCGACCACTGTCCGGTGAGAGCAGTGGTGCTGCCCAGGCAGGGCCAGGCCCCGGGGCTTCTCGCTGAGGACGCGGCCGGGAGGATGGAGGAGGGGAGGATGCTGGGGAAAGGTTGGGGAGAAGACCGCACCCCCGGGCTGAGTGCCGCCCCCTTTCTCCCAGGGGCCGCGGCCTGGGCCTGATCATGGCTCTGGGGGCGCTCGGGGGGCTGAGCGGCCCGGCCCAGCGCCTCCACATGGGCCATGGAGCCTTCCTGCAGCACGTGGTGCTGGCGGCCTGTGCCCTGCTCTGCATCCTCAGCATCATGCTGCTGCCCGAGACCAAGCGCAAGCTCCTGCCCGAGGCGCTGCGGGACGGGGAGCTGTGCCGCCGGCCATCCCTGCTGCGGCAGCCCCCGCCGCACCGCTGCGACCACGTCCCGCTGCTTGCCACCCCCAACCCTGCCCTCTGAGCAGCCTCTGTGCAGCCTGCTGGGAGGCTGGCCCCTGCAGGGAGGTGGCCTCGAGGAGATCGGGAAGACTGAGTGAGGCAGGGCCGCCCCGCCTCCCGCCAGCCACAGAGGAGCAGCGCTCAGAGGGCTGTCTCCACTCCGCCTCCTCCCTGCTGCTTTATGTTCACTTCCTGGGCAGGGGTCAGGGGTCACGGGTCAGGGAGCGAGCTCCATGCTGTAACACTGGGTCTGGGCTCCATCCTGTGCCCAAAGACATCCACCCAGACCTCATTCTCTCTTGCTCTATCATTCTGTTTCAATAAAGACATTTTGAATAAACAAGCAAATCATAGCCTGGACTGCCTTCCCTTCTGTTGTCTCAAAGAGCATCTGTAAAGACAAAGAGTGATCTATATGCTGATGACAAAATCATCAGAAAGCTAAATCAGCTCCTGTACAGAAGGCAGGTGACAGCAACACTCGGATTCCATCCAAAGAGGTAAAGGGCACAGGAATGGAAGGGTAGTGCTGCGGCACAGTGGGTGAAGCCCCTGCTCCAAAGTCAGCACCCTGTCTTGGAGCGCTCATTCCGTGCCCACTGCTCTGCTTCTGATCCAGGTCCCAGCTAGGGCACCTGGGGAGGCACAGAAGACGGCCCAGGTGCTTGGGCCTCTGCCACCCATGTGGAGAACCCAGATGGTTCTTTGGCCTAGCCCAGCCCTGGCCTTTGCTGTCATTTGGGGAGTGAACCAGTGGATGGAAGATCTTTTTTTTTTTTTTTTTGATCTCTCCCTCTCTGTCACTCTGCCTTTCAAATAAATAAATTTTTTTTTAAAAAGAGAGGGGGTGCATGGGAGACCAGGAGGAAGCACCTGGCTCCTGGCTTCGGATCGGTGCAGCACCGGCCGTAGCGGCCATTTGGGGGGTGAACCAAAAGAAGGAAGATCTTTCTCTCTGTCTCTCCCTCTCACTGTCTAACTCTTCCTGTCAAATAAAAAAAAAGGGGGGGGGGGTAATGGAGTCATTGACAAAGCATCAGTAGTAGATGCAAAACGTCACGCTCCAGTGCTTAGTGCCGTGACTGCTGGGGAGCCAGATCCTGAGAACTCAGAGCCTGCAATCTTCTTTCTGCTGCACACCAGATAAAAAAAAAAGTTTCTAAACACAAAAGGAATTATTGCTCACCCCGTGATATTTCAGTTCCGAAAGCGCCTCGGGAACACGAGGCAGGTAATTCTCAGGCAGATAAGAGGAATGGTACTGAGACCGAGAGACTGCTCTGAAACGTGGGTTTTAGTCGCAACTAAGAGCCATGATGGATTATTGGGAGAGAAATTAAAAGCACATAGGGTGTGAACAGGGGATTTGGTGCTTTCGCCTAGTGGTCAAGATGCTGGTTAAGATGTCCATGTCCCTTGGGGCCAGCACTGTAGCATAGAAGGTTAAGCCTCTGTCTACAGCACTGGCATCCCATATGGGCGCCAGTTCAAGTTCCCACTGCTCCACTTCTGATCCAACTTCCTGCTAATGCGCCTAGGAAAGCAGTGGAGGATGGCCCAAATCTTTAGGCACCTACACCCATGTGGGACACCCAGAAGAAGCTCCTGGCTCCAGGCTTCAGATTGGCTTAGCTCTGGCCATTGCAGCCATTTAGGGAGTCAACAAACAGATGCAAGATTCTCTCTCTCTTTCTCCCTCTCTCTCTCTTCTTGTCTACACATCTCTGGCTTTCAAATAAATAAAGATGTATTTATTTATTTGATAAATAAGATGTATTTATTTATTTGAAAGAGTTACAGAGAGGCAGGGGCAGAGAGAGAGAGAGGTCTTCCATCCTCTGGTTCACTCCCCAGACGGCCACAACAGCTGGAGCTGTGCTACACCACAGTGCCAGCCCCAATATATAAATTTAAAAAAAAAAAAAAAAAAAAAAAAAGCACATGTCCCACCCTGGAATGCCTGGGTTTGATTCCTGGCTCCAGCTCCCAGCTCCAACTTCCTACTACTGCAGACCACAGGAGAGAGCAGTGATGGCTCATGTCACTGGATTCCCACCACCCACTTGGGACCCTGGGACTATACTCCCAGTTCGCAACTGTAGCCAGAATGTTGTGGGTAGTCAGAGAGTGAACCAGTAGATGGGAGCTGTCTCTCTGCCTTTCAGATAAATAAATAAGCCCACACAGAGTGTATTTCTTCTTCTCCTCCTTCTTCTTTAAGATTTATTTATTTATTTGAGAGGCAGGGTTTCAGAGAGGCAGAGGCAGAGAGGGAGAAGTCTTCCATCTACTGGTTCACTCCCTAATTGGCCGCAATGGCCAGAGCTGCACCAATCCAAAGCCAGGAGCCAGGAGCCAGGAGCTTCTTCAGGGTCTCCCACGTGGGTGCAAGGGCCCAAGCACTTGGGCCATCCTCCACTGCTTTCCCAGGCCATAGTAGAGAGCTGGATCAGAAGTGGGTGGCTGGCACTGTGGCTCACTAGGCTAATCCTCCACCTGTGGTGCCGGCACACCAGGTTCTAGTCCCGGTTGGGGCGCCGGATTCTGTCCCAGTTGCCCCTCTTCCAAGCCATCTCTCTGCTGTGGCCTGGGAAGGCAGTGGAGGATGGCCCAAGTGCTTGGGCCCTGCACCCGCATGGGAGACCAGGAGAAGCACCTGGCTCCTGCCATCGGATCAGCGCGGTGCGCCGGCTGCAGCGCACTGGCCGCGGCAGCCATTGGAGGGTGAACCAACGGCAAAGGAAGACCTTTCTTTTCAGTCTCTCTCTCTCACTGTCCACTCTGCCTGTCAAAAAAAAAAAAAAAAAAAAAAAAGTGGAGCAGCCAGGACTTGAACCGGTGCACATATGGGACGCTGGCATTGCAGACCAGGGCTTTAACCCACTGTGCCATAGTGCTGGCCCCCCAGAGTGTATTTCTAACTGTAAAAAGTTACAGGAAGCGGGCTGTATTAGGCACACTAGTTAAGACACACTGGGGATGTTCAGAGTGCCTGGGCTTGAGTCCTGGCTTCCCTTCCGATTCTAGCTTCCTGCTAACGTACATCCTGAGAGGCAGTGGGTAACAGTTCCTGTACATGGGTCCCCTGCTGTTCGCATGGGAGACCAGGACTGAGTTTCAGGCTGTTGGCTTGGCCTGGCTCAGCCCTAGCTATTGTAGGCATTTGAGGAGTAAACAAGCAAATGGAAAAATCTGTTTGTCTCTGTCTGCTCTTCACTGTCTGCCTTTCAAATAAATAAAAAGTAAATTTAAAACTTTTTTTTTTAAAGAAGGAAAGAAAAATCTCAAGTTTGCCAGGGCCAGAAGGAGAAATCAGTGCAAAGCATGGCGGAACATGGTGTGGAGAACAGCTCATGTTTATTTTAAACGTCCATGGGATAAAGAACACCTATGAAAAGCCTATTGCTAACAGACTTAGTGAAAGACTGAAGCTTTTCCCTGGAGATCAGAAACAAGATGAGGATGTCCAGCTGTCTGCCCTTGCCGCTCTTTCAGCAGCCTGGACTGAGTCAGGCTGGTGCCAGGAGCCAGACTCTCCATCCAGATCCCTCATATGGGTTGCAGGGGCCCAAGTACTTCAGCCAGCACCCACTGCCGTCCCAGGTGCATTAGCAGGAAGCTGGATTGGAAGCAGAGGAGCCAGGACTCAAACCGGCACTCTAATATGAGATGCTGGCATCACAGTGGCAGCTTAACCCTCTGCGCCGCAGCGCCAGCCCCTTTTACCACCTCTCTCTATTTAAGGTTGTCCTGGTGGTGCCAGCAAGGGAAATGAAGAAATAAGATGAAACAAAAAGGGCAGAAATAATTTTTTTTTTTTTACAGGCGGAGTGGACAGTGAGAGAGAGAGACAGAGAGAAAGGTCTTCCTTTTAAAGATTTATTCATTTTATTTGAAAGTCAGAGTTACACAAAGAGAGTGGAGGAAGAGTGAGCGAGAGAGAGAGGTCTTCCATCTGATGGTTCACTCTCCAGGAGCTGCACCGATTTGAAGCCAGGAGCCTCCTCCAAATCTCTCATGTTGGTACAGGGGCCCAATGGCTTGGGCCATCTTCTACTGCTTTCCCAGGCCAGAGCAGAGAGCAGGATCGGAAGAGGAGCAGCTGGGACTTGAACCAGTGTCCATATAGGATGGCAGCGCTTCAGGCCAGGGCGTTAACCCGCTGTGTCACAGCGCCAGCACTTTTTTTTTTTTTTTTTAAAGATTTATTTCAGGCTGGCGCCGCGGCTCACTAGGCTAATCCTCCGCCTTGCGGCGCCAGCACACCGGGTTCTAGTCCCGGTTGCCCCTCTTCCAAGCCAGCTCTCTGCTGTGGCCTGGGAGTGCAGTGGAGGATGGCCCAAGTACTTGGGCCCTACACCCCATGGGAGACCAGGATAAGTACCTGGCTCCTGGCTTCGGATCAGCGCGGTGCGCCGGCCACAGCGCA
This sequence comes from Oryctolagus cuniculus, assembly GCF_964237555.1. Lineage (NCBI taxonomy): Eukaryota > Metazoa > Chordata > Mammalia > Lagomorpha > Leporidae > Oryctolagus > Oryctolagus cuniculus. The sequence goes on from NC_091443.1 coordinate 51,704,465, forward strand.
GCGGCCATTGGAGGGTGAACCGATGGCAAAGGAAGACCTTTCTCTCTGTCTCTCTCTCTCACTGTCCACTCTGCCTGTCAAAAAAAAAAAAAAAAAAAAAAAAAGATTTATTTCAGAGGGCCGGCACTGTGGTATGGCAGGTAAAGCCACTGCCTGCAGCACTGGCATCCCATCTTCTTCCCATATGGGCACTGGTTGGAGTCCCGGCTGCTCCACTTCCAATCTAGCTCCCTGTTAATGTGCCTGGAAAAGCAGTGGAAGATGGCCCAAATCCTTGGGCCCCTGCACCGACCTGGGAGACCTGAAAGAAGCTCCTGGCTCCTGGCTTTGAATTAGCCCTGCTCAGGCCATTGCAGCCATTCAGGGAGTGAGCCAGTGGATGGAAGATTTCTCTGTGTCTCCTCCCCTCAGTCTTTCTATGTAACTCTGCCTTTCAAATAAATAAGTAAATCTTTTTTTAAAAAAAAGTAAATCTTTTTAAAAAATAAATGAAATAAAAGATACACTCTATGTTTACAGATCAGTGTGGTCTTTTTTTTCATTTTTAAAAATAATTTTAATTTTTTAAAAAATTATTAATTTAGGGGGCTGGCGCTGTGGTGCAGCTGGTTGGGACCCTGGCCTGAGGTGCCGGCATCCTATGTGGTCGCCAGTTCTAGTCCCGGCTGCTCCTCTTCCAATCCAGCTCTCTGCTTTGTCCTGGGAAAGCAGTAGAAGATGGCCCAAGTCCTTGGGCCCCTGAACTCGCATGGGAGACCAGGAGGAGGCTCCTGGCTCCTAGCTCCTAGCTTCAGATCAGCGCAGTTTCAGCCGTTGTGGCCATCTGGGGAGTGAACCAGAGGATGGAAGAACTCTCTCTCTCTGTCTCTACCTCTCTCTGTAACTCTTTCAAATAAATAAATAGGAAAATTTATTTATTTATTTATTTATTTGAAGGGAGATAGAGAGAAATTGATCTTTCATCTACTGGTTTACTTGCCAAATGGCTGCAACAGCCAGAACCGGTCCAGGCTAAAGCCCGGAACTACATCCTGGTTTCCCATGTGAATGGCAGGGCCCCAAATACTTGAGCCACCTGCAGCTTTCCCAGGCACCTTAGCAGACAGCTGGATTGGAAGTGGAGCAGCCAGGACTTGACCCGTCCTTCTTATGGGATGCCTGTGTCACAGGCTGCAGCTAAGCTCACCACACTGCAATGCCAGCCCCGACATGGTCTTCTATAGAGAAAATCCTAGGGAGTCCACAAAAGAACCATTAAAAATAAGTTCTGCAAGGTTACTGAACATTCAGGATCCAAGATCAGTATAAAAAGTAATTGCACTTGTACACAGTAGCAATAAACAATCTGAAAACGAAATTAGGAAAATAATTGCAAGGGTGGACACTGTGGCTTAGTGAGCTAAGCTGCCACCTGGGATGGTGCATCCTATATCAGAGTGCCAGGTGGAGTCTCAGCTATGCTGCACTTCCAGTCCAGCTTTTGCTAATGCCCTGGGATGCAGCAGATGACTGCCCCAGGACTTGGGTTCCTGCCACCCCCATGGGAGACCTGGATGGAGCCCCCAGTTCCTGGCTTTGGCCTTGCCCAATTCTGGCTGCTGCAGGCAGTTGGGGAGTGAAAACAAGAGATGGAAGATCTTTCTTTTTGTGTGTGTCTCTCTCTGTCACTTTGCCTTTCAAATTTTTTTTTTTAAATTCCATGTACAATAAAACATGTAAATTCCATGGCCAAAAAAAAAATACTTATGAATACATTTAACAAAAAAAGTACAAGATTGTACACTAAAAATTATGAAGTACCCTGAACAAAATTAAAGACCTAAATGAAAGTCATCTGTGTTCACGGATTGGCGCTTAACAATAGTAAGATGACAGTCCTCCCCAGATCGATCTATGGAGTCACTGTAATCTCTATTAAAATCCTAAACATCTTTTTTGCAGAAATTAACATAGAAATGCAAGTCAGAAACGCCAAATAATCCTGAGAGGACTCACTCTTCCATACTTTCAAAACTCATGACTAATACTATAAAAACAATGTTGGTGTGGTACTGCCATAAGGACAGACATACAGACCAATGGAATAGAGCACAGATTGATTGATTGATTTTCTTTCCTTTTTTCTTTAAGTTTTATTTTATTTATTTGAAAGACAGAGTTACAGAGAGAGGTAGAGACAGAGAGAGAGGTCCTCTGATGGTTCACTCCCCCGATGGCCACAATGGCCGGAGCTGCACTGATCTGAAGCCAGGAGCCAGGAGCCTCCTTCAGGCCCCCCAACATGGGTGCAGGGGCCCAAGGACTTGGGCCATCTTCTACTGCTCTCCCAGGCCATAGCAGAGAGCTGGATCAGAAGAGGAGCAGCCAGGACCAGAACCGGCACCCATATGGGAAGCTGGCACTTCAGGCCAGGGCCCCAACCCATTGTGCCACAGCTCTGGCCCCGACTGATTGACTTTCTAAAGGCCAAGACTATTCAATGGCAAAAAAAAAAAATCATCTTTTTAACAATTGATGGTGGAACAACTAAATATCCACATGCAAAGGAAGTTGGACCCATGCCTCATATACCATACACCAAAACATTCAAGGGGCCAGCGCCGTGGTGCAGCAGGTTAAACCTCCGCCTGTGGGGTCAGCATCCCATATGGACAACAGTTCAAGTTCTGGCTACTTCACTTCCCATCCAGCTTTCTGCTACGGCCTGAGAAAGCAGTAGGAGATGGCCCAAGTGCTTGGGCCCCTACACCCGCATGGGAGACCTGGAAAAAGCTCCTGGCTCCTGGCTTCGGATCAGCTCTGCTCTGGCCATTAGGGTCATCAGGGGAGTGAACCAACGGATGGAAGACCTCTCTCTCTGTCTCTCCTTCTCTCTGTTTGTAACTCTATCTCTCAAATAAATAAATAAAATCTTTTTTTAAAAAGTTTTTCAACAAAACACAAACATATATCTTCATGGTTTTTATGCTTAGAAGGACATCAAGAAGGAAGTGAAAAAAACAACACCAAAATGCAATAAAATATTTGCAAATCATATTTCATAAGGGTCTATTATTCAGAATATATAAAAAAGGCTTACTGGGGTTGGCATTGTAGCATAGTTGGTAAAGCCACCTCCTGCCATGCCGTATGGGCTCAGGTTTAAGTCTTGGCTGTTCTTCTTCTGATGCAGCTCTGCTATGGCCTGGGAAAGCAGCAGAGGATGGCCCAAGTGCCTAAGTCCCTGCACCTATGTGGAAGACTCAGATGGAATTCCAGGCTCCTGGCCTCAGCCTGGCCCAGCCTAGCTGTTGCGGCCATTTGCAGAGTCAACTAATGGATGGAAGACCTCTCTGTCTCTCCCTCTCTCTCTCTATAACTCTTTCATATAGGTAAATCTTTTTTTTAAATCAATACTGCTATATACCACTGCATGGATGAAGCTTGAAAACTTACACTAAGTGGAGAAAGAAAGTCACATTTTGCATGATGCCTTTTATATGAAATATCCAAACTACGCAAAGTTAGACTAGCAGATGCCAGCAGCAGTTAGAGAGAGGCAAAATCAGGAATATTTGCTAATTTCTTTTAGGGATGATGAAAATGCCCTAAAATTAAACATTGGTAATGGTTACTATATATTCACTAATAATAGAAATATCCAATACCTAAATAGAATATACTAAAAAAAAAATCACTGGATTGCATAATCAGAAGGTGAATGTTATAGTGTGCTAATTGTATCTCAAGTCTTCAAAAAGTGTTTTGTTTTTGTTTTTGTTTTGTTTGTTTTTTAGTTAGGATGCAAATCAGATGTGGCAAACTGATGCCTTTCTTCAAATAACATTAACATTGTTTTGTTGAGGGACTCCTTCTTCTTTTTTATTTATTTATTTTTTATTTGACAGATAGAGTTAGACAGTGAGAGAGAAAGAGAGAGAAAGGTCTTCCTTCATAGGTTCACTCCCCAAATGGCCGCTGCAGCCGGCACTGTGCCGATCCGCCAATCTGAAGCCAGGAGCCAGCTGCTTCCTCCTGGCCTCCCATGCAGGTGCAGGGGCCCAAGCACTTGGGCCATCCTCCACTGCCTTCCTGGGCCACAGCAGAGAGCTGGACTGGAAGAGGGTCAACCGGGACAGAATCCAGCGCCCATATGGGATGCCGGCGCCGCAGGCGGAGGATTAACCAAGTGAGCCATGGCGCCGGCCCAAGGGACCCCTTCTTCTATAACGAGTTCTAGCACCTGTAACAGTGCCAGGACTCAGTACGCAATACATGTCAGTTGAAGAAACAACTATCAGTCAGCACAAAGGGAAAAGGGGCATGGAAAGAGCAGGATTGGCAGACATTTTAAATTTTGATCGTGCCTGCCACAGACTACTCTTTTTAACTCTGCTTTCACATAGCAGGAGAAGCTGTTACGTTATTGTAAAAACCCAGCAATTGCTTCTCATCTCTGTTGCTGACATCAGCTGGTGAAACCCTGCCAAAAAGACATCACTGTGGGGGCCCTCTGAGATTCTGACTCCCACCCACCCGAGAGGAGCAAGCTTCTAAGTAGGTGGCCCCAAATCTGCCCCTTAAATACACTTCCCCTTCAGAGAACCCCAGTGAGACTTGGTGCTTAACTCTCCCCCAGCCAACAGGAAGCCCACAGAGCAATGGGCAGGGACGAGCCATCAAAAACAACACAGCATGCACTCCCAAGGAAACCCCTGAGGAGGGGGCTGGGGCTGTGTGGTGCAGCGGGTTAAGCCATTTCATGGGATGTGTGCATCCCTTTCAGCCTGCTGGTTCAAGACAGTATCTCCTCCACTTCCAATCCAGCTTGCTGCTGATGCACCTGGGAAGACAGCAGATGGTGACTCCCTGCCCCCAATATGGGAGTTCCAATACGGGAGTTTGGGGAGTGAACCAGTGGATGGGAGATTTCTCCATCTCTCTCTGCCTTTCAAAGAAATAAAACAAAGCCCCTGAGGAAGATAAAGGAAAAAGGCAGGGACTAGGTACAGAATGTAGCCTGAGCCCTGAGGGACAGGCCCTGGCAGGTCCAGGATACAAGGGACAGTGTTGTCACTGCCTTGTCCCGCAGGCCAGCGGCTGTGAGGAGACAGGGATGTAGTGACTGCCACTCTACCCAGAAGTGCTGACCCGTGGAAGGAACACTCTGAGTGCGTGAACGAGTAATTCTGACTAGGGAATCAAGGAAGGCTTCAAGGCTATAGTGCTCGGCTCACACCCTGGAGGATGTGCATGATTTTGACGGAGAGGCTGGGGTGGGAACAGCGCGAGCACACAGTAACTGGACTGGAATGCACAGTACATCAGATGGGAAACATAATCAGGATCAAACGGTACAGCAGGGTTTTGGATCCACTTCTGAATCTGTACTACCGGCTCACTGGTAGCAACATGGGGAAATTTTTGGTAACAAAAACAGATGGGGAGTTGCTCAAGCAACAAAAGTAGGAGTGGAGAGAATGGACTAGAGTAGAACTGACTGAACACAGAAATTAAAACCAGAGCAACAGGGCCAGAGTCGTGGAGTGGTGGTTGGGGCTGCCACCTGCAAAGCCGAAGCCAGCATCCCATATTGACGCTGGGTTGAGTCCTGGCTGCTCCGCTTCTGATCCAGCTCCCCACTAATGGCCTAGGAAAGCAGTGGAGGATAGTCCAATTGCTTGGGCCCCTGCACCCACGTGGGAGACCCAGACAAAGCTCCTGGTTCCTGGTTTCAGCCTGGCCCTCTGGAGAGTGGACCAGAAGATGGAAAATCTCTTTGTAACTTTCAAATAAATCTAAAATAAATAAAACCAAAGCAAGGCCCCCCAAAAATTCACCTTCCAACATCCATCATTTTTTTTTTAGAAGATTTATTTTATTTATTTGAAAGACAGAGTTAGAGAGAGAGAGAGAGAGAGAGAGAGAGGTCTTCCATCTGATGGTTCACTCCCCAGATGGCCGCAACGGCCTGAGCTGCACCGATACAAAGCCAGGAGCCAGGAGCTTCTTCAAGATCTCCCATGTGGGTGGGTGCAGGGGCCCAAGGACTTGGGTCACCTTCTACTGCTATCCCAGGTGACAGCAGAGAGCTGGATCAGAAGAGGAGCAGCCGGGACTAGAACCGGCTTCCATATGGGATGCTGGTGCTTCAGGCCAGAGCTTTAACCCGCTGTGCCACAAATCTTTCATTCTTTTTTTTTTTTTAAGATTTATTTATTTGGATGCGTTACAAAGATCTTCCATCCACTGGTTCACTCCCCAGATGGCCACAATAGCTAGTGCTGCACCAGGTCGAAGATAAAACCCAGAGGCTTTTTCTGGGTCTCCTACATGGGTGGCAGGGACCTCAGCATTTGGGCCATTTTCCATCGTTTAAATGGAGCTGCTGGGACACAAACCCACACCCATATGATATACCTGCATGGCAGGAGGGGCCTTATTGGCTACGTGGCAACAAGGATCTTTTAGAGCTAGCCATTTAGTGCCCCCTGGTGGATTTTACCAGCATTTAGCCACTCCATAGAGATCACTTGTTATTCTAGTTGTACCGTTAGGAAGAGATTGACCTCAAATGCTTAACCAATCACATCATAATAAATATCAAGTGCTTAGCACTGCTAAGAGAATTCAGAATACAATGCAGCTTGGAAAATGTGCTAAAGCTTCCTAGATAGTCAAGCCATTTCTTTAACCGTCTACGTAAGGGAACTGCATTGAGTTCCCAGCTCCTGGCTTCAGCCTGGCCCAGTCCTAGTCTTTCAATTTTTTCAATAATTTTTTTAATATTTACTTGAAAAGCAGAGTTACAAGTGGCAGAGGGATAGAGAGCAAGAGTCTCCACCTGCTGGTTCACTCCCCAGATGGCCGCAATAGCTGGAGCTGCGCCAGCCAGAAGCCAGGAGTTTCCTCCGGGTCTCCCATAAGTGCTTGAGCCCTTCTACTGTTTTTCTGGGCCATAGTAGAGAGCTGGAATGGAAGTGGAGACTCAAATTGGCATCCATATGGGACGCTAGCACGGCAGGCGGCGGCTTTACCCACTGTACCATAGTGATAGTCCCTCAAAGACTTTTTTTCAAACAGTATGCAACTATGGGGCCAGCGCTGTTGTATAGTGGGCTAAGCCTCCTGCAGTGCAGACATCCCATATGGGCAAGGGTTCTAGTCCTGGCTGCTCCTTTTCCGATCCAGCTCTCTGCTACAGCCTGGGATAGCGGTGGAGAATGGCCTAAGTGTTTGGGCCCCTGCACCCAAGTGGGAGACCCGGAGGAAGCTCCTGGATCCTGATTGGCGCAGCTCTGGCCATTGTGGCCATTTGGTGAGTGAAGCAGTGGATGGAAAATCTGTCTATAACTCTACCTCTCAAATAAATCTTCAAAAAAAAAAAAAAATCAGGCTACTAAGATGGCCAAATTGACAACAAAACCTACAGACCCAAAAGCACCGAAAGCCAGTTGTGAGGTTGACATGGCACGGCAGGTTAAGCCCCTACCTGTTGTGATGCCTGTTGCTCTACTCCCTCCCTGCTAATGCACCCGGGAAAGCAGCAGATGGTGGCCCAGGTCCTTGGGCCCCTGCCATCTACATCTGAGACCTGGAAGAAACTCCTGCCTTCTGCCTGGCCCACCCCTAGAGTTGCAGCCATTTGGGGAGTGAACCAGCGGATGATCCTTCCCTCTCTGTAACTGCCTTTCAAACAGAACCTTAAAGCCAGTTGTGAGGCCAGGAGCACAAACAGAAGCACCATGAGTTTATTCTAATCAGGCTATTATTTACTATGCAGAAAACCCATCCTCCTCAACTACACACATAATGTTCTTGTATGTTGTAACTGAACTCCTACTCCTGAATTTTTACAAGTGGGAACTTACCCTCCCTAACACCAGTACCTCCACAAAGTACAATTCACAGCCATGTGCAATCTAAGCCGATAGGAAGATAAATAATCTTTACACCTAAAATGCCAAACAATTTTTTATTTTCAAAAACAACTTTATTCATGACACATATTAAAAAAAAATTCCCACCCCCTGGAAATGAGCTAAAAAAATAAACAAAAATCCACCTCCCACCTCCCTGTTCCCACTTCCTCCCATTCCCTCCAAATAAAAGGGAAAAAAAGGCAAAGGAAAAACAAAACAAAACAAAACAAAAAAACAGAAAAACAAAAAAACACCCCAAACCCCCCCAAAACAAGGTAGTGCATTTCCCCAGGGGAGAGGGGAATTTACACTGGAGCCGCTGGGAGCGGAACGGAGATCTTCCGGCTACAGAAACCTGCAAAGAAAGACACTCAAAACAGAAAAAGAAACACAAAAGGAAACAAAATAGATCACCAGGCAATCTGCAGGGGCAGGGAGCCGGAAAAAGAAGGGTGGGGTGGGCGGCAGATCTGGCAGGACAGGAGCAGGCAGGAGGGGACTGTGAGAGGCAGGAGGAGATGGAGGGAAGGTCACAAGCGGAACAGTTTGGTGTCCTTCCAGAGCCCTGGGTAAAAAGACCCTCCCACCACCCTTGCCCACCTACCCTTGAGCAGCCCCCAAGGGGGTGGAGTGGGGCAGGGAAACACGGGGAGCAGCTTGCGCAGTTGAGACGTGTCCATGGCGAATCCCCAGAGTGAATGAGCAGCCCCTGCCCCACTCCCTGGGCCTTCCCCTACTCCCCAAAGCAGGCCCTCCTCAGCAGTTAGTTATAGGATTCTCCCCCCTTCCACAGTATATCTTTTTTTTTTAAAAATATTTTTTTTTCCATCAAGGTCATCTTCTGTTTTTCTTTTTTTTTTTTTAATTCTTTTTTTTTTCCTTCTTTCCTCTTTTTTTCCTCTCTCTCCTCCTAATACACACTTTTTTTAGTAAGGGGAATACCATGATGTCGCTCTAGCCCGGCCCCTGGAAGAAAGAAGGAGAGTTAGGTGTTAACATGACCACTAGACAGCTCAGTGCAAGTCCCTCCCCACAGGCCCGTGCCCCAGTTATTGTGAAGGGAAGGGGGAAAAGCAGCTTCCAGTGTCCTACAACTGACCCCATATAACAGAGACAGTTCCACCTAGTGAGGGGGGAGGGGCAGGGGATTCAGAGTTCTCTGCCAACAGTGGCAATGCAGAAGTGCACCTGAGATACGGAAGCTAGGATAGGAAAAGGACCTGCTGTTTATCCAGGTTCCAGCTCTCCAACAGCTCTTAACCCTAGGCCCTCACCAACAGATCCTCCCAAACTCCTAGGAGCAGATAATAGGTAGATCTTATGAAAAGCCAAGGTTATATCATGTGCCTTACCTGCCTATTTAAACATTATGAGACAGAAAGTAAAGCAAAGCAACATGGGCACCACGCCAGGCCCCGAGAGAAAGTTAAAACTTCGGAGTGGCTCAATTAGAGTAAATATCCCAAAATCCTCCATGGCCATCAGGGAGGATCAAGAGCCTCTGATATTCTTCCAAGGGAGGTCCAAGCTTCAATCCCGCCCCTAATTGTGGGAAAAGTAGCAATCTCCTCACAGGGCTCTCACTGCCCTGAGGCCCTGTTCCTCTTGACTTTCTGTGCAAACATTTCACTGCCACCAACTCAGGAGAAAAAAAGGGCTGGGAGAGGTAGCATCTCTCAGAACAGGTGGAGAGATCCAGCCCTTGTCACTCCCACTCCAGAAAAAGATGACAAGACTGGCCTCCTGGCCTGGCCTGCAACTACCTTCCTCACCCTGCACAGGCAGGAGACCAAGTCTCTGGAGACCAAGGGCAGGGGACGGGAGGGAGGTTCCTCAGATCAGGAGAGAAGGAAGCATACAGGGCTCATGGGAGGCGGGGGAGAGGAGCAGCCCATCTATCCTGACCTGTAGATGCGACCCCGGGGCCTGCTGTTAAAACCACTGTAGAATCTAGAGCGGGAACTGTTGTAGTTGGTGGTCCTGGCACGGTAGCGGGCACGTGGGAAACCCCGGTCTGTTGTGCTGATGCCTGGTCTGTTGGTTCGTTTTGGAATCACCTGAGAGTAAGGGATATGCAACAGAAAGCCTCAGAATCTACGTGGCGAGTTTACACAGAATGACAATAGCAAGAGCATGGGGCTTACCTTGATTTGTCTTCCTCTAAATAGGGACTCATCTAAGGCCAGGGAAGTTCTCACTGACTCTTTGTCTGAGAACTCTATATACGCAAACCTGAAAAAAGTGATGTCACTTTATTTTCTTCTCTAGGTTGCAAACAGCTCCTAGGTCAAACCCACCCTTCAGACATGCTTTGTTTGGGTACACTGTATTTACATTTAAGTTATGTCAATTTTTAAATGGAATATTTTAATCAAAAGTTCCCAGCTACTCTTGGGAAATAGGCCAGATAAGGTCTGGATTTACATGTGGCTGTAACCAAGGAAAAGCTGCCCCTCCCCCTCTAGTTTTTGAGATCCCACCCACACGGGCCTTCACCTTCATCTGTCTACTCTCTGAAGGCATTTACGGGAAACCCCTGACACACCAACACTTGCGCCTATCTCACAAATCAAAGGCTACCTATTCTGGGGTAGGCATTGTGGCCCAGTAGGTTAAACACCACTTGGGATGCCAGCATCCCATACCAGAATGTTAGTTCAAGTCTTCGCTACTCCACTTCCAATCCAACTCCCTACTAATGCACCTGACAACATCTCAGCAAATGATGGCTCAAGAACTTTAGTCCCTGCCACACATGTGGGAAACCCAGATGCAATTCCTTGATCCTAGCTTTGGCTTCACCCCGCCCCAGCCACTACAGCCACTGAGGAATGAACCAGCAGATGGCAGATGGACCAGTCTGTGTGTGTATGTGTGTGTCTTCCTGTCACTGCCTTTCAAATAAATAAATGTATTTTTTTTAAAAAGTCACAGAACATTTTCAAAAAACAATAAATTGTGCTCTGTATTGAGCAGTAAAATTTCTTGTTGTTAAGAGGGTCTCTTTTTCTCCACCTAAAGACTTATCTGAAAGGCAGAGCGAGACAGCGCTTCCATCTGCTGGTTCACTCTCCAAATGACCACAACAGCCAAGGCTGAGTCAGGCCAAAGCCAGGAGCTTGAACCCATTTGGGTTTCCCACATGGGTGGCAGCAGCCCAAGCACTTGGGCCATCTTCCATTGTCTTCCTAGGCACCTTAGCAGGAAGCTGGATCGGAAGTGGAGCAGCCAGGATTGGAATGGACACTTCAATATGGGATGCTGGTGGCGTCACAAGCTGCCGCTTAACCTAAAGCACTACAACACTGACCCCTAATTGGCTTCTAAACTATGACAACCTCCTCCTCCCCCTACTTACCCTTTGGGATGGCCACTGAACTTGTCACAGAGTATCGTCACACGGTTGACTGAACCACAGCCATGAAAGTGAGCTTCCAGCTCTTCTGCGGTTGCACCATAGTCCACCTGAGGGAAGGGGGCACATTTCACAGGTACTGGGCAAACTCCTGTCTCCACAGGTACCCCACTCATACTGACCTCGGTCATCTATATACACCAAGGCACATTACATCTGGTCCTGTAAGAAACTAATGCTTCTTCCTCCCAACCCCACGGCCTTTGCTGAAGGCTCCATCCATTACCTTCTACATCCTTCCCAATCTACTCCCACACCCCAGACCACCACTTATCCCAGAGATGTGCCTTTCCAGATTAAATAACTCCCCAAAGAAACTATGCCCCATCTCCAATCAGAGCCCCAACGCATACATTGCCAACATAGATGGAACGGGCGTCAGCCTCCATCCTCTCCTCAATAGACATGATCACTGGGCCAGCTGTGAGGAAGAAAGTGAGAAAGTCTAAACCGTGCGTCCTCACTGGTCTAACACACACACTTCCACCACGGGCACCACCACTAAATAGAAGCCCAACAGTGAAGACAAAGGTTTCGGTCTGTTTGGTTCCCTGCAGCTCTCATTATCTACCACACAGTAGGTGTGCATTAAAGATTTGACAAATTAAGAATTTAATACAACCTTAAGAATCTTAGATAACAGGATAGGAGTCTCCCCACCAAGTCAAGTCCCTAGTGAACAGCTGCCGTTGAAACGCCTTGCACAGCAACAAATCAAATGGGCAGAGACTTGACTTTTCCATTGAAAAGCGGAAGACCCCTGAGCTGAGCAGTTTCTGAGAGGGGCTAACTGAAAAGGTAGGTCTGAAGGTCAAATGCCAGCTGGAAACCTCCAGAAAGACAGGGGCAGACTAAGAACAAAGAACACCACATTTACAGTGAGGACAAAGGGAGGCACAGACTACCACCACCAAAACACAGGTTTCGTCTCCCAAAGGTCAAGAGAACACAATGGACTATGACCGCAGCACCTGCCTAGAAACTGCTCAGCCAGGCAGCTTCAGGGTCCCGCGCCTGTGAAGCCGCGTTCTCCGTGCTCCCCACGACCCCCCCAACCCGGCGACCCCAGGCTGCACGTGCACTCGCCAGATGACTCACCATTGCCTGGAGGTGGACTCATATTCATCTGCTTCTCTACCTCGTTCTGCAGCTCTTTTAGCTTCTCAGCTTCCTCCTCCATCTCCCTGACTCGGGCTTTGATCGCTTCCAGCTCCTACAACGAGTGGGGAAGGTATGCAGAAGACCTTAAGGGGAATTACCGCAGGGGCTGTGCCCGGCGCTCGCTCGGCGCGTGGCTTCAGCCGTACTCGGCCATTTCCTCTGCCTCACGCGAGGATCACGACGAAGAAAACCAAACTACCTTCTCTAGGAACACCAGGCACCCATGACGCCCGAATCGACCCGGCCCGGTCCTTTGACACGACCGAGGACCCGTCCCCGGGCCAGCCCCAGCCACGTTATTCCCCGCCCAACCCCACCCCCCGCCTGCCTCCCGCTCGCCGGAGCTCTGGGCCTCCCGCGATCCGGCCCGCCGGCCTGCTCGCTCGCCCTCCTTCCCTCACCGGGTCCTCAATGGCGCTGTCCCCCGGGTCACCCTCGACCAGTCCCGGCTCCTCCTCCTCCTCCTGGTTGCCGGGGGCTCCCGAGCCAGGCCCAGGGCCCGGAGTTCCCGGGGGTGCGCGGGGCCGGGGCGGCTCCTCTTCGGGCTCGGGCTCTGGCAGCAGCTCCCCAGGCTCCAGTTCCTCAGACTCCAGGCCGTTCCCGTAGTCCCCTGCGCCCCCCGGGGCCCCCTCCCCGGCCTCCCCACCGGCCCCGGGCACAAGATGGCGCCGCCGCCCCGGCCCGGAGCCCCGACCGCCCGCAGCCCCCGCTGCTGCTGCCGCCGCCGCCGCCGCCGCCATCGCCGCTCAGACTGGGGCCCGCCGCCCGGCGATTGGAGAACTGCGCCGGCCACGCCGAGGGTTCATTAGTCAAGCATCCTGCCCGTCACCACGAGCTAGGACTCCATTGGGGAAGATTACTTGACAATCAAATAAGACCCCACCTCCAAGGCGGGGCCCTGCGCCAAATCTTCAAATCCTGGTAGGAGAAATGTCCGTCAATCAACACACGTCCCACCTCCTCTGGAGTCCTTAGGTAACAATACCATCAAGCTGTGACGACATTCCTGCTTCTCCCCCGCCTACGGGCGGGCCCACGAAGTATAGGACGCTCTGTGATTGGCCCCTGGCTAGGCGACTTGAAAGGACCAATCTTTTAATCGCCTTACTGCATTGGCCCAGTCTCAGATACCGATTGACTCGCGAGATTCGAAGGGCAGACGCCCGTTCCGTGACAGATGAACCTTGCCCTGAAACGTATTGATGGGCTTAAAGCTAAGGAAACCCGGGGTCACATGACTAATCTGTCCTTAGGGGGCCGCCATCTTGATACTGCTGCCCAGCTGATGAGCTGATGGAAAGCTGGGGGCTGAAACGGCGGCGATTTCTGGAAACTGGTCTCCTGACCAGAAAAACGCCAGGAAGGATGTTGCTGCGGAAACGGAGGTTCTGAGTAGAGCGCTCCACGAGGGAGCTGACTTTTGTCATCCATAGTATTAGCACCACTCTCCACCAGATGCCCTAAACCAGAAATTAGGGAAGAATTTTCACTCCACAGCTACCAGTCACGAGTAGTTCTTGCTTGACCCGTTTCTTCCCTTGCCTCAACTGTTAGCCCCGTTGCCTACAGGCTCTATTGGCTTCCAGGGTCACTCCTCTGTTATCTGCACCACCCGCACAGTGGTCTGGGTGTGTTGGCCGGATAGTCTCAAAAACTCTTCAGCCTGGCCTAAGGCGGCCCAGGACTTGACTCCTTTGTGAATGTTGTCTCCACTTTCCTCATTCCAGTGCGTGTGCCTGCATCTAGCTTGCCTGCGTACCTGCAGTCCCTCTTCAACCACACCGCCAAGCTTTCCTTTCCCTGTCAAGACAAGCAGGCCTTCCTCACTGTGAGCCTACGGCTTTCTGTTCTAACTATGATGTGAGACTCCTCTGTTGTCTGTACTGCCAGCACAGTGATCTGCGTGTGTTGGCCAGATAGTCTCAAAAACTCTTTAGCATGGCCTAAGGCGGCCCAGGACCTAACTATGATGTGAACGCCTGCTGATGAGTCACTGGATCTTATTTATCTTCACACCTCCACCGTGTATGCTTAGCACATAGTGTCACATGGTGTGTTTGTTGACTGATAGATGCATTGATTGGATATCCTGTTATCACCATCTTCAGCACTTTCCACCCTCTAGCTCTCCTTCAGACCCTAAAGGAGTCCCCTCTCTTCCAGGTTTCCACCGCAACCGCTGCCCCCGTAACATAAATGAGACTTGGTCCTGGAAGACACGACTGACACGTGTTAGCGGCGACCCTACACATTTATTAAGAAAGGAATGGCAGTGCTAAACTTGCAAGAGAACATTTTTGTAGACACACCAAACTAGGTTTGAGAGCCAGATTCACAGGAGCCCAACCAATAAGTAAAACAAGCACAGTTAAGGCAAGGAGATTTAAAAAAGAGATCCTATTGACAAACCAGTCAAAGGTGCCTCATTATACCCAAGTCTTCCCATCACTCCCACTTTATCTTGCAATTCCTTACCTCAGATACCGGGGAAGCTGGAGCAGAGTCATAGTTGAAAATTTTTTTCAGCAAATTCATAATCCATTTCAGCTTCAGTGATCTGGGAGAACTAAAGTTGAGTATTGAAAGCAAGCTCTAAATAATTCAGATCTAGGACTGGTATAGCAGATTAAAGTGCCTCCTGCAATGCCAACATCTTATGTATGTGCCAGTTCAAGTCCTGGCTGCTCCACTACCAATCCAGCTCCCTATTAATGTGCCTGGGAAAGCAGCAGAGGATGGCCTAAGTGCTTGGGCCCCTGCACTCACATGGGAGACCCAGGTGGAGTTCCTGGTTCCTGGTTTCAGCCCAGCCCGGTCCTGGCTGTTGTGGCCATTTGAAGTGTGAACCAGCGGATAGAAGATGATTCTCTGTCTCTCCCTCTCTCCCTGGAACTCTGTCTTTCAAATAAGTAAATCTTTTAAAAAATAAAATAAATGAGTCAGATCCCTGGAAGAAAGGTCTTCTATATGGATCCTAACTTAACCATATTTGAGTGTTTCCTTTGTAGCTAATTTCATCAAGGCAGCTAAAGGAAATGTGATTTTAAAAAATGTCTTTGAATCTGACTTTTGTTGAGCACTTGATTTTCTAACAGGCACTGTTCATTATATCTCACTGAATCTCATAAAACATGATCAAGTAAATATTTACAACCATAACCTTTTTGAGGGAAGAAGAAAAGGGTTTAAAGAAGTAAAATAATTTGCCCAAGTCATTGAGCTAACTAGAAGTATGCAGGGAATTCAAGGGCAGTTGTCAAAGTTAGATCAAAATTAAGGTCTGCTTTAACACACCAAAATTACACAAATTATGTATGTATGACACTGACTACTGGAATAAGACTAAATTCCAACAAGAGACAAAAGTTTAAGTGTCCTATATGCAAAGATCATAACCTATTGAAAGGTTTATAGTGTGTGATAAACATACAAAAATAACTTGTCAGGCCAAAGAAATAGAATGTAAAATTATATACAAAGTATTACTACAAGTATGCACATCTGATTTTTAAAAAGAACAACTGGAGCATGGGGAGACAAAAAAAATAAAACAATGCAATCTATTTTATTTTTTGGTAATATGTGCCAAAAGCATTTAAAATGTTGGGATTCTTAACCCAATAATCCTATTTGTTATAATCCCTTCTAAATAATCTATTCTAAATAAGTAAGGGGAGGGGCCAGCGCTGTGTTGTAGCGGGTGAAGCTGCCTCCTGGGGCGCTGGTTCGAGTCTTGGCTGCCCCACTTCCCATCCAGCTCTCTGCTATGGCCTGGGAAAGCAGTAGAAGATGGCCCAAGTCTTTGTGCCCCTGCACCCCGTAAAGACCCAGAAGAAGCTTTTGGCTCCTGGCTTCAGATCCACACTGCTCCAGCTATTGCGGTCATCTGGGAAGTGAACCAGTAGATGGAAGACCCCTTTACCTCTACTTCTCTCTTTGTGTAACTCTTTCAAATAAAAAATAAATCTTAAAAAAAAAAAAGTAAAGGACTGGCTACTCTGTCTCCAACCCAACTTTCTGCTAATGTGCCTGGGAAGACAGTAGAAGATGGCCCTGGGCCCCTGCCATCCATTTGGGAGACCTGGATCGAGGTTCTGGCTTCTGGCTTCAGTCTGTCCCAGCTCTGGCTGTTTGCATCCATTTGCAGAGAAACCAGCAGATGGAAGATTTCCCTTACTCTGTCTCTGTCTGTTGCTCTGCCTTTCAAATAAACAACCAATAAAATAAAATAGTAATCTAAAAAGTGAATATGGGCTGGCGTTGTGGTGCAGTGGGTTAATGCCCTGGCCTGAAGCGCTGGCATCCCATATGGGCGCCGGTTTGAGACCCGGCTGCTCCACTTCTGATCCAGTTCTCTGCTATGCCTGGGAAACCAGTAGTAGATGGCCCAAGTCTTTGGACCCCTGCTCCCTCGTGGGAGACCAGAGGAGGCTCCTGGCTCCTGGCTTCTGATCAGCACAGCTCCAGCCAT
This sequence comes from Oryctolagus cuniculus, assembly GCF_964237555.1. Classification (NCBI taxonomy): domain Eukaryota; kingdom Metazoa; phylum Chordata; class Mammalia; order Lagomorpha; family Leporidae; genus Oryctolagus; species Oryctolagus cuniculus. The sequence goes on from NC_091443.1 coordinate 51,721,413, forward strand.
CGCAGCCAATTGGGGAGTGAACTATCAGATGGAAGACCTCTCTTTCTCTCTCTCTCTCTCTCTCTCTCTTTGCCTCTCCTCTCTCTGTGTAACTCTTTCAAATAAATAAATCTTTAAAAAAAACTTAAAAAATAAAAAGTGAATAAACATTTTTGTTAAAGATGTTTTTTAAAGTGAAAAAAATAAACAACTTAAATGTACAAGTGGGCTTTCAAATTATTATACATGTGAAATTTTATGCAGTTACGCTTTCAAAATGTTTTAAAGACAAAAAATGCTTGCAATATAATGGTAAGCATAATTGGTGGCATACAAAATTCTATATACAATATGACCATAAAATAAAAGCATACATAAAACACTGGAAAGAAATATGCCAAGCTGTTAACAGGAGTTCTTTCTGTGTAGTAGGGTTATGGTTTTCTTTTCTACACTTATGTTAAAAAATCATTCCAGTTTTCAAACTTTCAGTTTGAACTTAGCAGTCATGATTACTTTTATCAAAGAAGCAAACATGCTTAAAAGGATGTTTGAATGGTGTTTTATAAAGTCAGAGCCTTTCTGTATATAAACATAATTGAAAATGAATCTTGATGTGAATGGAAGGGGAGAGGGAGCGGGAGATGGGAGGGTTGTGGGTGGGAGGGAAGTTATGGGGGGGAAAAAGCCATTGTAATCCATAAACTGTACTTTGGAAATTTATATTTACTAAATAAAAGTTAAAAAAAAATAAATAAAGTCAGATCCTACTACATGGTAAAAGGCAGGGATATCATCTTAATTATATTTGTATTCTCTTAACTTATCACTCCATAAACACTAACTGAATGGTTTTTTTTTTTTTTAAGATTTATTTATTTATTTACTTGAAAGGCAAAGTTACAGAGGCAAGGCAGAGGCAGAGAGAGGTCTTCCATCTGCTGATTCACTCCCCAGTTGGCCAGAACAGCCAGAGCTGAGCTGATCCAAAGCCAGGAGCCTGGAGCTTCTTCCAGGCCTCCCACGCAGGTGCAGGGGCCCAAGGACTTGAGCCATCTTCTACTGTTTCCCAGGCCATAGCAGAGAGCTGGATCAGAACTGGAGCATCCAGGATTTGAACCGGTGCCCATATGGGCTCCCAGTACTGCAGGTGGCGGCTTTACCCAATATACCACAGAGCCGGCCCTTGAATGGTCTTATTTAATATCTTGCCTATTTTGTAGACAATACAAAAGAGAAGATTTCTCCTCTGAGAACAAACTTTTTAAATCATTTCTTTGTCCACTTGAAAGGCAGGGCGACAGAGAGCACTTCCAGCAGCTGATCCATTTCCCAAATGCCCACAAGCAGTGAGGTCTGAGCCAGGCCCTAGTGAGGCCAAAGCTAGGAGCCTAGAACTATATCCAGGTCTCTCAAGCGGCTGGCAGGGACCCAAGTACTGAGCCATCATCTGTTGCCTCCCAGGGTGCATCAGCAGGAAGCTGGATCACCAGCAGAGCAGCCAGGACTCCAACTGTTACTCCCATATGTGATGTGGGTGTGCCAAGCAGTGACTTATTACCAACCCCAGTGCACAACAATGGCACCTGAGAAACAAATTAGTGTGGGATTGTCTGAGCTTCACCATTACAAGTATAAATAGAGAACCATGGAGTTTGAGAAAAGCTGAAACTCCTATGATACTGCACCCCAGAAGTGGGCAAAATGCAAAGTTGAGAAAAGGAAAATTAAGCAGTAGAAATGTCTGAGGCACCTCCAGTTCTGTCCAGAGGGACATTTTCTCAGTAGACAACAGACATAGTTGGGTTCTTTATAACTCCTGCTTTGCAATGTTTATAGACTGCAATAATTCTCTGATCTAGACCTACACCATGTAACATGGTAGTCATTGGTTATAAATGGCTGTTGAGCACTGGAAATGTGACCAGTCCAGTCTGAGACATGCTGGAAGTATAAAATACACATCAAATTTTGAAGACTCAGAAGGAGAAAGAGAATGTGAAATAACATATTAGTAACTGTTTAATATTAATTAAATTTTGAAATAGAGTTTTTTATATAATGGACTAAGTAAATATTATTAACATTAATTTTGGAATGGGGGTTTAGTGATTAAGAATAGTTTCACCTGTGGCCCACATCAAGTGTCCAGGTTCAATTCCTGGCCCCTGACCCCAGCTTCCCGCCACTGCAGAGCCTGGGAGGCAGCTGTGATGGCTCAGGCCGTTGGGTTCCTGCCACTGATGTGTGAGATCTAGATGGAGTTTGCCAGGCCTAACCCCAGCCACTGCAGGCATTTGGGGCGTGAACAGCATATGAGCTTTCTCTTTCTGTTTCTGTCTCTCAACACAATTAAAAATAATATAGGATTAGTTTTCCCTATTCTTTTTGCTTTTTTAATGGAGTTAACTAGGAAACGGAAAGCTTCATGGCGGCTTGCAGTACATTTCTGTTCGAGCCTTTTCTATTTACTTACCTCAGTTTTGGAGCAGATCCCAATTATCTTCCACTGTAGCTCCCTCAGTCTGCCCTGGCATGGCAGTGGGGTAGCCATTTAAATGCAAAGGAGGCTCAGCTGGGTTGCTTCATTGCCAATCTGCTTGAGTAACTTTTTAAAAGCTTTATTCCTGAAACACTTGTTTTAACAAATTGTACCAGAAATATGTATTCATGATCCAAAAAAATCAGAAGATATTGACAAAAGAAGAACAAAATCAAATCTCCCTTAAAATCTACCACCCGGAAATAATCCCTGATGATACGTGAGCATACAGCATTCCTGAAATTTTGAATTGCAAATATAGAGAAAGGCACAGAGAAACATATATTTTAGCAAAATGGGCTTGAATTATTTTTTTACGCAATAAAATACAAAAATATCACTTTGTGTCAATATTTTTCCTATTTTATTTTTCACAGTTTTACTCAAAAGTGACCCGAATGGGTGGATGTTGTGGCCCAGCAGGTTAAGCTGTTGCTCGGGGTGGCTGCATCTCATATTGGAATGCCTGGGATCAAGCCCACCTCTGCCCCCGCTTCTGATCCAGCTTCCTGCTAAGGTGCTTGGGAGGCAGCAGATACTGACCCAAGTATTTAGGTCCCTGACATTCACATGAGAGACGGGGATGGAGCTCCTGCTCCTGGCTTTAGCACAGAGGGTAAAGCCACCAACTAGGATGCCAGCATCTCATATGGATCAAGTCCTGGCTGCTCCTCTTCTGATCCAGCTCTCTGCTATGGCCTGGGAAGGCAGTGGATGATGGCCCAAGTGCTCAGGCCGCTGCACCTGCGTGGGAGACCCAGAAGAAGCTCTTGGTTTCAGCCTGGCCCAGCACTGGCAATTGCAGCCATTTGGAGAATGAACCAGTGGATGGAAGACTTCTCTCTCTGCAGCTCTACCTCTCAAATAAATAAATAAATCTTTTTTTTAAAAAAAAGATTTATTTATTTATTTATTTGAAAGTCAGAGTTACACATAGAGAGGAGAGGCAGAGAGAGAGAGGCCTTCCATCCACTGGTTCACTCCCCAATTGACCACAATAGCCGGAGCTTTGCTGATCTGAAGCCAGGAGCCAGAAGCCTCCTCCAGGTCTCCCACGCGGGTGCAGGGGCCCAAGGCCTTGGGCCATCTTCCACTGCTTTCCCAGGCCATAGCAGAGAGGGATATGGGATGCCGGTGCTTCAGGCCAAGGTGTTAACCCGCTGTGTCACAGTGCTGGCCCCAATAAATAAATCTTTAAAAAATTAAAATAGAGCCAGCGCCGCGGCTCACTAGGCTAATCCTCCGCCTTGCGGCGCCGGCACACCGGGTTCTAGTCCCGGTCGGGGCGCCGGATTCTGTCCTGGTTGCCCCTCTTCCAGGCCAGCTCTCTGCTGTGGCCAGGGAGTGCAGTGGAGGATGGCCCAAGTACTTGGGCCCTGCACCCCATGGGAGACCAGGAGAAGCACCTGGCTCCTGCCATTGGATCAGCGCGGTGCGCTGGCCGCGACGGCCATTGGAGGGTGAACTAACAGCAAAGGAAGACCTTTCTCTCTGTCTCTCTCTCTCACTGTCCACTCTACCTGTCCAAAAAAAAAAAAAAAAAAAAAATTAAAATAGGGGCTGGCGCTGTGGCACAGAGGTAAAGCCACCACCTGTAGTGCCAGCATCCCCATATGGGTGCCGGTTTGTGTCCCAGCTGCTCCACTTCCAATCCAGCTCTCTGCTATGGCCTGGGAAAGCAGTGGAAGATGGCCCAAGGCCTTGGGCCCCTGCACCTACGTGGGAAACCTGGAAGCAGTTCTTTGCTCCTGGCTTTGGATTGGCACAGCTGCGGCTGTTGTGGCCAACTGGAGAGTGAACCAGCGGATAGAAGACCACTCTCTCTCTGCCTCTCCTTCTCTCTGTGTGTAACTCTGACTTTCAAGTAAAATAAATACATCTTTAAAAAATTAAAATAAAATCTTTCCTGTGTCCATATTTAAGGCAGCCTTCAAGTTTTCAAAGGAACTGTTATTAAGTAAAAATACAGGATACCTACAATCCATCCATTTGCTAGCAGTTCTAACTACCTGTTGCCCAACTTTCTCAAAAGTGTCATTTGGAGAAACAGCCTTGGTGCAGAATGGTCTGCGGGAAACAAAACCCCCGTCCCTTTAGACAGGGTAAAGACCAGTCCCGCGTTCATGCAGAGAGAGGAGCTCAGGGCAGCATACTTGAGCTACACGTGAAGCACCCCAAGGAACAGGCGAGGACCCTCAATCCCAGGGCGGTGCAGATCTCAGCCTCACCTTGCTATCCAGTGCTACGGAGGGGTCGCCCATCGCACCACTCGGTGTCTCAGCAAAGCTGCCACACTCTGCGCCCCTCGTGAGTAACAGACAGGCTCTTATAAAGCCCAAGAGCAGCGTGACTCGCACAGTGTTCTCCCCTCTGCTTTTGCTGCCAAGAAGCTCAGAGCTGAAACCATAGCCTTGCTTTAGTATCTGGGGATCCTACACATAGAATGCTTTAGAGTGCACTAATTTTCCTTTTACTGTCATCAACTATTAACAATCCAATTTCCCCTCGACTGGCTGCTGTTTTTGTTTTTTGTGTAGTACTGTAAGGTAATGCAAATGCTTGTTGGAAATAAGCAAAAAGCAATCAATCATTAACTTAACCTTACTGTGGTGGAGATAAATGCCCATCATTCCTGAAGATCTTAACTACTGCCCTCTAATCCCCCTTCCCTAGAAGTTCAGCAAACCACTCTCTGAAACATGGCTTCCTGGGGCTGGCACTGTGGTGCCATAGGCTGAGCGTCCGCCTGCGGCACTGGCATCCCATGTGAGCAACAGTTCGAGTCTCGGCTGTTCCACTTCCGATCCAGCTCTCTGCTGTGGCCTGGGAAAGTGGTGTAAGATGGCCCAGTCCTTGGGCCCCTGCACCCACATGGGAGACCCGGAAGAATCTCCTGGCTCCTGGCTTCAAATTGGTGCAGCTCCGGCTGTTGTGGCCATTTGGGGAGTGAACCAGCGGATGGAAGATTTCTCTCTTTCTCTGTCTCTCCCTCTGTAACTCTCCCTCTCAAATAAATAAATAAATCTTTTAAAAAGAAATACATCTTCCTCTGTAGATTTTTCTACAGGGAGGAATAGAAAGGCAACTATATTTCTCACAATGTAACACATAAACCCAAATATACTGATTTATTGTACTACATTGTAGAAAGAGTTCCCACTTGAAATTTAAAATTAGGATCACTATTCCTGTCAGACATGATTTGTATATGGTCCTTAGAGTTACAGGGACGGATGGAATGTTCTTGGAGATTCCATCCGATTTAGCAGTTTGCATCAAAATGGCTGGAGCCATTTCTTAGGCAACCAGGAAAGGCAGCAGGGACTCCATTTTTGAAGTCTAGAGTAGGCATCATGAGATCAGGGAAAACTGGCCATTCCCACACACATGTCTGAGGTTGAACCACAACTGGGGACTTGATTGTTATCACACAAAGATTCTGGGTAGGCTTTCTTTGTTTTGCTTTGTGCTTGTGGCAGGCCCGAAGCACCATCTACACAGCCCCCACCCCCGAAGCATGCTTGGGTTGGGACAGACAGAGCTCTTGTCTGGGCATTTGGCCAGGGTAGGGGTGGGGTGAGGAGGATGGGGACTCAACTCTGATTTGTTGCTTTTTTTTTTTTTCTTTAAATTTTCTCAACACTTTCCCAATGCCCAGTTACTTTAGTTCTTGCCCTTCCAGGGTCAGGAGGAGATGACTGGATTCAGGAATGTTCAGGCCCCAGGCTGTGTCGTTAGAAGTCACAAACCCTGTTCAGTCCTTTTCTCATTAAACTTCTGGGCTTTATTTATTTATTTTTTTAATACGATCATTACATATTACACAAAAATAAAAGTCAAATGAACTTGGTATTTATAAATTATTAAATAAAAATACAGGAATATATCTTTATATTTATAGAGCTTTTTCTCTTCTTCTAAACTAACCAAATCTGTTCTCCTGCCGTCTGATGATTTAAAAAAGTAAAATAGTGTGTGTGTGCCCTAGAGTAAGTGGAGAGTGGGATCAGTCATCGCAGCACCCAGCGCCCTGCTCGCGTTCCTTCCCTGGCCTACGCAAAATCCCTATTTGTCCCTCCGGGCTCTGGAGAGCAAGAAAAACCCCCTTTATCTTTTTCATCTTTGAAAAAATGGCAATTACATTGATTTCCCTTATTAAAAAAAAAAAATGGATTTAAAAATGGGGAGCCATACTCAGCCTTCTTGGCCAAGAGCGAATCCCAAGCAACGATATGGCTCTAGACGAGTCCCTGGTTTTCCCTGACAGAAGTCTCTGGGGTTCCCATTGCCCTCACGCTAGGACGGGCAGGACGGGTCAAAACTGCCCGCTGTGGCCCCGCTCGGCCCCTGCTTCTGGGAATCCAGACCGAGCCCTCGGCCACTCCATCCACCCGCACACGAGGGCCTCGGAGCAGGGCATTTTGGGTAACCTGACTGTGGTCCCTGCTGCTGCTGCTTGCTACAAGGTCCCCAGCGATGCGAAGGGGCTAGGCGTCCTGCAGTGGGGCAGGAGGGTCTGCCCCAAACCTGGGGGAGCACAGACTCTGATTTGGAACCCATGGTCTAGCCAGTGGTTTTCCAACTTTCTTCTTTTCTTTCAGCAGCAAACCCCTTAATGCAAATAAAATCTTACCCTGAACCCCGATACGTAAGACAGCTACAAGGGGAGCTGTTCTGTTTGAGGGCAAATTGCACAGCCTGCTCAGCCCCCCCACCTCCTTGCTCTCCTCACGGACTCCTGAGGCAACCCCTAGGACACTTCAAGACTCTGCCAAGCAGTTTGAAAACCACTGGCCTAGTCTGTCCTGAGCAAGTCAGAGACCCCACCCCCACCCCACCCCACCTGCTCGCCACAGACCAGCTCTGAGCTTCTGGGACCAGCAGACTCACAACAGATCAAGTGGCACGTGCAGTCGACCACCTCCCCTAGAAACACCATTGAAAGTGCAGCCCTCAGAATCAAAAGTCTGGAGTAAACACCTGAGGCCGATTTGGTCCCACATTCTAGCGGGTACAACTCTGTCGCCACATTCTGGGACCAAGTGAGACTCTCCAAGATGAGTCAACCGTGGTCTAGCTAAGCCCCTCAGAGCTCAGGGTCACGGGCAGGGCTCTGATACACTGTGTCTGAAGCCAGCATTGGAGAGCAGCGATTCTAGCACCACCGAAAGTGCAGCAGTGAGGTCTGGCTCAGGGCATGCAGCTGGAGTGAATAGTTCCTTTCTCAAAAAGCCAAAAATAAAAAAATAAAAAACAAAAACAAAAACAAACAAACAAAACCCCTATAATCTGAATCTGTTCCCGAGGACTGGGACTTCTGAAGTGAGCATCCTCAGATCTGAGCTTCAGACAAGGAACACCCATGCAAATAGCCTGGCTTCCAGGAAAACAAACGCTTCTCGGTCCTGGTGGCTGCCCTAGAACCCACACACCTGGCCCTGCTCAAGCAGCAGCCACAGAGCCCACCACACAGACGAGGCCAGTCACCGAGTCCCTGTCACCCTCCTACCCACGGGGTTCAGAGCTGGAATGGCCCCCTTGAGGCGTCAGCAGTCCTGGTGAGACACAGCATGGGACCCAGACTGTATTCCAGATCAGCATTTCTGTCCAAATCCTCAGAAAGAAAAATCAGAGCCCCAATTTGGAGTTGAAATTTGGGTTCGGGGTCCCAGAGACAGAGACCACTACAGGCACTACTGTGCCCCAGAGAGAGGGGACAGTAGCAGGCAGGTCCAGCTACTGAAACCCTCCCCTCCCCCAGGCTCCACAGCCCTGCCCTTTGCTCAGAGCCCAGTGCGATGCACAACCAAGGGGGATGATGAAAGAACAAGGTCGGCTGCAGAGCTGCTCTCTCCTGCCCAGCCCGGCCAAGGACTTTCTGCAGAGACCAGTCAGAGCCTTCCCTCTGGATACAGTGTTTCTTCTCCCTTGGCCTTGAGACATCAGAACAAGAGGAGGGCGGAAAGGAGGACCAGAGGAGGGACTGAGAATTGCTTCCCCTCCGCCTGCCCCTTTCTTGCAAGAGGGAATGTTTTCTTCTTGAAGAATCCCACCACCATCAGAGGACACAAGCAAGCCCAGCGTGCACATGCGCACACGTGCACATGCACACACATGTCCAAGCAGCCCGGGATCCCAGCCACCTCTACCGGACACCTGAGAACCCGAAGCTTCCATTCCAAAGGGATGTGCCTGCTATGTTCCCCAAATGCCACTCATCCAATGGAGACACAACTCCTTAGACGAGTCTACTTTGCTCAGGGCTGCAAGCCAAGCTCCAGGTAGCTGCCTGTGTGCACACCTCCAGTATAATCCCTCCCAGCTCCCCTACCCTGGAATCACTCCATCTCCTGGCCCACGACCATCCCCAAACCTTCCCCACTGTCTCCAGCCCACGCTTCCATCTGCCCAGCCTCCTCAGCTCCCTCACGCACCATCCTGCCCCTGCCCATCCCACGTCGATCCATTCACCCCACTTCCTCCAAGGGTGTTTCTCGGTCCTGTTCCTGCTCTCTTGGCCCCCAGCCACACCTGGCCCCACCTGGCCCCGGACATTCTCATTTGCTAGCAAAAAAGGCCCCTACAGTTACCAGGGCCCCCAGTGCCACGGCCCCCGTCAGCACTGTCCTCACTGACGCCCAGGTCCCCTCCCGCAGACGCCGCGCCTCCTCCAGGGCCCGATCCCCGTACAGAGCTGTGAACTCCGCCTGTGGGAGAGAAGGGAAGTAGAAGAGAAAGAAGGAGAAAGGGGTGTCAGGAGAGGAAAGAATAGAGAGAAAAAGAGAGGAAGGGTTCCAGTTCCATCCACTGGGAGCACTCCCCCACACCCAGCTCCTCTCCGGCCAAAGCTCTGCCGACTGCAAGCCTCTCTGATCCACCCAAGAGCACCCCACCCCCACCCCCACTCCAGCCCAGCCCAGAGCGCCCGGCTCATTCGCCTTCGCTGCCTCAAGCAAACCCCATCTTTTCCTTGGTGAAAAATTCTGCTTGGACCTGGCATCCTGTGCCAAAGCTTGCCTGACTGTCCGTCCCGGACCCTCCCCGCCTCCCACACGACGTGGATTCGGGTCCTGACACCTCCTCCCTGCAGGCACTCCTTGGGTACTGTACGTTCCGTTCTCTGCTGGGGACCCAGAGCCACCCCCGCCCAGTGATTACTGCACAGCAGCCCTGGAGTATAGAAGCGTAATGTCCACCGTGAGGGCGTCTCTCGGTCTGATCCCACCCACGCGTGGAGACTCAGCCCCCATGCCTCCTTCCCGGCCCAGCTGCCCCAGCCTCCAGTGGGAGCCCCCATCTGCCCCCCGGGAGAACAGCTTTGCCAAGGAGTGTGTACAATAGCAATGGAGAAGCTCCTTACCCAGCCCCCGGTGCTGTGGATCCAGCCGGCCAGCTGCGTCTCCAGGTAGGTCACCATCCACTCCTGCACTTGTCCCACCAGGGGCTCCATCTCCTTGTTGACGCTCTCAGCACACAGTGCGGCCCCAAAGGCAAAGAAGGCCACCACGCGGCCCCAGTTGGGACCCCTTTGGAAAAGTTCATCGCAGACCTGGGTGAAGCTCTGCTGTGCTGAGCCTGGGGTCACATGCAACTGAGCGGCCAGGTCGGAGAAGTTTTGCCGGAAGCGGGTCTCGAACTCATCTCCGGCTGCCCGCATGGCTTGGTGCAGCGGGTTAGCTGCCGGGCCCTCTCCAGGGCCAGCCCCACAGACATAACCCTTCTGCCTCAGCTTGTAGCCTACAAAGTCGGCCACCAGAGCCCGTGTGTCTGGGGCTGAGGCTGGGGTCGCCATCCGGGCGGCTGTAAGAGGCAAGGATGAAAGACCGGCATGAATATCGGGAATATGTAGACAGAGGCTCAGAGGGACATCTCGGGCCTGGCCAACTCAGTGAGCCCAGGACGGGGACGAAGCAAATGTTCAGAGACCACTGTGGGGGGGCGGGTAGGGAGAGATGAGAGCAAGGGGCATTAAGTCATGGTGCTGGGCCAGGGCTCCAGGGACTGCTGGCCAGTACATTCATAAGGGCCAAATTATACATAAAGCAAGTCTATCCGACTTCAAAAATACTTTAGATTCTTTTCATAAGACAACACCAGTTCTATGTCACCCCCGCAACATCACCCCCCAACACACACACGGCCCGCCAGTACAAACCTTCCTGGCTAGGGTAAGGGGCTCAGGACCTCCCCAGAAGCAAGATGTGAGGATGTTGGCAGAGGCAGAAGATGGGGAGGAGGCAGGGGCTGAAGAGGAAGGCAGGAGAGGCAAAGGGCTGCCCGGGACAGGGCACGGAAAGGGAAACTCACCCAGCCTGGATGGCAGCGCTTAGGACCCAGCACCGGTGGCAAGGAGCCCCCAGCTGGGGCCTTTCATCCTCCCGGCCAGCGTGGCGCCCTGGAAAGGGGAGGGGGAGATCAGAAGCCGGCAGGGAAGGCCAGGGACCGCGGTCTGGCCTGGGAAGGGCAGGTGCTGCAGCTCCTGGGACTGGGCCCCGGCCTCCAGCTCGCCAGCTGTGTGGCCGAGTCCATGTTTAATGACTGTCCTCCGGGAAACCCAGGGCCAAGGGCTTCCTGCCGACACCAGCTCCAGTCCTGGCTCCCCCGAGGGCAGCCCAAAGGCCCAGCTCCTCCCTTACCCCCACCCTCAGCCTGTCTCCAACCCCGCCCGCCTGCCTGCCAGGTTGGGGATCTCACGGGTCAGGCCGCGGCCGGGATCCGGGCCGTTTCCTGGTGCAGGAGCTGGGAGGGAGGGAGAGAGGGAGGAAGGGAGGGAAGGAAGGAGGGAGGAGAAAGGGGGGTGGCAGGAAGGAGGGCCCGGCGCCGGGTGATGATGGGGCCCAGAGATGCGTCCAGAGAGAGGGGCGGGGCCGGGACGCAGGCCTGGGAAGGGCCACAGCTAGGGAAGAGAGAGGGCCGCTGAAAGGCAGAAAGGGGCCGGACAGAGCAGGCACCGTGGGCCTAGCTGGGCTTCTGAGCCCCGTGAACTGCCCAATGCAGTGCCCTGCGCCTGGGGACATCGCAGAGCGAATCCAGCATTTGCAGAAGGTCTGTGCCGTTCCAGGTACTTGTGGAACTTTTCCAGCCTGCACTGTGTGCCTGGGAAGGAAGAGCAGCCCCCACCACGCTGGGAACTGCCTGGCTGTGGTGTGCCTCACCTTGGTGAGCTTGCAGACATCACAGGGACACCAGACCTTTCCCACTCCTCTCCAGCCCCACGACCTTGAACCAGTGCTCTCTCTTTGAGGGCTGGGGCTTCCGGGAGCCTGGACACGGATAGCCAGTGGTTCCTGCAGGTACTCTCTCTACATCTTCTCCTTCTGTACTCCGATGGATTTTTTTGTCGATTATTATTATTATTTTTTTTACCCAACACATGAGCTCACGTTCTTCACTATGAGAAACATCACACAATAAAGAAGTAGAGTATTAAAACACGAGTTCTCAACTATGTGAATATAGACACACGCACACCCACCACACAAGTCCACCTCTCTCCTTGCAGGCTGACAATGCTAAAAGGCATGTTTATCATTCCAGATCTCGTGTGTGTGTGTGTGTGTGTGTCTTACACATGCCCATGTGTGTATATAGAACCTGAAGCCATCATAAAGGCACCATACGCACCTTGACCCAGCCCTTCCTTGGTCTCCTTGGAGCTGACAATTCCTTGAACTCTTCTTGTGCTTGCTGAGAGCCCTGACCAAAGGCCAGAAAGAGGCAACTCAGTTCCTCTCCCTTTTTTTTAATTTTTTTTATTTTTTTGACAGGCAGAGTGGACAGTGAGAGACAGAGAGAAAGGTCTTCCTTTGCCATTGGTTCACCCTCCAATGGCCGCTGCGGCCGGCGGGCTGCAACCGGCGCACCGCGCTGATCCGAAGGCGGGAGCCAGGTGTTTCTCCTGATCTCCCATGCGGGTGCAGGGCCCAAGCACTTGGGCCATCCTCCACTGCACTCCCTGGCCACAGCAGAGAGGTGGACTGGAAGAGGGGCAACTGGGACAGAATCCGGCGCCTCGACCAGGACTAGAACCCGGGGTGCTGGCGCCACAGGTGGAGGATTAGCCTATTGAGCCGCGGCGTTGGTCAGTTCCTCTCTTTTTCTATTCCTTTTGCTTCTACTTCCAGTCCAAGCCTTGGTATTCCCATCTGCCTTTATGGTCACTAGAGAAGCAAATTTTTTTCTGTAGCCATAGTGGTAACAACACATTTTGAGAACTTATTAGGTGCTAAGTGCTTTCCTTACATGTATAGCATTTTATCCTCACCCCAGTCCATATGCAGCTGCACGCCCAGTGTATGGGTAAGGAAACAGAGGCTTAGAGAGGTTAATTTGCCCAGAGCTGCAAACCGCTCAGCAAACCTGGTATTCAAGCTAATTCTGTCTGACCTGAAAGTCTGTCTGTGTTACTTTAAGATCACCTCTTCCCTTCAGGTTGCCAGGTTCTCGTAGTCTGAATCCACAACCTTTATGAGTCCACCCTCAGCTGCTGCCTCTGTTCCAAAGGCACAGCTTCTCTACTCCTTTACAGCTGTCTCTTTTCAACCACCCTCATTTCCTCTTTGCTCTTGGGCCAATCATTCTGGCAAGGTTGCCGCCTTCTTTAAAGAAAGACCTAGTCTAGGCTTTTATTTCAAACCTAGCTTTTTCCAAGAAATTTACTTGAACCAAAAAACCATTTTGTTATTTCAAGTAAATATCCTAAAAGATGCAAACATGTACATCTACTTCTTTTTTTTTTTAAAGATTTATTTATTTGACAGGCAGAGTTACAGATAGTGAGAGACAGAGAGAAAGGTCTTCCTTCCGTTGGTTCACTCCCCAAATGGCTGCTACGGCAGGAGCTGCACCGATCTGAAGCCAGGAGCCAGGTGCTTCCTCCCGGTCTCCCGTGTGGGCACAGGGGCCCAAGCACTTGGGCCATCCTCCACTGCCTTCCCAGGCCACAGCAGAGAGCTGGACTGGAAGAGGAGCAACGAGGACTAAAACCAGCGCCCATATGGAATGCCGGTGCCGCAGGCAGAGGATTAACCTAGTGCACCACAGCGCTGGTCCCCCCCCCTTTTTTTTTTAAATAAAGATTTATTTATTTACTTGGAAGTCAAAGAGAGAGAGAGAGAGAGAGAGAGAGAGGTCTCCCATCCGCTGGTTTACTCCCCAGTTGGCCACAATGACCGGAGCTGTGCCGATTCAAAGCTAGGAGCCAGGAGCTTCTTCCAGGTCTCCCAAGTGGGTGCAGGGGCCCAAGGACCTTGGGTCATACTCCACTGCTTTCCCAGGCCATAGCAGAGAGCTGGATCGGTAGAGGAGCAGCCAGAACTCAAACCAGCGCCCATATGGGATGCGGGCACTGCAGGCGGCGGTTTTACCCACTACACCACAGTGCTGGTCCCAGCATTTATTTCTAAGCTCCTTAAGAGCACGAGCTGAATTTTATTCACTTTTATGTCCTCATGGCCCAATAGGCTCTTTGTAAATGTTGATGTAATGACTCAGTCAATGTCTCTGGCCAGTTATTGAGCAGGTTCAACCAGACATTTGAAGATTACTGCAGCGGCTGTTTAAGAAGAAATGACTGGTTTGGAATTAAAGTTTGGTGTGTATTTGAGCAGTCGGGAGAACACAGCTGTGGGACCAATGCAACTTACACCAAAGCTACTTACCTCAAGGATTGTCTCTCACTACACCACAGAGCTAAGAGATGGCACCTTAACCTGTGGACAAGGCAACAGGGCCTTTTTGGAAAACCTGAGAACCCAGCCTTGAACCCGATCCATTTTACTTCAATGACACATCTTTGTTATCAGAGAACATTTTAAACTGCTTGACTATAACATAAACTAACATATGATTTTGTAAAATATTTATTTGATAAAGTAGAGCTACACAGAGGGAGAGGCAGAGAGACCTTGTATCCACTGGTTCACTATCCAAATGGCCATAACTGCCGGGGCTGGGCCAAGAGTCCAAAGCTCCCTCCAGGTCTCCCATGTGAGTGCAGGGGTCTAGGCACTGGGCCATCTCCAGTGCTTTCCCAGGTACATTAGCAGGGAGTTGGGTAAGGAGTGGAGCAGCCTGGACTGGAACCTGCACCCACTTTACCCACTACACCACAATACCAGCCCCATAAACTAGTATATGATTATTTTATATGTAAGTTAGGATAATATGTTCATGGATTTTTATATGTTTAAAATACAAAACTCAATGTCACTTTAAAGATAACTACTGGTTAAACAGCATTCCTGGTGTAAAAATGCAGGCAGGAGTGAAATGTACAATAATAAATGGGATGGTGTATGTCTCACTGTTTTCAATTTAGTCACTTGTGACTTTATAATTTATCCTGCTGCTTTAACTTCTGAATTTTCATCTCTAAAGTTATCCATTTTAATACTCTGGAGATGTTAAATTTGATTATTGAATGTCTTTTAAAATATTTTTGTTTATTTGAGAGGTAGAGTTGCAGACAGAGAGGGAGAGACAGAGAGAGAGGTCTTCCATCTGCTGGTTCACTCCCTAAATGGCCGAAAAGGCCGGAGCTGCACCGATCCGAAGCCAGGAGCCAGGAGCTTCTTCCAGGTCTCCCATGTGGGTGCAGGGGCCCAAGCACTGGGGCATCTTCCACTGCTTTCTCAGGCCACAGCAGAGAGCTGGATCAGAAGAGGAGCAGCTGGGATGCAAACTGGTGCCCATACGGTATGCCAGTGCCACAGGCGGAGGCTTAGCCTACCCCACCACAGCACTGACCCTGATTATTAAACGTTTTAGTCTCATATAACCAAGTGGCTAAGGGTGGGCTTTAAAGCTGGACTTGTGAGGTCCTAATCCCAGCTCCCCAATTAATTACCCTCTTTCCCCCAATGCTCTCATGTGTAAAACAGGCATGTTACTCCTCTCTATTCCTGTGATGTTGGAATATTACCTAAGTTAGTATTCAGAAAAGAATAGCACATTGTCATTGATGTGTAAGGTCAGCAGGAATGTTAGAAAAAAGTGAACACATCTCTCTCTTATTTTCATGAATGTAGATAAAAATGAAAGGGGAAAATGCTGGCTCTATGCCCTCCTGGAAGCTTCCACCAGAACTGGAACCCTGCAGCCTCCAAGGCAAGAAAGCTGTGTGTGTTCATTCATTCATTCGAAGGCCTGCCTCCTACTAAAACTGACCACCAATCAGGCCCAGCCCCTGCCCTCAACACACTTTTTTTTTTTTTTTTTACAGAGGACAAGCCTGAGGGCCAGAGAAGTGCCTTGCCCAAGGTCACTCGGCTAAATAGCACAGCACCTGGGCCTAGAGACCCGTCCTCCCAAAACGCTCCGCGAAGGCCACTGTTCCCGGGAGGCGGTCGCCCCCGACCCTCTGAAGCCCCGCTTGAAGGGACTCTTATCTACCTTTCAGGATCGTTCTTCAGACTACTCGTTGCCAACCCCCTCCCAAACCTGGAGTTTGCGTTTAAGAAAAGGCAACGGAGACCCCTAATAAAGTCACACACTGGGTATTTTGAAGCTCCACTTGAAAGAAAATGCAAGGTTAGTCGGTTCCTCCCCGCGTCCCCCCTTCCTGTGCCGGAGAATTTGAGGACATTAAAGAAGGCTGGTGGCTTCACTCGGGGTTTAAAGGGTGGAGGGCCCGCCCCCTGGTGCGGCAGCGAAGACAGATGCGGAGCCACCTGTCAGAGGGCTGTGGGCGGGGGCCAGGGCGGCGAGGGCCGCGGGACCCGGGCTGCACGTCCGCGAGCGCAGGCTCAGAGCAGACGCTCGCCGGCTGCAGGATGGGATAGTGTAGGACCCTGGGAAGGAAAGGGGGTCACGCAGGCGGGGCAGAGCCACGCGAGGTGCAGAGCCCTGGAGGTGACAGCAAGGAGAGGACGCAACGGCGAAGGGCCACCGAGGCGTCCGGGGCGGGCTGGCCCTGCGGGGCGGAGATGCCATGTCCCGCGAGCGGCCGCCCCGCACCGACATTCCCCGCAACCTGAGCTTCATTGCTGCGCTGACAGAGCGAGCCTATTACCGCAGTCAACGGCCCAGCCTCGAGGAGGAGCCCGTGGAAGAGCAGGGCGAGAGCGGGACGCGGCTCGGGGCCCGATCCCGCGCTCACGCTCCAAGCCGGGGCCGCCGGGCCCGTTCGGCGCCCGCCGGAGGAGGCGGGGTCCGGGTACCCCGCAGCTGTAGCCCCGACACCCGCAAGAGAGTGCGCTTTGCCGACGCGCTGGGGCTGGAGCTGGCTGCAGTGCGCCGCTTCCGCCCAGGAGAGCTGCCCCGGGTGCCCCGCCACGTGCAGGTCCAGCTGCAGAGGGACGCCCTCCGCCACTTCGCGCCGTGCCAGCCCCGCGCCCGCGGCCTCCAGGTAGGCGGCGAGGGCACGCCCCCTCTGCGGGACCTCCCCAGCCGGACGCTGCGGGGGCGTGGGAGTGGATTTGAACGGGAACACACACCTCCATCCCCAACCCTGTGTGTGCGCGCGCGCTCGTCTCTCGGGGGCCAGCGGAGCGGGAGTGGTTCTCGGCTGCTCTGTGGGCGGGGCCCCCGCAGCCGGTAGGGACGCCGGGGCCGGCCTCTGATTGGCGCACGCTCGCCGTAACCCCGCCCCTTCTCTCTCCTCCCTCTGTCCCCAGGAGGCGCGCGCGGCCCTGGATCCGGCCAGCGAGCCCGGCTTCGCCGCCCGCTTGCAGGCGCAACGCATCTGCCTGGAACGCGCCGAGGCGGGCCCGCTGGGCGTGGCCGGGAGCGCGCGCGTGCTGGACCTGGCCTACGAGAAGCGCGTGAGCGTGCGCTGGAGCGCCGACGGCTGGCGGAGCCAACGGGAGGCGCCCGCCGCCTACGCCGGCCCGGCCCCGCCCCCGCCGCGCGCGGACCGCTTCGCCTTCCGGCTCCCCGCGCCGCCCATTGGGGGCGCCCTGCTCTTCGCCCTGCGCTACCGAGTCACGGGTCTCGAGTTCTGGGACAACAACGGCGGCCGGGACTATGCTTTGCGGGGGCCTGAGCACCCGGGAAGTGGCGGAACCCCAGAGCCTCAGGGCTGGATCCACTTTATCTGATAGCGACAAGGAGCCTGCGGCCGACGGCAGAGAAAACCTAAGGCACCTGGGGGCGGGAGAGACCCAGATTGGCGGGGAGCGGTCCGGGAGAGCCAAGTGGGCCAGGGCGGAGGGGCGGGTTGGGTGGGAAGCGCTGCTGCAAGTGAGACGGAAGAAACCCAAGGCATGGGAGAAAAGGCCCCGCAGCGATTAGGAAAAAAGCAACAGAACGGGGGCGATGGTGGCGTTCTGTTCCGTGGGTGGGCACCGGCAGAGTGACCAAGCCCGGGAGGCCCAGGCAGTCAGAGGGTAGGGACCTTCCTTGCAACGGAGGAGGTATTTGGTGCGAGGTCGCCCACCCAGGACGAAGTCATCTGGGTTGCCCACTCGCTCCCTTTACTGCTGCTGCCCCCCCCCCCCCCTCCAAGGTCCCTCAGTGCTGCCCGTCCTAGCTTTAACTCCGCCAGAATTGCCTTGCTTAGTCCCGGGAAATTGGCCATTGCTTCCCCGTCTCTGCCATTGTGACAGGATTTCCTTGTCACCCCTGCCAGTCTCCACGGCTGGCTGGGGAGCGATGACAAGTGGTTGTCAGAGCTCCTTCGGCCTCCAGGCAGCTTTGAGGATTACAATGGAGACAAAAGCAACACCAAGCCCAATGATGAGGCGCCTAAGGAGCTGGTACACTCAGGGGCTTCCAGAAAAATGCCAGCATAACCTTTCTGGGTGCCTTCTCTTCGCCTCTAAGCACTTTACAGACCGTGCCTAGGGAATCACTGTTCTGGCTTATTCTTTGTGCCTCAGAAGAAAAGGAAGTCACTGACTAGCCTATAACTTTGGGACCGTTGCTTCCCACTTTTGGGCTCCACTTTCCTCTCTGGGAAATTGGGTTCGGGTTAAGTCATCTCCTTAAGGTTCCTCCTTGTTTGACATCTTAGTGATCCGTGCATGACAGAGGGTAGGCCGGAAGCCACATTCTGCAGCCTAGTGCTTCAGGTCAGAACACACAGCACCTCAGGCATCTCGTTGAAGCTAAGGATGGGCCTGGCAGTCTGTAGCAGAGCCCAGGAGGCATCCCATAGCCAGCCTGCAGCCTCGTGGGACCAGAGCTCTTCCCAGCCTCCGCTCATCTTCTGCCCCTTGCTTTTTGCTCTTGCTCTCACAGACTTGCAGCCGGGGTGCACTGAGACTTTCCAGGAGGTGCAGCTATGTTGGGGAAAATGATGCTTGGGAGCTCCAAAGATGAAAGGAAACAGTGTTGGGGCCTCTCTTAAGGACAAAAAATTATGGTTGTATAAGGAATGGAAATCATCAAATCAAGAATCAGAGCAACTTGAAAATTCAGTGGCACCAGAAGATGGCAGTCTGCTCCACACTCCCCACCAAGGGAATGGGAAAGCTGTGTTGTTTTTGCTGTTTCTTTTTTTGTTTGTTTGTTTTAAATCCATTCCCATCCATGCCTTAATTCTCTCCTCCTGGTTAACCTTAACAGGGGAGTCCTTCATTTGCTGGTTGCTGGTTTTCCTTTCTCTTACTCTCTTCTTAACCTCTACTTTTGTCCACCTTGCATTGTTCTACCTTGCCATCACTTTTTTTTCTTTTAACAAAAATGGTATTTCCTGTTTACCTTCGTTTTCTTTATTTCCGTTTGCCTGCTCTTCATCCTTGTTGATCTCTGCTATTCCTTCTCCCTCCAGAAGGGGTGGGGAACCTACTTCCTTTTCTCCGAGACCATGGTTGAGCCACCTTCCTTCCTCAGGCTCCTTCTTGCCGGTCTTCTAGAAGGGAGAAGAGGGAAGAGAAGCAGTTGCTGATGCTAGTGATGAACAAGGAATGCCCAGGTAACCAGCTCCCCACACCCCTTTGTTGCTGATTTCTCAAAGGAAAATTTCTGGGTCCCCTGTTCCTCATCACTAAGGGGAAGCATGCCCACATGGCCACACGTGCGTTCACAGTCGAGTGTGGGGCTTGTTACCAGGCCCTTCCTGTCCACAGTCTTCACCCTTCAAAGAAAGATGGCCGAAAGAGAGGACCCCCTGGGCCATTCCTAGAATAAATGCCTATTTAAATATAATTCTTAGCTTGTGAAAAAAGAAACAATTTGTGCATCTTGTGGATCACCTTCAGGTCAGAGTTGCTGCAAAGTGAAGACAGAAACTGTACTGGAAGTCAGCAGGCAATGTGCTGGGTAGTCACCAGTGAGGACCCAAGGAAGGATAATCGAGGGAGATGTGGGTGCAGCTCAACAGTGCAATAACTGCCTAACGTGTGTGCGTCATTGTTAGGTGGTATTAACAGCAGTAATAGCTCACATTCTTGACTTTCCACTTAGCTGCTACAATCTGTTTTGCATGCTTGCTCAAAACGACCACATCTGTGAGTTGAGCATTATCACTGTCCCTATTTTTAAAGATGAGGAAACAAGCTCAGAGACCCTCAGTAATATGCTCAAGATCACACAGCTAGCAAAGGGAAGAGCTAGAATTGTTAACACCGGAGATCTCGAGCTGCTGTGTGCAGTCATGATATTCTATAATGCTCTATGTCATTTCTCTTTAGGAAAAGGCTACACTCTCTGATTATGCTCTGTCTTCCCATCCTCCCAGTCTCCCAAACTGGCTTGGAAAAGGCAAAGCACCAAGGGCCCCAGGCTTCCTCTTCTTCCCAGGTGCTTGCTGCTATCCCGGTGCCAGTCTCTTGGCCTTGCTGGATCAGCAAGGGATCTGCTAGAGAACTTGGAGACCTATTTAAACTCCAGCCTTTCCATATATTGGGCTTCTCTCCTGGCCACAGCCAACCCTCCATAGCTGTTGATGTACCATCTCCTTCCTCTGTCCCCACTATCACTGAAGAGGCAAATTCACTAAGATTCACACTGTGAGCGTCCCCAGCTAGGACAGTTGCTAGATGGTCTGTGCTTGGGCCTTCTCCAGGATCCCTGCTTTCCTGAGTGGGCGAGTGCATGCTCAGGCAGGAACCGAGGGTGATTCTGTTCCCTAAGCTCTGCCTCTGTAAGAAGTACGTGGTCCACTCCTAACCCCATCTCAGCTTTACCAAAGAACACCCCAGTCTTCTGATTCTCCCGTTAAGGAGCTGCCGCTGGCCGGCGCCGCAGCTCAATTGGCTAATCCTCCACCTAGTGGCACCGGCACACCGGGTTCTAGTCCCGGTCGGGGCGCCGAATTCTGTCCTGGTTGCCCCCCTTCCAGGCCAGCTCTCTGCTGTGGCCCGGGAGTGCAGTGGAGGATGGCCCAAGTGCTTGGGCCCTGCACCCAATGGGAGACCAGGAGAATCACCTGGCTCCTGCCATCGGATCAGCACAGTGCGCCGGCCGTGGCGGCCATTGGAGGGTGAACCAATGGCAAAAGGAAGACCTTTCTCTCTGTTTCTCTCTCTCACTGTCCACTCTGCCTGTAAAAAAAAAAAAAAAAAAAAGGAGCTGCCGCAGGATGTGGGGATAAGCTGGGAGTTTCCCCCGTAGTTGGCCCACGAGCTGCGTTCTTACTACAAATCATGGGTGCCTCCCTTTTTGAAACTGGGACTTACCCAACTGTCAGTACCACCAAGCCTTGCAAGAGTGGGATGAAACTAGTATTTCTTGAGCATTTTCTGTTTGCGATTTCCTGGAGGGACTCCTACCCAGATGCCATCGGTGTGCCCTCCTTTTCCAGGACATGAACACCGAGATGTCTCCAAGCCCCGGGCTTTTGCTCACCTTGGGTTGAACTGGTACAGCCGGGTCCCAAACCCCAGCATCTGCACGTCGACCAAGATGAGGCAGTTCACCTTGCCCTTCCTGCACTGCTGTTTCCACAACTTCCCCACGTTACAGCCTCAGTAGGCAAAGCAGAGAGCCTGTAGACAGGCGCAGCCAGTGGTTTCTCCCAGCTGGTTCGGCCTGACCTGACACGGGAAATGCTAGAGGTGTAGAGATCCTGTTAAGTGTTATCGTTATGCATTAGGCATCATGGTGGAGACCTTCCTCTAAAGGCCGGTGACTATAAACGTGAGCAATTTTGGGTATAACATGTTGGCCGTGGTCTGGAAAGTGCCATAAGAGAAAGCGTTACCATGGGCAAGGACTGGGCTCCTTGAGGCAACCCAGCAGGAACATGGTCACCCTTTGCTCCCATCCAGGCCCCAGATGTCTTCCTATTCCTTCCTGTCCTATAGCCTGCCTCCTCTGCCTCTTCCCGTTTATGAATGTAGCACATCGTTTCTCTTCGTAACAACCCCGAATGCTCAGTTTTCCAATCTGGACTTCAGTGCCTTCTAATTCCTGGGTTTCTCTGGAGATCCTCTGGACCCTCACAGTTTGCATGGCATGGAGTCAGAGACCGGGAAAGGCTTGTCATTAGGAATTACCTGGGCCAGGCTCTGGTGCAGAGTGAAGACACAGGTGCAGGGGTGAGAAGCGACTCCAGCAGCATCAAAACATTTTAGTGCAGCTCAAGATGGGCTCAAACCCAGGCTTCCTGATCACATCCATCCCCAGGCTGAGCGGTCCCTGTACAGTCGGGCTCAAGCCTTCTCATGACAAAGGATAACATCAGACGTATGTCATTTCCTGCTACTAGTTTCCATTCCTTCCTCCTACATACATAAAGAAAAGCAAAGGGAACTGACATTTTTCTCTGTGATTCCAGTCTTGGCACTACTGGAGATGCTGCTGAAGAGCAATGGCCTTGCTAAAAAGACTGAGCAGCCCACCCACTGAGTAGCTGCCCCGGGAAGCGCTGCGTGAACCATGGAAAACCACTTCTCACCAGGTGCTTCCAGAGCCTCCCCAGCTCCTTCACAGGGCAGCGCTGTGCCCTGGGCCCCAGACCACTGCTACTATTGTGTGTCACTTGAGCTTCCTCATGCAGCTGCCCTCCCTTCTGGATATTCAACCTTATATTTGAAATAAAGTTGAAATATGAAAACAAAGTACATCATAAAACACTCAGAAGTATTCTTTGTTTGGGGCTGAGGGTGGCAAGAAGTCTAGATGCAAGATTCCCTTCCTAAACCCTCACTCCTCTTTCTCTCTCTCTCTTTCTTTCTTTTTCTCTTTCTTTCTCTCTTTCTCTCTCTCTCTCTCTTTCTCTCTCTCTCTCTTTCTCTCTTTCTTTCCTTCTTTCTTTCTTTCTCTCTTTCCTTTCCTTCTTTCCTTCTCTCTCTTCTCTCTCTTTCTCTTTCTCTCTCTCTCTCTCTTTCTTTCCTTCTTTCTTTCTCTCTTTCTCTTTCCTTCTTTCCTTCTCTCTCTCTCTTTCTCTCTTTCTCTCTCTTTCTCTCTTTCTCTCTCTTTCTTTCCTTCTTTCTTTCTCTCTTTCTCTTTCTTTCCTTCTCTCTCTCTTTCCTTCTCTCTCTCTTTCTTTCTCTTTCTCTTTCTTTCTCTCTCTCTCTTTCCTTCTTTCCTTCTTTCTTTCCTTCCTTCCTTCCTTCCTTCCTTCCTTCCTTCCTTCCTTCCTTCCTTCTCCTTCCTTCCTTCCTTCCTTCCTTCCTTCCTTCCTTCCTTCCTTCCTTCCTTGAGAGACAGCTCCTGTCCATTGGTTCACTCCTCAAATCTCCACAATAGCCAAGGTTGGCCCAGGCTGAAGCCAGGAACTGAGAACCTAATCCAGGTCTCCCACATGGAGGGTGAGGACCTAGCTACTTGAGCCATCCACTGCTGTTTCCCACAGTGCTCATTAGCTGGAATCTGGAGCAAAGCCAGGACCTGAACCTAGCACTCCAGTATGGGATGTGGTCGTCCCAAGCAGCGTCGACCACTAAGACAAATGCTAGCCTGGTCATTTCCTAAAAGTCCTGCTCCGGGGCTGCTGGCATATCGCAGCAGGTTAATCTACTGCCTGTGATGCCATCATCCCCTATGAGCACCAGTCTGAGTCCCGCCTACTCCACTTCTAATCCAGGTCCCTGCTAATACACCTGGGAAAGCAGCCAAAGATGGCCCAAATGTTTGGGTCTGTGCCACCCCCATGGAAGACTTGGATGGAGTTCCAGATTCCTGTCTAGTCTGGGCCAGCCCAGGCCATTGAAGCCATTTGGAGAGTGAACCAGCAGATGGAAGATCTCTCTCTCTTTTTTTTCTCTTCTCTGTGTAACTCTGCTTTTCAAATAAATAAATCTTAAAAAGTCCTATTCCTTTTCTGCTGGAGTCCTCTGGCTGTTTGGAAGTTGCATGGAAGAAGACCACGGGAGAGATGGGCAGCCATGGTTTAAGACACCACAACAGGATCCCTCCACCCTTTTGGGTAGTGGGAGCATAGTCAGGGCCTGGCTCTTCAGTTCCCTGGCACCCAGCACCAGCTGTTGGTGTTGTTAAAGGAACAGTCTGGGAAAACTGTTTCTGCTTTTCACAGGGGATTCTTCCTCTTTTAGGGGGTCATCTCGTTACTTTCTGCTCTTGAGTAGTGGAGGGAAGAACAATGCCCTTCCCTAATAAGGGGTTACCCTAAAACAAAGGGTAAGACAGCTAACGGAGGGGAAAGGAAGGCAAGACCTCTGTGGAATCCAGAATGGAGGGATAGAAATAGATAACAGAGGGAGTCCTTGAAAGAGCAAGTTCTCACAGGATTGGCTCCCACATCACCTGAGTGATGAGAGAATCCAATTACCACAAAGTAATGAGGTGACAGCATTCCTAGGAGGCAAGCCCCAAGCACGGAATGCCTGATAGCTCCTCCTTACATCACAAAGGCCGACCTGTGACGTCATCGCTGCCCAGCCCACCGCTCTTCAGTGTGCTCTAAGAGTGCTGAAGGGCAGGGTCAGCATGAGGAGCAAACACCCACGGAGAGGTAAGGCGGGGCTTTCCAGGGCTTCTCTCCACGGCTTCCTGCCTGGAGTCGGAGCCCCAAGCCCTGCACAGACTCCTCACGTCTTCTGGGGTAGGTTTGAGCTCCTCCTGCCACAAACTCCTTCCGCGTTAACTTTCGCTCTCCCAACTCTGTCTCCAAGCCTCAGTACTCGCAGGTCTGAGTAGTCGGCCGCCTCACTGCCTGCGGCTCTGGTCTTTCTAGGAGACAGGGCACGAGCACTGGAGCAGAGTTCCCCTAAGGAGGCAGAGACTCACCATGGCCATCTGGTAGTCCTAGGCTGGAGCCAGGCTTCTGGGTACCTGAAGTATGCAACTTTTGGAGCCCCTTTAAGAAAATTAAATACAAAATTATGATATTTTCAGAATGACAAATTACAATTTTTTAAAAAGCTGCCAAATATCTGCCTAAAATTATTCATATTTCCACTTTTTTTGCCAACAGCCTTTGATAGCCTTTTCGTATAATGATTGTATGTTTTCTATGAGTCTTCTAACATGATCACTTTTGTATTGTTAATTTTAAAAAATTTTGCCCCCATGCCTTGTGATACTTTCATAAATGTTTAGAATTTTTGTCAAACTTGGTAAAACCACTATAAAATTTTGGAGCTTTTCGAATTTGTAATGGCTAATGTCATATATTCTGAATTGATAGTATCAAGAATAATGGGAACTAGCCGGCGCCGCAGCTCACTAGGCTAATCCTCCGCCTGTGGCACCGGCACACTGGGTTCTAGTCCTGGTCAGGGCGCCGGATTCTGTCCCGGTTGCCCCTCTTCCAGGCCAGCTCTCTGCTGTGGCCAGGGAGTGCAATGGAGGATGGCCCAAGTGCTTGGGCCCTGCACCCCATGGGAGACCAGGAGAAGCACCTGGCTCCTGGCTTTGGATCAGCGTGGTGCGCCGGCCGCAGCGGCCACTGGAGGGTGAACCAACGGCAAAAGGAAGACCTTTCTCTCTGTCTCTCTCTCACTGTCCACTCTGCCTGTCAAAAAAAAAAAAAAAAAAAAAAAGAATAATGGGAACTATAAATATTAGTTTGGGGGCAGGCACATTTGTAGCACAGTGCTTAGGATGCTGCTTGGGGCACCTGCAACTTGTATGGGAGTGCTTGGTTCAAGTCCTGACTCTGCTTCCAATACAACTTCTCACTGATGCACACTCTGGGTAGCAGCAGTGGTGGTTCAGGTGCTTGGATCCTTGCCACCCACATGGGAAACCTGGATTGAGTTCTGTGCTCCTGGTCTCAGCTTGATCTCTGCCTTTCAAATAAAAAATGGAAATAAACATACAGGCAGGCATTTGGCTCAGAAGTTAAGTCAGCAGCCGAGACACTCCCGTCTTGCATCAGAGTGCTTGTTTGGAGTCCCAGCTCCTCTAGGCTCCTCCATCCCTGATCCAGCTTCCTGCTAATGCACACACTAGGAGGCAGCGGGTGATGGCTCAAGTCCTTGGTTGCCTGCCAGCCTAGATTGAGTTCTGGGCTCCCGGCTTTGGCCTAGCCCAGTGCTGGCTATTGAGGCATTTCAGGAGTGTTCCAGCAGAGGGAAGATCTCTCTTTCTGACTTTCAAATAAAATGGCAGTAAATACACATTTTTAAAACATATAAGTAATTTAATTTTTCAGGGCTGCCATACAAAAATAGCAGAGACTGGGTGTGTGCTAAATTTGTTTTCTCAGTCCTGGAGACTAGAGGTCCAAGACAAGGGCACTGGCTGAGCTGACTGCATCCTGAGGCTTCTGTCCTTGATTGTAGAAGGCTGTCTGCTCATGGTCTTCCCTCTGCCTGTGCATCACAAGTCTGTGCCCAGATTTCCTCGTGGAAGGTCAGCAGTCACACTGTGTTAGGACCCACCCTAATTCATCCATCTCAGCTGAACTTAATCACCTCGAGAAACAACCTAACTCCACACGAAGCTACGTTCTGAGGTACTGGGGGACAGGACATTAACCCTAAGTTTGGGAGGACACAGTTTAATCCATAACACTGTATCCACCTGGGGATAATTGATTCTATTCACAGAAGTAACTGCAAAACCCATCAAGTATACCTACTAACCCCACAGTACACGTGATCCCTCCTCAGCTCCCTCAGCCAGTCTCCAAGTGCCCATCACCTCTCTGTGGACACCTGAGAAAGGGACATGTGACAGAGGTCAAGTCAAGAAGGAGATACCAGTCAATTCCAGTTTGGGGTGTTTTTTTTTTCCCCAAGTTTTAGAAAAACCTGTGACGATGTTGGCGTGTTGCTGCAGCTCCTCCAGTGGTGAAGGTCTGTGACAGGGAGGACGCTGCACCTGCAGGGCCTCCAGCTGTAGGGCGAGCGTGCCTCTGGTCAGCCCTGCTAATGTCTGAGCCGTGCAAAGGGCAGATGACAGGCATCACATTCTCCAGTGTTAGTCCCTGGAAGGGCTGGCAGGGGACTGTCCTGCAAAACATGGGACTCTCACCATCAGCCGAGGCTTCTCCCCCTCACCCCGGCCCACCCCAGTCCACTCCACATTCACCAGTGGTGAGGGACCTTTTTTTTCTGCCAAGAGCCATTTGGAGATATATATATACACACACACATATACATGTATACATATATACATATATATATATATAAACATCATTTGTGGGCCATGCAAAAGTACCAACTTAAAAATTAGCCTGCGGGCCGGCGCCGCAGCTTACTAGGCTAATCCTCCGCCTTGCAGCGCTGGCACACCAGGTTCTAGTCCCGGTCGGGGTGCCGGATTCTGTCCCAGTTGCCCCTCTTCCAAGCCAGCTCTCTGCTATGGCCCGGGAGTGCAGTGGAGGATGGCCCAAGTACTTGGGTCCTGCACCCCATGGGAGACCAGGATAAGTACCTGGCTCCTGCCATCGGATCAGCGCAGTGCGCGGGCCGCAGCGTAACAGCCGCAGCGGCCATTGGAGGGTGAACCAACGGTAAAGGAAGACCTTTCTCTCTGTCTCTCTTTCTCACTGTCCACTCTGCCTGTCAAAAAAAAAAAAAAAATTAGCCTGCTATCAGTTTGAATTTCCAGTCTCTACTGCGATTGCCTTGGTGGGGCCTGACCAAATGATGTTGAGGACCGTACATGGCCTGTGGGCCAGACATTCTCCACCCGTCTAGACCTACATAGAGTTCAACTCACATAGAGGGTTCAGCCTGTACTTTAGAACTAAGGCAGGGGAGTTTCTTCTATCATCCTTGGAGTACCCCCCCCCCATAAACTTGAATGCTACCTCCACCCCTGACTGTTGGGAGCGAGTGTCCCAACACTCGCTGGAATCACCCACCTTTTGTAATTCCAAGTCCAGGATCAGCACTGCCCAGAGTGACTTAGCAAACCACAGGCTCATGGGCTTAGTTCCCACAGACAGCTCCTGCCTGGCCTCCCTTCCAGCCAAACAAGCTCGCATTTATCCCAGTCAATCCTTTCTCCTTAGGTTGTGAGGGAATGACCCCTGCACTGGTCGCTGAAGGCTGCCCACACCTGAAATATCCCACTCTTCCCCCTCTCACTGCAGACACACTCCAGTTCGGCACTGCCGCGGTCCTGACTGTGGACAAGCTCTGTCCACACCACCAGCCTGGCTCACAGCCTGAGGCATGAAACGCTTCTAACCCTAGCCCTAACCCTAACCCTAACCGCTATCATGTTTTTGCCGGGCGTTAGTTTGAAGGGCGCGGGACTGGCTCTTAAAAGTTGAGGTCGTGGCGGGCGCCGCGACTCACTAGGCTAATCCTCCGCCTGCGGCGACAGCACCCCGGGTTCTAGTCCCGGTCAGGGTGCCGGTTCTGTCCCGGTTGCTCCTTTTCCACTCCAGCTCTCTGCTGTGGCCCAGGAGTGCGGTGGAGGATGGTCCAAGTCCTTGGGCCCTGCACCCGCATGGGAGACCAGGAGAAGCACCTGGCTCCTGGCTCCTAGCTTCGGATCAGCGCAGCGCGCCAGCTGCAGCGGCCATTGAAGGGTGAACCAACGGAAAAGGAAGACCTTTCTTTCTGTCTCTCTATCTCACTGTCCACTCTGCCTGTCAAAAGGAAAAAAAAAAAGTTGAGGTCAATAGCAAATGTAACGAGGGGAAGGCGGCAGGGCCAGACGCATCCAACAGGGTTCAGCACTGAAGGAGGGGTGTTTCTGATGTCTGGCAACCCTGAAAGTATCTAGACCTCAGGGTGCAGCAAGGAAGAAGGAACGGAGGAGTCAGGTGGTTGTTTTCTTGGGATGCAGGGAGGTGGAGAGGTGAGGTGTGAGAATACAAGTCTGAAGTTATTACAAACTGTCATCACGTAGAAGCTGTTAATTAAGTGACCTAAGTAGTCAAGAAGAGACTTAAAAATATATATACAAGAGTCACTTCGCGAAGTATTCTCAAGTTTTAGAAGACGGAGAATTCTAAACACACATTTTGGCTGTGAACTTCCAGCGGTGCAGGACAGGCATTCCAGCAAAGTTCGCTTTATCTTCATCTCTTTCTTGACAGCGAACGCCGGGATCCCCGAGAGGAGGCAGAGCTCTGCGTCCCCATTACCAGGGCGGGGAGGGGAGCCTGAGGCTCTGCGAGGCACCCGGCAGGTGCCCGCCCCGGCTGGTCGTCTTTGCGAACACCAGTCGAAGGCCCTCGTCTTTCCGGGTGGCAAGACAGCTGGTGCACCTCGACAAGCGCCCGGTCGCTGCAGGCGCTTCGTCACGGCGAGCGCGGCGGCGGCCGGGCGAGTGGAAGGCCAGAGAGCGGACGCTGACAAGGTCTTGCAGGAGGGCTTCCTCCAGGAGGCGACTAATGCGGAGTTGTTGGCGGTCCCGACAGTTCAGCAAAGTGCTGCGCCTCTCCTTGGGGGATTTCGGGAGAAACATGGCTCGGGGTACTCGGAAGGTCCGGCGCCAATAGGTCGAGGGTACGGGGAGGTACCATTCGCGGCACCCTGGCCTCGGGGGACATCGTTCCTGCCCCACACACCCAATAGCTGACCCCTGCCGAGGCCCACGTAGCCAATAGCCGATTTGGGCCGAGACAGACGCAGCCAATGGATGGTCTAGTGCCTTCCGCCAGGGCCCGCCTTCCTGCGTCCGCCAATCAGGACTCGGGCCACCTTGGCACAGGCCCTGGACGCCCGCCCCACCCGTCCCCCCCCCGCATCCAACTCGCTGGAGCTGGGGTGGGCTAGACGGGCGCGCTCTCAGGGGCGGGGGGCATGCCGTCCGGGTCCCGGCCGTCCGCGCGGGTGGGCTCGGAGCAGGCCGCACCGGGCAGCTACCCCACTCCCACCCGGAGCCCCCCTGCCCTCTTTCCCCCCTTACCCCCGGCCCATGGTGCGAGGCTGGGAGCCGCCGCCCGGGCCGGACCTCGGTGAGTGATCCCCAGCCCCTTGGACTTCCCCTCCCAGCCCGTGTGCTATCTCCGACCTCCAGAGCCCCGTGCCCGCGCTGGGGGAGGGCGAATTCTGGATTGGAAGTCGCCCGGTTCTCTCTCCTTTCTCCTCTGGACTTTTCCCTGTTGTAACTGAGGGAGGGTGAGGGGGGTGTGTAGGGAGGAGGGGAAGGCTGGGTTGGGACGTCCTTGGCGAGGGGAGGATTTAGATTCGCCTGCCTCCTGGGGCTCATCGCCCCAAGTGCAGCAACTTTTTGTTCTCTGACCCAGTTTGGAGCCTTCTAGACTGCCTGTGAAATGGAGGCTAGGAGGCACGTTTCCTTCCCAGCCCCCCCCCCCCATCCCCATGACTACCTCCTGGCGACCTCCCACACGCACAGAACCTGGCGGCACTTTGGGGGAGCAGTGGCCTGTGGGAATGAAAGGTTTTGACTCTCTACCCAGCGGTAGTCGGAAAACCAACCAGGAAACCAAGCACCAGACTCCACGGAGGTTTCTGGTGTTGTGTCCTAGTCGGGGACGAATAAACTGAAAGAAAATTCAAGCTGAGACCTATTTGGTAACGTGGGCCCAGATCAGACCGGGAGAGCTTTTTTTTTTTTTTTTTTTTTTTTAAATCGTCTATGATTAGGATAGGTAGAGAGCAATAATTGAGAAAGCCAGAGTTGGGGGTTTTAAAAATGATGCATACATAACTGAAACATAATTAAAAAGTACATTCATTTCACCAATCTTTTGGTGTAGTGCTGAGACTGTGTGTGTGTGAAAGTCTGGTGATTGACATTTCTAAGTTACCATTCTCAAACCCGGCTGCACCTTGCAAACTTAAAAACTAGGGATGCTTGGGCCCCTGTCCAGACTAATTAAACCCGGCTGGGAAAGAGGCTGGCCTGGTTTTTCAGTTCCCAGGCAATGCGTGTGCAGTCTGAGAGGAGTCGCTCAGACACTTTCATCATCTATGATTTCCAGTTTTGGTTTCCGTAAAGTGAAGTGAGAGTTCAGACAGGTTGGAAGCAATCTGAGTGCAGAATCCTTTTGAGACTTTTGAAGTCCCATTTCCCACACTTTTACTGCTGTCTTGACCAATGCCACCAATTCAGCAGTTTTAGAAATGTATGCTCCCCTTTGTATCATGTCTCTCCAGGGCATCTGTTTTCATGGGAACAATTTTCAGTGCAGTATTTTTCATAGATTTGTGTCATGTTAAATTGCATCATTATACAGAAAAACCATGGGCATAAGCAGTTTCGGAATCACAGTACTGGCCCAAGCACACAGGACAACGGAGTGAAGCAGACGGTTATGGCACTGCACTGTGGGTATTGATGGGTAACCCACCTGCAGGTCAGGTGAGCCAGATTCCTGGCCCAGTTGGGAGGACAGGAGACAGAGCTTCTTAATTTGACTCCTTAGCAATCAGAGGGGTAATCACAACTTTGGGGGCCCGTAACTTACCTGACTCTGAGGTTCACGATCCAAAAATTAAGACATATATAAGCTAATTGTCACAAAGAGTCCTTAAAGCCATTCTATCTGTCTCACCCAAACACCTCTCAGGTAGTCCTTCCAATCTTTAGGACATGGCTCACTAGGCTAATCCTCCACCTTGTGGCGCCGGCACACCAGGTTCTAGTCCCGGTCGGGGTGCCGGATTCTGTCCCAGTTGCCCCTCTTCCAGGCCAGCTCTCTGCTGTGGCCAGGGAGGGCAGTGGAGGATGGCCCAAGTATTTGGGCCCTGCACCCCATGGGAGACCAGGAGAAGCACCTGGCTCCTGCCATCGGATCAGCACCGGCCGCAGCATGCCGGCCACGGCAGCCATTGGAGGGTGAACCAATGGCAAAGGAAGACTTTTCTCTCTGTCTCTCTCTCTCACTGTCCACTCTGCCTGTAAAAAAAAAAAAAAAAAAAAAAAAAAAAAAAAAAAAGATTTAGGGACTTGAGCAGGATCATATCTAGTCTCTAACTTCAGCCATCTCCTCCTTAGCCATAAGCCTACGCTCAAGCTGAAAGCTTACAGTCCCCTTTTTCCCAGGATTGTGTGAACACGGAAACGAATTTTAAGACAGCCCGTTTTCCTGCCACCTGCCGGGATACAGAAAGTCCAAGGGGGAAGATGTTATGTTCCGACTGACTAAATTTTTTATTAGTGACTTGGGGTAGCAGTAGGGTGTATTTGGCATATTTCATAAAGATATGAACTTGGGGCCAGCGTTGTAGCACGGCGGGTTAAGCTGCTGCTTATAAGGTCAGCATCCTGTATGCCTGTATGGGAGCACCAGTTCAGGTCCCGGCTGTTCTTCAGATCCAGTTTCCTGATAACGTGCCTGGGAAAGCAGCGAAAGATGGCCCAGCTACTTGGGCCCCTGCCACAATATGGGAGAGCAGGATGGAGTTCCTGGCTTCTGGCTTTGGCCTGGCCCAGACCTGGCTGTTAACAGCCATTTAGGGAGTGAATCAGCAGCTGCAGAATGTCTCTCTGCGCTCCCTTTCTTTCTCCTTGTTGCTCTGCCTTTCAAGTAAATAAATCATTTTTTTTTTAAGATACAAACTTAATTATTATTCAGGATACTCCGCGCCACCACCCTGCCCTAGGCGTCCATCCTTCTTCAGCTTTCCACAAAACACTGCAGTGTCTTCACTGTGGTTTTGATTTACTGCAGGGTCTGCCCTACTTATAATTCTCAAGAGCCACTTCCAGGGAAGTACCAGCCATCCCCTACCACTGTGTTTCAGGGAGTCTGCCCTAACGTGGGCTTCGTGTAAGTGAAAACTCGATGTACACAGTCCAGCAAATATGTTATTTGCATTGCTGCACATGACACTGAAATCTCAAGCTGAGGCTGAGAATCTGAAGGCTGCCAAACCACATGAATAAAGCAAAATGTTTCCTCTGAAGCTTAGCACTGTATCTGTCTCCCATTCCCATCCGGCAGTCTTTAACCTCCTACTGGACCGCTGTATTCCTTAGGCTATGTTTTCCACAATCTGAAATGTTACAGTGTTTTTCAGAGCAGAACACAAATAAGGTTAAGCGGATGTCAGGCGTTGCCATCATGTTCTCCAGCTTGGATCTGGTGGTGGTCCTGGTGGGCCACTATTTCTAAATGGTGGTTAGTACAGGGCCATGGAAACAGTGTTGCTGTGTCCACAGTGAGCCTGGCTGGCACTGAAGAGAAAGGGAGCCTTATCACATTGGCAGTTCCCACCGCAATCAAAAAGGATCTAATCGTGGATGCAATTCTCTGAAAGTAGTGGTTTTCGTACTTTCATAAAGCAGCAAAGTGCACCCTGAAATTACATCCAAACCCCAAATTATAAAACCTGTTAAAGTCACAAATACCCAGGTTTTCTCCACTGCTAGCTAGAATTGGGGCTCTGTAAGAACATTGAAAATCAGGATTTGTTCTTTAAGATAAATTTGAAATGCAGAATGACAGTGAGAAAGGGGAAGGAAGAGAGATATGTTCCGTCTGTAAATGTCTGTAACAGCTGGGGCTAGGTCAGGCTGACGCAGGGGGTCAGGGACTCCTGGGGAAGCGTGGAGTAGCTACGACTTGATACGGAATGCAGGAGTCTCCAGTGGCAGCTTAACCAGCTGTATCCACTCATGATCTTCTTTTAATTATTTTTTTATATTTGTTTACTATTTGAAAGGCAGAGTTACAGAAAGAGGGAGAGACAGATCTTACACCTGCTGGTTCACTCCCCAGATGGCCACAACAGCTGAGGCTGAGCCAGGCTGAAGCCAGGAGCCTGGTAACTCCATCTGGATGTCCCACGTGGACGACAGGGACCCAAAAAGTTGGGTCATCTTCCTCTGCCTTCCCAGGTGCATTAGCGTGGAGCAACTGGGACTCCCAACTGTGGCTCACATGGGATGTTTGCATTTCAGGTGGCAGCACAGCCCCCTGCCCTAATTGTTTTAATTTGAGACAGAGAAGTTTTTCACATCTGCTGGTTCACTCCCCAAATGCCTGCAAAGGCCAGGACTGGGCCAGACCAAAGCAGGGAGCTGGAAACTCAATCCTGGTCTCCCATGTGGGTGGCAAGAACCTAATTACTAGAGCTATTGCCACTGTCCCCGCAGATCTGCACTCGCAGGAAGCTGGAGTCTTGAACCCAGGTACTCTGATGATAGGGGATGTGGGTGTCTTAACCACTAGGCTAAATGTCTGCCTTCCAAAATCATTTTAAAGGATTCTCTTTAAACATTTTTTTCTTATTTTGTTTTTTATTTGAATGGCAGAGAGACAAAGACAGATCTTCCATCCACTGGTTCATTCCCCCAAATGTGTGCAATAGTTAGAGGCTAGGCCAGGCTAAAGCCAGGAACAGGGAACTGAATCTGGGTTCCCACATGGGTGGTGGGGACCCAATACTTGAACCATCACCTGCTGCCTCCCAGGGTGCACATTAGCAGAAAGCTAGAGAATTGGAAGCGGAGCTGGGACTCAAACCCAATCACTCTGACATGGGATGGGGCATCCCAGCTGGTATCTTAACTGCTGTGCCGAGTGCCAGCCCCAGGATTTGGTCTTTCCCCGCACCTTCCAGAACTACCTTATACAGGTGCATCCCATGAAGCCCTCAAGTGATGACCAAAGCTTTACTGAGCCTTTACTTTGTTCTAGGCATAGTGTCAAGTGCATTTTTCATTTAGTCATAAACTTACCAGGTAGATGCTTTTTTTTCTGATGAGAAACTAAGGCTTAGAGAGGTTCAATAACTTGCCCAAGAACAAGTAGCACTGTACAAAGTGGCACAGCTACAGTTTATCTCAAATCTGCCCCACCCCAGACTTTCATCTCCACCAACTGCTTGGGGAAACACCTCACACATAGTAGGTGGTCTGTAAGAATATATAACTGTTGATACACACAGTCTCCATTTTTGACATACAAGGAAACAGTTTCATTAAGTTCAATAGCTTTTCCTCAAGATCACAGAGCTGGTAAGAGGCTTGATTGAGATTCAAACTAACAGGTCTGAATTCATATTTCTGCCTACCATGCCATGCTGCCTGTATGTACCCTCTTAGGGCACTCTTCGGGCTCTATTGCTGATAGGATTTGTATGACCTTCTGTTTGTTAGAGCTGCTTGTTAAAAGGAAATGGTCACAATCGTTATAACGCTTCTGAGTTTTTTAAAGCATCATATGGAATCCCTGATGTCACACGATTTTAAGTTTATGGACTTGAAGATTTCCTCAGTTCATCATGTAGCATTTACAAATAGGAATCCTGCCCTGTCCTTTACAGATCAGGTTGTTTATAAACAACAGACGGGATTCCCCTAAGGTAAAGGGTAACACGCGTAAAGGGTCTCTCATGCCTGCAGAGGGAACTGAGTTAAATTTGTCAACAGGAATAGTCTGGAAATAACTTGAGAGGTATTTCAGAAAAAGCCGCACAGTCAGGGGCTCTCCCCACAGTGCTGCTGTGGGGAGCTTGCGGGAGCTGGTTACAATTTCTAATGAGCCTGGCCTCCTGGTCTGGAGGAGAAAGCTGGAATGAAAAGATAAGAGCAGGAAGCCTTGGCCCTGTGTGGAGGGGGGCTGTTAGTGTCTGAGGGAGCTCTCCCGGCTCCCTGGAGGGAGGCTGAGCTACTGGAAGAGACAAAGGCTGGGGGAGGGGATAACCTTTGTTCCCTGGCTGACTTGGGGGAGGAAAACATTCTCTCTCTGCAAGACCTGAGCCAAGGGGAGTGAGCCCCGTTTATGCCAAATCTCCGACCTCTATCTCTTATCCTACGGCAGGATGGAAAGAAAGCAAGCCATTGGTGTGGGCTTGGGTCCTAAAGGCCTGTCATTCCTCTCCTTGCAACAGCCCTATGCCAAGAAGGGGAAGCAGAGAGGGGGGCTGGGCAGAGGACAGTGCTGTCCTACCTCTAGAGAACCATCAGTGGATTCCCAGCTCGCTCTCCGCATTCTAGAGATGATCATACATTTTTAGGAGCTAAGGAGTTAGGGCCGGTTTGGAGATCCTACTCCTCTCTCTTCGTTTGTGACTCTTGCTGCATGACAGTGGGAGACTGCTTCCAGAGTTCCAATTAGAAAGATAAAGGCTCTAGGGGCCATTATCTGGCCTAGCAGTCAAGTCATGGCTTGGGGCACCCCACACCCCAAAACAGAGTGCCTGGGTTTGAATCCCAGCTCTGCTCCCGATTCCAACTTCCTGCACCCTGGGAGGCAGCAGGTGCTCAAGTTCTTGGGTTCCTGCCACACACATGGGAAACCTGGATTGAATTTCTGACCCCTGGCTTCAACCTAGCACAGCCTTAGCCTTTGAGGAATAAATCAGTGGAAGGAAGCTCTCTTTCTGTCTCTTTGCCTCTCAAGTAATTAATAAAAATGTAACAGAAAAAATATTTTAAAGGCTCTAATAGAGTGCATTTTCTTTTTTATTTTTTTTGACAGGCAGTTAGACAGAGAGAGAGAGAGACAGAGAGAAAGGTCTCCTTCCATTGGTTCACCCCCTAAATGGCCTCCATGGCCAGCGTGCTGCGCCGATCCGAAGCCAGGAGCCAGGTGCTTCCTGCTTCCTCCTGGTCTCCCATGCGGGTGCAGGGTCCAAGCACTTGGGCCATCCTCCACTGCACTCCCGGGCCACAGCAGAGAGCTGGCCTGGAAGAGGGGCAAACGGTACAGAACCGGTGCCCCAACCGGGACTAGAACCCAGAGTACCGGCTCCGCAAGCGGAGGATTGGCCTAGTGAGCCGCAGCGCCGGCCAAAACATCCCCTTTCTTTCTTTTTCTTTTTTCTTTTTTTTTGACAGGCAGAGTGGACAGTGAGAGAGACAGAGAGAAAGGTCTTCCTTTGCCGTTGGTTCACCCTCCAATGGCTGCCACAGTGCTGGCCCCTTCTTTTTTTTTAAAATAACCCTACAGCACCCCGTATTCCCAGGCAGTCTCCCATGCTAGTACTAACTAGGCCTGACCCTGCTTAGCTTCCAAGATCAGACAAGATCAGGTATGCTCAGGGTAATATGGCCATGAAATTTTTTTTAAAGATATTTTATTTATTTGAGAGGCAGGGGCTGGGGATGGGGGGAGGTCTTCCATCCTCTGGTTCACTCCCCAGGTGGCCACAATGGCCAGAGCTGTCCAGATCTGAAGCCAGGAGCCAGGAGCTTCTTCCGAGTCTCCCATGCAGGTGCAGGGGCCCAAGGACTTGGGCCATCTTCTACTGCTTTCCCAGGCCACAGCAGAGAGCTGGAACAGAAGTGGAGCAGCTGGGACTCAAACCGGTGCCCATATGGGATGGCAGGCGGCTTTACCCGCTACACCACAGTGCTGGCCCCTAGACTTCCTTCTTAACCTCTAAAGACAGATTTTCATTTTGGTGACAATACTCGCTAGTCATGTGACTTGAGGTGGTTTCACTTCTATGGAGTTCAGTTTTCTTGGAAAATGGAAATAAATCATAGCAGGCCCTGATGACTGCAAGGTTGTGGAAATTAAATGAGAACTTGTTGCAGCGCTTTAAAAGCAACTCATGATACAAACAGAAAGTTTGGTGTCCAATGGTTTGGAAGAAATTGAGCCCCGTGTCCCAGTAAAGGAGCCCCAGTGACTGAGCTGTTTCTCTTCCTATTACAGCTTTCTCTGAAGGGCATACATCAGAAAGCACCATGCCTCCTAATAAGGAGGCCAGCAGTCTTAACGGCTCACCGGCGGGTCTCATCTGCCTCCCTCCGATCTCTGAGGAGCTACAGCTCGTATGGACCCAAGCAGCCCAGACCAGTGAGCTGGACAGCAATGAACACCTGCTGCAAACCTTCAGCTACTTTCCCTACCCCAGTCTAGCAGACATTGCCCTTCTTTGCCTACGTTACGGGCTGCAGATGGAGAAGGTCAAGACCTGGTTCATGGCCCAGCGCCTGCGCTGTGGCATTAGCTGGTCCTCTGAAGAAATAGAAGAGACTCGGGCCCGCGTGGTCTATCACCGGGACCAACTTCATTTCAAATCCCTTCTCTCTTTCACTCATCACGCAGGGCGGCCCCCAGAGGAGGTGCCTCCTTCTCCAATGCCACACCCGGAACAAGTCGGTCTTGGAATAGGTCCTCTGACTCCCAGCGCGCCCACTCAGGTGAAAGGACTGAAGGTCGAGCCTGAGGAGTCCTCTCAGATACCACCATTGCCACTAAGTCACCAGAAAGCAAAGGAGCCCTTGCTGACACCTGCCAGTGGAGCATTCCCCCATCAATCTGATTTTTGGCAGGATCTTCAAAGCAGTAGCCTCTGTAAGGAGCAGGCAGGTGGGGGTCCTGAGCAGTCACGTGCTGTAGGCACTGCTTCCTGGAACCACTCCACAGGTGTCCACCAGCCGCGTGCTAGAGATAAGCCCCCACCGGTCTCATTACTCGCCAGTAGTTGTAAGGAGGAGTCAGCATCTAGTGTGACTCCTCCTCCTTCCTCTACCTCTTCTTCCTCTTACCAGGTACTGGCTAATGGAGCCACTGCCACCTCTAAACGCTTGCAGCCACTGGGCTGTGTCCCACAGTCACTGTCACCCAGTGAACAGGCACTACCCCCACATCTGGAGGCAGCCTGGCCCCAAGGGCTAAGGCATAACTCAGTACCAGGTAGGGTTGGCCCCATGGAGTATCTCTCCCCAGATATGCAACGCCAGCGAAAGACTAAACGCAAAACCAAAGAGCAGCTGGCTATCCTCAAATCCTTTTTTTTACAGTGCCAATGGGCACGACGTGAGGATTACCATAAATTAGAACAGATCACTGGTTTACCTCGTCCTGAGATCATTCAGTGGTTTGGTGACACACGCTATGCCTTGAAGCATGGGCAACTAAAATGGTTTCGGGACAATGCAGTACCTGGTGCCCCTAGTTTCCAAGACCCGGCCAATCCTACACCACCACCATCGACCCGCTCTTTGAATGAATGGGCTGAGACACCACCTCTGCCGATCCCCCCACCCCCACCGGATATCCGACCCCTGGAGAGATACTGGGCAGCCCACCAACAGCTGCGGGAAAGTGATATCCCTCAACTGAGTCAGGCATCAAGGCTTAGCACCCAGCAGGTTCGGGACTGGTTTGACTCTCGATTACCTGAGCCAGCTGAGGTTGTAGTTTGTCTAGATGAAGACGAAGAGGAAGAGGAGGAAGAATTGCCAGAAGATGGGGAGGAAGAGGAGGAGGAGGAAGATGAGGAGGACAACGATGACGATGATGATGTGATCATACAGGACTGATGGGGGGGTGGGTGGGGCTGGAGATTGGAGATGAACCAATTTAGTAACTGTTTAAACAAAGAAACCACCTCTTTTTAATTACTTTGTGGCAAAGAACTGAAAAGCTCTCTGTTCTTCAGGGTGGGTGAGGGGCATAGAGTGAGGGTGGGCCAGGGAGGATGACCAGAGGACACAAAGGAAACCCAGGCCTCCAGCCTCATGGTAAAGACTACTAAGGATCTGGCCAAATGATGGGCTGGGAGCCGGCTCCTGCTTTCCTGTATCTGCTGGTTTTTCCCTCAGTATACTAGAGGCCTGACCTTGGCCCCGCATCAGCAGGAGGGCTGCAAAGGAGGAGCAAGCAATCCTGACACAGTTGGTTCCAGGGCATCCCCAACCCCACCATTTCCCCTAGAATTCAAGGCTGCCTTGCATCCTGCTTTTCTCTCAGAGTACAGGTCCATGCGACATACAGCTAAGAGTCTCAACATGTCCCAGTCTCATCACAAATAACTCCTCTTCCTCATACCCACCTGACGTTACCTTTCACCTGCCTCATCGGTGAAATCACACAGGCAGCAGAATGTTCTCATTTCCAACACTGGGACCACTTTGCCTTGTACTTTTTATCTCTTTCCAAAATCCCCTCTCTGTTCTCTGTTTGTCTCAGGGTAAATCTTCCCCCCACAGAGTTTGTGGAAAAGTTTAATAACGGTGGAGAATACTTTTGACTGGATATTTATTGAGGTGGGAGTTAGGAGAGATGTCCTTTTAAAACAGAATTATAAGGTTGGAAGAGGGATGGTTTTTTCTAGTCAAAGGGTGTTCCATGGAAGTAGGTTCCAGGTTTGGTTTTACAAACCTGACACTACCTCCTGTCCAGCTTGACAGAGACTGGATTTTCATCTTTTTGCTATCGGGTCAGTTTTTGTCCAGAAAAGAGGCTTTTCCTTCTCTCTAAAGGATCTGAATTGGAGACAAAGGGACCATTGTTTCTCATGGAATTTATTATCGATGTTTTAGAATGGTTTTCATTGGTTGGGTTCACATATAAAGCAAATAGATAACCATCTAAAAATAAGATTGGAAGCCTCTGATTGCTAGAATAAAAAGGCCAAAAATAAAACTGTTTCTCTCTTCTCCACTTTGCCACTTCTATGGTTTAGGAATTAATGGAACCAAGTCCATTCATGTTTTTATATTTTGAAGGGGCAGGTGTACTTATGAGGTGAACTGAATTTAATTAATGAGGTTAATTTAACAAAAAACTTTCAAAGGCAGCAGGTTAGCATCTGTCACCAGGCAGACTCTGCTTCCCAGCCGCCAGGTGATGAGGAGGAGGTCTGAGGCTTCAGCAGTGACAGTCTTGGAGACGACTTGTGTGGCCATTCCAGCATTCTAGAGCTTGTAACAATAGAGTTGCAATAGTCAATAAGAAGGCATCCTTTTCATTTTATTATCTACATGCTTGAGTAAGCTGAAACCCTGTCTCCAACTGCTACTTTGACAAAGGAAAATCAACACATTTAATAGTAAGTAGGCCTGGAAGAAACACAGGTAAACAGAAAAGTGTGATCAGTGAGGACAAAGACCAGAGTTGTTACTTGTTAACACTGGCAGTGGAACAAAGCATCCAAAGCTAAAAAATGAAAGACAGAAATGAAACGGTGTTGATGAGTTTATTACCCCCACACCCAGCTCAAGCATGATGGCAAGAATATTTTAACAACCTTAGTTGGAAGTTACAGAAAATGAAGGGAGCTACATATGTCTTCTGGGAGTGATACAAACTTTTCTTAAAGCCCTGGCCACTTTCCTGGGAGGTAACACAAGGTGTGTAGGGTAAAGACAGAAAAGATGCAGAATGAAACCAGGAAACAAAGCGAGGGTCCATTATCCGAGGCCATCTCCCCTAGTGGGTACAGGATGCTCCAGTCCACCCTTCAGTAGTGCTTGCAGGCCAGATCTTGAAGATGCTCTATCTCGAAGTGCTCCATGCTTCATTCCCCCTGGCTAATCCCATCTGCCTCTGTTGGTAGAGAGTCTTAGCAGGTAACAGGAAAACACACATAAGTGTTTATTGCAACAAAAGGGCAACTAAGTCCCTCTCAAATCATTATACAGAAGCCACCACTGTTACTTCCCCATGGTTTTCTCTATTACATGATAGCTAACTTTTCCAAACTTAAGATTTGCTGTATTTCATGTGACAAAAGCTTTGTTGGTACTTATGAAACTCAAACATTTTCATAGTTTAGGATAATAAGGCTATTAAAAAAAAAAAAAAAAAACAAGCTGTTTTGCAAGATCTGGAATGACTACCACACCTAGGAATGATTACCGTGGAGATAGAATTCTAATACCTTGGAGGAGGTGGCACTTTCTTTAATAATCCTTAAAAGCTTTTAATGGAAATTAAAAAAAAATACTGAAGTAGATTAT
The DNA here is from genome assembly GCF_964237555.1 of Oryctolagus cuniculus. Lineage (NCBI taxonomy): Eukaryota > Metazoa > Chordata > Mammalia > Lagomorpha > Leporidae > Oryctolagus > Oryctolagus cuniculus. The sequence continues at coordinate 51,762,745 of NC_091443.1, forward strand.
TCCAACAAACTCACCCATCACCTAGCTTCAACAATTAACTCATGGCCAATCATTTAATTTCCCATCCATAAATATTTTAGCATGTATGTACAGAACATAAAGGCTATCAAAAACAAACAAACAAAAAAACCTTATCAGGGCCGGCACTGTGGTGCAGCGGGTTAAAGCCCTGGTCTGCAGCGCTGGCATCCCATGTGGGCACCGGTTCGAGTACCGGCTGCTCCACTTCTGATCCAGCTCTCTGCTATGGCCTGGGAAAGCGGTGGAAGATGGCCCAAGTGATTGGGCCCCTGTACCCACATGGGAGACCTGGAAGAAGCTCCTGGCTCTTAGCTACTCCTGCCATTGCAGCCATTTGGAGAGTGAACCAGTGGATGGAAGACCTCTCTCTCTCTCCTCTCTCCTCTCTGTGTCTACCTCTCTTTGTAACTCTGTCAAATAAATCTTTAAAAATAAATAAAAACAAAAATATTATCATCATACCTAACAATTAACCTCAATATTAGGAATGCTTTAAATAAATGTTTCAATTGATAACTCAATTTTCCTCAACTTTTTTACAGGGGTTTTAGTTTTGTTTTGCTCTTGGATTTTTACAGCTTGTTTCAATCAAGACACCATTAGGGGCCATGTATTTGTAGACAGTCTCCAGGTCTCTGACGTCTGTTTCCATCTAAGTCAATCCCTCCACTTACAAGGATCTTAGGGAGGGATGCTTTCTCCCCTGTGTTGCCTCTTAAGGCTTAGAACCTAACTGCTTGCATGAAAATAAGGGACATTTTGGAATAAGGTGGCAACAGATATATCTACCTTAGTGTAAAAGAGCTATCCCTGGGGTTGCCAGGAGCTTGGAGTAGAATAAAGGGCCCACATACCCTCAAAACCCAAGTCACCAAGAGGCTGGAATGGACTTTCCACTTAACAGAGCTCCTCATTATCAAGCTCGCTTCTTTTTTGGCTTGGATCAGAATCATAGCCTCATAAAGCAATATTCTAGCTGTCTCTGAAGAACTTCACATGTTTTTTCCTAGTTCAAACAGAACCTCCACTGAAAACATACATTCAGCTGAAAGTACGTCAGGGTCAGTGGGCCCACACTTATTTCACCCTGGCCAAGGCCTCTCAGTTCAAAGCCGATCCGTACCATGACTGAATTTAAAACTCCTCACTGGGAACATAGCATGACAGTATGATGTACTCTCTGAAACTGAGGCCATTCTGGAAACCTGTGAACATATGCTCACCACGCTGGCTACATCCTGCCACCCTGACAGGAGACCAGGATGAAGAACTTAGTGGGCAAGCAGAACCACGCAAGTTTCTATACACAGACAAGTTAGGCTACCAGGTCTCACCTGCAGGGCTGGTAGCTGGAGACCAGGAAGACTGTCCTGTGTGGCTCTGCCCTCCCTGGGACCTGGTGAATGGAATGGAATGGTAAGAGGTAACTTGCTTGGGCACTTCTCAGCAGTGTTAGTTATGGGTCAGGGTAACTAGGTAGTTCTTAACCAAAGGAACACTAAGAAGGGGAAAGACTATTAGCTAAGCAATGTAAGAGGTGGATTATAAAGTCCATTCTCCTGTTAGGATGGGGCTCTGACAGAGGTCTGAGATTTAACTATCAGTGGAAAGATGTAGGGAAAAATCTAAAGATCTGGGTGGAAGAAGGTGCCATGGTGTAGCAGGTCAAGCTGCCACCTGCAGTGCCAGCATCCCATATGGGCACCGGTTTGTGTCCCGGCTGCTCCACTTCCAATCCAGCTCTCTGCTATGGCCTGGGAAAGCAGTAAAAGATGGCCCAAGTGCTTGGGACCCTGCACCACTTAGGAGACCCAGAGGAAACTCCTGGTTCCTGGTCCTGGCTTCAGATCAGCACAGCTCTGGCTGTTGTGGCCATCTGGGGAGCAAACTAGCAGATGGAAGATCTTTCTCTGTGACTCTGCCTTTCAAATAAATATCTTTTTTTAAAAAAAGTCTATAAAAATAAAGAATAAATGAAGATCTGGGTGAGCTGTGGAAGGTGGCAGCTGCTCATCAAGAGCACTGGCAGCAGAGGTTTTACAGTCCTCAGAACTGAGCTCCCAGTGTGTTCAACATAGCAATCTCAGTAAAACAAACAAATAAAAAAGCCAGCTTAATCCTGTTGGCTAACCTGGATAAATAACCAGATTCAATGGGTGACAGGATGAGTTCTATTAAGGAAAGACCCAGAGCGTCCCTTCAGTGTGAAGGACATGGGATGACTCTTTAAGGAACCAAACTGGAGACAGTACTCTTTGAGGGGTCGATCTCAACTTCCTGTCACCTTGAGAATCTTCATTCAACGGCTGAGGCCCCTCCTTTGAGAATATTATTTAACTTACCAGAACTGTTAGGAGTGCGGACTCTGAAGGAGCCTGAGTCCCCAGTTAGGGATGATCTGAAAGAAAAAATCCCCTGTCCAGAGGAGGCAGATGAAGGCCTGAAGAGCAGAAATAAGAGCATCAGCAAAGGAAAGGAAAGGCCAGAGAGAAAAAGAAAATCCCCTGCTACGAATAAGATGAAATTACTCATATGCGGCCAGCACCGCGGCTCACTAGGCTAATCCTCCACCTTGTGGTGCCGGCACACCGGGTTCTAGTCCCGGTCGGGGCGCTGGATTCTGTCCCGGTTGCCCCTCTTCCAGGCCAGCTCTCTGCTGTGGCCAGGGAGTGCAGTGGAGGATGGCCCAAGTGCTTGGGCCCTGCACCCCATGGGAGACCAGGATAAGTACCTGGCTCCTGCCTTCGGATCAGCGCGGTGCGCTGGCCGCAGCGTGCTGGCCGCGGCAGCCATTGGAAGGTGAACCAACGGTAAAGGAAGACCTTTCTCTCTGTTTCTCTCTCTCTCACTGTCCACTCTGCCTGTCAAAAAATAACAAAAAATAAAAAATAAAAAAAGAAATTAAAAAAAAAGAAATTACTCATAGGCACAGTAGACCCAATGCCGGTCCCCCTTCTCTCTCATCAGTGGGGCAGACCAGGACGGAAGCACCCCGCGCGGGCAGCCGGCAGAATGTCCGCGGGGACAGAGGGGACAGATCTCACGAGAAAGAAGCACAGCATCACTCACCTGTAAGAAAGACTGTGAGATGAAGCTGGGGAAGGGGTTTCTGAAAAGCATAAAAACGACCTGGTGAGACAGTCCTCGGCCTGAAGGGGAATGTAGGTACACTGGCGCCAGGGCAAAAGCAGTACCTATGTTAGGCTTGGGGCTAATGGTAAGTGAAAAGGCTCACAAATCGCTCAGCAGCCTCCTGTAGGTGCTTTCCTTTCCCCCTCCATAAGTTTGTGAGTCCAGCAGCCTTGAGGAGCCCTAATGTATCTGCCTTGGTTTCCCCTCGAAGACTGATAACCAGAAAGAAGAGCTAAAGACAAAGCCATTAACTGGCTAACAAGTGATGCCAGGAAAAGCGGTGGAACAAAGGCCTCCAAAAATTCTCTTCCATTGTAAGAAATGAGAAAATGGCCAGAATCAACTTTTTCAGAACTCTGAGAGTCAATTCAGGGCTTGCAGCAATCTGTAAATGCTTATTTAGGAAAAACAGCTGACTGTTGGTTAAAAAAAATTCTTCATTCTCCTTCAGCTGCATGATAGCTTTGAAAACCAGCATGCTACACACACGGCAATCACGAAGTCTAGTCGTCCCCAGAGTTCTTTCAAAGCTCCACTCCTAGAGGACTCTCATTTGACTTGGCTAGTGGACCCCCTTGCAAGGGTGTCATTATTTGACTTGACTTGGAACTCAAATTTACTAAGACTTGGAGTAGGGGCCAAAGGTGTGGCTCAGTGGGTTAAAGCCCTGGCCTGAGGTGCCAGCTTCCCATTTGGGTGCTGGTCCTAGACCCGGTTGCTCCTCTTCCGATCCAGCTCTCTGCTATGGCCTGGGATAGCAGTAGAAGATGGCCCAAATCCTTGGGCCCCTGCACACACATGGGAGACCCGGAAAAAGCTCCTGGCTCCCAGCTTGGATCAGTCCAGCTCCAGCTGAAGCAGCCATTTGGGAAGTGAACCAGTGGATGGAAGACCTTTCTCTCTATATATCTGCCTCTGCCTCTCTGTAACTCTGCCTTTCAACTCTCTCTCTCTCTCTCTCTCTCTCTCTCTCTCTCTATATATATATATATATATATATTTTTTTTTTTTTTTTTTTTTTTTTTTTTTTAAGTTCCAACACTGGGACAGGTTGTGGCCTGGCAGGTTAAGCCACCACTTGGGATGCCCATATCCCATATTAGAGTTCCAGTTCAAGTCCTGGCCAATCTGTTTCTGCCCCAACTTCCTGTTAATGTGCATGAGACGCAGCAGATGATGGCCCAAGTACTTGGGTTCCTGCCACCCATGTAGGAGCCCTGGATGGAGTTCCTGGCTTCAGTATGGTCCAACCCTGGTTGCAGGCATTTGGAGAATGAACCAGTAGATGGAAGATCTTTCTCTATTACACTCTGCCTTTCAAATAAATAATTTTTTTTAAAAAAAGAAAATATTTCACACAAAGGAAGGCAGTGACGTGAGAAACTGAGGAACAAAAAAGACGTAAGACATAGGAAACAAACACCAAAATGGCAAAAGAGAGTCTTTTCCTATCAGTAATGACAGTAAATGTATATGGATAAAACTCTCCAACTGAAACAGAAACTAGGAGCGTGGGTTTGTAGTACAAGGGATTAAGCCACTGCCTGTGACACTGACATCCCATATGGGCCCTGGTTTGTGTCCTAGCTGCTCCACTTACAATCCAGCTCCCTCATGTGCCTGGGAAAGCAGACGAGGATGGACCAAGTGCTTAGGCCCCTGCACTCACATGGGAAACCCAGAGGGAGTTCCAGATTCCTGGCTTTGGCTTGCCCCAGCCCCGGCCACTGAGGGAGTATCCAGTGGATGGAAGATCTCCCTTCTCTCTGTAACTCTGCCTTTCAAATTAAAAAAAAAAAATTTTTTAAATGGTAATAACTAACTGTCCAACTATACACTATCAAAAGACTTGCTTTAGATTCAAGATATTTATAGATTGAAAAGTAGAACTATGAAAAAATATATTCTATGCAAACAATGAACAAAAGAGAACTGGAGTAGCTATACTAATATTACACAAAACAGACTTTAAGACAAAACTGTTAGTGGAGAAAACAGTCTTTCAAGAAGATACAATACATTTGTACCCAACAACAGAGTTGTTTACAGCACATCAAGTAAAACTTCATATCCTAAAGTACATGAGGCAAATAAAAACTGAAATCAATAATCTAACCTTCTACTTTAAGGAAACAGAAAAAGAACAAACTAAATCTAAATCATCCAGAATGAGATTAAATTAGAAATAATTAACACAGAGAAAAAGAAAAATAGAGAAAATAAACAAAACCAAAAGTTGGTCTGGGGCTGGTGCTGGGTGCAGCAGGTGAAGCCCCAGCTTGCGATGAAGCTGGCATCCCGCATCAGAACACCAGCTGGAGTCCTGGCTGTCCTGCTTCCCATGCAGCTTCCTGCTAACGCACCTGGGAAGGCAGCAGAGGACGGCCCAAGCACTGGGGTCCCCGCCACTCCTGTGGGAGACCAAGACAGAGTTCCTGGCTCTTGGCTTTAGCTTCTCCCAGACCTGGCTGTTGCAGCCATTTGATGAGTGAACCAGTGGACGGAAGATCTCTCTTTCTCTTCCTCTCCCTCTCCCTCTCCCTCTCTCTCTTTCTTTCATGCTCTGGCCTTCAATTAAATTTTAAATATCTTTAGAACATTCTTTGAAATGACTGGCCAAGAAAGAAAGGGGAAGGACTCACTTTATAAATATCAGGAATGAAAGAAGAAAAACTTCTACCAACCTGATGGAAATCAGTTGGCTAGAACCTCTATATTTTTCAAAAAGGTGAACATGGGAGAATTAAAGGGAGACTGGTGAATTTAAAAAATGAATTTCTGGGGCCAGTGTTGTGGTGCAGCAGATAAAGCCACTGCCTGAGGCACTGGCATTCATATGGGCGCTGCTTCAGGTCCCAGCAGCTACACTTCCATCCAGTTCCCTGCTAATGGCCTGGGAAAAGCAATGGAACATGACCCAAGCACATGGGCTTCCTGTACCCCTGTGGGATACCAGGATGGAGCTCCTGGCTCTGGCCTGGCTCTGGCCTGGCTCAGCCCTGGCCATTGTGGCCATCGGGGGAATGAAACAGCAGATGGAAGTTTCTCTCTCTCTCTCTCTTTATAACTCCTTCAAAATAAATAAATCTTTTTTTTTTTTTTTTTTTTTCCTGACAGGCAGAGTGGATAGTGAGAGAGAGAGACAGAGAGAAAGGTCTTCCCTCTGTTGCTGGTTCACCCTCCAGTGGCCACCATGGCTGGCGTGCAGCAGCCGGCGCACCGCACTGATCTGAAGGCAGGAGCCAGGTGCTTCTGGTCTCCCATGGGGTGCAGGGCCCAAGCACTTGGGCCATCCTCCACTGCCTTCCCAGGCCACAGCAGAGAGCTGGCCTGGAAGAGGGGCAACCGGGAAAGAATCCAGCACCCCGACCGGGGCTAGAACCCGGTGTGCCGGCGCCGCTAGGTGGAGGATTAGCCTAGTGAGCCGCGGCAGGGGCCCAAAATAAATAAATCTTAAAAAGATGAATTTTTAACTGGCCTCTTGGGAAAGAAAGGAAAATTCTTCTGATAGTTTCTCTAGGGACTGGCTAATGCCCTTGAAACAGTAACAACAGTCAAAGTTTTAAGGGTATATGGACAAAAATTGAAGTGGCTAGAACCAAAATATTTCCTCACTAGAATATTTTTATGTACAATAGACAGTGAAGAAGCCAGATACCCTTCAGGCAGACAATCAGCATCTTTTTAAGCTTCCTTGTGCTGCCATCTTGTGGCAATTTTAAAAATCCAAGCCAATTGTTTGAAAAGTTCACCTTCATCTCTCAGCCAGTTTTTTTTTTTTTTTTTTTTTTTAAGATTTATTTATTTATTTGAAAGTCAGAGTTACACGGGGTGGGGGTGGGGGGTCCTCCATTCATTGGTTCACTCCCCAGATGGCCGCAATGGCCGGAGCTGCGCCAATCCGAAGCAAGGAGCCTCCTCCGGGTCTCCCACAGGGATTCAGGGGCCCAAGGAACTGGGCCATCTTCCACTGCTTTCCCAGGCCATAGTAGAGAGCTGGATCGGAAGAGGAGCAGCCAAGTCTTGAACCAGTGCCCATATGGGACGCCGGCACTTCAGGCGGTGGCTTTACCTGTTATGGCACCGTGCTGGCCCCAAGTCAGTTTTTTTTTTTTTTTGTTCCCAATGGTTTTCTATAGTTCAAATTTATTTTCCCCCTATATGTTTGAGAACAAAATTAGTATTTTAAAAATATTTTATTTATTTATTTGAGAGATAGAGTTACAGACAGTGAAAGGGATAGAGAGAAAGGTCTTGCGGGGGCCGGCACTGTGGCGCAGTGGGTTAAAGCTGCGGCCTGCAGCGCCAGCATCCCATATGGGCGCCAGTTCAAGTCCCGGCTGCTCCACTTCCGATCCAGCTCTCTGCTATGGCCTGGGAAGGCAGTAGAAGATGGCCCAAGTCCTCGGGCCCCTGCAACCACATGGGAGACCAAGGAAGAAATTCCTGGCTTCAGATTGGTGCAGCACCGGCTGTTGTAGTCATTTGGGGAGTGAACCAGCAGATGGAAGACCTCTCTCTCTGTCTCTCTCTCTCTGGCTCCACCTCACTCTGTAACTGTCTGTCAAATAAATAAAACAAATCTTTAAAAGAGAGCGAGAGCGAGAGAGCGAGAGAGCGAGCAAGAAAGGCTGCAAATGGCTGCAATGGCTGGAGCTGGGCTGATCTGAAGCCAGGAGCCAGGAGCTTCTTCTGGGTCTCCCATGCTGGTGCAGGAGCCCAACTCTTGGGCCATCTTCCACCGCTTTCCCAGGCCATAGCAGAGAGTTGGATCAGAAGAGAAGCAGCTGGGACTCGAACAGGCACACCGCATGTGGAGGATTAACCTATTCTGCCACAGCACCAGCCCCTCAAAATAGCATTTCTTTAAATGTAGGGGTGTGCACTGTGGTGTAAGCAGGTAAAGACGCCGCCAGTTATGCCAGAATCCTATATGGGTGCAGTTCAATTCCTGGCTGCTCCACTTCCAATCTAGTACCCTGCTGTTTGCCTGGGAAAAAAGCAAAAAAAGCAAAAAAGAACTTGGGCCACTGCATCCATATGGGAGGCCAGGAGGATGCTCCTGGCTCCTGACTTTGTGGCCATTTGGGGAGTGAACCAGCAGATGGAAGATCTCCCTCTCTGTCTTTTCCTCTCTCTCTGTAATTCTGCTTTCCAAATAAATAAATAAATAAATAAATCTTTAAATAGAAAAGCAGCAGACTTGTAATATATGTCTGGATACCTGGAATCACTATCTAGAAAAAAACCAAAGTGCAAAAGCATTATATTATGCATTAGAAACCAACCCACTGGCCCCGCAGAGCATGGTGACTTCTGCCGCCTCTTCCCCCACTCACCAGTGTAAGAGTCTCTGGGAGTGCTCCTTCCCTGCAGGCCTCTGCCCTGATGGACAAACAGAGATATCAATAAAGACACCCTGGTTCTCTGGCCTCCCTAATCCCTGCTACTTCTCTCCACCTACACATTAAAGCATACACTGTTCTCCCGCAGAGGGCAGCCTCGTCTAAGAAGGATCCATGCTTTACTACTCCCACAACGAACAGGACTGTCACTGTTAATTCAGCCCTTTAACAAACCCACTCCTTCTTCCCCGACCCAGGCTCTGTCAGCATATGCAGCAGGTCTCCACTGCCAGAAGACAAACTGGGTCTGGCACGGCCTCAGATGATTTATGCCCAAACCAATATAAACTTCAGAGTCTTGACTTAAATTTTGCTTTCGTTCAGCACAGAACCCTCAGGCTGGACAGAAAAGGTGACTAGTACTTACTTGTCCTATGCTACCAAAGTCAGCCACTCTGTAAGGGATGGACTCCACTGAGGAAGATCGACTATGTAAGGTGAGACAAAAACAAACTGCCGTTAGCCACTTACGTGGACCTGGTCTCAGCCCCGGTCTGAGTCGCTCCTACAGCTCTCTCTCGTACTCCAACCTCTGCCGATAGTTCTAAGGCTTCTGTGGAGGCTTTCTACTCACCTGACCACTTGGCTACTATGATGGCAACTGGGCCGAGGAGTCACTGAAAGACAATGGGGTGCAGACAAAACCTGCCATCAATGGGGTGTCCTCCTAGCCTCGCCATTCGGTTGGCACTCGTTATCTGGTTGTATGGTGTTTCCGCGTCACACGTAATACTAGGAGGGGCGCGTTATGATCTACAAGAAGAGAGCATCCTCCATGCGGGGAAAGGACATCTACCCACGGTTCCCTACCTGACTGTGTCGGGGAAGTAATGCCCACTGGTCGGGGTGTGGTCAACCTGTAAGGAGAGGGAGCGTGAGTCAGGCATTCCAATCTCTGAGCAGAAGTACCACTTCTGAGCACCAATCAGAACACCATTTACAGGAATAATGGCTTCTCTGAGCACAAATCTCATGAATTCTAGGCATCACTTCACATGGAGGCAGCGTTTCCAAAGGAGACCCCTTTGCTCCCCAACTCCCTAAATGAAACCTGGTCTATTCTGCTGTCCATAATAGAGGTCATTCTTTTTAAAGACTTACTTTATTTGGAAGGCAGAGTGACAGAGAAAGAGGGAGAGACAGAGAAGAAAGGGCTCTTCCATCTGCTGGTTCACTTTCCAAAAGTCACAAATAGCCAGGGCTGGACAAGGCTGAAGTCAGGAGTCAGGAACTCCATCCAGGTCTCCCATGTGGGAGGCAGGAACACAAGTACTTGAGCCATCATCTGTTGCCTCTCAGGTGCACGAACAGGAAGCTGGATCAGAAGCAGAGTAGCCAGGACTTGAACCGGCACTCTGATTTGGGATGTAGGTATCTCAGGTGGTGGCTTAACCTGTAGCAGCTTGACCTGCTGTATTATAATGCCCAGCCCCATGACAGCTTTGAAGTACTCCTCCATTCTCTCCGTCAGTGCCATACCGAGGGCTCTCAACTTTACATCTGCCCATCTATTCACTCATCCCTCCATCCTCTCATCCTTCCATCTACAAGCATTCATTCAGTGTCTATTTGTCCTGTATCCCAAGATTACAAACAATGAGGTTTAGAATAAGAATTAGAGAGACCGCCACCTGCAGTGCCCACATCCCACACAGGTTCTGGTTCAAGTCCCAGCTGCTCCACTTCTGACCCAGCTCCCTGCTAATGTGCCTGGGAAAGCAACGGAGGATGACCCAAGTCCCCATATGGGAGACCTGGAAGAGGCTCCTGCTCTTGGCTTTAATCTGCCCCAGTCCTGCCCATTGCAGCCATTTGGGTAGTGAACCAGTGGATGGAAGATATTTGTCTCTGTAACTCTGCCTTTCAAATAAATGAAATAAAATCTTAAAAAAAAAAAAAGAATTAGAATAAAGTTCCTCTCAGGACCAGTATTGTGGTACAGCATAAAGTTAAGCCACCACTTGCAATACCAGCATCCCATGGGGTTCAAGTCCTGGCTGCTCTGCTTCCAATCCAGTTTCCTGCTAATGCACCTGGGAAAGCAGTGGAAGATGGCCCAAGTGTTTGAGTCCCCACCACCCATGTGGAGGACCCAGAGGGAGTTCCAGGCTCCTGACTTCAACCCAGACTAACCTCAGTGGTTACGCCATTTGGGGAGTGAACCAGCATATGGAAGATCTATTTCTCTCTGTGTCCCTTCCTGTCTGTCACTCTCGTATAAATACATACATCCTTTTTATATATATATATATATATATATATATATATATTTTTTTTTTTTTTTTTTGACAGGCAGAGTGGACAGTGAGAGAGAGAGACAGAGAGAAAGGTCTTCCTTTGCCATTGGTTCACCCTCCAATGGCCGCCGCTGCAGCCGGCGCACCGCGCTGATCCGATGGCAGGAGCCAGGATCCAGGTGCTTTTCCTGGTCTCCCATGGGGTGCAGGGCCCAAGCACCTGGGCCATCCTCCACTGCACTCCCTGGCCATAGCAGAGAGCTGGCCTGGAAGAGGGGCAACCGGGACAGAATCCGGCGCCCCGACCGGGACTAGAACCCGGTGTGCCGGCGCCGCAAGGTGGAGGATTAGCCTATTGAGCCACGGCGCCGGCTTTCTTTAAAAAAATTTTAAAAATCATTTATTTTCATTTATTTGAAAGGCAGAGTGGGAAAGAGTGAGATCTTCCATCTGCTGGTTCACTCAAATGTCCATAATAGCTAGGGCTGGGCCAGGCCAAAGCCAGGAGCCCAGAACTTCATCCAGTTCTCCCAGTTGGGTAGTAGGGACCCAAGTGTTTGAGCCACCAGCTGCTGCCTCCCAGGCCTGTTAGTGGGAAGCTGTGTCTGGAATGGGAGCAGGACTATATCCCAGGTACTCCAGTACAGAACATGGGCATCCCCAGCAGCAGCTTGACCCACTGTGCATAACACCCGCCATGCCGTATCTTTTTTATTCCACCAATGCAGGACTGATATTAAAAAGAGTTAACAGTTGGCAGGGCACAACTGTTATCACTGATTAGAAAAGACTGATGCTGTACACCTAGCACCTAACACAGTATCTGTTCAATAGCAGGCACTTACACATGCTTTGCAGAGAAAATGATGTGAGTTGAATTGTGAAGGACGAGTAGGCTTTCATAAAATGACATTCAAGAGTGAGCAGCAAAATCAAGATTTCACTTCAGCACTTCTCAGCAAATAATTCTCAGAGAAGTATAAATCCATCCACCATTGTTTTCTATCTCAAAGCTCACAGAACCAAGAGTCAAGAAAGAATGGGGCGGGGGTGTCGTGGTTCAGCAGGTTAAGCTACCACTTAGGATGCCCATATCCCATATCAGAGTGCCTTGTTCAAGTCCTGGGTTCTTGGCGCTTCTTATCCAGCTTCCTGCTAATACACCCGGGAAGCACTGGATGATGGCTCAAGTACTTGGGTTCCTGCTAGCCATGTGGGAGACCCAGAGGGAGCTCCTGGCTCCTGATTTCAGCCGACACAGCCTTGGCTGTTGCAGGCATTTGGGGAGTTAACCAGGAGATGGCAGAGTTCTCTCTTCTTTGTCTCCCCCTCTCCCTCCATCACTCTGCCTTTCAAAGAAGTAAATCTTTAGAGATTTATTTTATTTATTTGAAAGTCAGAATTACAGAGAGAGAAAGAGCGGTCTTCCATCCGCTGGTTCACTCCCTAAATGGCTGCAAAGATTGGAGCGGAGCTGATCCGAAGTCAGGAGCCAGGAGCTTCCTCTGGGTCTCCTACGTGGGTGCAGGGACCCAAGGCCTTGGGCCATCTTCCGCTGCTTTCCAAAGCACATCAGCAGGGAGCTGGATTTGAAGTGGAATAGCCAGGACTCAAATGTACACCCATATTGGATGCCAGCACTGCAGGCTTAATCTGCTGTGCCACAGTGCTGGTCCCAGAGTATATTTTTAAAAGGGTAGGGGAGAGAGGGAGAGAGAGAGAGAAACAGATGGGTGGGCATTTGACACAGTGGTTAAGACCCCAGCCGGGTTGCCTTCATCCTACGTCAAAGTACCTTGGTTCAAGAACCGGCTCAGCTTCTGAATCCAGCTTCTCACTAACGCATACTCAAGGAGGCAGTAGATGACGGCTCAAGTACTTGGGTCCCTGCCATTCAGGTGGGAGACCCAAACTGGCTCTAGGTTTTGGCCTGGCCCAGCCCAAGCTGTTGTAATCATTGGGGTTTGAACCAGCAGATGGAAGATGCCTCCCTCTCCCTGTTTCTGTCTGTCTCTCTTCATTTGCTCTCTGTATCTCTCTCTGTCTTTCAAATAAAATGAAAATAAATAATTTTTTTTAAAAGAGAAAGAACAAAGGCCAGCATTGTGGTTCATGGGTTATGCTGCTACTTGTGATGCCGGCATCCCAATGGGCACCAATTTGAGTCCTGGCTCCTCCAATTCTGAATCAGTTCCCTGCTAATATGCCTGGGAAAGTGGTAGAGGATGGCCAAACTACTTGGGTCCCTGAACCCACATGGAGACCTGGATGGAGATCCTGGCTCCTGGTTTTGGCTTGGCCCTGTCCCAGTTGTGGCCATTTGGGGAATGAACCAGCAGACAGAAGATCTCTCTGTATGTCTCTCCTCTCTCTGTAACTCTGCCTGTCAAATAAGTAAATCTTTTTTAAAAAATAAAAAGAAGGGGCTGGCATTGTAGTCTAGCAGGTAAAGCTGCCAACTGCAATGCTGGCATCCCATATGGGTATCAGTTCAAGTCCTGGCTGCTCCACTTCTGATTCAGCTCCCTGCTAATGCACCTGAGAAAGCAGTGGAGGGCGGCCCAAGTGCTTGGGACCCTGTACTCACATGGGAGACCAAGAAGAAGCTCCTGGCTCCTGGTTTCAGTCTGGCCTAGCCCTGGCATTGCAGCCATTTGAGGAGTGAACCAGTGGATGAAACATCTCTGTCTCTCTCCCTCTCCTCTCTGTAACTCTTTCAAATAAATAAAATAACTCTTTTTTTAAGAACTGAAGAAAAAAAAGAGATAAATTCAAGGGGCTGAGAAGCTAGTGTGGCAGCTGTTAAAACTAACCTGCTTCCTTGGTACCGACTTGGAGATTCCTGTAGGTAAAAAAATGGGAGTAAAGGAGGCTGCAGATCAAGGCTCCTAACAATGGAGCTGTCTTACTTGTTAGATCACTAAGCTGTAGTGCCCCCTAGTTGTGGTTGCTGAGATTCCCAGTAGGAGAAGAAAAAAATGCAGTGTTTCCTTTGGAAATTATTAGTTTCAGGGAATAAAAATTTAGTTCCTCTTCATAAGAACCCATCAGGAATCACGCAGACCACTAATACATGTCTCTGGGGAGAGAAAGAAAAATGACACAATCACAATGTGCTAGAATAGTTTCAGGAGTGGGATCAGTAGGAAATAGGATGTGAGAGAGAAGAAGGTCCTAGAGGTTTTGGGGCTCTCTGAAAAGAAATTTTAAATTGCAAGAGACATCTCTTGTATCAGAGACCCTCCCAGATGGCATGTCAGGACTCGCTGAGGTTTGAGGATGGGTTAAAAGGGTGCTACGCACTGATCCTCTCAACCCTCCAGTCTTCTATGGCCCCGTGCGTTGACACTGCGTGCTTGCACAAATGTCAGTTTCTGTGTGTGCCATGATGTGAAAATGGTAAGTAAACACTACTCCATAGTCAGCCACATATGAGGGGGTCTTCAAAAAGTTCACAGAAAATGCATATTCTCTTTTAATTCCATTTTCCCATGAACTTTTTTGTAGATGGGAACAGTAGGAGAGAAAAGAATAGTAAGGAAACTCTGTTGCATTCACCTTTAGAAGGGCCAGATATTTCTTCAGCTCTCCATTCTCCTTTTTTAACATAGACAGCTCTCTAGGCAAAAGATGTCAACAATCAGCTCCAAGAGATCAGGGGACAAAAAAAAATTATTATCACCCCCTACTTAATGCTGACTGAAGGATATTGCCAGTTATGCAAGGTATTTCTATCAAGAATGAGGTGACTTGGGGCCGGAGCCATGGCTCACTAGGTTAATCCTCTGCCTGCGGCGCCAGCATCCCATATGGGCACCGGGTTCTAGTCCTGGTTGGGGCACCAGATTCTGTCCTGGTTACTCCTCTTCCAGTCTAGCTCTCTGCTGTGGCCCGGGAAGGCAGTGGAGGATGGCCCAAGTGCTTGGGCCCTGCACCCGCATGGGAGACCAGGAGGAAGCACCTGCCTCCTGGCTTCGGATCGGCGCAGCTCCGGCCGTGGCAGCCATTTGGGCAGTGAACCAACGGAAGGAAGACCTTTCTCTCTGTCTCTCTCACTGTCTGTAACTCTGTCAAACAAATAAATAAAAATCTTAAAAAAAAAAAAAAGAATGAGGTGACTCAGGAAGACAATGGTAAGGCTTTGATGGTGAGAACAATCAAGTGGACAAAATAAGTATGACGTCACAAGTTTGTATGACTTCACGACATTTACACAGCATTTCCTTTCCTTTGCACACCTACCCCTGGCCTGCTGATGCCTACAAATTTCCATCAAGAAGCTCATCTTTTTTAGCTTAAAATCTGCAGAACACCCTCCCAGAGGTAACATTTTCAGTGCTATCACTGTAAGTTAGTTACCTCCGATTTCTCTGTAGCAGCAGCTTTAGATGCAGGAAAATAAGAGGACAGCTAGGAAGTGGGGGGGCCTCCGGAAGGAGGAAAAAGGAAACCAAAATGGAGTGGTTTTCAGACTCTGTAACCACAAGGAAATAAGGGCTATAGATTCTCTAAAAGGAAAAATAAAGCCTCCGGGAGTGTGATGGGTCACCCACTTGTCCTGGCTGGCCATTGTTTGCTGTGCTTCTTGCATGGCTGCTTCCAACTTCGTGATTCTATGCTTTTGAAAGGCGATGAGGAGATCTGTTTGTTTCTTCTGGAAACTCCACACCTATTAAGGAAAAAAAATCCTTTGACAAACATCCCCACAATTCCTTTTTCCTTTCCTCTCACTTTTTGAAACAAAGGGCAATCCATGAACAGGAACAGCTCCCCTGAGTTGCTGTGGCTTTGGCATATGATATGGCTCCTCTCTCACACACTCCCACCAGGATGCTATCAGCCTTGCTGTGATTTATCACTGTTCGTTTTCTTCTGGAACCTCTGGCCTAAATCATGACTCCCCGACACTAGAGCGCTCAGAACCAAGACAAGTGGAAGCTTTTCATTTCCAGGACACTGGCTTTCTAATACCTTACTTATTTATTTGAGAGGCAGAGACATGGAGAGATAAAGATCTCCTATCCGTTGGTTCATTTCCCAAATGGCCACAACAGCTAGGAATGGGAAGACACTTGATGCAGGTCTCCCACGTGGTTGGCAAAGATCCAATTACCTGAGCCATCACCACTGCTTCCCAGGGTCTGTGTGAGCAGGAAGTGGGAGTCAGGAGCTAGAGCCAGACACCGAACCCCAGCACTCTGATATGGGATGCAGGCATCTTAACTGCTAGCCCAAACGCCCACCCCAAGGTTTTCTAGTACGTGAATGAGAGTATCCTGATGTTACAGAGCAGCCCTTTATTTATTTTATTTTAATTTTTTCCATTTTTTAAATTTAATAAATGTGAATTTACAAAGTGCAACTTTTGCATTGTTGTGGTTCTCCCCCCAACCTCCCTCCCTCCCGCAGCCCTCCAATCTCCCACTCCCTCCCTCATCCCACCCTTCATCGAGTTTCATTTTCAATTATCTTTATATACAGAAGATCAACTTAGTATATACTAAGCAAAGATTTCAACAGACTGCACTCACACAACCGCACAAGGTATAGAGTATTGTTCGACTAGTAGTGTTATCTTTTACTCTCATAGTAAAACACATTAAGGACAGAGATCCTACATGGGGAGCAGGTGCCCAGTGACTCCCGTTGTTGATTTAACAACTGACACTCTTATTTATGACGTCAGTAATCACCTGAGGCTCTTGCCATGAGCTGTCGAGGCTATGAAAGCCCCTTGAGTTCACCAACTCTGAACATGTTTAGTCAAGGCCATATCACAGTGGAGGCTCCTTCCTGCCTTCAGAGAAAGGTGCCTCCTTCTTTCGAGCAGCCCTTTAAACATACACTCTTGCATCCTGAGCAAGAAGAGTGATACCCAAAAAAACCTATCTTTCAAGCTCAGAATTGGTTAATTTGTCTATTCATGGACCCAGCTTCCACATTCCTGGCTATTACAGAACACAGGTGACCAATTTACTTTCTCTCAGGTGACTTGTGCTTCTACAGTAAAGGACAAAGAGGTACAGACAGAAATGACCTATTCCTGAATTTTATTGTGGGCATGGGCACATAATTTTATCTTTCCTGTCACTTTACCAATCGCCACACTAACGTGACTATCATGAAATTGCTGAGCACGACCAAAGTTAATATTTAGAAAGTATTTTAGCTTTGTCAGGCTCCACTTCTGAGCGCACAGCAGTATTTGTGTCTCATCTGTTTCCTCCCTGCTTACCCTGTAAACCTTTTGACTGGGATCCTTCCCTAGATCTCAGTATCCTTTTTGTAATTTTTTGGTTCTCATCTAATTTATAAGTTGCTTTTGCCCCACTATCAAATGTACTTACGAATGTATATATTCTTTAGGCACTTTCATTTCTACTTAAAAGCAAATTAAATTAATTCTATATAAACAATTTATTGTAGTCTATTTTTCCAAGAAAAAGCTATTTTTAATAAAAATGAAACATGTTTATTTTAGAAAATTTGAACAGTCAAAAAAACAGAAAAAGTCACTCAGAATCCCAGGTAGGGGGCAGTGTTGGGGAACAATAGATACTACAAACAGATTAACAGCCAAGACACAGTATCCCAAACATCCTAATCCTACCCTTGGGATCCACGTGTTTACTATCAGATAACAAGTTCTAGGATGGACACAGTGTCGTAGCAGGTTAAACTGTCACTTGGGATGCCTATATCCCATACTGGAGTATCTGTTTAAGTCCCAGCTACTCCACTAACTACTCCCTGCTAATGTGCCTGGGAAGTAGTGGATGATGGCCCAAGTACTTCAATTCTTGATACCCATATTGGAGACCTGGATGGAGTTCCTGGCTGCTGGCTTCAACCTGGCCCAGTCCTGCTATTATGGCCATTTAGGAAGTGAACCAGCACATGGAAGATCTCTATATCTCTCTTTCTCCGTTACCCTGGCTTTAAAATAAATAAATACATCTTAAAAGAAAAGATAGCCCAAGTTCTCCCCAAGACTAGTAACACCTCCCAAAGGTCATGTGCACACAGATCAGAGCCCACTGTGGAACTCCAGGGAAACTGGACTAGTGGTGGCACTTTCAACTAACCCTAATCAGGCCTACTTTGCCCACACCCCAAAACACTGAAACTCAAACTTCAGATCTGACCACCCCTAAAATAAGAAAGACCAATCTAGAAAATAACCACCAGGGCCAGCACTGTGGCACAGTGGGTTAATGCCCTGGCCTGAAGCGCCCGCATCCCATATGGGCGCCGGTTTGAGACTCGGCTGCTCCACTTCCTGTCCAGCTCTCTGCTATGACCTGGGAAAGCAGCAGAAGATGGCCCAAGTCCTTGGGCCCCTGCACCAACGTGGGAGACCCGGAAGAAGCTCCTGGTTCCTGGCTTCGGATCGGCATAGCTCCAGCCACTGCGGCCACTTGGGGAGTGAACCATTGGATGGAAGACCTCTCTCTCTCTCTCTCTCTCTCTGCCTCTCCTCTCTCAGTGTAACTTTGACTTTCAAATAAATAAATAAATCTTTAAAAAAAAAAAAAGAACCATCAAAATGTGTTAGAGGGGAACAAATGATTTCTATCTGATGTGAGGGTTCAGAGGTTTAATCTATTTCGAATAAGTCCATTGGAGAAGGTTCTAAAACTTAACTCATTAATGCACCTCAGTATTTGAAAAATATCCCAATAGTTAGCAATCATTAAAATCCTTCAGCATCAGGAAAAGATTGACTGATATTTTCCCAAAGAAAAATAAAAGATAAGTTTTGCTCACTTGCATTTTTAAGAGGGAGTAATTATTTTAATACAACAACTCAGAGTAGACGATAAAAGCTGTTCTGTTGATAACACTGAATATCATCTTGACAATGTAACATGTTAAATAGTGTTTACTGTATTGGAACACTATATGAAACCACCTATTGCTAGGTCCAGATTCTCTTCCTTTATCTTCACACCAGGGCCAGATAAGAATATTGTCATCTTTAGGTTTTGGAGTCCTATTCATTTCAGAATTGAGTGTATGTGCCAAGAGACAAAATTACAACAGACTTAAAATCTTAACTGACTATGAACAGTGGTTCCCCACCCCCTCATCTCCCCTAAGCACCTTATCCACAGTTTGACTTCTCCACAGTTTCAGGCACCCATATTCAACAGCAGCATGAAAATATTTTCAGATTGACTGTTGCAATACTATAGTGCTGTGGGTTTATTATTTATTTATTTATTTATTTTATTTTTTGACAGGCAGAGTGGATAGTGAGAGAGAGAGAGAGAGAAAGGTCTTCCTTTTGCCGTTGGTTCACCCTCCAATGGCTGCCACGGCTGGCGCGCTGCGGCCGGCGCACTGCGCTGATCCGAAGGCAGGAGTCAGGTGCTTCTCCTGGTCTCCCATGGGGTGCAGGGCCCAAGTACTTGGACCATCCTCCACTGCCTTCCCGGGCCACAGCAGAGAGCTGGCCTGGAAGAGGGGCAACCAGGAAAGAATCCGGCGCCCTGATTGGGACAAGAACCCGGTGTGCCGGCGCCGCAAGGCAGAGGATTAGCCTATTGAGCAGCGGCGCCGGCCGAGTTTATTTTATTTTTAAGATTTATTTATTTGAAAGGCAGGGAACAGAGAGAGGGAGAGATCTTGCATCTGCAGCCTACAACAGCCAGGGCTGGCAGCCTAATGCCAGGAGCCAGGAACTCCATAGGTCATCTACATGAGTAGCAGGGGCCCAAGCACTTGGGCCATCACCCGCTGCCTTCCCAGGCATGTTAGACGGAAGCTGGGTTGGAACCCCACTCTCATAAGGTATTTGAGCATTGTGTGCAGCCACTTAACCCACTGTACCACAACCCCACACCCTCGTGCCACGTTTGAGAAACCCTTATTTACTTAATGATGGCCCCAAAGTGCAAGTGCAGAGGTGCTGGCAATTCAGATGTGCCAACGAGAAGCTGTAAGTGCTTCCTTTGAGTGAAGAGGTAGAAGCTCTCAAGAAGGAAAGAAAATGAATCAAATGTTGAGGTTGCTAAGAGCTACTGAAAAACAAAAAGAATCTTCCATGAGATTGTGAACAAGTAAAAGAAAGTTGTGCTAGTTCTGCAGCTAATATGTTGCTACTCTCTCTGTGCTTCATTTATAAACTTTATCAAAGGCATGTATTATAGGAGAAAACAATATATTGGGTTTGATACCATCCACAGTTTCAGAAATTCACTGGGGGAGGGTCTCCAAAAGTATTCTTTATGAGGTACTGTATTTGTGGTTCTAGAATCAGGCAGTATTGCGTTCTAAAACACAGAATGAATGTTCTGATGATATGAGCTGAGGAAGTTGGTTTTATAGGCAGAAAAAGGTGAAAGAAAGAAGAAAAAAAGAACAAAAGGCAAATCAGTCATTTCAAAGTTACTTTCCTAGTAAAGGTTAAAACACAGGAGACCTCCTTATCATGTCCCCTACCAGTGGTCTGTTTAGGGATTTGGTGAATATCTCTCCTGATTTCTTGGAAGATCAGATAAACAGCTTAGTGGCATAGAATTTCAATATGAAAAAAAAAAAAACCATTTTGGATTGCTCTGTTGGGCCTAGTGCAGGACCTTAGCCCAAACCAATGGCCTCCTATAAATTTTATTTAACACATAGAACATACTTACTGAAGTATTTTAAAACTTCAGTTCTGAATTAGGTCTAAAAAGAAGTTGAAGAAATCCATGAAAGATACTGAGAAAGGCAAAGTATTGGGAGCCAAGGGAGAACTCAGAAGGTTACTACGATGAACCCTATGCCTCAGTTCATTTCCTGTTGCTCAAATGAAATACCTGAAGTGGGTACTTAAAGAGATTTTTGCAGCTCACAGGTTTGGAGGCTGAAAGTCCTCTGGTGAAGCCCCCTTGGCCAAATCCCATGGCGGGTGGCATCCGGGTGAGAGCACATGTGAGGGGGGATCACAGGGCAAAGCCAGAACAATCTGAGTCAGGCTTGCTGTTTTCAGAACAACCCACAATCACAGGAATTAACTGGGGACCCAGGAGAACTACACCAATCCCTTCTGGGCGCAGCACCCCCAAAGACTTAATTATCTTGCATTAAGTCCCACCTCAAGGTTCTACCACCTCAACACTGCCACACTGAGGATCAAGCCTCACACACATGAACCTTTCGGGGGATCAACCACATTCAAACCAAAGCTACCTAAGACATTTTGGTCCAACACGGGTTTTTAAAAACAAAAGGCTGGGGCCAGCACTGTGGCATAGCGGGCAAGGCCGCCGCCTGCAGTGCTGGCATCCCATATGGGTACTGGTTCAAATCCCTGCTGCTCCACTTCCTGTCCATCTCTCTGCTATGGGCTAGAAAAGCAACCAAGGATGGCTCAAATCCTTGGGACCCTGCACCCTCATGGGAGACCCAGAAGAAGCTCCTGGCTCTTTGCTTCAGATCAGCTCAGCTCCAGCTGCTGCGGCCATCTTGGAAATGAACCAGCGGATGGAAGACCTCTTGACCTCTCCCTCTCTCTCTTTGCCTCTCTGTAACTCTGCCTTACAAATAAAAATAAATAAATCTTTAAAAAAAACACAAAAGGAGGTCGCCGCCATGGCTCATTGGGCTAATCCTCTGCCTGCGGCGCCGGCATCCCAGGTTCTAGTCCTGGTTGCTCCTCTTCCAGTCCAGCTCTCTGCTGTGGCCCGGGAGTGCAGAGGAGGATGGCCCAAGTCCTTGGGCCCTGCGGCCGCATGGGAGACCAGGAGGAAGCACCTGGCTCCTGGCTTCGGATCAGCGCAGCGCCGGCCGTAGCAGCCATTTTGGGGGTGAACCAATGGAAAAAGGAAGACCTTTCTCTCTGTCTCTCTCTCTCTCTCTCACTAACTCTGCCTGTCAAAAAACAAACAAACAAACCACACACACACACACAAGGTTTTTGTCTGTTTATAAAAGTAAAATATGAGGGCAGGAGTTTGGAACAGTGGTTAAGACACTGCTTAGGATGCCCATATCCGATATCAGTGTACCAGGGTTCAAGTCCCAGTTCTGCTTTTGATTCTAGCTTCCTGCTAATATACCCTGGCAGGCAGCAGGTGATGGCTCACGTACTTGGGTCCCTACCACCCTTGCAGGGAAAGCTGGATTGAGTTTCTAGCTCTTGGTTCTGGCCTGGCTCAGTCCTGGCTATTACAGGCATCTGGGGAGTGAACTGCTGGATAAAGATCTTTCTCTAGCAGAATCTCCCTTTCTCTCTGTCTCTAATTTTGTCTCTCTGCTTTTCAAATAAATAAAAGCTAGAAATAAATAAATAAAAATAATACATGCTTTGGAAATATTACACTTATCCTTTTTGTACTAAATGGCTTCTCTAATTTTTATTTTTTAAATGTCATAGTTTTATTTAGTTTAAAATTTATTTTTACATACAATTTAAAAGTTTTGAATATTTGTAAAGGAGTCACTACATTTTAGAAATTTACTTTAGCCAGTGTTGTGGCATGATGGGTTAAGCTACCATTTGTAATGACAGTATCCCATATCAGAGTGTTGGTTCAAGTCCTAGCTGCTCTGCTTCTGATCCAGCTTTCTGCTCATGTGTCTGGGAAAGTGGTGGGTCATGGCCCAAGTGCTTGCGTACCTGCCACCCACCTGGGAGATCCAGATAGAGCACCTGGCCCTGGGCTTCAGGCTGGTCTAGCATTAACTGTGAGCCAACAGATACAAGATCTTTTCCTCTCTGTGTCACTCTGCCTTTTGAACAAATAAATAATTTTTAAAAGATTTGTTTATTTGAAAGTCAGAGTTACAGAGAGAGAGAGAGAGACAGACAGACAGAGACAGACAGACAGAGAGAGGTCTTCATTCCACTGGCTCACCCCACAATTGGCCACAACAGTCAGAGCTGAGCTGATCTGAAGCCAGGAGCCAAGAGCTTCTTCCATGTCTCCCGCATGGGTGCAGAGGCCCAAGGGCTTGGGCCATCTTCTGCTGCCTTCCCAGGCCATAGCAGAGAGCTGGATAGGAAGTGGAACAGCTGGGACTCAAACCAGTGCCCATATGGGATGCTGGCACTGCAGGCGGCAGCTTTACCTGCTATGTCACAGCGTCAGTCCCAATAAATAATTTTTCAAAAAAGAAACTTACTTGAAAGATTTTGATAAATTCCACATCTCCTTATGATACTTAAACTTATTAGTCTGACTCACCCATCTTTTGTGAAACTGATTCCTTCATTCCACAATATCTACAGGTTTTAAACTATAGCTCTATTGTTTAATAAAAGAAAAATTTCTATTTAGAAGTATTCCAACTCTTAAAAAGTAAAAAAAATTTACAGAATTAGAGTATCAGAAATTTGCAACTTCTAAATGAATTCATGGAGCTCTGCAAAGTTCATCAATGGCTACCAGCACATAAAATGAAAAACGGACCATTACATATACTCTTGGTAGAATAAACACTGCTATGAAGTAGTACTGCCCCACCTTCCCCTAAGTCATCAAATGATGATGATTTTTATTTTTATTTATTTATTTTTATTTGACAGGCAGAGTCAGACAGTGAGAGACAGAGAGAAAGGTCTTCCTTTCACTGGTTTACCCCCAAAATGGCCACCATGGCCGGCACTGCGCTGATCCGAAGCCAGGAGCCAGGTGCTTCCTCCCGGTCTCCCATGTGGGTGCAGGGACCCAAGAACTTGGGCCATCCTCCACTGCCTTCCCGGGCCACAGCAGAGAGCTGGACTGGAAGAGGAGCAACTAGGACAGAATCTGGTACCCCACTGGGACTAGAACCTGGGGTGCCAGTGCCGCAGGCGGAGGATTAGCCAAGTCAGCCACGGGGCCGGCCCCCAAATGATGATGATTAAGCTTAAATCTACCTACCAATTTATGGGAAGTAGAGGACAGAGGAGCATATTAAATGACTCCAAAGGTGTAACGAGCCAAACCGACACTATGGGGGCCAGCACTGTGGTGCCTCAAGTAAAGCCACCGCCTGCAGCACCAGTATCCCATATGAGCGCTGGTTCGAGAACCAGTGGCTCCGCTTCTATATGGCTCCCTGTAATGTGCCTGGGAAGGCAGCAGAGGATGGCCCAAATGCCTAGGCCCCTGCATCCATGTGGGAGACCCAGAAGAAGCCCCTGGCTCCTGGCTTCAGATTGGCCCAGCCCTGGCTGTTGCGGCCATTTGGGATGTGAACCAATGAATGAAGATTTTCTCTCTCTCTAACTCTGCCTTTCAAATAAATAAATAAATAAATAATTCTTTTTAAAGAAATCCAGACTATGAACAAATCTATACTTTTTTCCCAAAAATAATTTAAAAAATTATAAGAAACATTTTTAACAGAAATTTAAGTGGCAGGCATTTGGTGCAGTAGATAAAATGTTAGCTTGGGATGCCCTCATCCCACACTGAGTGCCTGGATTCAAGTCCTGGCTCTGCCCATCTTGTGGGGAGAACGGTGTCCCCAGATGAACTCAAACAAAA
Source organism: Oryctolagus cuniculus (assembly GCF_964237555.1). Taxonomy (NCBI): domain Eukaryota; kingdom Metazoa; phylum Chordata; class Mammalia; order Lagomorpha; family Leporidae; genus Oryctolagus; species Oryctolagus cuniculus. The sequence continues at coordinate 51,787,000 of NC_091443.1, forward strand.
TTCTTGCCTCTACGTGACATAAGAATTCAAAGCACAGACATAGATAAAATGCAAGAATGGGAGAATTTATTTAAAGAGATGGAGGGGGAGCAGCACTGTGGTATAGCAGGTAAAGCTGCCGCCTACAGTGCTGGCATCCCATATGGACGCCAGTTCACGGCCCGACTGCTCCATGTCCAATCCAGCTCTCTGCTATGGCCTGAGAAAGCAGTGGAAGATGGCCCAGGTGTTTGGGCCCCTGGACCCATGTGGGAGTCCCAAAAGAAGCTCCTGGCTCTTCGCTTTGGATCAGTCCAGCTCCAGGCACTGCAGCCATTTGGGGAGCAAAACAGCAAATGGAAGACCTTTCTCTCTCTCTCTCTGCCTCTCAAATAAATAAATAAATAAGTCTTTAAAAAAGAGAGAGATTGATAGATAGAGTTCACATACATATGTGAATGTAGACAGCCCCCTGAGGAGAACAAGCCCCTTCTACCACTCCTGAGTTTGTGTTTTTTGGTGGGCTTCTAGAGGGCTTCAAGATGGGGGCTAGCCAGAGAAATCACCCACTGAGTAGAGGTTTGGAACTTTCAGTTCCAATTTCTCTTTCCCTTCCACATCAAGTTCAGTCACCAACTGCCAATTATTTAATTTATCATGCCCACCAAACAAAGGAGTTTGGAAAGTTTCTAAACTGGTGAACACGTCAGGGGCTGGGAGGGAGGTGTCCCTGGAGTGGGTATGGATGGCAGGTGCCCTCCCCCAATAGCCTGCCCTATGCACCTCTTCCACCTGGCTGTTCCCAAGCTGTTGTATTCTTTATAATAAACCAGTATTGTAACTAAAGTGCTTCCTTGAGTTCTGATGATTAGTTAGTCATCCTAACTAATTACCAAAGCTGGGGGAGAGGCACAGGAACTCCTGAATCTGTGGTCAGCTGGCCTGGAATGTGGATTGCCTTGGTACCTTATTTAGGAATGGCATCCAAAATGGGAGCAGTTTGTGGGATTGAACCCTTAAACCTGTAGGATTTGAGGATAACTCTAGGGGTTGAGTATCAGAATTGAATTAAACTGTTGGACACCTATCTGGTGTCAAGAGAACTGGTTGGTATCAGAAAATACCTCACAAGGGGCAAAGGACATAATAAATAGCTTAAGCATTATTCATTCTTTCACTTTGTAAGTGTTTACTGATCATTTTGTATCAGGCACAGGAACTAGAAATGCCAAGATCCACAGTAAGGGGTCTGTACTATGGTGGCTCATGACAGTATGGCAGGAGAGACCTGCTGCTCACGTGGGAGACCTGGAGGGAGTTCCAGCGTCCTGGCTTGGGCCTGGACCTGCCCCAGCCACTGCAGCCACTTGGGGAGTGAACCAGCAGATGGAGGCCCACTCTTTCTCTCTTGTACTCTCTCTTTCTGTGCCTCTGCCTTTCAAATAAATGATGTTTTTTTAAAAATAAAGAATAACCTATATGGTCTGTAAAAGAACTGAAAGGATTTAAATCTGTCTAATAGGTTAGGTAATAAATAACCCACTTAATAACTTGTGTTGGTACATGGGATACGAGGTAGCTGTTGTAGCTGAGGCTTGTGAGGTCAGGAAGAACTAGACCATTAAAACGGGACTATGTGTCACCCTGAGGAAGTCTGAAACCTAGTGACGGGAAACTATCGAAGGTGGTTCCCCCCCCCCAAAGATTTATTTATTTATTTTCTAGAAAGGCAGAGATAGAGACACACACACAGATCTTTCATAAGCTGGCTCACTCCCCAAATGGCTACAACAGCCAAGACTGGCTTAGGCTGAATCCAGAAGTCAGGAACTCCATCCAGGTCTTCTACATGAGCAGCAGGGGCCCAAGCACTTGGGACATCTCCTGCTACCTTCCCAGGTGCATTAGCAGGGGACTGGATTGGAAGCAGAGCAGCAGGTCTTGAAAGGGATGCCAGTGCTGCAAGCAGCAACTTAACTACAATGCTGGCCCAACCCAGGGGTTTTGAAAAAGTTGTTTTTAGGGGCCAGCATTGTGGCACAGTGGGTCGGGCTGCCGCTTGGGGCACCAGGATCCCATATGGGTGCTGGTTTTGAGTGCCAGTTCCCCATGGATGCACCTGGGAAGGCAGTGGAAGATGGCCCAAATGCCTGGGCCCCTGCCAAACATGAGACCTGGATGAAGCTCTAGGGTCTGGGCTTTGGCCTGGCCCAGCCCTGGTCACTGAGGTCTTTTAGGGAGTGAACCAAGGGATGAAAGAATTCTCTCCCTCTCTCTCTCTCTCTCTGCAGCTCTTTCAAATAAATAAATAAATCTTTAAAAAAAAAAAAAAAAGGCAGAGCAGATGTTGTGGCATAGCGGGTAAAACTGTCACCAACAGTGCCAGCATCCCATATGGGCGCTGGTTTGAGTCCCAGCTGCTCCACTTCCTATCCAGCTCTCTGCTATGGCCTACGAAAGCAGTAGAAGGTGGCCCAAGTTCTTGGGCCCCTGCACCCACATAGGAGATCCAGAAGAGGCTCCTGGCTCCTGGCTTTTGGTCAGCGCAGCTCTGGCCGTTGCAGCCAACTGGGGAGTGAGCCAGCGGAATGAAGACCTCTCTCTGTCTCTGTCTCTGTCTCTCTCTCTGCCTCTCCTTCTCTCTGTTAACTCTTTCAATTAAAATAAATATTTTTTAAAAAAATAATTTTTTAAAAGGCAATAGGAGGACTAAGGGGTAAGTTTTGGGTGTTCCAGGTGAGATGTTGCTTAGAATGCCGACATCACAGGCCGGCGCCGTGGCTCAATAGGCTAATCCTCCACCTTGCGGCGCCGGCACACCGGGTTCTAGTCCCGGTCGGGGCGCCGGATTCTGTCCCGGTTGCCCCTCTTCCAGGCCAGCTCTCTGCTATGGCCAGGGAGTGCAGTGGAGGATGGCCCAGGTGCTTGGGCCCTGCACCCCATGGGAGACCAGGAAAAGCACCTGGATCCTGGCTCCTGCCATCGGATCAGCGCGGTGCGCCGGCCCCGGCGGCCATTGGAGGGTGAACCAACGGCAAAAGGAAGACCTTTCTCTCTGTCTCTCTCTCTCACTGTCCACTCTGCCTGTCAAAAAAAAAAAAAAAAAAAAAAAAAGAATGCCGACATCTCATATTGGAGTGGTAGGTTCTAGTCCTGACTCCTCTGTTTCCAATCCAGCTTCCTGGCTCCTGGCTACAGCCTGGCTCAAGCCTAGGTGTTGCAGCAGTTGGGGAGTGATCTAATAAATGAAAGACCTTTCTCTATCTCTTCCTCTATCACTCTGTATTTCAAATAAATAAATTAAAAAAAAAAACTTTTTAAAAGGCATCATTCACTATCTTGGTTGTTCAATTTTTTTAAACACGAATTTTTATTTTTATGTATTTATTTATTTTAAGATTTATTTATTTATTTGCAAGGCAGAGTTAGAGAGAGGCAGAGCGAGAAACACAGAGAGAGGTCTTCTATTCACTGGTTCACTCCCCAAATGGCCGCAATAGCCAGAGCTGGGCCCATCTGAAGCCAGGAGCCAGGAGCTTCTTCCGGGTCTCCCACGTGGGTGCAGGGGCCCAAGCAATTGGGCCATGTTCCACTGCTTTCTCAGGCCATAACAGAGAGCTGGATCAGAAGTGGAGCAGCTGGGACTTGAACCAGTGTCCATGTGGGATGCCAGCACTGCAGTCAGCGGCTTGACCCGCTATGCCCCAGTGCTGGCCCCTCCAAATTCTTTTTCATTTTTTGAAGATTTATTTATTTGCAAGGCAGAGAGGCAGAGGCAGAGAGAGAAAGAGAGAGAGTGAGAGGTCTTCCATCTACTGTTTTACTCCCCAAATAGCCGCAAAGGCTGGAGCTGCGCTGATCTGAAGCCAGGAGCCAGGAGCCTCTTCTGGGTCTCCCATGCAGGTGCAGTGGCCCATGGACTTGGGCCATCTTCCACTGTTTTCCCAGGCCATAGCAGAGAGCTGGATCAGAAATGGAGCAACCAGGACTTAACCTGCACCCATAAGTGATGCCAGCACTGCAGGCTTTACCCACTACATTACAATGCCAGCCCCAAGAGGTTGTCTTTTATTGTATGTAAAGTGCATTTTAAGGGACAAGCATTGCGGCACAGTGAGTAAAGATGCTGCTTCAGACATACACACACACTGGAGTGCCTGGGATTAAGTCCTGCTTCAGCTTTCTGTTCATGTGCACCATGTACTCTGGGAGGCAGCAGAGGATGGCTCAAGTACTTGAGTTCCTGTCACCCATGTGGGAGACCCTGATGGTGTTCCAGGCTCCTGGCTTCAGCCTGGCCCAGCTCTGGCTGTTGTAGGCATTTGTGGAGTGACCTAGCAAACGGAAGATGGATATCTGTTTGTCTTTCTCTCTTGCTCTCTGTCCCTTTGCCTTTCAAATTAAAAAAAAAAAAAGTATACTTTTTTTAAAAAGATTTATTTGTTTGAAAGTCAGACTTACAGAGAGAGGGAGAGACACAGAGTTCCACTGGTTCATTCTCTAGATGGCCACAACACCCAGGATTGGGTGGCCAAAGCCGGAAGCCCAGGAGCTTCTTCTAGGTTCTCCCATGTGGGTGGCAGGGCCCCAAACACTTGGGCCATCTCCCATTGCTTTTCCCAGGCCATTAGTCAGAGAGCCGGATCAGAAGTGAAGTAGCTGGGACACAGACCGGCATCCATATACGGATGCCAGCATTGCAAGGGGCAGCTTTATCCACTATTCTACAACACTGGCCCCATAAATAAACTTCAAAAATAACGTGTATTTCAATAAATCCATTTTTTTAAAAGTAGATGAGGTATTGTATACTTTCCAATTTAAAAACTACATGCTTCTTTTTACATGATCTTTCATATAAAAGTTTTCCACATTACTCTTTAATAAAATATAGCTTTCAGAATGGTTTCACTAACATTACTTCAGTAGATCTTTACAAGAAGTAGGATGAGTGTCACTACTTCATATTACATATGAGAGAATTACAACTAGTTCAAAAAAGTCAAATTACAAACTGGCAGACAGATTTGGTTTTGAGATTTCTATTCCAGTTGCCACTTTATAAAATTTTATATGCATTGATGGAAAACCTCGGTAGGGAGGATTATTTTACTAATTTTTTCAAAAAGTATTTATTGAGAAAATGTCTGGCCTAGCTGGTTAAGATGTGGTTTGGGCACCTACATCCCGTATCAGAGTGCCTCAGTTCAAGTCCTGCCTCTGCTCATGTTCCAGCCTCCTGCTAACGTGCACGCTGGGAAACAGCAGATGATGGCTCAAGTAGTTGGGTTTCTGCCACCCACATGAGATAAGTAGATCGTAGGCATCTGGGCAGTAAAATAGCAGATGGGGGAACTAACTCTTCCTCTCCCTCTCCCTCTCTTGACAGAGAATAAAAGGGACACTTAACTTAGATACAGTGGTTAGAGAAGGCTCCTCTGAGGTCACGTGTAAGCTGAGATGTTACTGGAAATAAGAGATGGAAGTCATCCATGTTAATGATAACCAAAGCTACAGGGGTAGATGAGACTATGCATGAAGGTATACAAAGTAAGAAAAGCAAGCAGGGGGGCCAGTCCTGTAAGTGTAGCGGGTACAACGCTGCCTGCAGTGGCAGCACCCTATATGGGCACCAGTTCAAGTCCCAGCTGTTCCACTTCCAATCCAGCTCTCTGCTATGGCCTGGGAAAGCAGTGGAAGATGGCCTAAGTCCTTGGGCCCCTGCACCTATGTGGGAGACCCCAGAGAAGCTCCTGGCTCCTGGATTCAGATCGGTGCAGCTGTGGCCATCTGGGCAGCAAACCAGCAGATGGAAGACGAAGACCTCTCTCCCCGCCCCCTCACATCTGCCTCTCTGTAACTCTGCCTTTCAAATAAATAAATCTTAAAAAAAGAAAAAAGACAAGCAATCAGAATAAAACTCTGAGAAACGTAAATACTTAAGAGATGGACAGAGGAAGAGGAGCCAAGAAGAAAACTGAAGTTGATTATGATAGCCAAAGAAAGAAGGTTTCAAGGACAAGACAGTGGAATGTTCCTGAGAGACCAAATATGATAAGAACAAAAAACAAATTATCAGGGCTGGTGCTGTGGTGTAGTGGACTAGGCCTCTACTTGCTGCACTGGCATCCCATATGGGTATCAGTTTGCATCCCAGCTGTTCCTCTTCTTCTATTTTTATTTTTTTAACATTTATTTATTTTATTTGAAAGGCAGAGTTACAGAAAGGCAGAGGCAGAGAAAGAGAGAGAGAGATCTTCCATCTGCTGGTTCACTCTCCAGATGGCCACAACAGCTGGAGCTATACCTATCCAAAGCCAGGAGCCAGGAGCATCTTCAGGGTCTCCCATGCAGGTGCAGGAGCCCAAGGACTTGAGCCGTCCTCTACTGCTTTCCCAGACCATAGCCTGGGAAAGCTGTAGAAGATGGCTCAGTGCATGGGCCTCTGTACTTATGTGGGAGACCCAAATGAAGTTCTTGGTTCCTGCCTTTGGATCAGCCCAGCTCCAGCCATTGCAGTCACCTGGGGAGTGAACCATTAGATGGTTCACCTGGGGAGTGAACCATTGGATGGAAGGTCTCTCTTTCCATCTGTAACTCTACCTCTCAAATAAATAAATATTAAAAACAAAACAAAACAAAACAAATTATCCATTGGATTTGATAACAGGAATGGTATTGATGTCCTTCGCAAGAGCAGTTATAGTGAGCCAGTCTGAAGCCAGACTGCAGAGGGTTATAGAAAATCTTAGGTCGGCTGGCGCCACAGCTCAATAGGCTAATCCTCTGCCTGCGGCGCCAGCACACGGGGTTCTAGTCCCAGTCGGGGCGCCGGATTCTGTCCTGGTTGCCCCTCTTCCAGGCCAGCTCTCTGCTGTGGCCAGGGAGTGCAGAGGAGGATGGCCCAGGTGCTTGGGCCCTGCACCCCATGGGAGACCAGGAGAAGCACCTGGCTCCTGGCTTCAGATCAGCGCGGTGTCCCAGCCGCAGCAGCCATTGGAGGGTGAACCAACGGTAAAGGAAAACCTTTCTCTCTGTCTCTCTCTCTCACTGTCTACTCTGCCTGTCCAAAAAAAAAAAAAAAAAAAAAAAAAAAAAAAAAAAAAAAAAAGAAAAGAAAAGAAAAGAAAAAGAAAAGAAAAGAAAAGAAAAAGAAAAAGAAAAGAAAATCTTAGGTCAAGAATTAGACCAAGGGGGCTGGTGCTGTGGCGCAGCAGGTTAAAGCCCTGGCCTGAAGTGCTGGCATCCCATGTGAGCGCCGGTTCTAGTCCCAGCAGCTCCACTTCCAATCCAGCTCTCTGCTATGGTCTGGGAAAGCTGTAGAAGATGGACCAAGTCCTTGGGCCCCTGCACCTGTGTGGGAGACCCAGAGGAAGCACCTGGCTCCTGGCTTCAGATCGGTGCAGCTCCTGCCGTTGCAGCCAATTGGGGAGTGAACCAGCGGATGGAGGATCTCTCTCTCTCTCTCTCTCTCTCTCTGCCTCTCCTCTCTCTGTGTTGCTCTTTCAAACAAAAAAAAATAAAAAATAAAAAATTAGATCAAGTGTAGAAAAATACCCACCAGTGCACTCCAATGTAGGTTCCTCTCTGAGATTTTACTCAATGTGCTCTCCTGAGGGTCAGCAACAATGCTCACGTTGCTAATTCCAGGTCAGCAACAACCCTCCTGTTGCCAAATCCAATGAACCTTGCTTTGTCCTCATCTTGCTTCACTCTCAGCAGGGTTTGACCTCGCTGATTAGTTCTTCCTTCTGAAACATTGTCCTTTCTCGCTTCTGTGATAGCACCACTCTCTTTGCTTTTATCCCACTGATTGCAGCTCTTTGCTAACTTCTCTTCCCCCCACCTAATTGCTAGATATTGTGATATCACCTACTCACAAGGCTTTAAACACTATCTATAGCCTGACAAATTCCACACTTATACCTCAAATCTTGACCTATGCCCTGAGCTCCAGAATGGTAAATCTGTCTGCCTTCATGACCTCCCCACCTGGATCTCCAACAGGCGTCCAAAACCCAGCACATTCAAAATTTTATTTGCCCTCAAAACAGTCTTCCTAGTCTTGCTTGGTAAAGGATGTAATCATTCTACTCAGTTGTTCAAGACAAAAAGCCAGGGCTCTTCCTTGAGTTCTCTCTTTTTCTCATCTCCCACATCCAAATCAAAAGAAAGTGCTACTAGTTCTTCCTGGAAAAACATCTCTCAGATTTAACCACCTCGCTCCATTTCTACTGCCACCATTTTAACCAGGGCAATCCTGCTTAGATTTTTCCCATGGCCTCCTAACTGTGCTCTCTGCTTCTTTTCTTTCTTCCTTCCTTTTTTTTTTTTTTTTTTTTTTTTTTTGACAGGCAGAGTGGACAGTGAGAGAGAGAGAGAGAGAGAGAGAGAGAGACAGAGAGAAAGGTCTTCTTTTGCCATTGGTTCACCCTCCGATGGCCGCTGCGGCTGGCACAATGCGGCCGGCGCACCGCACTGATCCGAAGCCAGGAGCCAGGTGCTTCTCCTGGTCTCCCATGGGGTGCAGGGTCCAAGCACCTGGGCCATCCTCCACTGCCTTCCTGGGCCATAGCAGAGAGCTGGCCTGGAAGAGGGGCAACCGGGACAGAATCTGGCGCCCCGACCAGGACTAGAACCCGGTGTGCCAGCGTTGCAAGGCGGAGGGTTAGCCTAGCGAGCCGCGGCGCCGGTTTGCTTCTTCTCTTAATCTCTCTATGGTTCATTCTCCACACAGCAGCCAGATTCTCCTATAAAATCAAATACCAGATAATGCTATTTCCTGTGTGAGACTCTTCAACAGTGCTTCACTGCCCTTGGAAGAAGTCTAAACTCCTTACCACAACCACTAGCACCCTTATAATCAAGGTTTTCTTTTTTTTTTTTTTTTTTTTTTTTTTCTGATCTTACACTGAAAACCTTCCCTCTTAGCCAGTCTTAACATGCAGCCATTCACTTAACAAACATTTCTTATATACCTAATTTGAGCCAGATATCCAATTAGACATTGGATGGCTTTTTTTTTTTTTTTTTTTTGACAGGCAGAGTGGACAGTGAGAGAGAGAGACAGAGAGAAAGGTCTTCCTTTGCCGTTGGTTCACCCTCCAATGGCTGCTGCGGCTGGCGCACCGTGCTGATCCGAAGCCAGGAGCCAGGTGCTTTGCCTGGTCTCCCATGGGGTGCCGGGCCCAAGCACTTGGGCCATCCTCCACTGCACTCCCGGGCCACAGCAGAGAGCTGGCCTGGAAGAGGGGCAACCGGGACAGAATCCGGCGCCCCGACCGGGACTAGAACCCGGTGTGCCAGCACCACAGGCGGAGGATTAGCCTAGTGAGCCGCGGCACCGGTGATACCTGCTTTTGAAAGGTTCCTGGCTCAGTGAGAGAAACAGCCATATGAACAATAAAATAAATCAGTTTTCCAGAGTTAGGTATTTTGCAGTTAAAAGCAACATGGGATAGGAGTACAAAGAGCAAAGCAAAACTCTGCCTATGGGAATCAGGGAAGGCTATTACCAAAGAATTAACAATTACTGCCATACATTTGAAAGATGATTAGTAGTGGGTGTGGATGCAGTCTATATAACCCAGGAATAGAAGAAAGTAAGTCCAAATGGAACTCTCCAACTCCTTATAAAAAAACTGTAGGGGGCGGGGGGCAGTGCTGTGGTACAGCGGGTTAACGCCCTGGCCTGCAGCATCCCATATGGGCACCGGTTCTAGGCCCAGCTGTTCCACTTCCGATCCAGCTCTCTGCTGTAGCCTGGGAAAGCAGTGGAAGATGGCCCAAGTACTTGGGCCCCTGCACCCACATGGGAGACCTTGAGGAAGCTACTGGCTCCCGGCTTCAGATCAGCGCAGCTCCAGCTGTTATGGCCAATTGGGGAGTGAACCATCAGATAGAAGACTTCTCTCTCTCTCTCTCTGCCTCTCCTCTCTCTGTGTAACTCTGACTTTCAAATAAATAAATAAATAAATCTTAAAAAAAAAAAAAACATAGGGGGCCAGTGCTGTGGCGTAGAGGGTAAGGCCTCCACCAGCATCCCCATAAGCATGCCAGTTCGCATCCCGGCTGCTCCGCTTCTGATCCAGCTCTCTGCTATGGCCTGGGAAAACTGCAGACGATGGCCCAAGTTCTTGGCCCCTGAACCTGTGTGGGAGATCTAGAAGAAGCTCCAGGCTTCAGATCAGCCCAGCTCTTGCCATTGCCATTTGGGGAGTGGACCAGCAAATGAAGACCCCTCCCTCCCTCCTCTCTCCCTCTCTCTCTGCCACTGACTCTCTTTAACTCTGCCTTTCAAATATATAAATAAATCTTAAAAAAAAACTATGTAGATGTGAGCAGCTTGATCAACTGTTGACATAAAATACAGAATAAAAATGCCTCTGTCAGGTCATTACAGAGATTAAGGATGAGGACTAGTTAGAGCACAAATAGATACTTAGAGTGACTCTCCATTCATTCATTCATTCAACAATGCTTTGAGTGTCCACTACATATCAAGAACTATCTATAGGGGTGTGTGTGGTACAACAGTTAAGTTGCTATTTGGGATGCCTGTATTCCATATGAGTGTCTGTTCAATACCACTTTTTTTTTTTTTTTAGGATTTATTTATTTATTTATTTGAAACGTAGAGTGACACAGAGAGGGAAATAGATGAGAGACAGAGGGAAAGATAGATATCTTCTGTCCACTGGTTCACTCTTCAAATGGCCATAACAGCCAGCTAGTTCTGGGCCAGGCCAAAGCCAGCAGGCAGAAACTCCATCTGATCTCCCACATGCCTGGCAGGAGCTCAAGTTCTTGAGCCATCTTCTGCTACCTCCCAGGAGCATTAGAGCAAGCTAAATTGGAAGCTGAGTAGCGGTACTCATACTGGCATTCCGATACAGGATGCTGGCATCTCAAGCAGTGGCTTAACCTACTGTGCTATATAATGTCGGCCCCTCAGAGTGCCTGCTTCGAGCCCTCAGCCAGCTTCCTGCTGATGCACATCCCGGGAGGCAGCATATAATGGCTCAAGTAGCTGGGTCGCTGCCAGCCATGTGGAAGACCCAGACTGAGTTCCAGGCTCCTAGCTTCAGCCTGGCTCAGCCCCTGATGTTGTGGACATTTGGAGAGTGAGCCAGTGGATAGAAGACCTCTCTGTCCATCTCTCTGCCTTTCAAATAAAGTGAAAATAAATAAATAATTTAAAAAAGAATTACTCAAAAAGAACAACAGACAAAGCCATCCACATCTGTCTTCATGGAGCTTATATGCCAGTGTAGGAGTCAAGATGATAAACAAATATTTGAATGTTAGAGATATGATCCATGATGAAAAATAAGGCAGGCCAATGAGCAGAGAATGGTGGGTTACTATTTGAGATAGGAGAAGCAGTAAAGGTTTGTCTCAGGAAGTTTGGAGCAGACGCCTGAATGAAGCAATTGAGGTATTATTTGGATCTGTTATTTACCTTCACAGATTGGGAAAACACATTTTCAGACTTTGCTGACTTCATCAAACTGGCCCTCTACTAAAGTGATGATTAACTGACCCTTTCCATTTATTTTATCTTGATTATTTGACCATGTGTAATTGGCCCCATGATTAGGCAGGTTAGGATTCAGACTACGTATAATTTCTCCAGTGATCATTAACCCTGGGCTTAGGTATTAACCAAAGGTCTGGTCTTTCTCTTGTTCATGTGACCTTGCTTACATTACTCCTTGAGTCCCAGCTGCTTTTTATCTCCTCATAATATTAAACATAGTATCTCAAATATGATGACCTGAACAGACAGCTAAAGACGGGATGCAGCCAAAGCCTTAATTCCCCTTGATCTACCTCCAGAGCCAGAACTAAGGGGTAAGACAATGAAGAAAAATTAAATCTTCTGTCTCCAAGCAGAAAATAACTAAACATAATCTTCACATTTAAGAAAGGCATGTTTTTCTAAGAACAAGAAGAACACAGGGGCAGGCTTTGTGGTGTCATGGATTAAGACACTGCTTAGGACACTCACAACCCATACTGGAGTGCCTGGGATTGAGTCCTGCCTCCACTTCTGATTCAGGTTTCTGCTAATCTACACCCTGGGAGGCAGCAGATGATGGCTCAAATGCTTGAGCCCCTGCCACCCACAAGGGAGACCCTGATGGAGTTCCTAGCTCCTGGCTTTGACCTGGCCCAGTCCTGGCTGTTGCAGACACGTGGGGAGTGAACCCGCAGACCAGCTCCTCTCTCTCTTCCTCTCTCTGCCTGTTGCTCTGCCTTCAAAAAATAAAAATAATAAATACACACTTAAAAAAGGAAGTAGGAGTACAGAAAGGGAACAGTATAATAAAGTTTCAAGAAACATGCCAAGATAGGAACTCCATGAGGTGATAAAATAATCTTAGTGGAGGGGCCGGTGCTGTGGCTTAGTGGATAAAGCCACAGCTTTCAGTGCTGGCATCCCATTTAGGTGCCAGTTCGAGTCCTGGCTGCTCCTCTTCCAATCCAGCTCTCTTTTCATGCGCTTGGGAAAGCAAAGGAAGATGGCCCAGGTGCTTGGGTCCTTGCTCCCATGTGAGACTCAGAGGAACTTCCTGGCTCCTGGTTCCTGGTTCCTGGCTCCTGGCTCCTGGCTTTGGACTGGTCCAGCTCTGAATGTTGTGGCCATTTGGGGAATGAACCAGAGGATGGAAGCGTTCTCTCTGCATCTCTCCCTCTCTATCTCTGTAACTCTACCTCTCAAATAAATAAATAAATCTTTTTAAAAAATACAGTCTAAACAGAACTTTTGACAAAGGAATAAATGCAATCAGAATTTCCCTGGAGAATCATTTTTTCTTTCTCATACCTGAGAGATGTGATTAAAATACTGCAAAGCGGTCTCCACAGGGCTTCTGAAGAACATTTTCTCCTGAGGTTTCAGCTATGAAGACAGTAAAACACACAGTTGAGCATATCCACAATGGAACGAAATTAAACACTGATCCTTGAAGGAAATAAAGTAATAATTTTATCTTTTTACAACTTCTATCTGCAAATTTCTTTTTTTAAAAAATGATAATCTGGGGGTCAGCGCTGTGGCTCAGCAGGTTGATGCCCTGGCCTGCAGCGCTGGCATCCCATACAGGCACCGGTACTAGTCCCGGCTGCTCCACTTCCTGTCTGGCTCTCTGCTGTGGCCTGGGAAAGCAGTGGAGGATGGCGCAGGTCCTTGGGCCCCTGCATCCGTGTGGGAGACCCAGAGGAGGCTCCTGGCTCCTGGCTTCAGATTGGTGCAGCTCCAGCTGTTGCGGCCAATTGGGGAGTGAGACATCGGATGGAAGACCTCGCTCTCTCTCTCTGCCTCTCCTCTCTATGTAACTCTGACTTTCAAGTAAAATAAATAAATCTTTTAAAAAATGATAATCTGTACTTTGTGTGTACTTTCTACAGATCACTATTGGGATGTGATGGTTTGTGACAGGGAGAGAAAAACTTACATTATCAGAAAGAGCTAGATGCTTGCAGGCAGTTCCACAAACAGCACATTTTTCTAGAAGAAAAAGGGGAAAAAAGTTTGGTTTTCACAGAGATAAGATTAGATTTTCCTACAGTACATGATATCACTCAAGCAAGCTACCAAGGTGAGAAACACAGGATTCTTCCTGAGTTTAGAATGTCACTAATGCTATAAAAGAACATCAACTTAAGCTCTGTTCTCTAATCAGTATTTCCAGACCAGGATGTCAAAGCAGGAGTAAGGCTTTCTCACCATCCCTCCGCTCATCTCCTTCTCTATTTTAAATTCCCAGCTTTCTTCTGTGGGACAGAAGGGACTCTTCTAACCCTCAGCAGGAGTCCTAGGGTGCATTCATAAGGGTATCAGTGATCGTAATTTTAAGTTACTCTTTTTTTAGCTTGTCTTCCAGACAGCAGGCCCACAATGGGAACTGTAACAATCTCCCAGTCACTCCTGCCCTGTTGTCACTGCTAGTGGTCCTAGATTTCGCTTTGAAGTTCTCCTACTCTCATTCTCCAATTAACTCAACCTGAAAGAAGCAAAAATTAAAGTTCTTGCTCTTTCCTTGCAAAGTGAAATTTTAGTAGTGGTGCTGGTCACTAAGATAAATGCCATGTCAGTAGAAAACATCAAAAGTGGCATATGCTTCACAGAGACAAACCACTCCAAACGGAGCTGCTGCTACCAGAGTAAACAGCTTTGTTACACGAGCAGACAATTTAAAAGGGTCATGAGACTTACATGAACAAAAAAGCTTCTCCCGAGACTACCTAACCTCACTGTCCTTTCCTTGGAGACCACAGCTTTTTCCCACTCTGCCTTCCACTGTTCCCACATGAGCTAGCAAGTACATATCAGGTTTATTTAAGAAAAAACAAAACCACTACAGCTGTCTATCACCTACAGACTAAAATTCAGGTTCATTAGCCTGATGCATAGAGATTTCTATCACCTAGCACTGCCTTTCTCCAGTCATTTCTTACCTTATTTTTATACCCAACAATTCCAGTTATGTTTAGTTTAAAAAAAAAAAAAAAAGACTGACACTGTGGTTTTTACGATGTAATATATCTTTTTTTTAAAGATTTATTTTATTTATTTGAAAGTCAGAGTTACACAGAGAGAGACGGAGAGGCAAAGAGAGAGAGGTCTTCCATTCGCTGGTTCACTCCCCAATTGGCCGCAACAGCGCGGATCCTAAGCCAGGAGCTAGGAGCTTCCTTTGGGTCTCCCATGTGGGTGCAGGGGCCCAAAGACTTGGGCCATCCTCCACTGTTTTCCCAGGCCATAGCAGAGAGCTGGATCAGAAGTAGAGCAGCCAGGACCATAACTGGTGCACATATGGGATGCTGGCACTGCAGGCGGCAGCTTTACCTGCCACACCACACTGCCAGCCTCAGCACCGGCCCAATATAATATATCTTTACACACAAGTTCTCTTAAACTAGAATGATCTTACTTGCCATATTCACTTGGTAAACTCCAGTTTATTATTCAAAACCCTACTGAGATTAAAAGCACTCTACTTTAAATCACTCTTCTGGGCATTTACATATCTTCTAACTATATCTGCATTAAAGAAAAACAATCAACCTTGAAATCAACACTGTCTTCTAAGATTTACTAACTGTAAGAAGCTGGTCCAGGCCGGCACCCCGGCTCACTAGGCTAATCCTCCGCCTGCGGCGCTGGCACACGGGGTTCTAGTCCTGGTCAGGGTGCCGGATTCTGTCCTGGTTGCCCCTCTTCCAGGCCAGCTCTCTGCTGTGGCCAGGGAGTGCAGGGGAGGATGGCCCAAGTGCTTGGGCCCTGCACCCCATGGGAGACCAGAAGCACCTGGCTCCTGGCTTCAGATCAGCGCGGTGCGCCAGTTGCAGCATGCCGGCCACAGCGGCCATTGGAGGGTGAACCAACGGTAAAGGAAGACCTTTCTCTCTGTCTCTCTTTCACACTGTCCACTCTGCCTGTCAAAAAAAAAAAGAAGCTGGTCAAGGGAGGGAGGGAGGGCGGGCATGTTTAAAAAAAAAAGCAAAAAGCAGCTGGTAAAATCACCTATTCTCTTTGGATCAGTCTCTTCATTTCTAAAATGGTCCTACTAATAATTACCATCTGGGATTGTGGTGAGGAGTATGTAAAATTAGTACAAGGGAAAATGCTTTTTAAACTGCAAAGGCAAGGCCAGCGCTACGGCTCAACAGGCTAATCCTCCGCCTTGTGGCACTGGCACACTGGGTTCCAGTCCCGGTTGGGGCACCGGATTCTGTCCCAGTTGCCCCCCTTCCAGGCCAGCTCTCTGTTGTGGCCAGGGAGTGCAGTGGAGGATGGCCCAAGTGCTTGTGCCCTGCACCCGCATGGGAGACCAGGATAAGTACCTGGCTCCTGCCATCAGATCAGCGTGGTACGCTGGCCGCAGTGCGCCGGCCGCGGCAGCCATTGGAGGATGAACCAAAGGCAAAGGAAGACCTTTCTTTCTGTCTCTCTCTCTCACTGTCCACTCTGCCTGTCAATAAATAAATAAATAAATAAAATAAACTGCAAAGGCATCATCATTTCTAACCAAATTGATTTTATAGGCCATACCACTTCTCTTCAAATGGCTGATATCAACCAAATTTTCCCCAATTCCTATCTATTATTCCTTTTTTACTCTGATCAATCTTGATTCCTTGTGGTTTTCCAGGCTACAGTCTTCAAAACATTGACTAATATCTTTTGTTGTTCAAGTAACAGATCTGTTAAATCATTTAGCACCATTATTTATTAATGGATTCCTCCAATTTCCAAAATCAAGTCTCAAAGTATACAGACCACCATTGGCCTACTGGCTTATTTTTATCTTAAGTCACACAAAGAAATGGGTAATCATTATATCTAGGCTAAAAACATTTTTGCCTGAATTTTAAAATAGTTAAGCCACTCACCCAGAGTCACACACGTTTTACAGAAAATATGGCCACAGCTGGTGACAAAGAAATGTGCCCCATCTTTTCGGAAACACTGGTTGCAATGAAACCAATCCATTCTAGAGCAGATAAAGAGAAAGAGTAAGAATAATCTGGGCTATAATATAATTACAGCTGTTCCAAAATCTAGATAACAATGTTTGCCTAGCTTCTGATAATGCATTAGGATGTATAATTGTAGGTATTCCAACTGACTGTAACAAATCCATATATCCATAAAGTGGGGGAAAAAAATCTGCAGACTAGGCTGGCACCGCAGCTCAATAGGCTAATCCTCCACCTGCGGCGCCAGCACACCGGGTTCTAGTCTCGGTTGGGGCACTGGATTCTGTTCCGGTTGCCCCTCTTCCAGGCCAGCTCTCTGCTGTGGCCCAGTAGTGCAGTGGAGGATGGCCCAAGTGCTTGGGCCCTGCACCCCATGGGAGACCAGGAGAAGCACCTGGCTCCTGGCTTCGGATCAGCGCGGTACGCCAGCCGCAGCAGCCACTGGAGGGTGAACCAACGGCAAAGGAAGACCTTTCTCTTTCTCTCTGTCTCTCTCTCTCTCACTGTCCACTCTGCCTGTCAAAAAAAGAAAAAAAAGAAAAAAAATCTGCAGACTATGTTATACCATTTATATATATATATATGTAATATAGAAAATGTAAAAAAAAATTTTAAAAAGGCCAGTGACCTGAGTGATGAGGATCTGTGTGTGTTTTTCCTTTATACTTTGTCTGTTGTCCATCTTCTCTAGATTAATTCATGCACTAGCTTCTAATTAGAAAAAAAATCTTCAAAAATGAAAACAGCTCTTTCGTTTCGGCAGCCAATATGCCATCCAGACTGAGGAAGACACAGAAACTGTGCAGCCACATGAGCCACGGCCATGGCCGCATCTGCAAACACCAGAAGCACCCAAGAGGCCGAGGTAATGCTGGCGACATGCATCACCACAGGATCAACTTTGATAAACATCAGCCAGGTTACTTCGGGAAAGCTGGTATGAGGCATTACCACTTAAAGAGAAGCAGACTTCTGCCCAACTGTCAACCTTGATAAGTTGTGGACGTTGGTCAGTGAGCAGACACCGGTAAATGCTGCCAAGAACAAGACTGGAGCTGCTCCCATCATTGATGTGGTGCAGTCGGGCTATTACAAAGTTCTGGGAAAGGGAAAACTCCCAAAGCAGACTGTCATCGTGAAGGCCAAATCCTTCAGCAGAAGAGCCAAGGAGAAGATTAAAGGCATGGGGAAGCCTGTGTTCTAGTAGCTTGAAGCCACATGGTTCATTAAATGCTAGCAAATGCTTTTTAAAAAAAATGAACCATTCATTTCTTTAAAAAAAATATTTATGGGCTGGCGCTGTGGTGTAGCAGATAAAGCCACCGCCTGCAATGTGGTACCATATGGGCACCAATTTGAGACTCAGTTGCTCCACTTCTGATCCAGCTCTCTGCTATGGCCTGGGAAAGCAGTAGAAGATGGCCCAAGTGTTTGGGCTCCTGTACCTATGTGGGAGATCTGGAAGAAGCTCCTGGTTCTGGATCGGCCCAGCTCTGGCTGTTGTGGCCATTTGGGGGGGGGGGGGCGGGAAGCAGCAGATGGAAGATCTCTCTCTCTGCCTCTCTTTTTTATAATTTTTTTTTTTTTTTTTTGGACAGGCAGAGTTAGAGAGAGAGACAGAAAGGTCTTCCTTCCGTTGGTTCACCCCCCAAATGGCTGCCATGGCTGGTGCTGCGCTGATCCAAAGCCAGGAGCCAGGTGCTTCTTCCTGGTCTCCCATGCGGGTGCAAGGCCCAAGCACCTGGGCCATCCTCCACTGCCTTCCCAGGCCACAGCAGAGATCTGGACTGGAAGAGGGGCAGCCGGGACTAGAACCCGGCACCCATAGGGGATGCCAGCGCCACAGGCGGAGGATTAACCAAGTGAGCTACGGCACCAGCCACTATAACTGACTTTCAAATAAAGATAAATAAATCTTTAAAATATACATTTATTTTTGTTTGTTTATTTGAAAGGCAGAGTTACAGAGAAAGAGGGAAAGACAGAGAGCTCTTTCATCATTTTCATTCCTCAGATAGCCACAACCTCTAGGGTTGGGCCAGGCCGATACCCAGGCACTTCATCCAGGTCTTCCACATGGCTGGCAAGGGCCCAAGCACTTGGGCCATCTTCCACCACTTTCCTACACTTGTTAGCAGGGAGCAGCCAGGACTCAAACTAGCACCCAGATGGGATGCCAGGATTGCAGTGGCAGCTTGCCACAATGCTGGCCCCTCATTTCTTAACCAGATATAGATCACTTATTAGCCACTTGGGACACATTTTATCCAAAGAAAACAGGGTTGGTGATAGTAGTCATGTATACTTTCCATGATACTCTACAGGAACTCAGAATCATAGATATGGAAGGGGCTTGGAAAAATCACATAATGTTTTGTTCAGTTCTACTATTTTCCCAAAGATGTATCTAATGTTCACTGAAATTAAATAAGTTGTCCGAAGTTCCACCCCTTAGTTAGTGGTTACTCTGGGACTGGAAACCAAGTCTCTTGATTTCTCTGTGCAAAGTTCTTGTTTCCATGTGAAATGGCCTTTGTGTTATCCATGGTAACCATATATCCTGCATCTTTTGTCAATATCAATTTAATATAATTTGTTAAATACAAAGTAAATGTGACTTTGTTGAATTTTTTTAAATTGACATATCAAAAATACATAAAATTTAGTTTATGCTTAATTAAATCATGTTTAACTTACCGAATATGCTATTTAAGAATATAATATAGTATAAAAAAGAATATAATATTTATTTGCTTGATGTCCTTTAAAATTAAATTGAAAAAATAATTAAAACAGAAGGGGCTTTTTTCCCATATCTTCTCCCTTAAAAAAATATTAAGTGGTTTAAGAACTAAGTGCTAAATGAATGGGAACTGATTTGCACCACAGTTTAACAATTTTGTCAAGTTAGCCAAGATTTACGTTGAAAACTTACTGCACAAGCAGCCCAATGCAAGGGCATTCCATAGTGCCACGAGCTGCAGATTTTGATCTGTTGCTTAAAGAACTACTTAAGAGGCTCCCCTATCTAATGCCCTGGTTTGCTGAGGGCAGCATCAGCAATTCAATCAAATAGGCTGGACAGGTGAATCCCATATAAGGCGGCCAATTAACAGGATAAGCCGACTCCCCGAAAGCAAAATTTTCCCGTTTTTTGGGGGTGGTGCGAGTTCAGCTATCTCAAATTTCCCAGAGATTCTTTTTTCAGCTCCCTTTCCTACCCGCTAGGTCGCTTTGATTCAGAAGACCTCAGATCTTACGGAAATCACCCACCTCTACTCACGAAGAGCTGGAAATGGCGGGAAATAAGTAGCCAGCCCGGAACCAGGAAGAGAGGAGACTGGGTGTGTCCGGCAGCAGCGTGCGCGCGGAGTGGGCGGGGTCTAAGGCGTGCGTATGTGCGCGTGCGCAAGCGTGGGACGGGGCCGACAACGTGTTATGGGCGGGAGAGAAGCCGGGAAGGTTATTACACCCCTGGGAAAGTTTGTATTATTTGAAGTTGGAGACAACTAGTTGGACGGAAGGTGGCTTTGGAGGTTAGTGTGTTTTCCTTACTTATACATAAGAACCGTATCTAAGGCCCCATAATTGTCATTGATCTTGGCACCACCTGCCCTTAAGTGTGTGCAGTCTCGGAAAAGTGAATAAAAAAAAAGGGAAAAAAAATCTTGCGGGTAATCAGGGGACCCGATCATTATTATCACATAACTGAACCACCTCAAGCTGTGTCGCTTTTACTGAGAATCAGGCTGCAACGATTCCCACCAACGTGGTTTCTTTCTTTCTTTTTTTAAGATTTATTAGTTGAAAGGCAGAGTTAGAGAGGGAGAGAGAGAAAGCGAGCTTCCATCCGCTGGTTCACTCCCTGTGTGGCCATAACCGCCAGGGCTGGGCCAGGCAGAAGCCAGTAGCTAAGGAGTTTCATGCAGATCTCCCGAGTGGGTGGCAGGGCCCCAAACGTCTTCTGCTGCCTTCCCAGGCACATT
This sequence comes from Oryctolagus cuniculus, assembly GCF_964237555.1. Lineage (NCBI taxonomy): Eukaryota > Metazoa > Chordata > Mammalia > Lagomorpha > Leporidae > Oryctolagus > Oryctolagus cuniculus. The sequence continues at coordinate 51,807,453 of NC_091443.1, forward strand.
AGCAGAGAGCTGGATTAAAAGTGGAGCAGCAGGGACACCAACCAGCTTGTGGCAAGCAGTGGCTTAACCCACTACGCCAGCCCCTAAACATGGTTTCTGACAACAGGTGACTAGACATAGATTTTTTTTTTTTAATGGTTTTTTTTTTTTTTTTTTTTTTTTTTTTTTTTGACAGGCAGAGTGGACAGTGAGAGAGAGAGACAGAGAGAAAGGTCTTCCTTTGCCGTTGGTTCACCCTCCAATGGCCGCCGCAGCCGGCACACCACGCTGATCCGATGGCAGGAGCCAGGAGCCAGGTGCTTTTCCTGGTCTCCCATGGGGTGCAGGGCCCAAGCACCTGGGCCATCCTCCACTGCACTCCCTGGCCATAGCAGAGAGCTGGCCTGGAAGAGGGGCAACCAGGACAGAATCCGGCGCCCTGACCGGGACTAGAACCCGGTGTGCCGGCGCCGCTAGGTGGAGGATTAGCCTAGTGAGCCGCGGCGCCAGCCTAGACATAGATTTGATGATGCTGTTATCTGTTCTGTTACGAAGCGCTGGTGCTTCATGGTGGTGAATGAGTCAGGCAGGTCCAAGGTCCAAGTAGAGTACAAGAGAGAAGTTTTCATGAAAACTAAGTGTCCTCTCTGGGTCTGACAAAGAGTAAGGAAATCATACAAGGATACTGGGGAAGACTGTGTTCAGGGTGTCTGCTTCCTCTAATGACTCTCAGCATGTGCGGAGACCCATCATGTGCTGCCTTCCTGGGTGCATTAGTTGGAAGGGGAGAAGCTAGGACTTGAACTAGACTGTCTATTATGGACCGTGGGTGTCCCAAGACACAGCGTAACCCACTGCATCACAACACTCACTACCCTTTTCATATTGATGACAGTGACATCTTCAACATCTTTGCTGTGGGTAACAGTATAGGAAAAGAGAACAAAATTGCCATGACTAATGACGAAAGCCATTAGAGCAAATAAAAAGGAGTGTAGTGGGGCCAGTGTTGTGGCATAACGGGTAAGGCCGCGACCTGTAGTGCTGGCATTCGTATGGGTGCCGGTTCAAGTCCTGGCTGCTCCACTTCCAATCCAACCCTCTGCTATGGCCTGGGAAAGCAGTAGAAGATGGCCAAGTCTCCCCTACACCCACATGGTAGATCCAGAGGAAGCTCCTGCCTCCTGGCTTCGAATGGGTGCAGCTCCAGCCATTACGGCCATCTGGGGAGTGAACCAATGGATGGAAGACCTCTCTCTCTCTCTGCCTCTCCTTCCCTCTCTGTGTAACGCTGACTTTCAAATAAATAAATCAGTCTTTTAAAAATGTACAGTTTGGCACATGCTCAATCAGACTTAACCCTAATGGTAGAGTTAGAAACGTGCCAGGGGATTCCAATTCAATCCCATCAAGGTGGCATGTACCAGTGCCATCTCACTAGTCAAAGTGATCAGTTTCACTTCATAATTGATCATAATGATAGGATTAAGAGTCAAAGGGATCACATAAACAAGACTAGTGTCTACTAATACTAATTGATACAATTAAAAAGGAGAGAACAATCCAACATGGGAAGTGGGATACACAGCAGACTCATAGAATGGCAGATGTCCTAAATAGCACTCTGGCCTCAGAATCAGCCCTTAAGGCATTCAGATCTGGCTAAAAAGCCCATGAGAAGCCGGTGCTGCGGCTCACTAGGCTAATCCTCCACCTAGCGGCGCCAGCACACCGGGTTCTAGTCCTGGTCGGGGCGCCGGATTCTTTCCCAGTTGCCCCTCTTCCAGGCCAGCTCTCTGCTGTGGCCAGGGAGTGCAGGGGAGGATGGCCCAAGTCCTTGGGCCCTGCACCCGCATGGGAGACCGGGAGAAGCACCTGGCTCCTGCCTTCAGATCAGCGCGGTGTGCTGGCTGCAGCGGCCATTGGAGGGTGAACCAACAGCAAAAGGAAGACCTTTCTCTCTGTCTCTCTCTCTCACTGTCCACTCTGCCTGTCAAAAAAAAAAAAAAAAAAAAGCCCATGAGAGTATTTCAGGAATGGAAAGCCAAGACACTGTGGCACACACACACACACACACAAAAAAAACTAAATGAAAGATCTCTGAGAGTGAGATCCCAGTGGAAAGAACAGGCCATCAAAGAAGGAGGTACCTTTCTCTGAAGGGAGGAGAGAACTTCCACTTTAACTATGACCTTGTCTAAATAAGATTGGAGTTGGCGAATTCAAAAGGCTTCTGTAGCCTTGGCAATTCATGACAAGAGCCTAGGGAGATTACTGACGCCATAAACAAGAGTGTCAACAAAAGGAGTCACTGTGCACTTACTCCCCGTGTAGGATCTCTGTCCTTAATATGTTGTACTATGTGAATTAATGGCATAACTAGTACTCAAACAGTACTTTATACTTTGTGTTTCTGTGTGGGTGCAAACTGTTGAAATCTTTACTTAGTATATACTAAATTGATCTTCTGTATGTAAAGATAATTGAAAATGACTCTTGATGTGAATGGGATGGAAGAGGGAGTAGGAGATGGGATGGTTGTGGGTGGGAGGGAGGTTATGGGAGGAAAAAGCCTCTATAATCCAAAAGTTGTACTTTGGAAATTTATATTTATTAAATAAAAGTTTAAATAAATAGGCCGGCGCCGCGGCTCACTAGGCTAATCCTCCGCCTAGCGGCGCCGGCACACCGGGTTCTAGTCCCGGTCGGGGCGTCGGATTCTGTCCCGGTTGCCCCTCTTCCAGGCCAGCCCTCTGCTGTGGCCCGGGAGTGCAGTGGAGGATGGCCCAGGTGCTTGGGCCCTGCACCCCATGGGAGACCAGGAAAAGTACCTGGCTCCTGGCTCCTGCCATCGGATCAGCGCGGTGCGCCAGCCGCAGCGCGCCGGCCGCGGCGGCCATTGGAGGGTGAACCAACGGCAAAGGAAGACCTTTCTCTCTGTCTCTCTCTCTCACTGTCCACTCTGCCTGTCAAAAAAAAAAAAAAAAAAAAAAAAAAGTTTAAATAAATAAAAGGGGGTGGTGAGAAGAGTGGCATTGTCTTTCCAATTTTGTAATATTTTACTACCTAGTTTAGTAAAAAGCAGGTGGAGTTGCATATTTGCTTCTGCTTAACACTGTTGCCATGTGCTCTTTTGATTGAAGTGTATAAGGGAGATCTGGACTTACCTAAATATGTCGTTGGAAAAGAGTGCTATTTTAATGGCCTTTTCAAATAATTGTGAACATTTTTCTTTGAGACTATGCTAGAATTCAGGATATGGGAGTTCAATAAGAGGTAATTGCAATATGTGATCTGAAGACATATCAATGAATTTTTATACTATTATATTAAATTAAATCCACTGGGCTAGCTTGCACTTTAAATGGATCCTTTACCCACATGTGATTTGTGTAACATCATTCACATTTAAACCAGATTGGTCATTTGGGAAATATTGGTTCACTGAGTCGTTGACATTTGTTTCATGCAATGTTAGATATACACTTCACCATACTATATATATATATATATATATTTTTTTTTTTTTTTTGACAGGCAGGGTGGACTGTGAGAGAGAGAGACAGAGAGAAAGGTCTTCCTTTTGCCATTGGTTCACCCTCCAATGGCCACCGTGGCCGCTGCGCTGCGGCCGGTGCACCGCGCTGATCCGAAGGCAGGAGCCAGGTGCTTCTCCTGGTCTCCCATGGGGTGCAGGGTCCAAGCACTTGGACCATCCTCCCCTGCACTCCCTGGCCACAGCAGAGAGCTGGCCTGGAAGAGGGGCAACTGGGAAAGAATCTGGCGCCCCGACCGGGACTAGAACCCAGTGTGCTGGCGCCACTAAGCGGAGGATTAGCCTGTTGAGCCACGGCGCCGGCCTCTTCAATATACAATATTTAAAAATTGGTTTTGTTGCCGGTGCCACAGCTCACTAGGTTAATCCTCCGCCTTGCGGCGCCCGCACACCAGCTTCTAATCCCGGTCGGGGCGCCGGATTCTGTCCCGGTTGCCCCTCTTCCAGGCCAGCTCTCTGCTGTGGCCAGGGAGTGCAGTGGAGGATGGCCCAAGTACTTGGGTCCTGCACCCCATGGAAGACCAGGATATCAGTGCAGTGCGCTGGCTGCAGCGCGCCGGCCGCGGTGGCCATTGGAGGGTGAACCAACGGTAAAGGAAAAACTTTCTCTCTGTCTCTCTCACTGTCCACTCTGCCAGTCAAAAAAAAAAAAATGGTTTTGTTAATATCACTGCTGTCTCATCAGATAAATATTTTGAGCATTGGGAAGCTGTGAAGCTCGCAGTCACAGACACAAGCTTTCCAGAATTCTGATTTTCACTGGAAAGCTTGAATTTTGTCATTAGCCACAAATATCGTCACTTGTTTTCCTTGAAATGATAGGCTCACTTTGTTTATTTTTTTAAAGAGTTATTTATTTATTTGAAAATCAAAGTTACAGACAGGCAGAGAGAGAGAGAGGGAGAGAGAGGCCTTCCATCTCTCTCTGGGGAGGTCATCACTCCCCAGATGACCACAACAGCCAGAGCTGAGCTGCTCCAAAGCCAGGAGCCAGGAGCTTCTTCCGGGTCTCCCACAAGGATGCAGGGCCCCAAGGACTTGGGCCATCTTCCACTGCTTTCGCAGGCCATAGCAGAGAGCTGGATTAGAAGAGGAGCAGCTGGGACTCGAACCAGCACCTGTATGGGATTCCAGCACTGCAGGCAGGGACTTTACCCACTACGCCACAGCGCCGGCCCCATCATTTTGTTTATTTTTAAGAAAATGTCTACCAGATGCCTGTCTGAATAGCCATAATTTGTTGTGTTGTTGTTGTTGTTCTAAGATTTCTTTATTTGAAAGAGTAACAGAGAGAGAGGGAGACACATACACGCACATGTACACACAGAGAGCAAGAGCGTTTCCATCCTTTGGTTCATTTTCAAAGTGGCTGCAACAGCCAGGGCTGGGCCAGACAGAGCCAGAAGCCTGGAACTCCATTTAAGTCTCCATGTAGGTGGCAGAGACCCCAGTAGTTGGACCATCGTCTGCTGCTGTCCCAAGATCATCAGCAGGAGCCAGATTGGAAATGGGACAATCAAGACTGAAACCAGCTCTCCAACATGGATCTTTTTACAGTGTCTATTTATTATGTAATGCTTCTTAGAATCTTATAGTACAATCTGGGAAGTGAACCATCAGATGGAAGACCTCTCTCTCTCTCTCTCTCTCTCTCTGCCTCTCCTCTCTCTGTGTAACTCTGACTTTCAAATAAGTAAATAAATCTTTAAAAAATTTATTAAAAAAAGAAATCTTATAATACATATAAATATATGCAGCCAATTAAAAATATATAAATTATGGGGCCGGCGCTGTGGTGTGGTGGGTGAGGCTGCCACTTGCAGTGCTGGCATCCTGTATGGTCACCAGTTCAGGCCCTGGCTGCTCCATTTCCAATCTAGCTCTCGGTTGTGGTCTGGAGGGCAATGGAGGATGGCCCAAGTCCTTGGGCCCCTGCACCTAAGTGGGAGACCTGGATGAAGCTCCTGGCTTCAGATTGACCCGGTTCCAACCATGTGGCCATTTGGGAAGTGAACCAGCAGATGGAAGACCTCTCTCTTTGCCCTTGTCTCTCTGTAACTCTGCCTTTCAATTTGTAGTCCTGTGGGGCTGCCCACTGTGGTGTAGCAGGTAGAGCCATTGCCTGTGGTTCCAGCATCCCATATGGGCGCCAGTTTGAGTCCCAGCTGCTCCACTTCCAATTCAGCTCAATGCTATGGCCTGGAAAAGCAGTAGAAGATGGCCCAAGTCCTTGGGCCCCTGAACCCATGTGGGAGACCCAGAGGAAGCTCCTGGCCTCAGATTGGTGCAACTCCGGCTGTTGCAGCTGTCTGGAGAGTGAACTAGCAGATGAAAGACCTCTCTCTGTCTCTCTCTGCCTCTGCTTCTCTGTATAACTCTGCCATTCAAATAAATAAATAGATCTTTAAAAAATAATAAAAATATAGGTTAGTGTAAGAAGTTCTTGGATTATTCGTGTGTGAGATGGACAGTTGAACCCTATCTGGATTACAGAGCATTAGCAACTCGGGACTTGGAAATCCAGCTCGTGGCAGTATTCTCTACAGTACATGCAAGGATCACGCCTTTTATCAAAGACTGGAGAGCCAAAAAGCTTTTCATCTCATGGAGGAAACTTTGTCTAAATTTTCCAAAAGGTTGATTTGCATAATACAGTGGTGTGTGCAGTGGACAAATAGCTGTTACTGCAAAAACTGAAATTTTCATTATCCCTTTTTTTGTCTTTCCTTTCCTGTTTCACCTTCTAAAACTCCCCTACTAGATAAACATCCTGCTGCAGGAGGGAAGGGGAAACCCTAACAGATCTGTCTTTGGGGAGTTTACCTTTGCCCCAGGAGGTGCTGCTCTCAGGGTTGCAGGATCCCCAGGTTGCCAGGCCTTTGACTCCTTTTCCCCACCCATCTCCTTCAGCTGTCCATCATTAATTAACCTGTTTCTTTGGTTGGAACTGGCAGTTCTGCCCCCTTCCTAGGATCTGCCCTTGCACTGCAGCTTGTTTCACAGAGCACTTCCCCCTTTCCCAAAGGTCTGCATTCTAGGGTGTGGGCTGAGTTCTTCTGTAAAGAGATGAACGTGATGCCACAGTTCCCAACACTCAGAATATTTATCTGACAAGACAAGCAATGATATTAACAAAACCAAGTTTTAAATATTGTATGGTGAAGTGTGTATCTAGTATTGTATGAAACATGTGTCAATGACTCAGTAAACCAATATTTCCCAAATGATCCAATGGCCATGATGGCTGAAGCTGGGCTGATCCAAAGGCAGGAGCCAGGAGCTTCTTCTGGATCTCCTTGTGGGTGCAGGGACCCAACTACATGGGCCATCTTCCACTCCTGTCCCAGGTGCATTAGCAGGGAGCTGGATCAGAAGGGGAGGAGCTGGGACTCGAACTTCACCCATATAAGATACTTGTGGGGAGCAACTCGGACTAGACTAAGTTACTGGAATTAAGACTTATTCTATGCATCTGCTCTCCCACAATATGGCGCTGGGAGAGGAGGAAACAGCTTCTACACAGCTGCCTCTCACCAACTTGACAAGCTGCAGGAGCTGCTCCTGATTGGAGGAGAGCAGCGTGCTCGGCGTGTGGGTAGCAGAGTTGGGATTGGTGGAAGAGGACTATAAAGGAGGAGAGAGACAACATGCACCAGGAACATCTAAGGGGGAACATTCGGATAACATCTGAGCAGCCCCCGAGAGAGCCGGCTGGTGGTGTGCCGCTCCCCAGCGGAAGTGGGGAAAGTAGCAGGGGGTCCCGCCCCTCCACGGAGGTGGAGGGACAGCAGCCAACCCGGGAAGAACCAGCAGCAAACCCGGGAAGGGCCGAGCAGACGAAAGAACAGTGCAGGGTCCTGTGTCGTTCCTCCACGAAGAGGGGGAGCGACAATACTGGCACCGCAGGTAGTGGTTTTAACTGCTGCTCCTCAGCACTGGCCCTGCATTTTTTTTTTTTAATGAGGAAAGGCAGAGGAGTTCTAGCTACAATCAGGAGTGAGAGAAGTGTGCTAGTACCACTTAATGTGGTATTAGAATATTAATACAAAGGGATGAGATAATAACATCTCTTTTAGCAGACAGTGATATAAATCTGAAAATAAACCAAGAGAACCAATGAAAAGCTGTAAATAATAAAATTTAGTATAATAACAGGTTATAAAATTAACAAATACAGTAAACTTTCCATAGTCAAATAATGATCAGAAGATATAATGGGAAAGATTTTTTTAGTATTTTATTTTATTTATTTGAAAGAGTTACAGATAGAGGTAGAGACACACAGAGAGAGAGGTCTTCCATCCGCTGGTTCACTCCCCAAATGGCCACAACGTCCAGAGCTGAGCCAATCCGAAGCCAGGAGCCAAGAGCTTCTACTGGGTTTCCCACGCAGGTGTACTTGGAACATCTCCCACTGCTTTCCCAGGCACATTAGTGTGGAGCTGGATAAGAAATGTAGCAGCTGGGACTTGAACTGGCACCTGTATGGGATGCTGGCACTGCAGGCCAGGGCTTTAACCCGCTGCACCACAGCACTGGCCCAAGAAGACTCTTAAAGTGTCAACAAAGAAGATAAAATACTTAAACAAAAAAATATACAAATGTATATGAAGAAAAATTTAAATATTACTGAAAGATAAAAGTCAAGTAAGTAGAAAGCATATCTTGTTCTTAGGAAGACTCAACTTATTTTTTTTTTTAATTTTTATTTATTTATTTATTTTTTATTTTTTTGACAGGCAGAGTGGACAGTGAGAGAGAGACAGAGAGAAAGGTCTTCCTTTGCCGTTGATTCACCCTCCAATGGCTGCCGCGGCCGGCGCACCGCGCTGATCCGAAGGCAGGAGCCAGGCACTTATCCTGGTCTCCCATGGGGTGCAGGGCCCAAGTACTTGGGCCATCCTCCACTGCACTCCCTGGCCACAGCAGAGAGCTGGCCTGGAAGAGGGGCAACTGGGACAGAATCCGGCGCCCTGACCAGGACTAGAACCCGGTGTGCCAACACCGCAAGGTGGAGGATTAGCCTTGTGAGCTGTGGTGCCGGCTCAACTTATTTTTTTTTTAAGATGAATTTATTTATTTGATAGGCAGAGTTACAGACAGAGAGAAAGAGGTCTTCCATTCACTGGTTCATTCCCTCAATAGCCACAGTGGCTGGAGTTGGGCCCATCCGAAGCCAGGAACCAGGTCTGCCATATGGGTGCTTGGGCCATTTTCTTCTGCTTTCCCAGATTGTTAGCAGAGGGCTGGATCAGAAGAGGAGCAGCCAGGACACAAACTGATGCCCATAAGGGTTGCTGTGCCACAGGCAGAGTCTTTTTTTTTTTTAATTTGACAGAGTTAGACAGTGAGAGAGAGAGAGACAGAGAGAAAGGTCTTCCTTCCGTTGGTTCACCCCCCAAATGGCCGCTATGGCCGGAGCTACACCAATCCAAAGCCAGGAGCCAGGTGCTTCCTCCTGGTCTGCTATGTGGGTGCAGGGGCCCAAGCACTTGGGCCATCCTCCACTGCCTTCTCAGGCCACAGCAGAGAGCTGGACTGAAAGAGGAGCAACCAGGACTAGAACCCGGCATCCATATGGGATGCCGGCGCCGAAGGCGGAGGATTAACTAGGTGAGCCATGGTGCCGGCCCCATAGGCAGAGTCTTAATTTACTACACTCCAATGCCAGCCCTGGAACATATTAAAATATTTCTTTTTTTTTTTTTTAGATATTTTTTTTTTATTTTTTTTTTTATTTTTTTGACAGGCAGAGTGGACAGTGAGAGAGAGAGACAGAGAGAAAGGTCTTCCTTTGCCGTTGGTTCACCCTCCAATGGCCGCCGCGGCCGGCGCGCTGCAGCCGGCGCACCGCGCTGATCCGATGGCAGGAGCCAGGAGCCAGGTGCTTTTCCTGGTCTCCCATGGGGTGCAGGGCCCAAGCACCTGGGCCATCCTCCACTGCACTCCCTGGCCACAGCAGAGGGCTGGCCTGGAAGAGGGGCAACCGGGACAGAATCCGGCGCCCCGACCGGGACTAGAACCCGGTGTGCCGGCGCCGCTAGGCGGAGGATTAGCCTATTGAGCCGCGGCGCCGGCCATATTAAAATATTTCTAACCTCACTTTCTTTTTTTTTTTAAAGAAGAGGGAGAGACAGAGATCTTCTGTTCACTGGTTCACTACCCAAATAGCCACAATGACCAGGGCTGGGCCAAGCCAAAGCCAGGAGCCAGGAGCTTCATCCAGGTTTCCCACATGTGCAAGGGACCCAAGCACTTGGGCCATCTTCCACTGCTTTCCCAGGAGCATTAGCAGGGAGCTAGATCGGAAGTGGAGCAGCCAGGACTCAAAACCAGTGCTCATATGGCATGCCAGTGTCATAGGTGGTACACCAATAATTCATTCAACAAATACATCCTCAGCAATTGTCATGGACCAAGCACTGTTCTAACCACAAGGGATATAGCAAAGAAGATGACAAAAAAAGAGTCCGCTACACCACAACAGTGTCCCCAACATTTCTCTTTTGCATCTATCAGCATTTGGACAAAGGCACTGTGACTTCAGTCATATCGACCTCTTTGTTTTTGTTTGTTTGTTTGTTTTTTGTTTTTTGTTTGTTTTAGTTTATTTATTTAAAAAGCAAAGAAAGAGATTCCATATGCTGGTTTACTCCCCCAAATGCCTGCACCAGCCAGGTCTGGACCAGACTGAAGCCAGGAGCCCAGAACACCACATGAGTGCCAGGGATCCAAGTACTTAAGCCATCATCTGCTGCTTCCCATAGTGTGCATTGGCAAGAAGCTAAATTGGAAGTGGAGGCAGGACTGGAACTCAGACACTCTGCTAGGGGGTCAGGCATCTTAAGTGGTGGCTTAACCAACACTGTGGCACAATGCTAACCCCAGTCACGTTGAATTTAATTCATGTGCTCTCTCATGTATGCCTTTTTTGCAAGTGGTCTCCTTTGTTTGGTGTATTCTTCCTATCAACTTCATTTGTCATTCCAGACTCAGCTCGGGAAGCACTTTCTCCAGCTTCCTTTTCTGACTGGGTGCTCCCAGAGTATTCTCTGTCTGTCTCCATCATAGCTGTTGTGCCACCAAGCTGTAGTGTTCACCTAATTCACCCTAACCAGACTGGAACTACATTTTTGTTTTGGGATTACCAGGCTTTTCATAGTGTCTGATAACACAGCAGGTGTTCAGTAAATATTTGGTGAATGATGGAATAGAAAGAGAAATTATCAGGGAGACTCTTGCCCTACTTTCAAACCCACTTGAGCACACCAAACAGGACTATGTCTCAATAAGAGAAATGTAAGCATATGAATGAAGAAGATTGATGGTTATTTAAAGTCTCCACCACTAGGTGCCATAGAAGAAACATTCAGCAACCAACGATTGTTATTCATTCAACAAATACATCCTGAGCAATTGTCATGGACCAAGCACTGTTCTAACCACAGGGGATATAGCAAAGAAGATGACAAAAAAGAGTCCTGGCACTTGTGAGGTTTGCACTCTTCTGGGGCTCCAGTGAGGCAGTTTTATCAAGGCTCCCATTATATCCAAGGCATTGAGCTAATTGAGGATGGCAGTGGTGTAAAAACACGTAAGAATCATCATCTTGGCCGGCACCGCGGCTCACTAGGCTAATCCTCTGCCTTGCGGCGCCGGCACACCGGGTTCTAGTCCTGGTCTGGGCGCCGGATTCTGTCCCGGTTGCCCCTCTTCCAGGCCAGCTCTCTGCTGTGGCCAGGGAGTGCAGTGGAGGATGGCCCAAGTGCTTGGACCCTGCACCCCATGGGAGACCAGGAGAAGCATCCTGCCTTCGGATCAGCGCGGTGCGCCGGCCGCGGCGGCCATTGGAGGGTGAACCAACGGCAAAGGAAGACCTTTCTCTCTGTCTCTCTCTCTCTCACTGTCCACTCTGCCTGTCAAAAAATAAAAAAAAAAAAGAAAAAAAAAGAAAAAGAAAAAAAAAAGAATCATCATCTATCCCTTCAAAAGGCCCCGATCTCATGGGAGGTCTGAATGTTTATGCTATTGCACAGACTGCAAAGCAGAACGTGTGATCACTTCAGAATCATCACATCGCCCAGTCCACAGATGCTGTTGCGTTTCTGTGTTTTGTCCCAGCTGTGCATGGTACCAGGGCTGTTGCCTTCGAGGCGCTTCAAGTGCAGTGGGAGAGACAGAATTTGTTTTTTATCTAACAAACAAATATCTAACTGTACAGTATTGTTGAGTACTTTCTAGAAGACAGCATCAGGGAAGGCTCCCCTGGGAAGATACAGAGGCTCTGACAGCACAGAGAAAAGGGAGACTGGGTTCACAGGGGCAGGTTTCCCGAAGGAACAGAATTAGAATGACGCTGAAATGATGTGAAAATGTCAAGCTGCTGAGGTAGAGGCAACCGCCTCCCAGGCAGAGGGACACATCCGCAATGGCGTTACTGTGGGAACGCACAGAGTGGTCCAGTGTGGCCGAGGGCAGTGTGAGCAGGCCCTCGGGAGGGGGTGAGGGGGAAGAAGATGCAAGGGACAACACTGCAGAGGTGGATGGAAGCGCCTATACAGGGTTAGACTTTCGTTTTTATTTTCTCTTGGAAAGTGCCTCCCTCCAGCCATTAGAATTCAAAACTCAGGGACTTTTGTGGGTAAAATGAAGATGGGCCATTACATGAAGTTTCCACCAGAGGGTACCATAGGAGAAGGCGTACCTGAGAAATTATCCAGCACTTTCTCCATGCTAGGTATAGTTTTCGAGAGTGATTAGGACGCTTACTCAGCCAACCTCAGGGACTTTGCACTGTTCTGGGCAATGCGAGCCATCAGAAGCTTTTGAGCAGGACTGAACATGATCAACCTCACGTTTTGTAAGACATAACTGGGAAGAGAATGAAAGGAAGGAGGTCACAGACAGTGAGGAGTGGCCACTGCAGATGGGAGGGATTTTTTTTTTTTTTTTTTTTTTGACAGGCAGAGTTAGAGAGACAGACAGACCTGGTCTTGGTTCACCCCCAAAATGGCTGCTACAGCCGGCGCTGCGCCAATCTGAAACCAGGAGCCAGGTGCGTCTTCCTGGTCTCCCATGCGGGTGCAGGAGCCCAAGGACTTGGGCCATCCTTCACTGCCTTCCCAGGTCACAGCAGAGAGCTGGACTGGAAGAGGGGCAACCGGGACTAGAACCTGGTGCCCATATGGATGCTGGCGCCGCAGGCGGAGGATTAACCAAGTGAGCCACAGCACCAGCCCTAGGGAGGGATTTGAGTCATTGTGGAACAAGCCAGCAGCAGTGGCATAGGAGGAAGACAGCTGTGAGACAGTTTTCAGAGATAGCACCAGCAGGACTTGGTGACCACTTGCACATGGGGCTGAAAACGGAAGAGATGGAAGAAAAAAAGGTGAAGATCTGGGGCCCAGGTGATGGAGAGTGTGATGCTGTGGCCACAGCTGACAAATGGAGACCCAGAATGTAGAATAGCTGTGTCCGAGGGGCTGAGAGGAGTTTTGTGGGGTTTCTTTGCTTGCTTGTTTGCTTCGTTCTGTTTCAAATATTTTATGTATTTATGCTTATTAATCTGAAAGGCACATTTCCCAGATGCCTACAACAGCTGGGGCTGGGGCTAGGGCTGGTCTGTGCCAAAAAGCAGGAGCCTGGAACTTAATTGGGGTCTTCCTTGTGGGTGACAGGGACCCAAGTACTTGGACCATCACTTACTACCTCCCAGGGTGTGCACTGGCAGGAATACTGGGTCAGAATCTAAGGTGAGACTCAAATCCAGCAACTCCAGTACAGAATGTGAATGTGTTAGCTGCTGCACAAAATGCCTGCCCTAGGAGTTTGAGTTTGAACCCAATGACTGGTATGTCCAGAGCTCTGGGCTGGATCCTGTATCCTCTTTTTTTTTTTTTTTTTAAGATTTATTTATTCGCCAGTGCCGTGGCTCACTAGGCTAATCCTCCACCTGCGGCGCCGGCACCCCGGGTTCTAGTCCCAGTTGGGGCACCGGGTACTAGTCCCCGTGGCTCCTCTTCTAGTCCAGCTCCCTGCTGTGGCCCAGGAGGGCAGCGGAGGATGGCCCAAGTACTTGGGTCCCTGTACCCGCATGGGAGACTGGGCGGAAGTACCCAGCTCCTGGCTTCGGATCGGCTCAGCGCCGGCCATAGCGGCCATTAGGGGAGTGAACCAATGGAAGGAAGACCTTTCTCTCTGTCTCTCTCACTGTCTAACTCTGCCTGGCAAAAAAAAAAAAAAAAAATTATTTATGTACTTGAAAGTCAGAATTACATAGAGAAGGTAGAGAAGGAGAGGCAGAGAGAGAGAGGTCTTCCATCCGCTGGTTCACTCCCCAGTCGGCCACAACAGCTGAAGCTGTGCCAATCTGAAGCCAGGAGCCGGGAGCTTCTTCTGGGTCTCCCACACGGGTGCAGGGCCCACAGGCTTGGGCCATCTTATACTGCTTTCCCAGGCCATAGCATAGAGCTGGATTGGAAGTGGAGTAGCTGGGACACAAACCGGCACCCATATGGGATGCCACACTGCAGGTGGTGGCTTTACCCCACTATACCACAGCACTGGCCCCTGGATCCTGTATTCTTAATCTAATTTGTGTGCCACAGCACTTACATCTTCATTTTTAACCAAGATCTTTCTTTTAGGCTACAGATCCATGTATCCAACTGTTCACCACATGTCACCACTTTCATGCCCCATATTCAGTCATTCACAGATTTGATTTTTTTAAAATTTATTTGAGAGGGGCTGGCACTGTAGCACAGCAGGTTAAGCCACCATCTGCAGTGCCAGTATCCCATATGGGTGCCGATTCGAGGCCCAGCAGCTCCACTTCTGATCCAGCTCCTTGTTAATGTACCTGGGAAAGCAGCAGAGGATGGCCCAAGTGCTTGAGTCCCTGCACCCATGTGGGAAGCCCAGAAGAAACTCCTGGCTTCAGCCTGGCTCAGTACTGGCCATTGCAGGGATGAACCAGGGGATGGAAGGCTCTCTCTCTCCCTCTCCCTCTCTCTCTCTCTCTCTCTCTCTCTCTCTCTCTCTCTGCTTCTCCCTATCTCTATCTGTAACTCTGCATTTCAAATAAATGAGAAAATCATAAAAAGAAAAGAAACAACAACCTCTCACGGTTGGGTTGGCATTGTGGCACAGCAGGTTAAGATGTAGCTTGCAACACTGACATCCCATTCAGAGTGCTGCTTCGATCCTAGCTACTCTGCTTTTGATCTAGCAGTCCTTCTAATGTGCCTGGGAAGGCAGTAGAAGATGGCCCAAGTTCTTGTACTCCTGTCATTCTGGGAGATCTGGATGGAATTCCTGGCTCCTGGTCTTGGACATTTGGGGAGTGAATCTGCAGATGGAAGATCTCTGCCCCTCCCTCTCTTTCTCTGTTGCTCAGCCTTTCAAATAAATAAGTACATCTTAAAAAAAAAGAAGAAGAGCTCTCAAGATACAGTGAAAAGAGCAAATGCAGTGAAGTCAGTTAAAATCTAGAATCAAATTATATCAAATGATGGCTTTGCAGTTGTGTCCTTGGCAAGTCGCAGCCTCCCAGACCCAATTTCTTTATTTGTAAAAAGGAAACAACGCTTGCCTCGAAGGGTTGCCTGGGAGGTGAAATGGGATTAAAGCCCAAGTGTCTGGCAGGTGGTGGTTGCTCAGTCAGTGTTGGTCCCTTCCACGGGCACTGCCTCTCCCTGAAGAGCACTGGGAGGGCCTTGGTGCTGCCGGTGCGGGATTCGGCGTTTAAGCTGTGGGATCTAGGCAGTGGCAGAAGACGGTACTGAGTTCCTGGGACTCTTGTACAGGGTAGGGGAGAATTTGTACTACATTGGATCACTGAATAGAAATGAGATTACAGTGAAGGGAGATAGTCACAGAACAATTGGCTCTACACCAGCAGTGGCAAGTGTTAGGAATAAAGGAGATTAAAAGCTTAGGGTGGATAAGGAGACATGGGGAAGATGGGTGGGGAGCAAGCACTTGTAATTCCAGTCGGTTTCTCTGATGGCCTACTTTATTCATTGAAATCTTTCATGTTTCCTAAACAAGTGCACGTATGGCTTTACTTTTACCTCAGAATAACTACTCTAGCTGCACCTCACAGGGTTTTAGGTGCAGTACTTTCATTGTCAGTTAACTTCTAGTTGTTTCATGATTTCCATTGCTGTTATTATTTTCTGATTGCAAGTATGCTCTCTCTCTCTTTTTTTTAAATGTTTATATTTGAAAGGCAGAGTGAGAAGAGGCAGGGAGAGAATCACACACACACACACACACACACAGAGAGAGAGAGAGAGAGAGAGAGAGAGGAGAGAGATCTTTCATTCTCTGGGTCACTCCCCAAATACTCACAACATCCAAGGCTAAGCCATTTCAGAACCAGGATCCAGGAACTCCATCCAGGTCTCCCACCTGAGTGCCAGGAACCCAAATACTTGGGCATACTGCTTCCAGGATACATTAACAAGAATGCCAGACAGGAAGCCGAGAAGATGGGAAGCAGAGACGCCGGGACTTGAACTGGTTTTCCAATGTGGGATGCTGTGTACCGAGTGGCAGCTTAACCCAGTGCACTAATGATGCCGACCTGACTACTGTGATTATTTAACCAAGATATTTAGTTCATTTTAAAGCCTTTCCAAATCTGCTTTTAAAATGTTTAAGTAGTCACTTTTATTTTTATTTTCAAGGCAGAGCTACAGAGAGAGACAGAAAGAGATCTTCTGTCTGCTGGGTCACTCCCCAAATGCCTACGACAGCCAGGGCTGGGCAAGGCTCGAACCAGGACCCCAAAACTCTACCACGGTCTCCCATGTGGGTTACAGGAACCCAACTATTTGAGTCACCATCCGCTGCTTCCCACACACATTAGCAGGAAACTGGATTGGAAGGGGAGGCAGGACCTGATCGCAGACATCCTGCTGCCACCCAAAGGACAGCTTTATACACTGTGTCATAACACCTGCCCACCTCCTTAAAGCTTTTTAAAACAAGATAGTGGGGCCCATGTTATGGATGGAGTTCCTGATTCCTGTGGTTTTGGCCTGGCCCAGCCCCAGTTGGAGAGTGAACCAGCAGTTGGTAAATCTCTTTCTCTGTCTTCCCCTATCTCTATTGCTGTATCTTTTTTTTTTTGTTTTAAAGATTTATTTATTTGGGGCCGGTGCTGTGGCATAGAGTATTAGTAAAATGGCATGGTCTTATCCACGGCGCGATCTTTGCCCTAGACACCCTCCTAGGCCCTGACCCCCACCGCCATTGCTAGAAGCCAGGTGACCAAATGGCCCTACCACAGGTGTCAGCTCCACCCCCACCCTAACAGGATTCCCTGTTCCTACTTCCCTGCTCCTTGATCTCTCTCTCTCTCTCAACTCCCCCCTCCCACCCACTTCTTTCCTTCCCTTCAGCCTATCAGATTTCCCTCATCAATAAACCCTTTCCCTTAACTCCAGTATTTGGTGTGTTTTGTGGTGGCCTTACATAGAAAATAAAGCCGCCACCTGTAGTGCTGGCATCACATATGGGCACTGGTTCAAGTCCCAGCTGCTCCACCTCCAATCCAGCTCTCTGCAAATGTGCCTGGGAAAGCAGCAGAAGATGGCCCAAGTATTTGGGCCCCTGCACCCATGTGGGAGACCTGGAAGAAGCTGCAGGTTCCTGGTTTCAGATCGGCCCAGCTCCTGCCATTGCAGTCATTTGGGGAGTGAACCAGCGGATGGAAGACCTCTCTCTGTAACTCTGCCTTTCAAATAAGCAAATAAATCTTATAAATAAATAAAGGTGTTTATTTTAAAAGTTATACCTTTACCCTCCCAGTTGGTTCAATATATAATGAATATTGAATAAATAAGTATTTATTGGATGCCTTCAATATGCCAAGACTGTTCTAGGCATTATGGAGATAGTGCTGAAAAAACACGCAAATGTTTTTGTTACTAGAGGCGACTGGAATAGGGGTCCTTATCTTCCCATAGGGAAAGAATTTCAGACATGAGACAAAGATAGACAGTGAGCAAGGTGGTGATGTTTAATAAGGGAATCTACCTGCTGGCCAGGTAGACAACTCTGCAAAGAACTGAGGGCCCAGGCTCTGCACTAAGACTGGAATTTTTATGGATATATGATGCCAGTGTTTCTCCTTCTTCCTGCCTTTTCTGGGATATTGCTGGGATGAGGGCTTTCCAGGTGTGGAATTTGTAAAATTCCTCCTGGGGCTTTATCAGCATGTGTCTCTGGACCTAATATCCCCCTAGAGCAGGGCTGGAAAGATTCCCCTGAGGAGTCCCCAAGGGAGGTTGGGACCCTGTCACATTTGACTGTAAAAGCTGGCTGCTTCCGAGGTCTGCTGCTCCGTGTCTTTCCTTATTCAATGGCAGGAATTTGGTATTTTTCTTCGGGTCCCTCTCACACACATAAACCACTGTCCACCTTCCTAGCTAACATTTTATTTGTTATTATGAAAAAATTTAAACATCCACGAAAGTAGAGAAGATAGTATTCTTCTATTACCCATCACCCAACCTAAATAATATAAGCACAGTCAGCCTTTCACTGGTAATCTCTGCCTCCTTCCTTTCTCCCCGCACATTATTTTGAAACAAACTCAGGATGTCAGATTATTTCACCCGCAAACATTGGCATATGTCTTTAAGAGATAAATATTCTTTAACTAAGAGGCAGTGGCTGGGGCCTGAGCCCTGGTTGTTGGTTCTGAGACCCCCTGCCCTGACTGGCCTGGGAGACAGCTGGAGGCAGGGAATGCCAAGGAGACCCACCCTCTTCTGCCCTGGGGGATGGGAGCTGTGATGGACTCAAGCCCCTTCTTAGCCAGTACATACCCTCCTTCTCCCCACTTCAAAGGTGGCGTTGAGAGCCCTGGCCTCCTGTCCTGTGATCTCCCTAATAAAACAGCAATCGCCTCTCCAAAAAAAAAAAAAAAAAAAAAAAAAATTCTTTAACTAAAAACAAACAACCTCAACAATCTGGAGTTTACTTTTTATTAAATACAAATTACAGGAGGTCGTTGTGATCAAATTCTTCCATGACATCCCAACAGACCTGGCTAAAACTCAGAATGGAGACAGTCACTGTAAAGTTTCAAGCTGAAACTAAGTTGTTTATTTATCTGGCCTTGTGAGAAATCAGGATTGGAGAGATAACAGCTAAATTCCCCAATTCACTTGGTAAAATGAAGGTCCCTCAGCTTTAATCCTTACACAAAGAAGTAGTCAATCAGTTATTTTCCAATTGTTCTGTCTGTCTTCCTCTCATGAGAAAAGTAACCTTGAAATGACCATTCTGCTTTAAAATGTGTGTGCATGTGTTTAACACTTCACAGATTTGTGGGTCACCTTGCGTAGGAGCCATGCGAATCTCAAGTGTCCCACTTCTGCACACACTGCCAAAGCAAGCACCACCTTTAGTTTTTGTTCCTGCTTTCTTAGCCCTTTTATATCTATAAAACCAGCCTCCTCTGTGTGGTTCATTGGAACACTTCTACTTTATGGAACAAAGTATTACCCAATTGTAGAGTCAAAACTAAAGCCAATTGAGATCATTAAAGTGAACTGTTGTAATTTTGCCCTTTGACAATTTTAAGAGACACTTCTAGGAGAGACCCACAAGGAACACCAAGGAAGCAAACAAGAACTGATGCTAGGTAATGATAGGTATTATTATAAGAATGAGGTGCAAGATGGGTTTTCTCTGGGATAGTCAGAGAAGTCCCCTGTGAGGATGGGTGTGCATGACTGAGAGAACAAGGCACTCCCCCAGTGACTGTCTTCAGGAGCCACGCACTAACTGAGGCTTCAGCCAGTGCTAAGCCTTGAGGCAGAGCTCACTGTCCAGGGAATGGTAAGGAGGCCTTTGAGATTGGAGGACTAAGTGAAAGGAAGAAGAAAAGAATATAAAGGGGTCACCAGGGGTCATGACAAAGAAAGAAGACTTCAGATTCAATTCTAGTTAGGTGTGATGGGCAGCCATTAGAGGGTTTTGAGTAAGGAAGTGACATGACCTGATTTCCTGATTTGACTTTGAAAGATCATTCTGGAAGCTACACATGTTATAGGAGAACATGTGTAGGAGGAAAGTGTGGCAACTAACAGGGAGACCGATTAAGAGACCATTGGAATGGTTCAGGTGGTAACTGATGGTGAGATGGTGATGAACCAGGGTGGTGGCAGTGGAGATGGTAAGAAGTGATTGACTTTTAGATATGATTTAAAGCTACAGTTAATGGGATCGCCTTATGAACCAGACGTGGGTATGTGAGATAAAGGTAAGTCAAGGTTGATTTCAAGACATTGGAACTGACCAACTAGTGCCGTTTACTAGCAAGAGAAATACGGGGAGAAGCTGGGGTCTGGAGGTTAGGAGCATATACTAAATTTGGGTTGCATATTAAACATTCAGAGACACCAGCTAGCCAGATAGCTACCTCTAGAGTTCACTGGAGAGATGAGGGCTGGATTTATGCATTTGGGAAATAACAGCATATAGATGCTACTGAGAGCTATGAGGCTAGTTGAGAATAGAATAGAGAATAGAATAGAATAGAATAGAATAGAATAGAATAGAATAGAATAGAATAGAGGCCGGCGCCGCGGCTCACTAGGCTAATCCTCCGCCTAGCGGCGCCGGCACACCGGGTTCTAGTCCCGGTCGGGGCGCCGGATTCTGTCCCGGTTGCCCCTCTTCCAGGCCAGCTCTCTGCTGTGGCCAGGGAGTGCAGTGGAGGATGGCCCAGGTGCTTGGGCCCTGCACCCCATGGGAGACCAGGAAAAGCACCTGGCTCCTGGCTCCTGCCATCGGATCAGCGCGGTGCGCCGGCCGCGGCGGCCATTGGAGGGTGAACCAACGGCAAAGGAAGACCTTTCTCTCTGTCTCTCTCTCTCTCACTGTCCACTCTGCCTGTCAAAAAAAAAAAAAAAAAAAAAAAAGAATAGAATAGAATAGAATAGAATAGAGAAGTTAGGAAGAAGAAAGAATAAAGCTGGGAACCTGAGAAGAGGCCAGAGAGGCGGAGGAAAGCCGGGACAAGGGGGTGCCCTCGAGACATGAACTAGAAACAGGCTTCAGAGAAATGATCGCCAGATTGGACCCTGGGGGGCTATTTGGTGGCCTCAACAAGAAGGATTTCTGCTTAGCGATGGCAACACTTTGGTGTGGTAGATTCCAGCATGAACAGAGGTGAGGAAGTGGGAACGGGAGCAGAGAAATTGGGTGGTAGCTGGAAAGGAGTGTGGAGGCAAGGAAGTTGTGTTGTTTCATTTCTTTGATGGGCGCTATGATAGCACGTTTGTATGCTGATAGGAGTAATCCAGTAGAGATTTAAAAACTAATGATGCAGAGAGTTACTGAGAGAGGAAGAATCCAGGGGCAAAGTCCCTGAGCAGGGAGATAGGACAGGGAAACCAGAGTACAGCGGGGGGAGAAACAGGAGCACAGACTGAACCTTTTCAAGGAGAGGGAAGGCATACATGGGTAAAGCCACAGGCAGATTGACAGGCTTAAATGGGTGGGGCACTCAGCAGAAGTTCTGACTGTTCCTGTCTTCCCATGAGGACATCAGCTGGAAGTGATGCTTTGAGAAGTGGTCCTGGTTTGAAGATAAACGGAAAACTCAGTTGACTGCAAGTGTGTGGTAGGATTTCTGAGTAGTATTGAGGGTCTCTTTGAGGTCTGGACGCTACATGAAATAATCTATTAAGTCAAAACCTGAATTGTGTGGGGCCATTGTTGTGGTGTAGCAGGTAAATAAATAAATAAATCTTTAAAAAAAACAACCCTGAATTGTGGAGCAGCTATTGGGCCGCAGCAGGTTAAGCTGCTGTTTTGGACACCTGCAGCCTGTAGTGCCTGGGACCGAGTGTCACCTCTGCTTCTGATCCATCTTCCTGCTAACACACACTTTGCCCCTGGATTCTTCCTCTCTCAGTAACTCTCTGCATCATCAGTTTTTAAATCTCTACTGGAGCAGCAGATGATGACTCAAGTAGTTGGGTCCCTGTCACTCGTGTGAGAGACCCAGGTGAAGTTCTGGACTCCTGGCTTTGGCCTGGTCCAATCCTGGCTGTTGTAGGCATTTGGGGAGTGAACCAGCAAATAGAAAATCGATATCTCTCTCACTTGCTCTGCTTTTCAAATACATAAATAAACTTTAAAGAAAAAAAAAAGCCTTGATTGTGTGTTCCTTCTCTTTATACAACCCAGCCCCTATCCACAGTAATTATTTTATTTATTTATTATGCATTAGTGTACATCACCAGGTATTCATTGATTCATTCAATTTTATTTATTGAGTGCCGGGCACTCACTCAGGAACTAACGTTACAGCAGTGAACAGGCAGGTCTCTGCATTCCAGGAACTTATCTTCCAGATCTTAAAAGATACACACCCTCATCTTTGGTAAACATATGAAAATAATTAGGACATGGGAAATAATCCATATTCATCTGCTCAGAACAGGAGTCACCTAAGTTCCTAGAATAGTAAGGCCCCAGGACAGATTGGGCCCAGCAGAGGAGTGAAAGGCACAGCCGCCACAGGGCGTGGCTCTTTCCCACTAGTACAGGGCTGGCTCCACGGAATCCAGCCAAGTGCAGCAGACAGAGGAGTAATCTGCTGGAATGTGTGTCTCTAGTGTCAGAATAAGGATTCATCATTGCCTCCAAAAGAGCATGAATTAATTCACCATCATAACAAAACAAGGACTGTGCCATCCAGATTCTCAGGACCATAGAAACCCTAGAAGACACAACTTCCTTTGAACTTCTGGCTATATCCAAAGGCAAGCAGAGCATACCCTAAAAAGGGCTTATTGATTCAGTCTCCTCATTTCATCTTTGTTTTTTTTTTTTTCTGACCTATTTTGTTTGACCTTTTCTTTATTATTTCCTTTCTCTTTTCTCATTCATTTTCATCTGCTTTCCATTTTTAAATGAAATAAAGGATCCCTAAAATCGCTGGCTCAGGAGGCCTCCATAGGCACTGGGACTCTGGGAAGAAAGTTGACTTTAACTTAAAAGAAAGGTTTCCTTCTGACTTTGGGCATGTAGGTATGAGAAGAGCAGGGTGAGACCATGTGCACTGAGATGACTCCAGGGAAAGATGTGGGTTCTTTCTAAGTAAACTCGGACTTCACCACTCTGCCGCAAACAGCAACAATAATGTACTGTCCGTTGGATCCAGAAAAAATGAATCAGGAATGCAGGGGATCAGCTTCGTGCTCTATTCCTCCGTGTTCACAGACACTTCTTTTCTTTTTTCATCTTTATTCATTTTCATTGTATTTGAAAGATCAGAGATAGAGAAATCTTGCATCTGCTGGTTCACCCCCCAAATGCCTGCAACAGCCAGAACTGGGCCAGGCTGAAGGTGGGAGCCAGCGAACCCAGTCCTGGTCTCCCACAAGGGCGACAGGGACCCCGGTACTTGGGTCATCATCTGCTGTCTCCCAGCAGCAACAGCAGGGCACTAGTGGGAAGCAGAGCTGGGATGTGAACCCAGGCATTCTGATATGGCATACAGGTGTCCCAGGCATTATCTTAACCACTGTGCCAAACTTCCATGCCCAACAGGCATTTTTAACCTAATGTTTCCAAAGAGAATACTGGAACGTCAGAGTGTTCTTGTCTATCCCAAGTAGCACTCGCGTGCCATTTCCATCTCTGTGCAGTAGGTGTCAGCCATGCACAGCCTTCCAAAGTCCAAATACGATATTTGTAAGAAATGACCCTTCTACCTACCCTTTCCCTGGTTAAAGGGACCAGTTGCTTCCCATCTGAAGCATGTAAAATATCACTGAGAAGTTGAAAACAGAGTTGACTAAGTACTGGGGAGATAGCCAAGCTGAGGATGGTGTGAAGGGATGACAGATGGTGGGGCCTAAATTAGGTGTTATGGGTCTCAACGAACAGATATTATGAGCTGGCCCCAAGGTGGGTCTCTAAAAGGCAGTTTTGACACCGCTTGGAGACTACATAGGCATGGCCCTGATGGAAAGTTTTGTTTCCTTGGGCGAGAGAATTTGAGGCAGGGACAAGCTGCTCCAGTGTAAACCATTATCTTACTTGCTCATGAATAGTTTAAGTGTCTGGTCTTTGACCTCAGGTAAGACACATCTGTGAGTCTCAGCTTAATTTTTTAAGTCTTTAAAAATAACTGCCTTATCTATACAAGATACTTAATGAGGAGGGAAAAAAATCAAGATATTGTTCACCAGCCAGCTTGTAGACTGTAAAGCCATATTTAAATGTAGAGGGTAAATAAAATATTAAAGGCCAATGTAGAATAATGAATTAAAAAATTCAGTGCTCAAAATTTAATAGACTTCAGGTAATTATTTTTTGCAGATTTCCTTCAACATATTGCATCAAGATTTTTCTTTCTCTCTGATGGTCAATAAGCCCATAGAATTTTGACACACTTAGGATTTTTATCACAAAAAGATCCCAGACTTTGTATGAATGGCTCTTGGAAGGAGGAGAGAGCCCTTCTTGCTTTTACATTGCGTCATTAATAGTCATAAATCAGTTGTGAATTCCAAGTGCTAAAACATAGAAATACTAATCTTCAACCGCACTTCCTTTCCAGTTTGGCAAACTTAGTACCAGTGTAGCCCAAGAACGTGTGTGATCCCATAACCCCCCTTAGCTTCCTAACTCATAAACGGAGGGCGCTAAGGCTTACCATGTTGTCAGTTGGTGCTGGTTTTGGCAAGAGAGCTCAAATTAATCACTTTCATGTTTTATACCCTATTAAGTCTGCATCATTTAAATGAGAACTAAACACTCATGAAAGAACTCACGTTTGAGAAGCGGAAAGATTATTTGTTTTCCCCTTTGATGTTGAAATCTGAACAAAAGTCTGCAAATCGGATTTGCTGAAAAATGAAATCCATCAAATTTTCCCTCCGTATTTCCTAAGGTTGCCAGGAAAGGCCAGAGGCAGTTCAAACATTTCTCATTTCCCATGACTCAGCCCCTCCCGTGGAGTTTTGTGCTATATATTCCCTGCCTGGCTGAAAACCCTTTATACACTGCCTTCTTTTCTTTTTTCTGCTGAGGCTTTCAATTTGCTGTATGTTGAGCTGGTAGGAGAAGAGAAGGGATTGAAATTCCAACCTTTGAAACCTCTTAATACTTGCTGAGTTATCAAGGGACAGACTGAAGAAAAGCCTGGGGAATGGACTTTGCCCATTTGAAATAGCCTTTGCTACAAAAGCTCAAACAACCTCATTTTTTAAGGAATTAACTATTTAACTCTTACAACGCACAATCTTTTGGGACATTTTCCAAAAAGCAAGGCCAAACCCCTGTAGCTAGTGGCCAGTTTGGGAAACTTTACTTTTGAGACTCACTTGAAAACAAAGTCATTTTGCATATGTGATAAGATTCAAAATAACTTCATTTTAGATTCATACTGTTGTCCGATATATTACTTCGCGCTGTTTTTTTTTGTTTTGTTTTGTTCCCAAAGTACAATCAATGATAGACCTAACTTCTTTCTGGCAGTTTCTCCAGGGAAGGGAAGCAGGTAACAATATGGTCTAAGTTAGTCATCTCTTAACGTCAGCAAGGCTGCTTCGCGATCAGGGAGGTGCTGATAATTCCCCCGCCTGCTTTTCAAATGCTGACTTTTATAGTAAATTGCGGAATCAGGATCTGAATCTTTTTTTTTTTTTTTTTTAATATGTCAACCAGCCCTGGGTAACAGCTGTGAACAACGAAGCTGCCACTAGCTCCTGGTGGTTTAGTTTTCTTCCTACTCTTCATGGCTCACAGTTACACTCCATGAACCTCTCCCATTTTTCTTAATTCCTTCCATTGGCTTCTCCCCACGTGGAGATTCTTCTGAGCTTCCCAAAAAACTTGAAAAGGGTGGATGTCCTTGCACCTTTTCTCTTGTACCCTCCAAAGCCCCAGCCCTACATGCTGACTGCTAGTGGCATTCCACGCGTCTGCTGCGGTGACTGTTCCTCGCCACTGGAGAATTAGGCAGGCTGCCCGCAGCGTGCCTTGACCGAGGAGGGGAAGTGCGCAACCGGCCATTCAGCCTTCCCCAAACCCGGGGGACAATCAGGCGTGATGTGGAGCCCAGTTGAAGCAGGGTCTCACTTTATTGTAAAAGGGAGGTGTATATATAGCTGAGGTACAGAGCGGATGGTACAGAGCAGATGATCAGATGCGGGCAAGGGCTGGGGTGTTGTGATGGAAAAGGGTCTTAGCCACTCCTATTATACCACCTTAATGATCCTTAGACAGAAGCGCCCTGGGGCTGGGGTGTTTGCTACCAGGGATTTGAAATTTAAAGTCAGGTTTTCAAATTAAGTTCCTCTAGGCCTCTCCGGATTCAGCGTCCCCCACACGTCTGCATCACTGTCCCCAAAGGCTGTGCAGCGCCCTGCTCGCTAGCGAGCTCCCCCGGCGCCCTCGGGGTGCAAGGATCGCACCCCCGCGTAGCGACCAGCAGAACGACGGAGACGGGGACAACGACGAGGGGGAATCGTGTATTCCATTTCTTCAGGGGCTGTGTACCAATATTTAAATGGCAGCGGAGGGAGGAGACGCGCCGGAGGATGGAGAGGCGCGGAGGCGACGGGGAGGAGCCTCGCCCAGCGAATAAAAGCTCCGGCTCGCAGGGACGCACTTGGGCGTGCGGAGGAACCACTCGGCTGGAACCCGCAGCGATGGGGCAGCCTGTTCCGTGAGCGCCGAGAGCCGAGCGAGGCAGGCAAGGGCAAGAAGGGAGAGGACGTCTGGGGAGAGCGGAAGCCGGAGGTCGGGAGGGGAAAACAAACCCGCGGCAGGTGGAAGTCAGATCGGGCGCGAGCCGGCCCCGTCCTCCGCTTGTTTTTCTGGGAGAGAGGGAAAGTACCTGAGGATCGCTCCTTCGGTTAATGAAAACTACTTTTACCCTCAGCCTTAAAGACTAAGGGGAGGTAAAGGCGGTCCCTGTTCCATTAGGAAGAGCGCTGAAGGGAGCGCAGACTGGCTTTTTTTTAAGCGTCTGAAATCCGGCAGCGGCTGACGCGCCGAGCGGGTCCACCCGGGCGTGGACGCATCCCTTTCGGGAGCAGTCCAGCGGGAGCCGCTGGTGCAGGTCTATTTTTATACTTAAATATATATATATATGCTCCCCACTCCCACCCCTTCCAAAACAACACTTTCCTGGTTTGTAAGCACGAGTGATGAGAAAGTGTCCATACAAAGTAGGGATATTTTCAGCCTTTCCTCTGCTTGTCTTTTTTAGACGGTAGGAGTGGTCCCTATTTCGGGAAAAGGTCATTTAAATTTGAAAGGCTGTATCTTTCTCTGTATTTATATGCGTACGCATTGAGAGAGAGAGAGAGAGACAGATACAGAGAGCGCGCGCTTTTTGGAGGTTGAAATCTTACTGAGAAAGATGGAAAAGGGGGCCAGGCACCGACACAACACCGACAAGAACCACGCAGGTGGGAGCGAATCCGAAGATTTCCCCGAGGCCAGCTCCGGAGGGGGCGGAGTAGCCCTGAAGAAAGAGATCGGATTGGTCAGTGCTTGTGGCATCATCGTAGGTGAGTCTAATTTCTTTGCCCAGCCTCTCCTCCACCTCTCTGGGGGTCGTCGTGTTGGGACCTTAGCTCCTCTAAAGCACTTTTTTTTTTTTTTTTTTTTTTTTTTTTTTTTTTTGCTGTATTCCTGACGGAAGCATTGCCGGCCGCCTGTGCTGTTACCTTATTGGAAGTCACAGACGTCAGCCATCCCTCCCTCCGAAGCGGACTGAACAGTTGTGTCCCGTGTTCAGAGAACGGAGCAAATAGGGTCACCGCCCTGGCTGATTATGCGGCCCCGCATTGCCTGGGACTCGAACACTGGGAAGTTCTGATTCAGTAGCTTTAAGGTGCGACCTTACAGGTGCGACGGAGGGACCTGAATTTTTTAACAGGCTTTTATGCAACCACCCTCAAGAGGCTGTGGGCTGGCTTCCGGGACGTATTTTGTAGATATTTTGTTGTTTTATGTTATGTGAACTGTGGAATGCGTCCTAGAAATGACAACTGCAGCAAGAATCATGCCTTGCCTTAGGAGCGTTTGCCGTCGCTGCGTGACGTGAGGTGCGATGGCTGGAATTTTGTACCCGCTTCACAGATTAGGAAGTTAAGGAAGAAAAGGAGAGACAGACTGTGCTTTTCTGTAAACGGCGAGTTCGCCGTTGGTGTCTCTCGTGGCCCAGTGGAGTAAAACTGTCTCTCTTTATTTTTAAAGATTTATTTATTTATTTACAAGTCAGAGTTACAGAGAGAGAGGAGAGGAAGAGAGAGAGGTCTTCCATCCGATGGTTCACTGCCCAATTGGGCGCAACGGCCAGAGCTGCGCCCATCTGAAGCCAGGAAATTCTTCCAGGTCTCCCATGTGGGTGCAGGGACCCAAGGACTTGGGCCATCTTCTACTGCTTTCCCAGGCCACAGCAGAGCTGGATCAGAAGAGGAGCAGCTGGGACTAGAACCGGCGCCCTTATGAGATGCTGGCGCTTCAGGCCAGGACATTAACCTGCTGTCCCACAGTGCCGACCCTGTAAAACTGTCTCTTGACACCCCAGAAGACCCTTTGAGGTTGTCTAAGGGCATCTTCCCTAACTAGAGGTAGAGGAAGAGCTGACAGGTGAAATGTGTGCTCTGCCGCGGAAGGTGGGCGTCCTGGGGGACCCCGGTTGTCCCTGTGTGCCGCTCCGACTGACTACCTTGTTCTTTTCTGTGTTCTTTGCACAGAAGCTCTGCAGGTGCCCCTCCCTGACCTCACCTCAGGGGGTGAGGGCTCCAGCCATCTTTGATAGGGGCACCCCTTCTTCCCACAGAAAGGGGTGCAGGACAGTGAGGCCCCGATGGAATTCTCCATCGTCTTTCCAGAGTTCCCTTGTGAAGGCTAACTGTCCCTGGCTTGTGAACCAATTTCCCTGCACACCACCAAGTTCCATGCAGTAGCTCAGAGAGGTTTTGGCATCTGAGCAAGAGTGACACTGGAGAACGCCCTTGAAATAAAATAAAATCACTCCAGTATTCAGATAATCCTCTTCACCTCTACACCCAGACTCAGTGGGCATTATCTCTAATAATGTCTTTTCCAGTGGAATCCCATTGTATCTAATTCTCTGGCTCTGGGAACTTTTCCAGGCATCCACAATTATAAGAAGATAATGCTATAAAAAAATTACTGTCATGATCTGAACTTCTCATTACATTTTCTTTGCCTCTCCTTTACTTTATCTCAATTGCTCTAAAAAAATGAGATCAGCCAAGGACTCGTTATGTATAGCTCATGCCAATTCAGGGTCTATAAATAGCCTGGAGCCTGTTACCTCTTTCGCTGGTTTGACTGATATGATGAAGCATTTTCCTGCCTTTGGGAAGGTCCTGACTCATACGCAGGTATGCAGGCCCACCTGCACTCAGCATCAAAGCTCCTCCTTCCTTCCTCGCTCTTGCTCACCCATCCCTACAGGCGAGCAGGGGTTCGGGAGGAGAGGGTATTTTCCTATAGGTTGTTGTCTCTTTGGCATTTTCTTCTAAGACTATGAAGAAATGGGGCATTAGGGTTAATAAGTACAGTTTCCTGTGGGGTGGTTTGTCCATGACCTCGTGGATGCGCATTCCATGTGAGAATAGTCCCGAAGTTCCCCATGGTGCCATGACAGTGGTGTGCTTTGGTGAAAGGAGATCCTAAATAGGTGATTTCAATTCTTTTTTCTTTAAAAAAAAAAAAAGATTTATTTATTTATTTGAAAGGCAGAGTTACAGAGAGGCAGAGAAAGGAGAGGTCTTCCATCTACTGGTTCACTCCCCAGATGGCTGTAACAGCCAGAGCTAAGCCAATCTGAAGCCAGGAGCTTCTTAGAGGTCTCCCACATGGGTGCAGGGGCCCAAGGACTTGGGCCATCTTCCACTGCTTTCCCAAGGCAAGGCAGAGAGCTGGATCGGAAGTGGAGCAGCAGGCACTGCAGGTGACGGCTTTACACCCACCCCACCCCTCCATGCCACAATGCCGGCCCCTAAATGGGTGATTCTAAAGACATTGGGATTTTTTCCAAAACTGAGAACCCTTGTAGAGTTAATAAACTATTCTACTTCCATTCAAGCTAGAAGGAGACACAAATTTCCCTGTTACAATGACACAGGGTGGAATGCTTTCTGGTTCCGCTCGTGCCTGAGTGTTGAGTAGCAGATGTGCTGGGAGCTATCTTGTCCTCCTGTAGGGGGCTTTCCAAGTGCATGATAGCAATTCAGATTTTTTTCAGCACAAAAGGCAAAAATAGAACTGGTATTTTCCATGCAGAATTCAGTTATCTGGTGCTCAATGTCAACAGTATGGCAGCAAAAGAATTAAAAGGCAAAAAGAGGGGCCGGCGTTGTGGCATAGCAGGTTAAGCCACCGTCTTCGAAGCCCACGCTGTTCGAGTGCCTGTTTGACTCCTGGCTGCTCTTCCGATCTGGATTCCTGCTAATGCATTCTGGGAGGCAGCAGGGGATGGCTTAAGTAGCTGAAACCCCTGCCACCCTCGTGGGAGACCCAGATATGGGTTCTTGGCCCTTGGCTTAGGCCTGGCCTGATTGTTGCAGTCATCTGGGGAATGAACCAGCAGATGGAAGATCGATGTTTCTCCCTCTGTCTCTCTCTCTTCCCTCTCCTTTTTACTTTGCCTTTCAAGTAGATGAAAATAAATAAGAAGATTTTTTTTTTTTTTGACAGGCAGAGTTAGACAGTGAGAGAGAGAGACAGAGAGAAAGGTCTTCCTCCCGTTGGTTCACCCCCCAAATGGCCACTATGGCCGGTGCTGTACTGATCCGGAGCCAGGAGCCAGGCGCTTCCTCCTGGTCTCCCATGCAGGTGCAGGGCCCAAGCACTTGGGCCATCCTCCACTGCACTCCCTGGCACAGTAGAGAGCTGGACTGGAAGAGGAGCAACCGGGACAGAATCTGGTGCCCCAACTGGGACTAGAACCCAGAGTACCGGCGCCGCAGGCAGAGGATTAACCTAGTGAGCCGTGGGGCCGGCCAGAAGATTTTTTTAAAAGGCAAAAAGAGGCAGAAAGTTTCCAAGTGAATCAGGTGATATGATATGGAAAAGTAGCATTTGTCCCAGATATGTCGCATCCCCCACTGAGTTAGGTGAGTAAGTTAAACTGTATGTTTCTTGCAAGTTCATAAAATGTCATTAACAATCATCCTGGATGATCAGAAGTAGGAATTATAGAACAGCACATATTATAAGAATATAAAATGAACTAATAGAAGATTCGTGCTCTAGGGTTATTTATAATCTGATTGGGGAGATAAGATTCCAGTGCATTAGAGAACATTGAACATTCTTGATATGGTTTAGCTGTGTAAGAACTGAAGGAGGGCAAAGTTAGTTGAATGGTTGGAGGCCCAGAGAGAGAGAGGTTCTTATAAAGCACTAGGTTAAGAAGACTTGAAGGATATGTGCAAAGAGGGAGTAGGGAAAATATTTCAGGGAGATTTTATAGGTTAGAGGACAAGGACTAAACTGTTACTTCCTTGAGTAAAAGTTGTATCTTATACATCTGTCTTTTTTTTTTTTTAAATGTTTATTTATTTCAAAGTCTGTTACAGAGATGGGAGAGGGAGAGCGAGTGCACACAAGGGTGCTCTTCCATTCTCTGGTTCACTTCCCAAATGGCTGGAGCTGTGCCAGACTCAAGCCAGGAGCCAGGAGCTTCTTTGGTCTCCCATGTGGATGCAGGGGCTCAAGGACTTGGGCCATCCTTGCTGCTTTCCCAAGCACATTAGCAGGGAGCTGGATGGGGAGTGGAGCACCTGAGTCTTGAACCGGCACCCATATGGGATGCCTGTGTTACAGGTATCGGCTTAACTGCGGCATCACAGTACTGGTCCTGGCCCATTTTATTTTATTTATTTATTTATTTTTTTTGACAGGCAGAGTGGACAGTGAGAGAGAGAGACAGAGAGAAAGGTCTTCCTTTGCTGTTGGTTCACTCTCCAATGGCCGCCGCAGCCGGCACGCTGCAGCCGGCGCACCGCGCTGATCCGATGGCAGGAGCCAGGAGCCAGGTGCTTTTTCCTGGTCTCCCATGGGGTGCAGGGCCCAAGCACCTGGGCCATCCTCCACTGCACTCCCTGGCCACAGCAGAGAGCTGGCCTGGAAGAGGGGCAACCGGGACAGAATCCGGCGCCCCGACCGGGACTAGAACCCCGTGTGCCGGCGCCACTAGGCGGAGGATTAGCCTAGTGAGCCGCGGCGCTGGCCCCCATTTTAATTTTTTACCATCACCTTTGCCCTGACCTAACATCATTGTTGCTCTCCATGTATTTGGCTAAGGAAACCTATTGGCAGCAGACCAACTTAGATTTCACTGTCAATGTGGAGTCCCCCCACCCCCAATCTAAAAGGGATGTGAAGGATAACAAAATTCACTTACTAGTGATAGCAAAACCACTATTCACAGGTGTTGCTACTAAGCACTTACTCTGTACCATGTACTCATCCTGTTACCTAATGTACTTCATCTTGTTTGTTCCTCAAAATAAGCTCTGTGTAATAGGTACTTATTACCTCTTCCTACAGATAAAGTCGAGGCTCAGAAGGATAAGCAACCTGCCAAAGGTCGCTCAACTAAAAAGTCTTGCAGACAGGATTCAGACCTGGAGTTTCAATCCGGAATCAAGCTCTGGGGCATTGCTCCCCACTGTTTCTATTTTTGTGTCCAGTTGGGGTGTTTTCTCACAGACAGATTGGAAGCTCTTATTGCTTTTATAGATGAAGCAATTAGCAGTGTACTCCCAGTGAGGAGAGTTTACTGTTTAAGGGGAAGCTGGGGAGTCAGCTGGGAGTGGGAGAAGGTCCTGGTCTTGGGGTAGCTGCGGGAAGACTTACACTAAAGCTGGCCTGCTCAGCCCACGCTCCCATGAACTCCCCTCATGCACTCCTTTCCTTTATGGATCAACATTCTCCCCAGGCGTGTCCGAGCCCTCCACAGCACCCATGACTGTTTCGGTAACTTTATTCCAGTTGTATATTTCGGTGTAGACATGAGGTCTGAAAGCAGAGAAGCTGCCTACAAAACCTAAAGAACAATGCTCCTGATGTGTTTTTAGCACAATGTATGCTCTCGGCAGAACTTGCTACTGGAGTCAGGTCTAGCTGTTAGATCACTCTCTCCTAACTAACATGATTTTTTTTTAAATAATTTTTGAGGGCGGCGCCGCGGCTCAATAGGCTAATCCTCTGCCTTGCGGCGCCGGCACACCGGGTTCTAGTCCCGGTCGGGGCGCCAGATTCTGTCCCGGTTGCCCCTCTTCCAGGCCAGCTCTCTGCTGTGGCCAGGGAGTGCAGTGGAGGATGGCCCAAGTGCTTGGGCCCTGCACCCCATGGGAGACCAGGATAAGTACCTGGCTCCTGCCATCGGATCAGTGCGGTGCGCCGGCCACAGCGCGCTGGCCGCGGCAGCCATTGGAAGGTGAACCAGCGACAAAAGGAAGACCTTTCTCTCTGTCTCTCTCTCTCTCTCTCTCTCTGTCCACTCTGCCTGTCAAAAAAAATTTTTTTTTTTTGAGGCTTACTTTTTTGTTTATTTGAAAGACAGAATGACAGACAAAGAGGGAGAGACAGATCTTCCATCCACTGGTTCACTCCCTAAAATGGCCACAACAGCCAGGCCTGGGCCAGGCTGAAGCCAGGAGGAGCCAGGCAGGAGCTCCATCTGGGTCTACCACATGAGTGTCAAGGACCCAAATACTTACTTAGGCCACCCTTGACTGCCTTTCCAGACACAGATGCAGGAAGATGGGTCCAAAGCAGAGTAGTTAGGACTGGAACTGGCATGGCATACAGAGGCAACCTACTGTGGCACAGCGCAGGGCCCTAAGAATAGTTCTTATTGAATACTTACTAAATGCCAGTTCTGTGCCGTAGCTCTCTACTTATTTTATTTCACCTGACCATAATTGTGTTGCAGAAGATACTACAGTTATCTTAAATATGGGAAGACTGAGTCACATAGTAATTTGCCCAGGATCATAGAATTGATAACCAGGTGGTCTAACGTCATAGGCTAAATGCTTAACCATTCCCTAATTTTTTAAAAATTATTTATTTATTTATTTATTTATTGACAGGCAGAGTGGACAGTGAGAGAGACAGAGAGAGAAAGGTCTTCCTTTGCCGTTGGTTCACCCTCCAATGGCTGCCGCGGCCCACGCGCTGTGGCCGGCACACCGCACTGATCCGATGGCAGGAGCCAGGTACTTCTCCCGGTCTCTCATGGGGTGCAGGGCCCAAGGACTTGGGCCATCCTCTACTGCACTCCCTGGCCGCAACAGAGAGCTGGCCTGGAAGAGGGGCAACCGGGACAGAATCCGGCGCCCCGACCGGGACTAGAACCCGGTGTGCTGGCGCCGCAAGGCGGAGGATTAGCCTAGTGAGCCACAGTGCCGGCCCATTCCCTAATTTTTTAAAGCTTTATTTTATTTTATTTAAATAGCAGAGTTAGAAAGCAAGAGGGAGACAGACAACTGGTTAACTCCCCAAATGGCTGCAAGCCAAGAGCCAGGAGTTTCTTCTGGGTCTCCCACATGGGTACAGGGGACCAAACACTTGGACTATTTTCTGCTGCTTTCCCAGGCACATCAGCAGGGAGCTGTGTCAGAAGTGGAGCAGGGGGCCAGCGCTGTGGCATAGCAGGTAAAGCCTCTGCCTGCAGTGCTGGCATCCCATATGGGCACCAGTTCGTGTCCCAGCTGCTCCACTTCCGATCCAGCTCTATGCTGTGGCCTGGGAAGGCAGTAGAAAATGGCCCAAGTCCTTGGGTCCCTGCACCCATGTGGGAGACCCAGAAGAAACTCCTGGCTCCTGGCTTCGGATCAGCACAGCTCTGGCCATTGCAGCCATCTGGGGAGTGAACCAGCAGATGGAAGACCTCTCTCTCCCTCTCTGCCTCTCCTCTCTCTGTGTAACTCTGACTTTCAAGTAAATAAATAAATATTAAAAAAAAAAAAAAAAAAGAAGTGGAGCAGCCAGGACTCAAACTGGTGCCCATATTGGATGCCGGCCCCCGTTCTGTTCTCCATTTTTAAATGATACCCAAGAGAGAAGGTTGGTAGGCTGACCATGGAGGAAGGCAATCTTGAGATTAGAATTTGGAAAAAGCATGGCTAGCTGATGCTGAAAAAAGCTGGAAAAGGCAGATTTTTAAAGAAAAGATGTCAGTCTGCAGAGATGTTTGGCTGTGGTTAGAACTGAACTGAAATGGCACTGAGTTGACCTGGAAAAATTTCAGGTCCCAGAACTTTCAAACCCATGTGATCTTTCCACTTTGAAGAGTGTGTGTTTTGGTTTCTCACATGTGTCAGCTTCTATTGGACATTGCCCCGAGGAAGGGAGTATGAAAGTTACTTCTTGAGTTTGTACTTATTTCAATTAAAAAAAAAAAAAAAGATGGAGGGATTAGGATTTGGTTCATTCAAGATGAAAGCATGATTAAAACTCCCATTGTTCACAAAGAAAGCCCTGGGGCAGGAGCCAATGAGGAGGAATTTCCGCACACTCACATCTTGGTGAGTAAGGAAAGGCCAAACTCAGCAGTATAAAAATCAGTAGCTGTCTTTTCCTGAGCACTTACTATGCACCAGATTCATCATGCCTGATGAGTACTTTGTGAAAATTCTAGTCCCATGCAATAAACAGTTTTACAGAAATAAAGGTTCAAGTAGCTAAGTGGCTGGGTGATGACAGAGGTGATTTCCCACCCTAGACATGGGACTCTGAAGCCACTGGGCTGAACCAGATGCATAGCATAGGGTATAGGGTGGTGGTCCTGTCTCCAGGAACCAGACAGCTCAAGGAGCAATGTGGTTGAACCTGCTACCATCAGGGCCACAAAATATGTTCCCCCGAGAAACAGAATTGTGCAGAATGAGTGACCAGTAGGAGATGCTTAGAGTGGGGGAAAGAAAACAGGAATCCAGCGAGTAAAAAACTGTATCCAAGAAACAGAACCCAGGAGCCCATTTTATTTAGAAAAACAACGGCAGCGGCCGGCGCCGCGGCTCACTAGGCTAATCCTCCGCCTAGCGGCGCCGGCACACCGGGTTCTAGTCCCGGTCGGGGCGCCGGATTCTGTCCCGGTTGCCCCTCTTCCAGGCCAGCCCTCTGCTGTGGCCAGGGAGTGCAGTGGAGGATGGCCCAGGTGCTTGGGCCCTGCACCCCATGGGAGACCAGGAAAAGCACCTGGCTCCTGGCTCCTGCCATTGGATCAGCGCGGTGCGCCGGCCGCAGCGCGCCAGCCGCGGCGGCCATTGGAGGGTGAACCAACGGCAAAGGAAGACCTTTCTCTCTGTCTCTCTCTCTCTCACTGTCCACTCTGCCTGTCAAAAAAAAGAAAAAAAAAAAAAAAGAAAAACAACGGCAGCAATGACATGTTTTTGTTTTTGGTTTGGACATGAATTTATTTACGTCCAGGCTTACAAAGGCATAAAAGTCTCATTTTGTGATATATTCAACCAAAAGTATTGATTGAAAATAAAGCTAGAATTGTCCTAGAAAACTCAGAACCCCTGGTCATGCAGGGTTGCAGCAGTCCTGGAGGGGGAAGTAGGTCAGAACCCAGAACCTTCAGCTTGGCTCAGCAATATCCAAGCCCAGCTATCCCAGGAACTCCAGTGCAGACTTCAGTCCATCTGAACTGTATCTAATCCATCCAAGAACTACCCCCAATAAAAACATCTTCTGGGGCCAGTGTTGTGGTGAAGCAGGTAAAGCTGCCACCTGCAGCGCTGGCATCCCATATGGGCACTGGCTCAAGACCCTGCTGCTCCACTTCTGATCTAGCTCTCTACTATGGTCTGGGAAAGCAATAAAAGATGGCCCAAGTGCTTGGGCCCCTGCACCTGCATGGGAGGCCCAGAAGAAGCTCCTGGCTTCAGATTGGCCCAGCTGCAGCTGTTGCAGCCATGTGGGGTGTGAACCAGCAGATCGAAGATCTCTCTCTGTCACTCTGCCTTTCAAATAAATAAATAAATCTTTTTTAAAAAAAATCTTGTACCCAAATCAAAAGACCTCCTCAGGGCAACTGACAACATATATCCAAGCTTTGTTTTTGTTTTAAGATTTATTTACTTGAAAGGCAGAATGACAGAGAAAGAGGGAAAGACAGCAATTTAGAAAGAGAGAGATCCATCTTCCATCCATTGGTTCATTCCCCAAATGGCTGCAACAGCCAGGACTACACCAGGCTGAAGCCAGGAGCCTGAAGCTCCACCTGCATCTTACACATGGATTCGGGGACCCAAGTACCTGGGTCATCTTCTGCTGCTTTTCCCAGGCGCATTAGCAGGGATCTAGATCAGAAGTGGAGCAGCCAGGATGCGAACTGGCACTCCTATGGGGTGCTGGCATCACAGGTGGCAGCTTAACCCACTTCGCCACAATGCCAGCCCCCACATAGCCAATTTTTCTGAACTGAATCGTGTCATTGGAAGGGGTAGAGATGTGGAGAACATTGGTTGAAGCTTCCCAGTTTGTCATGTTTTAATGGTTTTCTGCTTTCCTCTGAGGGCTGGTCTGTCACATGGCTGCCCACAAAGAATGGCTCAGGAATTTCTGTTGTTGCTATTGTTTTGTTGTTCCTAGCTGGGTGGGGAGGCAGATCTAGAAAAGCAGGCATGAGCAAGTCATTCCAGGAATAGATTGTGAACTGCAGAAAACAAGAACCATCCGGGAACCCTGGGGGCTAGAAAATCTTGCCTTCCAACGTTTAACTCCCTGCTGAGGAGAACAAGAAGGACCACAGCTAGTTCCCCGGCCAGAGGAGGACCCCACCCCCTTTTCCCTGTAGACGGGGAACTGACAAGCTGCAGGCTGCTCCCTGGGACAGGAGTGGGGACCGCTGCTCATAGGATTAAGGATTGTTCATGTTTTAACACTCACTGAGCACATTCTCAGCTAGGCCCTGTACTGAGCACTGGTGAATTTTATTTCTAAGAAGCAAAATATTCCCTCAAGTCTATTTTCAGCTGTTTTATTTATAGAACGAGTGAAGTTTGAGATAAAAAGCTTTATCGATCACATCTCGTCCGTCATCCTTTGTCACTGTCACAAGTTTTCCCAGTGGCTTGCTCCCTGCTTTAAATATCTCTGGCGTTAGCAGTGACGTCACTTCTCGGAGGGAGGGCTTCACAGTGTGCCTGAAGATACAGAAGGCAACCTCACAGGGAGGCGCACATTGTGCAGGGGTACCATTGCTGCAGGTTTCTGATCTACATATTTGTGGTGTGCCTGTTTTGTACCTCTGCAATGCGTAGACGCTTTAGCTGCTTCTGTAGGGTACAGTTCTGCACAGGATGTTTAGCCAGCGCTGATACAGGCAGCCTTAAAGAGATTCTCGATGCCGTAAGTAGAAAGCTTAAAATTATTTTTTCCGTGATTTGTGTCAGTTTGTTGGAGAAAGCAAAGGACCCTTGGCCTTATGGCAGAAAAGGAGGGACCTTAAAGG
This sequence comes from Oryctolagus cuniculus, assembly GCF_964237555.1. Lineage (NCBI taxonomy): Eukaryota > Metazoa > Chordata > Mammalia > Lagomorpha > Leporidae > Oryctolagus > Oryctolagus cuniculus. The sequence continues at coordinate 51,845,498 of NC_091443.1, forward strand.
TACTCAGGGGTTTGCAAACTCCTTCCCTGTTTACAACCTTTGTAACCTTGAACAAGTTAATCATTGGTTTACTTCGCTGTAAAATGGAAGTTTCTGTTATTTTTTTAAAGGTTTATTTATTTATTTGAGAGGTAGAGTTACAGAGAGGGAGGTCTCCATCTTCTGGTTCACTCCCCAGATGGATAGCCACAGCGGCTGGAGCTCGGCCTATCCAAAGCCAGGAGTTTCTTCTGGGTTTCCCATGCAGGTGCAGGGGCCTGACCACTTGGGCCATCTTCTGCTGCCTTCCCAGAGAGCTGGATCAGAAGAGGAGCAGCCGGGACTTGAGCTGGCGCCCATATGGGATGCTGGCATCCCAGGCAGCAGCTTTACCTCTATGCCACAGCACCGGCCCCAGATGGAAGTTTCTTGGGGAAACTTGTGGAAAGCAGTGCCCCTACGCTATGGTGTGGGTGCAGTAAATGGCAGTTTCTTTCTCTCCTTGAACTTGTCCACCGTGGCCCCCACTGCCCCTCCCACACACTCACTCATCTGGTTCAGAAATGCTTTTTTATTTTTTTAAGATTTATTTATTTATTGGCTGGCGCCATGGCTCACTAGGCTAATCCTCCGCCTGTGGCGCCGGCCCCCCCGGATTCTGTCCCGGTTGCTCCTCTTCCAGTCCAGCTCTCTGCTGTGGCCTGGGAGTGCAGTGGAGGATGGCCCAAGTGCTTGAGCCCTGCACTCACATGGGAGACCAGGAGAGGCACCTGGCTCCTGGCTTTGGATAGGCGCAGTGTGCCAGCTGCAATGTGCCAGTCATGGCGGCCACTTGGGGGTGAACTAAAGGAAAAAGGAAGACTTTTCTCTGTTTCTCTCTCTCACTGTCTAACTCTGCCTGTCAAAAAAAAAATTAAAAAATTAAAAAAAAAGATTTATTTATTTACTTGAAAGTCAGAGTTACACAGAGAGAGAAGGAGAGGCAGAGAGAGAGAGAGAGAGAGAGGTCTTTGATGCACTGGTTCACTCCCCAACTATCCACAATGGCTGGAGCTGCGCCAATCCAAAGCCAGGAGCCAGGAGCTTCTTCCAGGTCTCCCACGTAGGTGCAGGGGCCCAAGGACTTGGGTCATCTTCTACTGCTTTCCCAGGCCATAGCAGAGAGCTGGATCAGAAGTGGAGCAGCTGAGACTCGAACTGGCGCCCATATAGGATGCTGGCACCACAGGCAACGGTTTATCCCCTAGACCGCAGCACCAGCCCCTCAGAAATGCTTTAAAGATTGACTGATTGATTTGAAGACAGAGCAACAGAGAGAGAGAGAGATTCCATGTGCTGGTTCATTCCCCAAATGGCTGCAGCAGTCAGGTGTGGCCCAGGCCAAAGCCAGGAGCCAGGAACTCCATCCTGGTCTCCCACCTGGGCAGCAGAGGCACAAGCACTTGGGCTGCCTTCCACTGCCTTCCCAGGCGCATTTGCAGGAAGTGGGGTGGGGAGCAGAGCAGCTGAGGCTAAGAATTGGCCCTCTAATACAGAATGCGGGTGTTGCTTGTCCTGCTGTGCCACAGAGTAGCTCAGAAATTTAGATTGTGTTGATGAGGTGATGAGAAGAGGCAGCCGGTTCAGCCCAAGTCCGACCTGCTTAGCAACCAGTCAATTGCTTTTCCTTTTCTCCCTGTTGATTTGAGTCTACTCACTCATCAGCATCTCTTTTCCCCCTCTTTCTGGATTCTCATTCCCCCTCTTTTCTGAACAGCTCCCACCAGTGGCCCTTTCCAGCCCTATTATCTTGTCACATTTGCAATCACACGCAACTTCTACTCTGCCTGGTGTTGTCAGCTCTGTGTCTGCATCCGTGTGTGTTCCCTTCTCTGCAGAATTCCCGGGGAGCAGGGACTGCCTTTGCCACTTGCACATCCCCACATAGTTAGCCTCGCACCTGGTGAGTGCTGTCAGATTATTTGTTCACTATTAATAGTCACCCAAAACCAACTCATCCACTGGAGCTCATTTCACAACAATGTGAAAGCACTTGACACTACTGAACTGCATACTTAAAACTGATGAAGACGATAAATTTGTTATGCATTTTTACCATGATAAAAAGAATCCATTAGTTTAAAAATTAGTTGTTCCCATGAGCAATACATTTTTGTGCTCAAGCTTAAAATAAAGGTCATTTGGATTCAAGTCAGAAAGGGACTCTGGGGGTTAACTAGGTGGTGCCATTGAAGTTTGAAGATGGAACAACAGAGTTTCCCAACCTCAACCCCAGGCCTTTGAGAAGTGGTGGTGTTTTACTATGGAAGCCTGTTCTGTTGCTCACTGTAGGGTATTTTGCAGTGTCTCTGGCCTCTGTATCCTAGGCGCCAGTAGCACCCTCACTCAAGTATGACAACCAAGAGAGTCTCCAGACTACTGTGCCCCCGAAGGCAGAGTGGGGGTGGGGCAAAATTGTCTCTGGTTAAAAATGGCAGGAAGACCCAGCATCTCACTGCAGGTGCCTGCTTCCCAGTCAGCCAGGAAAATGCTGGGGCAAGATGTGAGTCTCTAATGAGCATGTGTGAAGGCTTAGCTCTGTTCGCCCCGCGGGCTACCATGCTTGTCTTTCAGTGGCTAGTGGGTGGTTGGCTCCCTCTATTGCATTAAAAGTCCGTGTGTGAACAAGTGCTTCCCAATTACCTTCTAAAGCAGGCATGTACAGAGTGGGCCCTCAATAAATACTTTTTGAGGTGCAATTACCTGCTGCCCGCCCACCTGCGGCATCTAAAAATTATATCTAGACCAGCAGACAAATGACTCAGAGTGCTTCATGGTCCTGGCTGTGCAGGGCTGTTCTGGAGCCAAGTCCATTCTTGGACTGGTCTCTGTCCCTCCTGCTACAAATCGTACTCGTCCTTTACATTTGTTCGTATTCCATAGATGGTACATTTGATCCCCACTGCAACCCTGTGACGTAGTCAGGGCAGGAGCCGTTATTCCCGTTCTGCTGTGATTCTCAGAAAATGTCAGATCACGTGGCCTGCTCACACTCACTGGTGGGCACCGCGGTGGCCAAGTGGCCTAATCCAGCTCTGAGACTGCGGCCTTCTCACCTTTCCAGGAAGGAATCCACAGCATCTCCACTCTGCTGGAGATGGTAACTCCACAGAGCACCTGTTGGGGGTCTTGCCCTGCTCCCACCCCGGAGGTAGCTGTTTGTACAGGCCTGCTGCGAAAGCCTACACAGACTAAGAGGCACGTGGGGAGAAGCTTGCAAGGCCTGTGGGGATCAAAGCCCAGCCCCAGCGTGCCAGACCTTGCTCTGTTCTCCTAGTCCTAAAAACCTCTGTGGTCCTCCCGGCGGCTTGATAAAAGAAGCGACAGAGCATGTCCCCCTCAGCTCTCTCTGGGCATCATGGAAATAGCCAGAACCTCCAAGCCCCGAGAAGCTGTGGCTGGATCTCAAGACCAGCACAGGGAAAGAAGACAGGCCAGAGCTTTTGGGCCCCGGGGTCCGTGAGCATTACAAGTCTGCAATGCCATGCCCCAGGAAATAGCCTGCTGGCTCCAGCATTCTCGTGTAGACAGGCCTGCGCATGAGTAATGTCTTAATGGGAGTCACATGAGCTTTGGCCTCTCTATAGGTGGGGAGCTTAGGCACATTCATGGCAAATGCAGATTTTCTCAATTTCAGTAATTTTTCTAGTGAAGACTTGCCCACTGTTACAACTTGGCCCCTGGTTAATGGGGTTGTTCACTTTTTTTTTTTTTTTTTTTTGACAAAATGAGCCAAACCGAGCCTCATCCTCCGGGTATCCTAGAATCTATTTTTCACCCAGGAAGGTCTTTGTGATAAGATGATTATTGAGGGGTGAATGGGACAGGACTAAAAACCTGATCTTGAGGACCTTGGCAACACCAGGCAGCTGCGCATCTCCTCCAGTGGCTTCATAGAATTGAGTCTGAAAGCAAAGCAGTGGAGGGGAAAATCTCCACAATAATCAGCTGTCTTCCTGCATCTCAGCAAGAAAGGTTCCCAGTCAGGGTAGCAAAGCCTTCTCCCAGTTCTCCTTTTTCAAAGCCACCCCAGGATAGTCTCGTTTGGACAGGGGCCAAGTGTAAAAGCCCTACAGTTAGCGTCTGTTGTGCGGTTTCTAGACCCCGAGGAGAGCCTGGCCTCAGAGGTCAAGGACTCTGCCCCATCCAGCCCTTGCTTCTTAGGCAGGACCTGACTTTGCTCAAGTCTCTCCGTCTTGTTGAGTTTCCACGAAGGTAAAGTAGGAGAGAGAGTGGGACGGCTCTTCTAAAAGTTCATGGACACATGGAATTAAAAGCCACGTTTATTTTGGTGCGAAAAAATTATTAAATTCATGCGTAATTTTTCATAAATCACATTTTCCATGAACTTTTTGAAGACCTCATGATTGCCCTAACTACCTAAAAAAGTTGTTATGAGACTCAAGGAAGGTAATGATTTAAAAAAAAAAAAGATTTATGTATTTATTTTGAAAGAGCGATAGAAAGGAGGAGAGACAGAAAGATCTTCCATCCACTGGTTCATTCCTCAAATGTCTGCAACGGCCAGGGCCGGTTCAGACCAAAACCAAGAAACTGGAACTCTGCTGGGGTCTCCCACATGGGTAGCAGGGACCCAAGTACTCGAGCTGTCTTCTGCTGCCTTCCCAGGCATAGTGGCAGGGAGCTAGATCCAAAGCAGAGCAGCCAGAGCTTAAACCGGCGCTCATATGGGATGCCAGCATCGAAAGCGCCTTCTTAACTCACCGCACCACGACGCTAGCCCCAGTACGGAACATTTTGTAAACTGTTATTGAAGGTGGTACCGCAACAGGAGAAGGAGTCACGTCTGTGTTCCAATTCCTCAGTAAATGCCTGTGTGAGCCGGTCCCGTTGTTTATGCAGTGGGACATGTAAGGCTGACTCTGGCATCTTTTACTTTTAAGGAAACATTTGAGGCTGTGATGGAAGATTTAAGTTCCAACCCAGCTCTGCTAACTTACCCTGTGATTAAGGCAAATAACCGAGACCTCTCTGGGTCTCAGTTTCCTCTTCCATAACAAAGGGACAATAACCTCTCCCTCGTGTATTTTCTGCATTTGGAAAAGAAGGCGAATAATTGCCCTACTTTCTTGTCCTATGAGTTGGAGATGGTAATAATAGTCTCCTTTCCTCAGTGGGGGAAATAAATGGGTTGCTTTACCCATTTGCCTACAGGGCACAACATTGACACAGTATTTGGAGATTCCAAAGAGAAGGAACATTAAGGGGCTGGCGCTGTGTTGCAGTGGGTTAATACACTGTCTGCAGTTCCTGCATCCTATATGGTGCCGGTTCGAGTCCCAGATGCTCCACTTCCTTCCCTGCTAATGCACCTGGGAAAGCAGCAGAAGGTGACCCAAGTGCTTGGGCCCCTGTACCCACATGAGAGACCTGGATGAAGCTCCTGCCTCCTGACTTTGGCCTGGCCAAACCCTGGCCAAGCCCTGGCTGTTACAGCCATTTAGGGAGTGAACCAGTGGATGGAAGATCTCTGTTTATCCCTATCTCTCTCTATAATTCCGGCTTTCAAATAAATAAATAAACTTTTTTTTTTTTTTTTTTAAATAAAGGAACATGGGGCCAGCGCCGTGGCACACTAGGTTAATCCTCTACCTGCAGCACTGGCATCCCATATGGGCATTGGTTCTAGTCCCAGTTGCTCCTCTTTCAGTCCAGCTCTCTGCTGTGGCCTGGGATAGCAGTGGAGGATGGCCCAAGTGTGTGGGCCCCTGCGCCCTCATGGGAGGCCAGGAGGAAACGCCTGGCTACTGGCTTCAGATTAGCACAGTTCCGACCATTGCAGCCATTTGGAGAGTGAACCAACGGAAGGAAGACCTTTCTCTCGGTCTCTCTCTCACTGTCTGTAACTCTACCTGTCAAATTAATCAATTAATTTAATTAAAAAAATAAAAAAATTAAAAAAGGAACATTAAATTTCTCTGTGGAGATACAATAAGTGATGTCAGACATCTGTTTTTTAAGGTTTTTTTTTTTTTTTTTTTTTTTTTTTTTTTTTTTTTAATTCTAAAGACAGAGTTCAAGAGAGACAGACAAACAGAGAAAGAGATCTTCCATCCACTGATTCACTCCCCTAATGGCCTCAACAGCCAGGTCTGAGCCAAGCTGAAGTCAGGAGCCTGGAACTCCATCCAGGTCTGGCACGTGGGTGGCAAGGTGCCAAGCACTCAGGCCATCTTCCACTGCTTTCCCAGGCACATTAGCAGGGAGCTGCATCAGAAGTGGAGTGGCTGGGACTTGAACCAGCACACATGTGGGATACTGACATCACAAGTGTCGACTTTACCTGCTACACTACAGTGTTGTTCCCTCAGACATAATTTTTTTAAATATATATGTTCACTCACTTATTTGACCTGAAGAGTGACAGAGCAAGAGGGAGAAACAGAGAGATCGTCCATCTGCTGGTTCACTCTCCAAATACCTACAACAGTGAGGGCTGTGCCAGGTAAAACCAGGAGCTGAAAACTTCATCCAGGTCAGCCACAGGGGTGGCAAGGGACCAAGCGCTTGGGCCACCTTCAGCTGCCTTCCCAGGCACATTAGCAGGGAGCTGGATCAGTGGCTGACCAGCTGGGACTCAAACCAGCACTGTGATGTGAGATGTGGGTATCCAAAAGGACGACTTAACCACAACACAGACATCATGTATCCAGTACACAGTCGTGTAGCCTCCACGAGATGACACTTCACAGAGGAGGGAAAGCAGCCCAGCCCCTGCTCTCACAGCGCTCACAGTGAGGAAGATAAATAACCAAAGAACCACACCGAAAATTATGTGTAGTAGACAAGACTTTTGAGCAAGTGTTGTATAAAGTTTCTTTCCGCTCCAGACTGTAGCCTGCTGGGAGTGACATTCCTCCCCCTGCAGAAGTTCCTAGAAACGGAGGAAGTAGCCTCAGATTCTGGTTTTCTAGGGTGTGGCCTCCTAGAATCAGAGTGAGGCATTCCTCTCCTTCCTGTTCCCAAGAGCTCTGTCTAGCTTGGCTCAGTTTTTAAGCTTTTCTTGACAGTTTCCATTGAGTGAAAATTAAGGTTTTGATGGGGAAAACTCAGCTCTTTAAAGTCCTCATGTCGATCTCCTGTGACCCTGACAATCATGCTGGCAGCTCCCTGGAAGGTCATGGAGCCTCCAGGAGTAAGTGGAGGCCAGAAGTGGGTCAGACGCTTCCAAGGGTGGTTGGTGTTGGCACATCCCATCTTCCGCTGGCTCCTGGGACCCAGGACAACAGAGAGAGCACACACACTGTGCAAATGTCAGAGCAAGGGCAGAAGAGAAGCCCCGACTGAGCCTGATTTACTGATCCCCATTGGGGTGTTTGTTTTCCAAGAACCCTTAGTGAAACATTGACACTCTTCATTCCTGAGAAGATCAGATCTTTTCAATAACACCCACCCCTACATTCCACCTTGGGGCACCATTCCTGGCTCAAGGAAAGGCTGGCTGTCTCCCTCCCCTTCCAGTACCTTTAAGGACCAAAGTCAAACCTTGTTTTTCTCCTGGTATTGATTGTTTTCCTAACCCCTTGAGCTTATTTTATAACCCTAGTTCTATTGCTCACTTCTTGGCTGGCTCTGACGTGCCCTAAAGATCACTCTTTCGATAACTTCCTGCTAGGCAAGGAATTTACTATCATCTTTCAGCAATACTAGCAACCCCTGTCTCTGGTTTTCCCAGCGTTTGGTGTCTTCCAGGGAACAGAAGCACTTTCAGTTTGGGTAGGTGAAGAGGCATTTGACAAGGAGAACGTGTCCTGAGTGCGAGGGTACTACAGGCAGGCCTTCTCGTCTTTACCAACCCAACACCTAAAGCAAAGCTCATGCAGAGACTGGGTGAGGAGAGAGGACACTGAAAGACATCCACTCCTCACCACAGGACTCCACCTGGACGTACAAGAAAGGGAAACGTCTTCAGTGGCACTCTGAATTTTCAGAATTTCCTTTTCCTATTTTTTTCTTTACCTAATATTTATATCACAGATTGGATGATGGGGAGTGTTTTCTTTTAGTTTTTTTCCCCCCAAAATTTCTATCTCAAAATAGCTTAATTAAATTTTTATTTCATTTTATTTGAAAGACAGAGAGAAAAAGAGAGAGAGAGAGAGATCTTCTATCCACTAACTGTTCCCCCAAATGCTTCCAGCAGCCAGGTCTGGGCCAGGAGCCTGGAGCTCGATCCAGGACTCCCATATGGGTGACAAGGGTCCAGGTATTTGAGCCAGAACCTGCTGCCTCCCATGGAGCACATTGACAGGAAGCTAGATGGGAAGTGGAGGAGCAAGACCTGAACCAGAAGCACCAAATGGGATGCAGGTATCCCAAGTGGGACTTAACCTCTGTACCAAAGTCCTCCCCTTCTTTTAGTTCCATTTCTTTTCTTTTTCTTTTTTTTTTTTTTTTTAAGATTTATTATTTATTTGAAGGTCAGAGAGGGAGAGACAGAGGTCTGCCATCCACTGGTTCACTCCCTTGATGGCCGCAAGGAGCCCAGAGCTCCATCCAGATCTCCCACTTGGGCTGTCTTCCTCTGATTTTCCCAGGCCATGAACAGGAACGGACACGGAGCAGCCAAGACATGAACCCACACCCATACGGGATGCTGATGTCAAGGCAGCGGCTTTACCCACTAGCTGCTCATTCCATTTCTATAAGCAGCCCTGTTCTGTTGGGCTAGATGGTGAGCATCAAAAGAAGGAAGACTAGTTTGAGACAGAAGTGTGCTTCCTTTTTGTCTGTGTCTAGCACTGGCCCTCTGCGCTGGAGTCTGTGTGCTAGTGTCACCAACTGTCCCTGATTATCCCGGCTTCCATGCCCTTTGGAACCCCTCCCCTTTCCTCATGACTCAGTTCAGTTGCAGTTGTGTGCAAGTTTTTATTTTTTTTTAAGATTTTATTTATTATTTATTTGAAAGGCAGAGTTACAGACAGAGGGAGAGACAAAGAGAAAGATCTTCCATCTGCTGGTTCACTCCCCAAATGGCCACAATGGCTGGAGCTGAGCCGATCCGAAGCCAGGAGCCAGGAGCTTCTTCTGGGTCTCCCACATGGGTTCAGTGGTCCAGGCACTTGGGCCATCTTCTACTGCTTTCTCAGGCCATCAGCAGGGAGCTGAATCAGAAGAGGAGCAGCTGGGACCAGAACTGGTGCCCAGTAAGTGATGCTGGCACTGCAGGTGGAGAATTAACCTACTGTGCCATAGCACCGGTCCCTGTGTGCAAATATTTAGCTTGGAAAGGGGCAGCATATTCTATACCCCAGAGGGCTAGAATTTATTTGCTTTTAGAATTTGAATATTCTCTTCTCTTCCCCTTCTAACTGCAGTAATTGGATGCATGGGCCTGGACTTAAAATTGAATTTTGATTTAGAAGTTCAAGTTTCAGGACTGGGCTGAGGTTGGGATATGGTTGAGATCTGAAAGTTTGGCATAGACTCTTACTGTCTGCAGCTTACTGGTTCCAAAGCCCTGAAGGGAAAAGTATGGGGATTTGAGATGTCCCAGACCTCTGCCACATCCCACTGGCCGCACCATACTCTGCATATCTGCAGGGCTCTGCGTCTTGCCTCAGGCATGGAGTGGTGCAGCTGGACTGGGCTTGAAGAGAGCTTTCCCAGAACCCACCCAGTGCACTCTGATTACCACCTTTAATCCCCATAAAGGGACAAAGGAAAAGTTGGGATGAAGCATGTTGGGAACTGCCCAGCACTCCTGCTCCTCCCCAGCCCAGCGCAAACAACCCGAGAGCCAACCATTCAGTCCTCCCTACTGGCCTCACCCCCTCCGGAGGGAACAACAGCCCTTTGCAGCCAGAAGCAGAGGTGGATTAGTGGAAAGAGCACTGGATTAAGCATCAGGAGACTGACTTCGAGATCCGCGATCCAATTTTACCCATCAGTAGCTGTGGAATTTGGAGAAAGCCACTTAACCCATCTGTATCTCAGTCTCTTGGTTTGTGAAATAGAGGAACATCTGCCCTTCCTCCTCTCCCTGAGCCCCATACGGTGGAGGGAGGGTGAGCTGGGGGAGAGCAGGGTGCTGAGGCTCTGCACGGATTGCACGCCTACAAAGCCCCTCCAGAGTGGAGGGCTGTGTTTGTGGGGTTCTTTCATGTTCTTCACCAAGGGAGGGGCTGTTGTGTCTGGCTTCGGTGTGCCGCCACTCTGTAAATCTTGAGAACCCCTAATGGGGGCATGTGACCACAATCTAGCCAAAAGCTACTGCCCTTCGGCTCATTTCTGAAGCTCTCCAGCCGGCAAATGGTCTCTGATCTGAGAACAAGTCGTTTTTCTAGCCCTGCCATTTCCAGCCAGTCCTGAGACCCTGGGACCGCAGATAGGACCATGTGTAGCCCAGTTAGGGAGTCCTGAGCTGTGATACTTACACCGTGACTACTTAGGCAACCCGCTTGAGCACTATCACCGAGACCCAGTTTTGCCATCTGTAAAATGTGAGAAATGATAGGTCTGACTCCTGAGGATTCAGTGAGATGGGTAAATGCCTGGCCGGCTTCCTGGCCAATGTGTGACACTGCCCTGCTCCCTTTACCTTACCCGAGGGAGGATTTGTGCCCGATACATCTCTCTGGAGGTCACAGAGCTCAGAGTACTGAAGAATCAGATCAGAGGTGAGAGCACCCCACTGGCTGTGCTGACTCTGCCCCTTGGTGCCTTGCGCAGGGAACATCATCGGCTCGGGAATCTTTGTCTCACCGAAGGGCGTGCTGGAGAACGCTGGCTCTGTGGGCCTTGCTGTCATCGTCTGGATCGTGACAGGTCTCATCACAGCCGTGGGAGCCCTCTGCTATGCCGAGCTCGGGGTCACCATCCCCAAGTCGGGAGGTGACTACTCCTACGTCAAGGATATCTTTGGAGGACTGGCTGGGTAAGAGGCCCTTGGAAGCCTGAGTGGTCTGAGGGAAGGAGGCAGCCCCAAAACAAGTCCTCGTGGAGGATACAGAGGCCAGGGATTTCCAGTGGCCAGTGTGGATGGGATATTTCTCCTTCACCTCTATTGGATAGTGAGGCTGTGTGTCCCCTTGATGACCCTGAGAGTGACCAAGGAACCAGGATTGTAGTTTTGATCCCTGTGTTGATCTTAGTGGGGAAGACTCTGAGTAAGAACAAATAGAATTAGAGGTCACACTGACCATAGACACCCAGGGAAAGCACATCAGGAAAACAAAACCCTTTGATTTTGAACAATGGGAGTGATCACTAAGATACACTATGTCCTCTCCTCACATTACTAAGAGTGGTGGCCTCCCTCTGAAGTCAGGACCTGAATTTCCAGGTTCTACAACCCTGCCAGGGAAGACTCAACCCTCACCGTGGGCCACAGGGTGAAGGGCCCAGAAATCCTCACTCAGAACTTGCCCTGGAAGTTGCTTAAGTTGCCCTACTCTTAGCCTGTCATGGCTGTCAACATTCTGGGGTTGCAAATTATATTTTTCCACTATCTGCTGCTGGGGCCAGCGTGGTGGAGAAGAGATGATGGAAGCGGAGTAGAGAGAGAAAGGATGCCAAGATTTTATTAGAGCTCGTTGAAACTTGGCTCTTCATCGTTAAACCACTGTATTTCATTGCAGAGGGCTGGGGGTGTCTTTAGCGGGTGGAGAGGGAGGTTGGACTCTTTAGTATCCCTGAAAACTAAATAGGGGATGTGCCCGTTCAACCTGCCCAAGGCTGCTAAGGCTCACCGCCTCGCGCCAGCCACCCCCGACTTGCCCAGGCTTTCCCCATGGACTGAATCCCCACTGTGCCCGTTGGCGGTGCCCCGTTCTCCTCCAAGGTTCCTGAGGCTGTGGATCGCTGTGCTGGTGATCTACCCCACCAACCAAGCTGTCATCGCCCTCACCTTCTCCAACTACGTGCTGCAGCCACTCTTCCCCACCTGCTTCCCCCCGGACTCCGGCCTTCGACTGCTGGCTGCCATCTGCCTGTGTAAGTATTCCAAAGCCTTGCTCTCGGGACGGCCTCTTCCGGCCTCCCTGGAGGTCTGCGTGTCTGATGCGCCTTCCTTCCCTCCTTGTGTTTTTCCCTGTTCCTTTTCTGTGAATGCACACGTGTGTTTTTGGATGAATGGATCCTGCATATGATGATCTGGTGTGAGGAAGAAACTTAAGTAGCTCATTGGAGGCACGATTATTTATTTATTTAAAGATTGCTACATAGTTTTCTTTCTTTTTTAAAAAAGATTTATTTATTTGAAAGGCTGAGTTACAGAGAGAGACAGAGATCTTCCATCTGCTGGCTTACTCCCCAGATGGCAACAATGGACAGGTACAGGCCAGGCCAAAACCAGGAACCTGCAACTCCATCCGGGTCTCGCACGTGGGTGGCTGGGCCCATCTTCCACTGCCTTCCCAGATGCATTAGCAGGGAGCTGGGTCTGAAGTGGAGCAGCTGGGACTCAAATCAGCCGCTCACATGGCCTGCCACTGTTACAGGGGACAACTTACCCTGCGGCTCCACATCGCTGGCCCCAGCACTGCAATTTATTCTGGCAGGGTTTTATGCGACACGGAGCACTTTCACCTCCATTATCTGATTTGAGCCTCGTAACAAGTCAGTTGGGCCAGTTTTATCTTATTTTTCTCAGATAAGGAAACGAGGAACCAAGCAAGTGACCATCCCAATGAGGCAGGCCCTGAATGGAGTCCAGGCCTCCTGATTCCTCTTCCTCCTCCCTGCGCACATGTGCCATGCTGGCTTCTGCCAGATGTTGATCGGAAGATTATTCTGGCCCAAGGCAGTGGATCCGCGTCTGCTTCTACCTCGACTTACTAAACTGCACTTTCTAGACTCTTGGAGGAGAGTTTGCCCGTCCGTGGTCACTCCCTGGGATGAGTTAAAACTCAAATAGACAAATCATGTGGTTAGGATTCTCCTGGAGCAATAATTCTGCAAAAAAGGGAAAAGAGCTCTGGAACAAGGTAGGAAGACTCCACAAAGAGAAGTTCTGCTTTGTCTCTATCAATAATCTATTTGAAAGGCAGAGTTAGAGAGGAAGAAACAGAGAGAGAAATCTTCCATCTGCCAGTTCACTCCACATTGGCTGCAACAGCCACAGCTGGGCCAGACTAAAGCCAGGAGCTTCATCCAGGTCTCCCACCTGGGTACAGGAGCCCAAGCACTTGGCCATCTGATGCTGCTTTCCCAGGTGCATTAGAAGGGAGCTGGATCAGAGGACAGCAGCCGGGACTGGGGCCGGCACCCATATGGGATGCCGGCATTGCAAGGGGGGCAGCTTTCCCTGCTACCAGTCCCTGCCTCCCCATACCCTTCAACACACTTAACTGAGAATAGTGGCCATCCTGGTGGGACTATTCCCACGCCCTGACACCTGTAGACCCTCAGCACCCAAGGGAGCTATAGCATGTGACCAAGTTATAGCCCATTTGAGGGCAGGTTCCCTGTATTTGATCAGATCTTCCCACATAACTAGAGGCACAGAGGTATGCACCCAGGACCAGGCTGCCTGAGCCTGTGTCTCCACTCTACCCACACTGTGTGAGCGCCACCCGCCATGCGAGGCTGGCCCCCAAGAGTGCGGTGGCCAGGATTGCCTGAGGGAAGGAATGAGCCCCCTTAGCTGGAGCTGGGCACTTGTGCCCCAGTCTTGTCCTGTCAGTCACTGAAGGTGGGCGCGAGTGTCAAGTTGCTGGGCCCTGCATCCTTGCTTCCCATGTGGGTCCAGGGCAGGGGGGCCGGGGAGGAAGGAGGGCGTGGGAATGCAGGAAGGGTTGCCGGTTCTGCCATCAGACAGAGCAGTGGGGGTGGGAGGGACGGCCACAGGAGTGCTGGCCACTGCTGTTTTGGTGTCTTGTGCACACAGACGGCTTCCTTTTTCCTGCTGATGCTGCTAAAGTGTCTCAGACGAGAGGCCACTGTTATCCTGAGGTTGTGCAGGGGCCCCCAGGAGAGGAGCCAGGACACAGGGTGCAGTTCTTTCACATTCCCCAAACCTGCCGTGGGTCTAACCACCTTGTGCGAAGACCCTGTCCCGTGGCCAAGGCCATGGCCTCCCCGCATGTCTCAAAACAGCCACCAAACCCTCCCTGGGAGATGAGAGCTTCTCCTGCCTATAGCCCAGCCCCAGAAAGACGGGCGGTCCCCAGGCCCCTCCAAGCCTACCCCTCACCTAGCGCCGGGCCAGGGAGAAATCTGACCCACAACGACGAGTTCCCCCCCTCTCCCTTTCCTGCCATCGAAGATCCCATGAAGCTTCTGTGGCTGTGCTCCGTCCCCTAGGTAAACTGCAAGGGAATTGTCTCCAGCTCACCGGCAGTCAGCCAAGTCCTTCAAGGACAGAGATTTTCCAGTGTCCTTGAGCCATGAGTTCAAGTATTTTCCACCTGCAGAAGCAGAGAAATCTTCAGAAACCCTTTTTTATTCCCAAGCTTATTCCTTCTTATGTCCCTTGGGGGCAATGGGAAGCAGCTGCACCCCTCACCCTGGGGAGCGTCCCTGCAGGGTGCACACGACCATGGGTGTAGCCCCCTCGCTTCTTCTTTAGTCCAGATACTCCCAGCTGCTTTGAGTCTGTGTGTTGAGATCCTCTTTCTGGTTTTTTGAATACTTAAAAAAAAAAAAATGACAGGCAGGCCTTGAAATGATCTCAATATCAGCGGAAGGCTTGGTGGATGTTGTCCTTCATGAAATGCTGACATCTGTTATTCTAGCAGGCCTCGCGCCCGCCCACCACCACCACTGCCACCATCCTGCCCACTCCATCCTCTTGGCAGGTGCCAGGCAAGCCAGCTGCATAAAACAGGCCCAGCCTAGCCATCCTGTAGAGAGCAGCAGGAGAGAGCACAGGTTCGGCGTGAACGTGTCCACACAGGAAGCTCAGCCTGCTGCTGTCTCACTGTGGCACGCTGGTGACGGGCCGCATCCCCGGAGCCATGCGAGGTTTTGAGGAAAGGCCGCCACCCCGTGTGGGGAGGTCACTGGTGTAGGATGCCAGGCGCTGGAGGCCAGGGCACAGAGCCCAGCAGGCAGAGCAGGTGTGGCAAAGCCCCTGGCAAGGGTTTGCTGTGGGAGGGAGGAGATGAGGTCAAGTCTGGTTCTGCGGTGGGGCCGTTTTTTTGGAAGAGATCTGATGAGAAATGAGTTTGGGGTGAGCCAGATGGTGGGGGTGGAAAGGCGGAAAGAACCTGCTGTAACTGGCTTGCTTGTCCAGAGCCCAGAGCGGGCGGGGGAGAGAGGGAGCCAGAAGGAACTACACATTTGGAGCTTGCTTATGCAACTGCAGCCGCCACTTTGAGTTCTTCTATTATTTAGGTCAAAGCTGATTATTCACTGCTGAGTCAGCAGAATATCTCTGGCTACCAGGCAGTACAAAAAAAAAGTATTTTACATTTTAATTAAATGAAAAGCCTTTCTCCCTTCTCCAGAGCAAGCACATGAGTGGGAGGAGGGAGTTAGGAAAGAGGGGCCTGGACAGTGTCAGAACTTGGTTTTCATGCCTTCTTTTGTGATTGGCTTCACTGTTTCTGTCCTTTTGTTATTATTATCTCCTAAGCCAAGGGCTGTGTTATCCAGAGAAAAGATTCGTGTAAGATACAAAGAAAGTAAAAAGTGCTGCAGAAATGGTGGATAGGTATCCTTGCAGTTGTAAATTGAATGCATGGATTGGTCTGGGTAGATAAACATACATATTGATGAGTATAGGATAGTGTGTATGTCTGGGTAGGTCAACACACACATTAACAGGTGGATATTGGTGTAGGTGTCTGGGTATATCAACACACATATTGTCAAGCATAGATTCATGTATCTGGGTAGATCAACACACACATTAACAGGTGGATATTGGTGTATGTGTCTGAGTAGATCATACATATTGACAGATACAGATTAGTGTGTATGTCTGAGTAGATCAACACGCATTGATAGGTTGTTGCTACAGCCTTGCCCTTGTATCATGTAGCTGGTTCTTTTGCCTAGTACCTGAGTTTGTGGTGTCAGAGGACAGAATCACAACAGTTTAGCTTAAAGATCATAATTGGCTTTATTTTCAGTTCTAGAACCGAGCAACATTCCATAAAATAGAGTAAGTGTCCCAGGGACTTGAAAAGAAAAAAAAAATTTTTTTTTTTCAGATAAAGAAGGGCTTGAAGAAAGCAGAAACAAAAGCAAAAAAAAAAAAAAAAAACAAAAAAAAAACAAAAAAACACACCAGATTGGTTATTTCACAGTTATTTTCTTTGTAAGGGGCGACAGAATGGAAGGAAGATAGCTGATTAGTCAACCTTGGGTTGTTTTAGGTTACTTCTTTGTGCACTGAGGATTAAAGCTAGCAGTGGGGACTTTATTATCACACCCATTGAAACTGGTTTATTTGAGAAATTTGTCTGTTATCTCCTCTTGGTAGGTCAGATAAAGGCTTTAGTTTCACTTTGGTGACTAGAACTTTGGCCTGAGTGACTCCATTTTGATTTGTCATCTGGTCTACTGGGACCCAGTGCTGAGCTTAGCCCAAAGCAAGGGCTTCTTGTAGTTTTTGCTTAACCCTTGTGATACCCAAAATGGCTGTGGTGACACAGAGAGAACACCAGGTGTGTGGCTGGGAGTCGGGGGATGCCCTTTTGTAGACTCATCTATGCATCCTGTCCATAACTAGGGCTTTCTTTCGGGCTCTCTGTCTGCTGTCTGCGTTCTCTTGGGGACAGGGTCACCTTCATTCAGACAGCCCCAGGCCCTTCCCCTCTTCTGGGGCTGGGTCACATCCAGCATTTGAAGTGGAATCTTCTTTCCATTTAAGCCCCCCTCTGCTCCCTGAAGGGCTTGCGTCAAAGAAATTCCTCCTTCTTCCTCACCCCAGTAGAGAGCAGTACCCTGCATTGTATTTCACAAAGGAAAAATGTTTCTTATCTTGTTTTCTGTCTTTCCACTGAGATTCCTAAGAGGCTAATTTTCCAGGGCTTCATATTTCTCCTTCTCCTTCTTCCCTGAGTTATTTGGAAGGGAAGAACTTCACCTATCACTTTTTTTTTTTTTTTAAGATTTTATTTATTCATTTGAGACGTAGAGTTACAGAGAGAGGTAAATGTAGAGAGAAAAAGATCTTCCATCCGTTGGTTCACTCCCCAAATGGCTGCAATGGCCAGAGCCGGTCTGAAAGATCTGGATCAGAAGAGGAGCAGCCAGGACGTGAACCAGCAGCCATATGGGCTACAGAGGCTTAGCCCACTATGCCACAGCGCCAGCCCCCACCTTACACTTCTGACCCTGAGTGGCTCTGGGATTCCTCTGCAGAAAGCTCCCAACTGCCTGGAGCCGATGTTGTGTGTTGTTCTATAAATCTCTTGCAAATTAATCCCTTGACAGTAGAGGGTTCAACAGCCTTCCCTAGCATGTAAATCTCTAACTCTCTCTCCATTTTCCCCTGAGCCTTCATATTCTCTGGCTCCAAGCTTTCCTTCTCCAGATGCTAAGCCTGTTGCCCCAGATACCTGGACAGCATTGCCTTCTTGCCCTCTCCCCGCAAGAACTCTTTGGGCAGCTAATCAGCTTTTCTGTAGGAATTCAAACAGTACAACCTGGTCAGGATTTGACTTCTGTACATCTTCTAACTAGCCAGCATTAAAATCTAAATGCATTGCAAATCTGTTGAGTTTTACTCAATGGTCAATCTGACTAAAACTTCATTTCATTTTTATGATGCCTCAAGACTGAAATTATTCTTTAAGTGGGTTTCTTTGGGAAAAGGAAAGAAACTAGGAAAATCCACCAGTCACCTTGTGGACTCCTATACTGAGTGATGAAGAGGTATGATTACAGACTCTTGGAAAAGATCAAAGTCTAGGGAAAAGATTGGTATACAAGTAATTACAGTACGATGTGATTGAAAAAGCACGTGCAACACAGAGAAAGGTGCTTTGAGGTTGGGAAGACAGCACTAGGAATGGCTCCCGGATTGGGCTACATCTTGGAAGGGGAGTAGATGCACATAAAGCAGGAGGAAAGCCAGGTAGAGGGAAGGTCTCAGGCGAGTCTTGGAGTAAGAGCAAGTACTTCTGTGGGGGCGGAGCCTAGGGCCATGAGGGGAAGTGAGGCTGAGGCAGTGGGCAGCAGCCAGATCTCAAAGGATTGCGCACACCATGCGGAGAAGAGCAGATGTTACCCAAGGAGCGGGAGCCACGAAAAGGTTGCGGGCAGAGCAGTAACATGATTAGGTTCACATTTGAGTGAAGAAGACACTGAAACTTGAAGCGGAGCAATAAACAAGCATTTGTCCAGGCAGGGTGGTGGTGACCTGAACTAGAAATGAAGTAATGAGGGTGGAAAGGCAACAAAAACAAGGAAGATTTAGGAGTAGAATCAGCTGGACATGTTGATGGATTGACTGGTAAGGAGGCGATATCTAGTTCGTCTACAAATCAAAATGAAGTATGTTTCCACGTCGCTGTCTCCAGTGTCCATGATGAGCAGTGAGAATGCTTCTCTCTATTTCTGTCTTCCACATCCTCTCCAGAGCCCTGAGGGGCGCTGAGCAGTATCACTCAGAGATTGGGCCTCTTGGGAAGTGTTATGGATGAGAATCGCAACAAACTTTGCTCATCCAACAAACATTTTTCAAGTGCCCAGGAAGTGCTAGAAACTGACCGTGGCCCAGGGGCTATAGCAGTGAACCAACAAACTCTCATTCTCATCCAAAGCAACAGCAGCAGCAGCAAACTACACCTTCTCTTAAATTCAGGGGTCCTCAAAAGTTCGTGGAAATGTGTACTAGGAAAAGCTTACGCATGGATTTCCACACATTTTGGCACCAAAATAAATCTACCATGTAGCTCAATTTTCCCAAGAATTTTTTGAAACACCCTCATATCTGTTCAGTCTATTTGTGTGTCCTCTGTAGTGCCAAAGGGGATACAAGAAGCTCGGTGTCTGCACTCTCAAATACTGGAGTGTCTGTTCTGCTCCAGGTACTGTGCTGGGCCTGGGGTACAAGTTTCTGTACTAAAGAACTCACGGTCTAATGGATAATCCTGGAATCTTGGTTCAAAGGAGTGAGTTTCCCAGGAAAACAATATCTAAGGAGCTAGCTGTAAGAGAAATGGAGGCAGGGTACTGAAGTTAAAGAAAGTAAGTTGAGGCTAAAAATCAGTTGGACATAGCCAAGCAATGTCCAGCATGAAGAGGAGGGTGCAATGGGATGGGCTGGGGACACTGTTCTTGCAGGAGGGGTAACAGGTGCCAAGGTGTGGGGACAAGGAAGCACACAGCCCTTGGGGGACTACAGGTTCACTGTAGCCGCAGCATAGGCTGCAAAGTCGGAAGTGTGCAGAGAAGCAGGGTCCCCATCATGAAGGGTCTTATGGGCCAATGCTAAAGACCACTGGGCTGTCCTGAAAGAGCAATGAGAAGGCCCTGCAGGGTTTCCAACAGAGGAGTGGCATTAGCATATTTGTATTTTAGAAGCATTATGCTGATTGGCAAGGGGAGAAAATCAGAGGCAAGCGAACTGATTACAGTGCTGCAGCTGCAGGAATCCAGGGTAGAGGCAACAGGACCTGAAATGCCGATGGGGCAGTGGCAGGGCAGAGAGAGATGTACTTGGCACTTAGGAGGTAGTGCTGGCAGGACTTGGTGATTAAGGGTAAAAGAATGGCACATTCTTGTTGGCTACAGGTGAAATAATCAAGGACAACACTGATCTTTTTTAAGATTTTTATTTATGTATTTATTTAAAAGGCAGAGTTACAGAGAAGGAGAGGGGAGAGATCTTGTATCCACTGGTTCACTCCCCAAATAGCCACAACAGCTGGGGCTGGGCCAGGCTGAAAGCAGGAGCCTTGGATCCATTTGG
This sequence comes from Oryctolagus cuniculus, assembly GCF_964237555.1. Taxonomy (NCBI): domain Eukaryota; kingdom Metazoa; phylum Chordata; class Mammalia; order Lagomorpha; family Leporidae; genus Oryctolagus; species Oryctolagus cuniculus. The sequence goes on from NC_091443.1 coordinate 51,865,344, forward strand.
GTCCCCCACATGGATGGCAGGGTCCCACGTACTTGGGCCATCTTCTAGTCCTTTCCCAGGAGCATTAGCAGGGAGCTGGATCAGAAGTGGAGCAGCCAGGTCTCAAACCAGTGCTCACTGGCTTTACCCAACATGCCATAGCACCAGCCCCCCAATTGTAGTTTGATGTCTTCTCGTTGGTGTGGTTCAGACTGCTTGAGTTGGCCCCTCTGCCTTTGCTACCCCCCGAAATCAGTGGCATAGTGCTACGTCGCCGCTTGGGACCCCACTTCCCTTATCAGAGTGCCTGGGTTTGGGTTCCAGCCCCATTCTCCATTCCCGTTTTCTGCTGACGGGGATCATGGGAGGCAGCAGGGGATGGCTCAGATAGGAGAACCAGATTAAGTTCTTGGCTTCTGCCTGTGTCCTAGCCTGGCCTTGAATGTTGGCATTTGGATAATGAACCAGCAGATGGGCGATCAGTCTCTCTGTGTCTCTAACTTTCAAGTAAGTAACAAACCAAAAAAAATTTTTTTTTAAAAAAAGATTTATTGCTAGGACTTGAGGAAGGCATCACCTGTACTTTTGAATTTTCTTGGCTATAATGACTGAATATTTTCCCATTCTTTTTAGTTCCATTTCCCCTTGGTGCCCTAAAAGCCCTCCGAGTATTCTTTGTGCCTCCAGCTCTGGGCACGGAACTATCTCTGTTATCCTCATTTTATGTTTCTGGAATACAGACTCAGTCTTGAGCTCCAATACGCAACACAACTTTTGGTACAGTGTTATATAGTTTCTGTAGCATAATAGGCAACTACATAGACTACAGAGAATTCAAGAGTTTTAGAGATCTTCCTCCCTAAAGAAGCACTGGTGTCAGACACTTCCGGGTTTAAATCCTGGCTGTTCTCGGGACAGGCTTTTTTTTTTTTTTTTTTTTTTTTTTTTAAGATTGAGTTATTTATTTGAAAGGCAGAGTTACAGAGAGAGAGAAAGAGAGATTGATTTTCTATCTCCTAGTTCACTCCCCAAATGGCTGCAGTGGCTGGTGCTGAATCAAGTCGAAGCCAGGAGCCTAGAACACCATCCGGGTCTCTCACGTGGGTGGCAGGGGTCCAAGCACTTGAGCCATCTTCTAGTGCTTTCTCAGGTGCATTAGCAGGGAGCTGGATCAGAAGTGGAGCAGCTGGCACCTGGCGGCACCCATAAGGGACGTGGTGGCCTAACCCGCTGTGCCACAGGCCGGCCCCTCAGGCCAGGTGCTTGCCCCTCACTGGCTGAGGAGTTAAAGTCTGTTTCAGTATGCTTCAATTCCTGCTCCAGGTCTCCTCCTCTTTCCTGACTTCCCTGGGGCCTCTTCTGGCCTCCAGCTTTGACTGTCAGCCTGGAGGTCTCTCATCAAAGTGTGAGTCCCCGTAGCCCACATCCTGGGAATTGGGGGACGGAGGGGTTTGTTTCTGAGAGTGTGTGCACCCCTGCTGGGAGAATAATGAATAGGACGGAGGTTCCCTGAAACAGGAAGTTTCCTGAAGGGCAGCTTCCACCAGGTTATGACAACAACTCGTCTGCTTTCTTGAACCAGCCTAGCAGCTCACATTCTCCTCTGGCCCTTTGTTGCTGACTTCAAAGGGTCACTTGGTTTTTCCCAGGGGAGCCAGCCCCTGGGTATATGAAGTCACCCATTAATTGCTTTTAAGAGCTAACAAATTTAAGAGCTTTTAGTAGCTTTTAAGAGCTAACAAATTGGGGCCTGCATTGTGTTGTATGTAACAGGTTAAGCCACCGCCTGCAATGCCACCTGGGGCCCCTGCATCCACGTAGGAGACCCGGATGAAGCTCCTGGCCCAGCCCTGACTGTTGTGGCCATTCAGGGAGTGAACCAGCAGACAGAGGATTTCTCTGCCTCTCCCTCTGTCTCTCTCTGTAGCTCTGCCTTTCAAATAAATAAATCTTACGGCCAGCATCGCGGCTCACTAGGCTAATCCTCCGCCTTGCGGCACCGGCACACCGGGTTCTAGTCCAGATTCTGCCCCAGTTGCCCCTCTTCCAGGCCAAGAAAATAAAATTGAAAGACTTATGAGAGTGAGGCCTAGAAGTATTGGGAGGTTTAGAGCAGAAAAAAGGCAAAATTTGGGAATATAGCCCATTTGAGCACTGGTTGTCCTCAATAGTGGATTATAACTGAACCATTTGGGGAAACTGCAGCCTGGGCCCAGGTTTGTAGCCCTTGGTGAAGACCAACAGAGCCCATAGCCAACCAGTCCCAACCACATCTCCCAAGACCCACACCCCGCCCCTCCAAGGCTGAATATGATAACGCTGTCAGGCTAGCGTTAGGAGCTGGGGTGGACCCAACAGAGCCTACCCCATCCACCTTGCTCCGTATCTGGGGGGCATCAGCCCTGCCCTAGGGCCCGAAATAGGGCCGAAAAGCAATGAGTAGGGTGAAAACGAGGCTCCGGGAGGTCGTGTGGCTCGTCACCCGTGTCACCCCTGGCTTTTCCGGGTGTCTAGTTCTCCTCTTCTCCCCCAGCCCCGCCTAGCTCAGAACCACGTGCCTCTGCTGAAAAGAGAACTACTCAGCTTTTGGAAAACGCTGAGCTGGCTGTTCAGGCTTCTTGGCTGAACTACGACCTGGGTGGTGATTCAGCAGAAAAGCCAGGTCCGGCAGCTGGCACCAGAGGGGACAGGATAAGAAGGAAGCGAAGAGGGGAAGGCAGGAGCAGCGGGGGTTGGGAGAGGCGGCTTAGCTGGAAGCGGCAGGAGAAGCTGTGGGATCCGGGACCTCCGCAGCCTCCGTAGCTCCTCTGCTTTGCCTTGGAGGAGGGCGCACTCCCCTCCTTAGAGAGGCTCTGAGATGACTGAGCCTTTGTCGGTGCCTTGAGATGAAAAGGGCTGGAGCAGGGAAAATGTTAATGGGGTAGGCAAGATCTATTTCTAAAGCAATTGTGTACTTCCCAGAAGCAGGGATCAAAGCGGCGTTTCTAAGGAAGGGCTGCTTTGATATTTTTTTTCCGGTTGCTGTTTTGATGTTTTTATTCGTCTTTCACGGGCCCAGCTGTTTACGCATACAACGTCCGCCCACTGAGTCATAGGACAGGTACAATACTACAAACCTTTGTTTTAAGTCCACAGGGTGCCTGAAGACGGATAATATGGCTTTCCACCCTAAGTTTAGAAAGTCTGGGGTGAGGGTGGGAGGGGCCGGGACGGATTCTAGAAGGCTTCTAGGAGGCGCGTCCCCTCCTGCCCCCTCCCACTTCTCCCCCCCCCCCCCCCAAGCTTCTCGGAGGTCTCGGCTCAGCCTGCGGCTTGCCCGGGCAGACCCGGAACCTTCGAGCCTCGGGTGGCGTGCGGTGGAAGTCACGGAGGGTTCCGTGTTTTCGTTGTCTGCCAGTGCCTGCTGGCAGCCAGGAACTGCTTACCCGAGAGAGCTGAGAACGAAGGCGGGTAGGCCGGCCAAAGCCAGCAGCTTTTCCACAATTAGAAACACGTGCGCGGTTCCTGCCAGGCGCAAGCGAGCGGGGAGGCGGTGCAGGAGCGCGGCCCAGCCAACCGCAGAGCCCGGCGTCGCCACACCCACCGGGGGCGGCTCCGAGGGGCGGGCTGGGGAGCTGGCCGCCCCCGCGACGGGAGCTGCAGGTGAAGCCTTTGGCTGTTGGCGAGGGCGGCGCTGCATCCCGGCAAGGTGCTTATTTTGAAGTTCAGGAGAGGAACAGGCTGTTCTGATTTCTGCAAAGTGGCGTCACGGCTTGCTTTTCCAAGGCCTGCCCTCAGTGCAGTCCATCTTTCTGGTTAGCTGCCCTAGCGCCTCTCTCTCTCTGTTCTGCTCTTTCTCACTCGTCCACGTTGCTGCCCGCCTCCCTTGCCCCCCTCCCGCGCTTTCCTTGTCTGCCCCACCATCTGTCCTTTCTATCACTTACTCTCCCTTATCTGAGGAAACCGGGAGGAGGCCAGGCTGCTTCTGGAACTGTTAAGGGAAACAAGCCTTTCCCAGGAGCCACCAGCTCACTCCCGAGACACGGGTGAGCCCGCCTCATCCCTACGCAGGTCCCTGAGTTTGGAGGGAACGCGTGCTGGTGACCTTGCCAAGGGCTCTGGCGGGCAGGGACACAAGGTGGAGAAACAAGTTGTTTAGGTTCCTGGTGGAAATCCTTCTTCGTCTAACACTTTTTCGGTGCTGGCTCCTTCCTTGTTGGGGCCAGACCAGAGCCCCAAGAGGCCCCACAGCAGTGACCGTGGGTTCCACTGACAGGAGTGGGGAGAGAGAATGTAAGAGTAGGTGAAGGGAAGATGAGCAAGTGTATATGATGAGAGGAGCGCTGGGTGGGTGGCAGAACCGGCGGCTGGGGGTCGGGGACCCATCCCAGTCTCACCTTTGACACTAGTAAGTTGGGGTCTTTTTTTTTTTTTTTTTTTTTTTTTTTTTTTGACTGACAGAGTTAGACAGTGAGAGAGAGAGAGACAGAGAGAAAGGTCTTCCTTTTCCATTGGTTCATCCCGCAATGGCCGCCGCGGCCAAGCGCTGCGGCCGGTGCACCACACTGATCCGAAGCCAGGAGCCAGGTGCTTCTCCTGGTCTCCCATGCAGGTTCAGGGCCCAAGCACTTGGGCCATTCTCCACTGCTCTCCCGGGCCACAGCAGAGAGCTGGACTGGAAGAGGAGCAACCGGGACAGAATCCGGCGCCCCGGCCGGGACTAGAACCCGGTGTGCCGGCGCCACAAGCGGAGGATTAGCCTAGTGAGCCGCGGCACTGGCCAGTTGGGGTCTTGATTCTCTCACGTGTGAGATGTGGTTCTGGGTCTTTGCAGCCTTGCCTGGCTCTGCCTCAGAGTGGACTGATTGTCTGCCTCTAAGGCCAACACTCGGGTGCATGGAGAGCGCCAGCTGGCTCGTTCTCAGCATGTTCTCTTGTCAGCCAGTCTGGCCCGTGATCAGATGGCCACATCCCAACTTTTAACCCAGAACGGTGGTACACAGAGCAGCAGCTGGCTTGGCAAAAGCGATGAGATGGGTTTGGAGATCTGTGCGGGAAAGTATTTCCTGGCCCTCAGAGGAAGGCACAAAATGACCCTTTGCTGGCCCAGCTTCGTGAGAAAAGCCAGAGACCTATGAACAGGAACAAGGGAGCACTTGAAGAGGGTCCTCCAGGGGCCCGGCGCTGTGACGTAGTGGGTAACACCGCCACCTGCAGTGCTGGCATCCCATCATGGGTGCCAGTTTGAGTCCCAGCTGCTCCACTTCCAATCCAGCTGGGAAACCAGCAGAAGACAGCCCAAATCTCAGGCCCTGCACCCACATGAGAGACCTGGACAAAGCTCCAGACTCCTGGCATCACTCGGCACAGCTCCGGCCATTGCAACCATTTGGGGAATGAACCAGCAGATGGAAGATCTCTCTTTCTAACTTTCTCTCTGCCTCTGCCTCTCTGTAACTTAGCCTTTCAAGTAAATAAATATTAAACCAACCAAACAAAAAAAGTGATCCTCCAGGGTCTGCAGGGATAACCTGGGCTTTGTGAGTTTCCTCAGGGGAAGGAGAAACAGCCATGCAGCCGTGCAAGATGCGTGAAAGGTTTCCGGGCCCTCCACACCACTTCCTGGCCTGGCTGCTCCGCTTCACCCCATGATCCATCCTAAGCAAGTCACGTCCTCTTTTTGAGTTCTAGTGACAATGAACAATACAAATAACCACTTGGTGTTTTATACAGCAAAACACAAGGTGTTCTCACAGGAGGAACATGGACCACCTCATCTCCCTTTTACAGAGGGAAGGGCAGCACAGAGTTAACTGTTCCAGGCTGCTTGAGGATGAGTGACTGGGCCAGGTTCTTCGAGTTCTAAAGTTCTATGATTCTTTTCATTTTCTTTGGAAAGGTATATTTATTTATTCATTCATTTGGAAGAGGGAGAGACAGAGAAGGAAATATCTTCCATCCACTGGTTCACTCCCGGAATGGCCGCAACCACGGGGGCTGGGTGAGGCCAGGCCAAAGCCAGGATCCTGGAACTCCATTTGGGTCTTCCCTGTGTGTGTGTACTTGAGCTATCACCTGCTGCCTTCCCAAGCACTTCACCAGGAAGCTGGATCAGGAACAGGGGACCCAGGACTCAGACTGGCACTCTGCTATGGGAAGTGGGCCTCCCAGATGGCAGTGTAACCTGGTACACCATGGCACTGGCCGCAAGTTCCACGGTTCTTAGAGTCAGACCCACCAGCTGCCTCTGAGTGGCCAGCACTGGCTCTGGGATGGTTGTAGCTCCACAACTGACTCATCTGTCTGGTGTTATAGGATTATTTATTTTCCTACGAGATGTATTATTATTTGAAAAGCAGTTTCAGAGAGAGGAAGAGGCACAGATCTTCCATCTACTTGTTCATTCCCCAAATGGCCACAATGACTGAGGCTGGGCCAGGCCAGAGCCAGGAACTCCATCTGGGTCTCTCACGTGGGTGCAGAGGCCCAAGGACTTGGACCGTTTTCCACTGCTTTCCCAGGCACATTAGTAAGGAGCTGGATCAGAAGTGGAGCAGTTAGGACTCAAACTGGCACCCATGTGGGATGCTAGCGTTGCAGGCTGAGGCTTAACCCACTACACCACAATGCCAACTCCAAGAGAGATCAAATTTTAAGTTGACTCTTTCACTTGTAGTCTTTAATACATTTAAAGATTTACTTATTTATTTGAAAGAGTTACACAGAGAGAGAAGGAGGAGAAAGAGAGAGAGAGAGGTCTTCCATCCACTGGTTCACTCCCCAACTGGCCACAATAGCCAGAACTGTGCCGATCCGGAGCCAGGAGCTTCTTCTGGGTCTCCTTTGCGGGTGCAGGGGCCCAAGGACTTGGGCCATCTTCTCCTGCTTTCCCAGGCCATTGCAGAGAGCTGGATTGGAAATGGAGTAGCTGGGACTCAAACCAGCACCCATTATGGGATGCAGGCACTGCAGACGGCAGCTTTACCGCTACACCACAGCGCCGGCCCCTATAATACATTAATTTAATGTGCAAGTCTGCCCCTCCCCATGGTTGTTCCTGTTCTTACCTGTGTAATCCCTTAACCTCATATCCCTCACTATCCACTGAACCAGGTTGGGCTGACCCAGCCTAGAAAAATCCCACTGCAAGCGCTGCCACAGTGTCTTTGGTGTTGTCCAGGACATGATGGTACACAGTAGGTCCCCTCTGTACCCTCCCGCCTGAGGAAAGGACTCCGACTCGGGACTCTCAAGGTCACCTCCTGGCTTTCCACCGCGGCTGCTTTTATGACCTTTGATATAGCTTCGGATCAGTTAACTCAGAGGACCAACACAACCCAGGGACAAGGACAAAGCAAACACATCTGTGGCCATACTGGCTGTCTACTCGCCTAGTGAGAAGTCTAACTCTCGGGCCTGTGTTTAAGTGTGTATCTGGGTTATGTAGGTGGGCCTGAAGCTGTGTAGGGTATGGAGGAGACTGAGGGAAACCTGGGATTAGATGAAGGAGTGACAGTGTGTCTTGTGCTGAAGTTCTGTGAAAGAGAGGAGGAGGAAAATCAGGGCAGGCTTAGGAAGGGCAAGCCTGTCTGTGAGTGTGCAGAACGACCAGGGGCAGGAAGAGGAGGCAATACTCCTGCCACGGGATCCCTGCTGGAGCCGGGAGCTGGAGGAGTTGGCCAACTAGACAAGCACCTTGGAGACCTTGCCTTTGCTCCCCGCTTCCTGAGAGGCCCTCTGCTTCCCTCCTCCTGGAGTCCTGCAGAGCCTGTGGACAGACACTCCTTGGCCTCTCGGCATGTGCTTCCTGGTTGCGCTTTGAAAGCTTTTCTCTTTAAGGGTGTGCCACCGCTTTCTGGTCTTGCCCCTAGTCTGTCCCTGTGTTCCTTTCCTATTGTGACCGTAACAGGTTACTGCAAAGTTCGTCACTACGTATTTTGGCTATCTAGAGGTCAGAACTCCTAAACTGAGGTGTGGGAATGGTCTTGTTCTCTCTGTCGACTCTGGAGAGAATTGTTCCCTTGTCTTCTCTAGCATGTAGGGGCCTCCGGCATTCTTTGGCTGGGAGGTTTTCTCCTTCAAGGCCAATAGTAGTAGAATAGCATCTGCAAGCCTCTCCAGCTCTCCCACCTCTGTGTCACTCCTCACATCTCCGTTGGTAACTCCTATCTCCCACTTGTAAGAACTCCTGAGTTACACTGGGTTCTCTTGGATAACCAAGGAGAATCTGCCCATCTCAAGACCCTTAACTGAATCACGTTTGCAAATTGTAGATTAGAATGTTGACCTCTCTGGGATTCTGCCTTCCCAAGACCCCAGGAGGTCTGCTGTCATTGTCCTAGGGAGGAAATGAAGGACAGGCTTCCTGTGATTCCTGTAGATCAAAGTCTGAAAGTCAGGGCTTGGGAGGGGCAGGGAGGTCGGTCCTGAGGGGGCTTGCTCTGCAGGAGGCAGGACTTACCCACCCCTCCATGGTGGGCAGACAAGTTCCAGGTTGGCAGCAGGGACTCTGCTCTCTCTACCAGTCCTGTCCCATGGGCAGGAAGTCTGGAGCCCATCTCTCCTACTTGGCCGTGAGAGACCTTGGGCTCTGGGCAGGCCACCAGATTGGTGATCTGAGTTTCCGCCTCCTGGCTGCCTTGCTCTTTGCACCTCTCCTGTCCCCTGATGTTGAGTTCTTTGTACCAGGCAGGTTAAGTAAGCAATCCCTGACTTCATCTTCTTGAAGTCTCTTCTTGATAGACTTCACATCATAGATATATAAAAAATATTTTTAATCTAGGAAACAAAAGACAGAGGGTAGAAAACGCCGAATACAGAGGAGCCTGGAATTCCACAGGGGCCTCTGCAGACACCCCAGAACTCCCACAGCTTGATTGCAATGCCCAAGAACCAGAGTCTTTGCCTTTTTAGTTTGCACTACACCGGCAACTTCCTGGGGGCAAGGACTTGTCCTTTTTTTTTTTTTTTTTTTTTTTTTTTTTTGGAAAGAGTGACAGAGAGAGAGAGAGAGAGAGAGAGGGATCTTCCTTCTGCTGATTCACACTCCCAAATGACTGTAACAGCCCGGGCTGGGCCAGGCCAAAGCCAAGAGCCGGGGACTCCATCTGGGTCTCCCATGTGGGTAGCAGAAACTCGAGACTTGAGTCATCCTCTACTACTTCGCAGGCACATTAGCAGAGAGCTGGATTGGAAGCAGAGTAGCCAGGACTCAAACTGGTACTTGGGTATGCAATGTGGGTTCCCAAGCAGCAGCTTAGCCTACTGTACCATGTAGCTCCCCCTTGTGTCTTATTTCTAATTTCCCCACCTAGCAGAGTGTGTCATTTATAAGCCCTGAGTAGATGATGGATGGATGGACGGACAGATGGGTGAGTGTGTAGGTGGGTGAATGGACAGAAACCCTCATATTTCAAGCTGCAGTGGCCACTTGTCCTGATCTACATGTGGCTCCCTGAGGCTGCTGAGTCTCCGACATTCAGAATTCAGGGTCTAGCTGAGCAGGGGCGTCGGGGAGAGGGACCTAGTAATCTGGCCCAGGATGAGGTCTCCTGGTCAGAGCAGGGGTTTGGCAGGCACCGTGCAAGCAGTGCCTGCACTCGCTGACCTTTCCTCTCTAGATGGAGGCTCAGGTTTCAGCCCGCGGGAGAGAAGCTGTCCTGTGGTACCAGGAGCCTTCTTTCTCCTCTGTCACATGCTGCAATCACACGAGTGTGATTGCCAGGGAAGTGGGGGAAGCGTCAGCCCTGGGGTCTGCACAGCCCTCCTCCCAGGGAGATCAGGCATCACAAGTGGCCTGCCTATCTTTACCTCATTTTCCGAATTCCTCTTTGTTTCTGAAAGATGGCTGTGAGGGTGAGAGGTTAAATATTAGTCAAGGGCTGGGTTGCTGTGAAGTCGCAGAGATAAGGTCAGTAGGGACAGAAGACGCAGCAAGACTACTTGGCAGAGCTTTGCTCCCTGTCCTTCACCATCTCAACCAAGGCAGCCTCTCTGTCTGCCCGGACAAGGCCTGTCTTGTAAAGAGGAGTGGACGCTCCTATCCCAGCGCACCCGGAGGTGGCCACATTCCACCTGCTGCTTGGGGGAGGGGGAATTTCTTTGTGGTACCCTTGTTTTCTGCCCTTATTTTCTCAAGCGCTGTCTGGTCACCTGCCCGCCCTGCCCTGTGCTCCCCTTGGCAGGAGGTCCATAGCTCCTGCTCCTCATCCTCCAGTCCTTCTCCATCTCTGAGCCACGTGGGTTTTGTTTCCTAATCTTCCTTCCTTTCACAAGTCTGATCCTTCAGTTACTGTTGTTTGTGCCTGCCTGAATTCCGGGGTACAGGGGCCCAGCCTTGTACCCAGCATGTCTCAGGGCCCTGGGGAGAGGCTGAGATCACTGACCCAGCTGTCTAGAATGATTTGGGTTGGATTGTCACCAGCCACATGATCCTGAAGTCCTTATTGAATTGACTAAGATAAACCAAATGTGTATTTATCAGGATGTCTCTGTCCATCTGGAACATTCAAGTATTTACAAAATGTTCTCTCTGTTCGGGCACTTAAAATCCTTCCTCCGACAACATGTTTTGATTCTCCTTATATGACACCATCTTGGATAACAGCCCCTCCCCGAGGAGTCAAGAGTTTCTCGTCTTGAAATCAAGCTTCCTGTTGTCCTTTTGGCTCCATGAAACCAATGGGGGATTATAACTCCTGTCGCTTCCTGGGAAGCCGGGAGACTGGCTTGCGTTGTGGAGTGTCTAGCTGAGATGAGGTTGGAGGGCAAGTTCTTCACTCATTTACTAAATGTTTGTTGCGCACCAACTTTATGCCTCAGGATGAAACACAGGAAAAATCACAGTCCCTGCCCTCCCAGCCTTCAAGGGGAGAGGGAAAAAAAAAAAGCAGACTACAAAGAAAGAAATACCAAAGTTAGATATCAACAGTGTGGCCTAGGATTGCTGTAGGGAGGAGGCACAGGGCCATCTGTCTTACCTTGCAGGCATGTCGTTAGGAGTAAATAAACTTATAACAACTCACAGAGCAGTGACATTTGAGCTGGATCTTGAAAGATGAGGAGTCTGCCAGGCATGGAGGAAGGTTACAGAAGGAGGATAATGTCAGGAGCTTCCGCCCTGCTCACATGTTCTCAGAACTGAGTACAGTTGGGAAATACTAGGAAGGTAAGAGCACAGTGTGGGACAGGGACTGACGTCACTTCATCGCCCTGCGTAGAGACTTGAGGAGGCAGAAATGGCCTCAAGCTTTTTACCCAACTGATGTGTACCTTCTGAGCTCTGGTCACTGCTTCAGGAGAACTGGACGTGAAAAGGGCTGTTTGTTTTGTTCCCCTTTATTATCAACCTTTTCACAGCCATCAGGAAACTGGATACCCCATGACTGCCTGGGCCTAAGATTGGTCAAGCAGATAGAGCCCCTCCCTCCCAGTGTTCAGCGTCAGCTCTCATCCACATTGTTGGGATTTCTGTGGCAAGGAGCCAGAGTTAAAGACCTCCCACGCTGCTGAAGATGTGCAGAGGGATGGCCAGCCAGCACATGTGGACTCAGCATCTCTAGTCATGAGGGAAATGAAAATCAAAACCTCTGTGAAATACTACTTTTTTTTTTTTTTAACTGACAGTACCGAGTGTTGGCATGGGTACAGAACAACAGGAGCTCTCACTGCGGGTAGGGGTGCAAAGCCACTTCGGAAAAGAATTCAGCAGTTTCTTTTAGCAGATCTTCCAACCAGCAGTTCAATCCCCTAATGGCCACAAAGGCCAGGGCTGTGCTAGGCCAAACCCAGGAGCCTGGACCTCCATCCTGGTCTGTCTCCCACATGGGTGGCAGTGCTCAAGCACTGGGCCATCTTCTGCTGCTTTCCTGGGTGCATTAACAGGGAGCTGGATCAGAAGCAGAGCAGCCAGGACTCACCAGCACTCCAGTATGGGATGCTTAGATTGCTGGCAGTGGCTTAAGTTGCAGCACCAGAACTCCGACCCCTAACAATTTCTTATGAAGTCAAACATATTTACCATATGACTCAGAGTCCTATTCCTGGTTCCTCAAGAGAAATGAAAACCCAACTCAGAAGCCTCTGAATCATGCAGAGATGTCTCTGTTTGTAACAGCTTTATTCATATAATCACCTAAAACGGAGGAGTAACCAAGTGTCCAGCTGCTGGTGAATGGAAAAACAAACTGATGCATTCACATAATGAAACTGAGTTGACAATAACAAGGAACAAATTGCTAATACATGCAGTAACACAGGCAGATCTCAAAGCATTTTGTTAAGTGAAAGAAACCAGGGGCCAGGGTTGTGGCACAGTGGGTTAGCCTGCCTCCTGTGATACCAGCATCCCACGTGAGTGCTGGTTAGAGTCCCCGCCACCCTATTTCCAATCTAGCTCTCTGCTGTTGTGCCTGAGAAAGGAGTAGAGAATAGTCCAAGTACTTGGGCCCTTGCCCTGACGTGGTAGACCAGATGGAGTTCCTGGCTCCTGGCTTCAGCCTGACCCAGCCTTTGCCATTGCAGCCATTTTGAGAGTGAACCAGTGGATTGTTGCAGTTGATTTCTCAACAGTGTTGCAGTGGATTCGTTTCTGAGAGGAGGAGCGTGGTGGGGGCAAGAGGCGCAGTCACCACAGACCCTGGGAGTTGGGTAAAAGCAGGCTTGAGGCAAGCAGCCCACAGACTCATTTATTTCAGTTACTACAATGGCTTATATAGCCAAGACCAGCCAATCCGGTCAAGGGGTGGTCTATACCCCAACCAATCACAGCCTGTTGCCAGGCAGGCTCTGTGGCCAGGTGGGTTTCGAAGCCATTCCTGAGTAACTTGCTTGCCAGCGGCCATCTTGTCATGGCCTTCTCATTCCACCACAGTGAATGAGGATCTCTCTCTGTGTCTGTTTCTCCCTCTCTCTCTGTAACTCTGCCTTTCAAATAAGAAATCAATTAATAAGCTAAAAAAAGAAACCAGACACAAAAGCCTAAGGATTATATGCTCTATTTATGAAACCTTCTGGAAAAAGCAAAACTGGTAGTTGCCAGAGGTGGGGGAAGAGGAGTGACTGACTGCGAGGGAGCAAAACACTGGAGAGCTTTTGGGAGTGGTGCGAGTGTTCTTGTGTATTGACTGTGGTAGTGATTAAATGATTAAATGTCGCTGTCAAAGCTCATCAAACCGCACACTTAAAAGGTGAATTTTACTCAGCGCTGATGAGCTCTTGATAGCAGAAGGTTCCTCTTAAACTCTTACCCCAAAATCGGGCTTAGGCAGGTGACACAGAGGATCCGCCTGAAGGCAAGCCTCCTATATTCACACCCTGCTTGGGCGCTGAGTTTCCCCCCTAAAGCACGTGCCTGCACTTCTCGGTGCCTACTTCTGGCCGGCAGCCCCGGGCAGGGCACGCCCTGGCCAAGCTCTAATTTGGAGCACTTAATCCCCATTTGTAACCCATTAACCTGGCCAAAGTTTCTAGTCACCGGGTAAGCCTGGGGGATGTTTGGCTCGCAGTTCCAATCCCAGCCTCTGGAGCTTCTGTGCTGTAGGGGTCTGTCTGCGGCCTTGGCTGGCCCTTGAGGGGTTGTCTGGGATCTGTCATTTCAGTGCTGCTGACGTGGGTCAACTGCTCCAGTGTGCGGTGGGCCACCCGCGTCCAGGACATCTTCACGGCCGGGAAGCTCCTGGCCCTGGCCCTCATCATCATCATGGGGGTTGTGCAGATATGCAAAGGTGAGTGACAGGGCTCTGCTCGCTCCCTGCCCCAGCTTGCACATGCCCCTCACACTGTCACTGCAAGTGTGCACATCCTGCTGTGTCTCTGTGCTGGCCTGGGATGACTTCTCCACTTGCATGACAAAGGGGAGGAGCCAATTCCCCCAGGGTGGCTGGGGAAAGGGAACACACCCTCTAGTTTCCAAAGGTCTGGCTCCTGCTGGCCTCTGGGCTCTAGCAGGGCTGGTGAAAGACCCCAGATCTCTGGACTCCTATATCCCAGGGACTCTTGTCCTTTATCTTAAAGGAAGACAAAGGAGGAGACTTTATATGTTTCAAAATTACTAATAAACTCTTCAAGGGAGAGCTCTACATTCCTGGGACCCCTGCCAACATTCCCCACTGGATTTGGTCCTTTCCAAGGCCGAGTCTGTATTTGGTTTCCATGGGACCGGTGGCACCACTATGCCCTGCCCAGCCTCACAGCCCCATGGAGAAAATCAGATGACAAACAGAGAAGCCTCCCACATGCCCTTAGCCCTAAAGGCAGCCTAGGGAGCCGGACTCTCCTCCAGGAAGCACGTTTCTGCTGTATAGTGTGTCGGAGTATTTTAATCAGTTGGATGAACTCCTTTAGCAGGTTGTGTTGTTTTTAGCTATTTGGACTCCAGGAAATCACTGATAGTGAGTCCCTCAGTTCTTTCTCCTGGCCACTCTAATCTTATTTCCTGTCCAAAGGCTGGATTATAGAAGAATACATAAAAACACAGTTTCTCCGTCGCATTACAAGCTCCATCAGTGAGCAGCTTTTATGAGGCCCAGTATGTGCAGAACACTGCCGAGGGGCTGGGATGGCAACCCAAAGGCTCTTTTGCTTAAAAAACAAAAAACCCTGTTCTCCGGGAATGTGTGCCCTGAAAAAGGAGACCAACACATACCTTGGAGAGAGATAGGAGGAGGATATTGACAAAGCAAACAAAACAAGCTTGGCCTACTACAGCTTGTATTTGAGGGTTAGCTGTTTTTGATGCATTGTTCCTGAAGACAAACTTAGATTAAGGAAGTGGTCGAGAGACCACCAGTGACTCCAGCCTGGCATTTCCAAAGCCCAATGAGCCAAACCTCCCAGTTTACCCAGGCCTTTCCTTCCAACTGACTTTGCCTTTTAAAAAAGGAACATTCGAGGAGCAGGCATTTGGCCTCGTGGTTAAGACACTTGCATCCCGTACCAGGGTTCGATACCTGTTTCCGGCTCCTGACTCCAGCTTCCTGTTAATGCAGACCCTGGGAGGGAGGCAGCTGCGGGAGCTCAAGTAGTTGAGTTCCTGCCACTCACGAGGGAGACCTGGATTGAGTTCCTGGCTTCCCGCTTCGTGCCAATCCAAACTTGGCCATCATGTGCACTTGGCAAGTGAACCAGACAGCTGTCTGTCTGTTTGCCTCTGAAATGAATCATTTTTTTTTTTTAAAGAGAGATTTAGATCAGTATTTTGAGTCTGAATCCCCAGTGGTCATCAGGTTCTGGGAGGTCCAGGGCCTACATTTCCATGATCCCTTTGGTCCCACTTCTCCCATACTCTGGTTCACTACAAGCAAGAGGGCCAGCTGGCACTGTTGCCTCGGGGAGGGGTGAGAGACCAGACGGGCAGGCCAGGAGCTCCAGGCCTCGGACTCATCTCTGAGCAGCCCCCACCCGTTGTGTCTACAGGAGAGTACTTCTGGCTGGAGCCGAAGAACGCGTTTGACAATTTCCAAGAACCGGACATCGGCCTCATCGCGCTGGCCTTTCTTCAGGGCTCCTTTGCCTACGGAGGCTGGAACTTCCTTAATTATGTGACTGAGGAACTTGTGGATCCCTATAAGTGAGTGGCGCTACTGCAGCCCTTCCCCTCTCCCTGGAGAGGCCACAGTGCCTGCTGCTGGAAAGAAGTGGCACCCACCGCCGCCTCCTCCCCCCCCCCCCCCCATTCCGACTCGTGCTCTGGCCTGCCCTGAAGTACAGGTTCATTTCGCATCCACCCTGCCCGGAGGCAGAAAAGGGTCCAGTGACTGTCCCAGAGCAGGTCAGCCACAGTGATCGTGGTACTGCCTTAGGGAATGCGGGGTGCCCAGAGCGGGTCCCGGGTCCCTGGCCTGTTTCCGGACAGGCTGATCTTCCCGTCTCGAGCAGCGGAGGGATGCATTATACAGATTTGGGCCAAGAAGCGACCAGCAGGTGCAGGGCATATTTTCACCTCGAGCTGTTTCATTTCCTGTTCATATTGAGAAAGTCGCTACCCCCGGGGGCAGCAGAGAAGGCTGCCAGGTCGGCGTCCCGCGGAGACTCAGAAGGCACTCCCTGGACCCCAGGGCAAGGCGGGCACCCCAGCTGCCAGGCCTCCTCTCACCTCCTCTCCCTCTACAGGAACCTTCCCAGAGCCATCTTCATCTCCATCCCACTGGTCACATTTGTGTATGTCTTTGCCAATGTCGCGTATATCACTGCAATGTCCCCCCAGGAGCTGCTGGCGTCAAACGCAGTCGCTGTGGTAAGAAACCCAACTCCCGGTCTCTCGAAGCAGGAGGGCTGACGTAGGCTTGCCTACCCAGCCCCGCTTACTGTTCCCTGAGCGCGGCCTCGTGGAGCTGGAAGTCATCCCGAGAGCGCAGGGCAGAAGCCACACACGTGTCCTCCCTGGGGTGTCTTCCGGAGGCGGCACTGGGTGGTTGCCGCAGAGACTGGCTGGCCCGTGAGTGAGGCCGGAGCATTTGCTGTCCAGCCCATTACAGGCAGGCAGCGCTTGCCAGTCCTTCATCCGCTGGAAACTCTGACTGGGAGGGTTGCGTGCAGGAGACAGGCTGCTCCTCGGGAGGCTAGAACCTCGCACAAGATACACATCTCTCTGCCCGCAAGCTGGCCCCTTCCCCCAGCGGGTAAAGCGGGCGCTGGCCTGAGAGTCGCAGGTCACAGCGGCATGGGATCCTTGATGACCAAGGACACGGGAGCCGCGCTGCTCCCTCACCGGGCTCCAGGCTGGGCCGTGGCCGGTGTCGTCACTGGCCTTATCTCGGAGGACTGTGAGGAAGCAGGCCCTCCAGTCTCCCGTGACTGCTGCCTGCCCCAGCGCATGGCGGTTTGCAGGCACGCATTAGCTTTCTGGCTCAGAGCAGAGACAAAAGGGCCCCCTGCATGGCCCGCCCCTCAGGTGTGTGATGACTGATCTAGGACCGCATGGCCTTTGCTTTCTCAGCCCAAGTGGCTGCTGATTCTCACTGGCCCTCCACCCACGTAAGCCCGCTATAAGCTTCGCGGTTCTCAACTCTGTGAATTAGAATCCGCCCCCATTTCACAGATAGGAAGCTGAGGCTCAGAAACGACAAATTGTGTTCGAGGTGTCAGAGCTCCTAGGTGGAGGGCTGGGATTCGAGCCCAGATGTGCCTGCCTCAAAAGCCTGTGCCACTCTCTAAGCCGGAGGAACCAGATCATGTCCGCAAGGACTGGCTTCACAGCACCTGGCTTCCAGTCGTGGCCCTGGTGTGCGCCCCTAGGCAAGCAGCTTCATCGCTGTGTGCCTCAGTTTCCTTATCCAGAAAGCAGGATGAGAAATGTTAGCTCGTTTTTATTAACAGCACCACGTCCTATCTCCTCCAATTAATTGGCCCAAAGCGTGCACTGCCTGCCCCCTTGTGTGGTTATATCTACAGGGAGCAGGCGGGGTGGGGAGAGGAGGGGTTAGCAAGGGGGCAGGCAGGAGGGGAATGAGCAGCCTGGGGCAGGGAGCTGTCACCTCTCGCCTCCACCTCCCCCCTTATTTTCTCGCTCAGACATTTGGAGAGAAGCTCCTGGGTGTCATGGCCTGGATCATGCCCATCTCCGTGGCGCTGTCCACATTTGGAGGAGTCAATGGCTCTCTCTTCACCTCCTCCCGGTGAGTGCGGCGTGGGTCCTTCCTGGCCGGGGCCTCTCTGCTGTGCACACTGCTCTGCGTGTACGTGGTGGGCTTGTCTCTGTCCGCAAGGGTCTGTGTGGGCACCCCGGTCAGGGCATGTGTGTCAGTGTGAGTGCCGAGGGTGTGTGCTGCCTGCGTGGTTCCCTACCACGTGTGGGCCCCCAGGGCGCAGGTGCTCCGTGTGCAGTGGCTGCCACATTTTTCAAGGAACAGAGGAATGAGGAGCCTCCTCTCCCCCTCCCCCCGGCCTCCCAGGGCAGGGGCCTATGGTGGGCAGCGGGATGGGGTCCTGGCTGCCGTCCTAAGAGAACCCCATGGGCTGCTCTGGCTAGCAAGGAGCCCCACTCGGAAAGGGCCCCACAGGAAGGAGACTTGGGCAAGGTTCTCTGGGTCTGGCCTCCATGAATGGTCTGGAACCAGCTGCAGGTGCTGCGGGATTACTTTGGGCATCCTGAAGGCACAGGCACCTCCCCACTCAACAGATGGGTGTTGGGGGGAGGCGCCCCTGGGGAGTATGACATGAAAGGGTGATGATGGGTGGGATGAGAGCATTTGTCCCCTGCCCAGAATGCTCTGGGAAGACAGAAGCACAAACAGGCCCCAGCATTCCCAGCTCCAGCCTTGACACATCCAGGGATCCGGCCCCTCCAGGGCGGCCCTTCCTGTAGTCTGCAGAATGGGCTGTAGAGGCTGCTGTTCGTTGGGTGGTGCCCATTGCTCTTAGGAAGCCCCTTGCCCTGGGGACACAGTCCTGCTCACAGGGTCAGCAGCATCCCTGGGAAGCAGCCAGGCGGTGCCATGTGTGTAGGACCCGGGGCAGCAGAGTGATGTGCACTGTCCCCGGTGCCCAGGGCCCTCCCCGACACTCACCCACAGCTACTCCATGTACGTGCTACACAGGAGCAGAGGCCACCTGGAGGCCCCAGCCCAGGGCGAACCGTGGAAGAACAGTGACCCATGAGGCTCCCTGGGATCTTTTGGAGGACAGTGACTGGCTGCAGTCGCTTTAGAGTGGGGTTTGTCCCTGAGGCAGGCCAAGCCGCGGTCTGCATGCATGCGGTTCAGTTGTGTGTGCATGCAGGAGACGGTGGCGCGTGGTGTGCCCGGCCTCTGATGCAGGCATCTCCACCCATCTCCCCGGGCCCTCCTTGCCCTCACCTCCTCTCCCTCTCTCTTCTGGGTTCTGGGATCTGGAGAGGTTGAGCCTTCCTGAGGAGTCGAGTGTGTGTGGGTGTGTGTTCCGCTTCACGTCATCGTCTCCTCTGTCGTCCGCCAGCCGGGCAAGGATTGTCTCCCGTAAACTGGATGCTTGCAAGTGCTGTTGGGCCTGGACAGTTACGCCTGCTCCTGGGTGCATGAGGAGGGGCCATGAATGCAGACCCCAGCTGTGTGTGCACGAGGAGGTGCACGGAGCACCCAGGGCTCAGTCGGGTGCATGAAGTGCACTGTGGAGGCGCCGTAGCATGGGGCAAAGGGGCAGGGATGCCTGTGTCTGCATGAAAGTAGTGACGCTGGACTCAGTGGTTCATGACGGCAACTGCTTATGGGCCCACAGTCGAGTCCCACACTTCTCAAAAGCTGCCTTTGTCCCACTCCACCCCAAACGCAAATGACAAAGCAGGAGGTCCTCTTCAGAACTCCCACTGTGCTCTGTCCCATCACACCACCCCTCCTCGAATCCCTTGAGTGCTCCTTTCCCTAGAAAAAGGCAACGTGGTCTAATTCACACTAACATGTAAATGACTGCTGACAGCTGATCGTTTTCTCTTCCCTGTGGGGAGAGAGAAAGAGAAGAAGGGCTACGGTTGATGTTAAAGTTTTCCCTCTTTTTCAAAGATTGATTTATTTGTTTGAAAGGCAGAGTTACACAGAGACAGGGAATTGAGAGAGAAAGAAAGAGAACTTTCATCCACTGGTTCACTCCCTAAATGGCTGTAATGGCTAGGTCTGGGCCAAGTCAATGCCAGGAGCTTGGGACTCCATCCAGGTCTCCCACGCCGGTGGCAGGTACCCAAACACCTGTGCCATCTCTGCTGCTCTCCTAGGCCATTAGCAGGGAGCTGGATCGGAAGTGGAGAAGCCAGGACTTAAACCAACACTCTGATAGAGGATGCCAGCTTGCAAGCCGTGTAACACACTTGTGGGGAGCAATTCGGACTAGACTAAGTTACTGGAATTAAGATTTATTCTATGCATCTGCTCTCCCACAATATGGCGCTGGGAGAGGAGGCAATAGCTTCTACCCAGCTGCCTCTCACCAACTTGACAAGCTGCAGGAGCTGCTCCTGATTGGAGGAGAGCAGCGTATTCGGCGTGTGGGCAGCCGAGTTGGGATTGGCGGAGGAGGACTATAAAGGAGGAGAGAGACAACATGCACCAGGAATATCTAAGGGGAACATCTAAGAGGAACACCTGTGCAGCCCCCGAGAGAGCCGGCCGGCGGTGTGCCGCTCCCCCGCGGAAGTGGGGAATGTGGCAGGGGGAACCGCCCTTCCACGGAGGTGGAAGGGACGGTAGCCAACCCGGGAAGAACCAGCAGCAAACCCGGGGAGGGCCGAGCAGACGAAAGAACAGCGCAGGGTCCTGTGTCGTTCCTCCACGAAGAGGGGGAGCGACAACACTGCATCACAAATGCCAGCCCCCACCTTTTTCTCTTTAAAAATAACTGACCTTTGTACCCAAGAGAGAGCAAAGGACCGTCTCAGGGCCTCGGATTGGCCTCAGGGCGGCCTCTCTTTTTCCTTGCGGGCACAACGACCGTGGGAGAAAACTAAAAAAAAAAAAAAAAAAAAAGAAAGAAAGAAAAAGAAAGAAACTTGTGTTATTTACAGCTGCATGTGAACCTATAATTATCTCAAAAGTTTAAGAGCTGATAAAAAATTTTTAAAATTGTTATTCTGTAAAGTATAAAAAAGGAAACTTAAGTTACTCGTAAATTATTCATATCATAATCCCACACTGCCCAGACATAATCAGTTGGCATATTTTTTTTTTTACAGGCAGAGTGGACAGTGAGAGAGAGAGAGAGAAAGGTCTTCCTTTTGCCGTTGATTCACCCTCCAATGGCTGCCGCGGCCAGTGCACTGCACTGGCCCTAATTGATTTGAAAATTTATTGGAATTATACAGTAAAGATTTATTTTTATTTATGTGAAAGGCAGGAGACAGAGAGAGGGAAAGGCAGAGAGATCTTCCCTCCATTGGTTCGCGCCCCATATGGCCACAACAGCTTGAGCTGGGCCAGCTGGAAACCAGGAGCCTGCAACTCCATCTGGGTCTCCCACATGGATGGCAGAAACTCAAGCACTTGGGCCATCCTCCGCTACTTTCCCAGATGCATTTGCAGGGAGCTGGATCGGAAGTGGAGCAGCCGGGACCCTAATCTGTTCGTCTGTTAAAATGTCTTCTTGAGAATAAAATAAGTAGCCCTAAGGATATGAATGCTAAGTACAGATTGCACACAGCAAAATGCACACACTGTGAGTGTTCAGTCCGATGGGTTTGGCCAGTTGCAGACAGCCGTGGAAACACGACCCAGGATGGATACTGGACATTTCCACCCATGCAGGGCCCTCAAAGTCCCACCCGGTCCCTTTCCCCACGGAGGCCACTGCTCTCTGACTAGGATGAGAGTGTTTAAAAGCTTCCTGTGTGCCATCAGCCCCAGTGTATCAGGGCATCTGCATCCCTTGAGGGTAGGAAGGCACACTGTTCACAGGAATGGAGTCCTTAGACAAAGGAGAGGCCACCCTTGCAGGCTTCCTGGCCTTGGGAACAATCCACAGAGTACCAGGCTGTACCTCTGTCACCCTTTGCCACCCACTGCCACCCACCGCACACGCAGGGCCTCCCTGCACCAGGATCTGTCCTCGTGTCTCTGGGTTGCCTGGGTTGACTTGCACTTGCACTTGCGAACCTGGGTCCTGTGAGTAGCAAGCTAGAGGGTGTGCACGCAGGCTGGGCACCTGCTTGGAGGGGAGACAAGGGAGACCAGGCGTGGTGTCTGTGGGCAATTGCACGCTGACCTGCTTTTCTCTCTGCCAGGCTGTTCTTTGCTGGAGCCAGAGAAGGCCACCTTCCCAGCGTGTTGGCGATGATCCACGTGAAACGCTGCACCCCCATCCCAGCCCTGCTCTTCACTGTAAGGGCCCCTCCTGCAGCCAGCTTCTCCCCACCCCACCCCGCTGTGCCTGCTCTGAGCTGGGAGCTCACCCTTGCCACAAACACCCTGGCACCCCCTGCCCTGGCTTGCTCCTTGGCTTCCTGGGCCTTGGGTAATCCCACCAATGATATTCGTTGCCTTTATGAATGTCGAGAAATCTAGCCAGGAAAGACGATGAACCCAGATATCCAAAGGCTCTCAGACCTGGGAGACATCTCTGAGACACGTCCATGTTAAGGGCACATAAGTGGCCGGCGCCGCGGCTCACTAGGCTAATCCTCCGCCTTGCGGCGCCGGCACACCGGGTTCTAGTCTTGGTCGGGGCGCCGGATTCTGTCCCGGTTGCCCCTCTTCCAGGCCAGCTCTCTGCTGTGGCCAGGGAGTGCAGTGGAGGATGGCCCAAGTACTTGGGCCCTGCACCCCATGGCAGACCAGGAGAAGCACCTGGCTCCTGCCATCGGATCAGCGCGGTGCACTGGCCGCAGCGCGCCGGCAGTGGCGGCCATTGGAGGGTGAACCAACGGCAAAGGAAGACCTTTCTCTCTGTCTCTCTCTCTCACTGTCCACTCTGCCTGTTAAAAAAAAGGGGGGGGGCACATAAGTAAGAAAAGTCCCAAGGAGAGGAGGAATGAGAAACTGAAGATGGAGAAAGGGAGACTTGGAACGAGGAAGACAAACACGCAGACAGGTTTAGAGGAGCAAAAGGAAGGAGCAGACACTGCCCACTGAGTCTTCTGAGTTCTTATTTTCCTTCTGGATCCTGAATCGAACACGAAAAATGACCGTGATCCACTGGGGAAGCAGTTAGACCTCAGGGTCACAGAGCTCTTGGGAGTCCAGGGCCTTGAGCCTCTGGAGGGAGCATTGCAGAAGGTGGAGGGCGACCCGAGAAGGCAGCTCTCCCTCCCCGCAGTGAGAATGTGGCCTGTCCACCCATTAAAATCCTCTCGATTCTTCTCACCTCAGACCTCACAGCAGAAGCAAACCTTCTATTGGCCATCACGGAATACGGGAGGGAAGGGCCCAGTTCTGGGAGAGCCGGGGATGGTTTTTTAAGCAGAAAACCTCATGGGGGACAGTTGGGCCTACATGGGGTAACACTGGTAGGATACTTCAACCAAGGCCCCGTGGGTGGGTGATAAGCACTGTGTGATTTTATGAAAAAAAAATTTTTTTAAAGAAAAGGAAGGAAGGAAGGAGAATAGATTAGATGACTCAGCCGGGAGAAAAGGATGAGGGCACAAATAAAGCCTTCATCCAGTTAACAACCTTCCCGGGGGATTAAGCACAGGAAATTAGCTCCAGTGAGAACCCGGCGAGAAACAAATGAGAGCAGGGCTGACGGTGAGCCAGGTACAGCCGTGTGGCCAGACCAGGTGTCCCTCGCGACTGGCCTGTGCCCTCCAGCGGTTCCACATCTTGAGTGCCACCACTGCAGTCAGGAGGAACGTGCTGGCAACGAGGGTGTCGGGAGCGAGCCGGGTTCCTAGGGGAGGCCCTGAGATCTGCATTCAGAGTCATCCCTTGTCCAGTGGCGTTGATGGCCTGAAGGCGGGGGCTGCCCCTCCACACCACCACAGCTGGCACCTCCCAAGCACTGACCACTCACGAGCCCCTCTGCTTCTACAGTGCCTGTCCACCCTGCTGATGCTGGTCACCAGCGACATGTACACGCTCATCAACTACGTGGGCTTCATCAACTACCTCTTCTACGGGGTCACGGTTGCTGGACAGATAGTTCTTCGCTGGAAGAAGCCTGACATCCCCCGTCCCATCAAGGTCAGAGCACCCCCCCACACCAGTGACCCCCTTCTCCTGTACTGGTTCTAGCTGTGGCTCAGAAATTTTTCCTTTAATGATTTATGTATTTGGCCGGCGCTGCGGCTCACTAGGCTAATCCTCTGCCTTGCGGCGCCGGCACACCGGGTTCTAGTCTTGGTCGGGACGCCGGATTCTGTCCCGGTTGCCCCTCTTCCAGGCCAGCTCTCTGCTGTGGCCCGGGAGTGCAGTGGAGGATGGCCCAAGTACCTTGGGCCCTGCACCCCACGGGAGACCAGGATAATTACCTGGCTCCTGCCATCGGATTAGCGCGGTGCGCTGGCCGCAGCGCGCCGGCAGTGGCGGCCATTGGAGGGTGAACCAACGGCAAAAAGGAAGACCTTTCTCTCTGTCTCTCTCTCTCACTGTCCACTCTGCCTGTCAAAAAAATATATATATTTATGTATTTATTTGAAAGGCAGAGTTGGGGGCAGGGGGGACTTCTATCTTCTGGTTCACTCCCCAAATGGCCACAGTGGCCAGAGCTGGGCCAGGCCAAAGCCAAGAGCCCAGAGCTCCATCCGGGTCTCCCACATGGGTGCAGGGGCCCAAGCACTTGAGCCAACTTCCACTGCCTTCCCAGATGCATTAACAGGGAGCTAGAGCTTTCCCGGCCACAGGCCTCATCTCTGCAAAGGGCTGACGGGAGGAGAGAGGCAGCTGGGTGAGGCAGCCTCCCGGCTCCGGGCGAGGGCTCTCTGGGAAATGCCCCATGAGGTCAGCGAGGAGAGGGGAAGCCCCTGGAGGTCAGGCCCCACACCGCCTTACGCCGTGCTGGGTTTCCTGACTTCTGAGTCGTGGCAGGTTTGTCTTAAACTGTTTGAGAGAAACAGATTGGGACTGATCCTGGTGCGAGAGATGGACTTCCTTGTTTCTTTAAGGTTTATTTATGTGAAAGGTAGACTGTCAGGGAAGAGCAAGAGAGATCTTACATTCATTAGTTCACTCTCCAAATGGCCACAACAGCCTGGGCTGAGCCAGGCCAAAGCTGGGAGCCAGGAACTCCATTGTGGTGTCCCACGTGGGTGGCAGGGGCCCAAGCACTTGGGCCATCCTCTGCTGCCTTCTCAGGCACATTGGCAGGGAGCTGGATCAGAAGTGGAGCAGCCAGGACTCAAACCTGTGCTCAGATACGGGGTGGCAGCATCCCAAGCAGCATCTTGACCCACTGTGCCGTAACACCAGCCTGGATGTACACTGACCACGTTGTGTCCAAACAAGGGCTGTGCCCAGGGTGGGTGAGGAGTAGGGAGCCGTCTGCCTGTTCCCTTCCCCTCCCCTCCTCCCAGCAAGCTTCTCGGTCCTCAAGGGCCTCTCTGGCTGCCCATGGACATGTGGCGTGGATGACGAGGCCTTGTCTGACCGCACACACACATACCATCAGGAGGGAAGGCATGAGCCGTGAGAAGCGTCCCTTCCTTAGCTCTGCCCAAGTTCTTCTTCTCTTCCCGTCTCCCTGCCCAAGTTCAACACCTGCTTGACATGGCACCTGCCTCCACAAGGGCTTGCAGTGTGGGAGCCACGGCTGCGTGCCGCCTGGCCAGTGCCTGCGGGGATGTGGGAGCCCTGACCCGGGAGTCACAGTGCCTCTGCTCCACAGATCAACCTGCTGTTCCCCATCATCTACCTGCTCTTCTGGGCCTTCCTGCTGATCTTCAGCCTGTGGTCAGAGCCCGTGGTCTGCGGCATCGGCCTGGCCATCATGCTCACGGGGGTGCCCGTCTATTTCCTGGGTGTTTACTGGCAACACAAGCCCAAGTGTTTCAACGACTTCATTGGTGAGTTCTGGTTGCTCCTCCTGGTCCGGGACAGCGTGGTCTGATGGAAGAGCCCCCCACTTCACCCCCCAGGATCAGAGGGGCCTAGGCTCACCCTCACCTGAGTCCACAGGGCTCTGGAGATGGATTCGGGGAGGGACAGGAGAGGCAGATGCCCTCCCAGAGACTTCTGGGGAAAGGAGGGAGCAGCCAACGTTTCTACACAGGCCTTAGGAAGCACAAGAATGGGCAAGAATAGTCAGGCGGCCGGCAGGGGCTGCTCTGGGCTGCGTGTGGAACCCAGGAATGAGGGAAGGTGGGCAGCTGGGCCCTGGCTGAGAGCAGAGCAGCCGACTCAAGATGCAGCAGGCAGACGAGGTGGTCTTCTAAAGGCGCCGGCTGTTCTAGAACCTTGGGCGGAAGAGCTGGGAAGGGCCATGGACTTGCTAGGACCTTCAGCCCTGACCTGGCCCTGTGTGACCTCCCTTCTGCAGAGCTGCTAACCCTGGTGAGCCAGAAGATGTGCGTGGTTGTGTATCCTGAGGTGGATGGGGGCTCGGGGACAGAGGGGACGCGCGAGGACATGGAGGAGCAGCAGCAGCCCATCTGCCAGCCCTCTCCTGGCAAGGACAAGGACTCGCTGGAGCAGTCCCAGCCCTGAGGCCCACTGTCCCCTCGGCTGGCCACCCCCACGTGCTCCTCCTCTCTGCCCTCCTCACCCGCCTGGGTCCCCAGCACACACACACACATGCACACCTGCCTGCTGCTGTCTGGCAGCAGCGCAGGAAGACCTGGATGTGGTGACAAGAGATGACAACGACACTGACATTTGTACAAGGAACCGGCCTGCCCCCAGGCCCTGGAGCTGGCCAGGATGCCCTACAGGACCCCTCCCCCGGGCCCATGCCCTCAGGTGCCTCTTCTGGAACCTGAGCCCACTACTGCCTTCCCCCACTTCTAAGGCCGGGAGATACCCTAGTGCAGAGGCACGAGGCAGCCATCAGGAGTTGGCAGATCTGTCCCCATTAAAGGGCGGCTCAAGAGACCCAGACCCCTCGACCCAGACCCCTACCCCATTCGCCAGGGACCCAAAACTCAGAAGGGATCTGCCCCCCCTGCCCCAGCTCCCACCCCACGCAACCTGGGCTCCCTGTCCCATGGACACTGCCTCCCCACTGAGCTAAGGACCAACGGGAGGGCTGCCCTTCCCCCCAGCCCCAAGCCAGGCCCCTGGAACATCCTGGAAAAGGCTGCAGACTCAGCCCTGCCCCCCGCCTCCTGCATCCTGCCCCAGCGTGGTGCCAACGCTTCCTGAAGCCAGAGCCTTGCTTGTTTTCAATGTGGCCAACACAGCAGCTTGGCTACACACGTGTACACACATACACTCCCTTTCGTTCCTGCAGCTAGCGCAGCCCCACCCAGGGCAGCCACCCCATCATACCATCATACCCTTCACCCCCTCTCTGGGCCTTCGCTCTGGACATGTGTGAAGGACCCCCAAGGCCTTCAGGCCCGAAATCAAAGCCAAATCAGCCTTAAGTCACCACCCATCGAAGAACCGGGCCTATGATTACTTCCTTCTTTCTACCCAGCAGGACAGACCTGGGATTCAACGCCTGTGCCAGGAGGAAGGGCACTTCTCCCTCCCCAGAGGAGCCCATTCCGTGGCCCTGGAGGCTGCTGGGGGCCAGGCTGTCTCCTGGGGGCCAGCTCCACTCCCGGCTCCTCTCCCATCTTGGGGCAGGATGGGAGGTGGTGGCAGAGGGGCACCCCCTTCCCGGGTACCCCTTTTTCCCTGTGCCCCAGAGGGAAATGAGAGGATCTCCCCTGGGCCCTGCTGTGTGCTACCTGCACCTGGTGTCCTGAGGCTGCAAATTCTGTATCTCAGAGTTCCATTCTCTTGGCCTGTCCCTTGCATCTGCTAAGACTGGAATACAGGGAGCCCTCCGCCCCCCGGCCCTGCTCTGGGCTCCCAGCTTGCCTGGCCCCCCTAGTTGGTGAGATGCTGGCCTTGGCCTAAGTGATGATCCCTTCCACCAGGTAGGCTGGGGTGGCCCCAGGAGGATCAGGGGACCTCCTCATTCCTCCAATCTCCTCCCCTCTTTAATTTTTTTTTTAAAGTGGATGCCTTACTTTTTGGATAAATATTTTTGAAGCTGGCATTTCTATTTCTTTCAGGTTTTGTTTATTTTTTTTAACATAAGGTGGTTCTGGGGGGAGGGGTGGAGCTGGTTAGAACCTTGATAATTATCTCCTGTCTTTCAATTGGTTTAGGTCTTAAGAGTCTTGTTTGTTTTGTGGAGGTTTTTATTTTCCTTTCATGTAATAAAATTTGAAATGGAAATGAAGCTGGTGGCGTTGATAATGAAATGACCTTCGGAAACAGCCACCCGTTCTTGCCTTTCTTGGTCCAGAGTTCTGGTTGCCAGGGTCTCCCTGGAAGCCCTCACACGGAACACCTGCCAGATGGTCCAGGAACTCGGTGACCATGCGTTCAAACACCATCCCCCCATTCCACCTATTAAGGTCCTGTGCACAGGAAGTCATCCCCTTGGGGTGGGAACAGGGACAGGTGTCCCACAACCTGGTCAGCAGAGGTGCCTGTCCCCAACAGCCTGAGCCCCGAGGGAAGGGAGAAGGTGGCCCAAGGGGCTTGCAGACAGGGCCTGGGAAGGGAGACTAGGCTCGCTCACTGCACTGAGGGGCTGCCCAGAGGAAGACTTCCAGCAGGGGCTCCGGAGGGACCATGGGACAAGGACTAGGGGGACAGAGGAGGCTGCAGCGGCAATGGAGCAAGTTCCTCCTGGGTCAGGGTTACTTGGGGGAGGAAGTTGATGGGATTAGCCTGAGTCCTTGCTACAGGCCCCTCTTCTGGGCAGCCCTCCCGGGCCCTGTCCTGGGACAGCATCGTTCCAGACCCAGCCCTGCTGAGGGACGGGGGTGGGGTGTGTGTGTGAGTGAAGATGGCACCCTGCACAGTCTGTGACACTGCAAGGACACAGCCAGAGAGAGGCTAGGCTACGACTTTCCTGCTTGGTGCCTGTCATTCTTCCTGACCTGGACGCTGGCCAGTCCCAGTGAGGTCAGGCACCTGGCTCCTGGTCCCAGGCCAGCCTGAAACAGCAGTGTGCCTGTGGGCAACTCATCTCACCTGTTCCAAGTTTCCAGAGACAGTTGGAGCTAATCTCATCTCAAACAGTTCCTCCAATCTTCCAGCTCCTGCTTGTCCCAAGAAGGCAAAGGAGGCTCTTTCTCCCCCAGGGCTGCCAGGTCTCCACCATATGCCCCAGTCAGGCATGTCCAGGCCTCCCTGGAGGCTTCACACCTGCTCAACTTTCCAGAGAGGCCAGTGTGGGCCTCCTGGCAATGTGCACTTCCTGTTAACCTGGCCTGGGACCCTGCCTTAACCCTGTTAGTCACTACTTCAGATGCTGTGACCCTAGGGGGTTTGGGAACCTTCTGGAAATCACTGAAATCATGACTCATTATG
Organism: Oryctolagus cuniculus; assembly: GCF_964237555.1. NCBI lineage: Eukaryota > Metazoa > Chordata > Mammalia > Lagomorpha > Leporidae > Oryctolagus > Oryctolagus cuniculus. The sequence continues at coordinate 51,894,164 of NC_091443.1, forward strand.
CACGGTCACACAGCAAGGCGTTTTATTTGGTCACACATACAAGAGCTTTGCTATGTGCTCTGGGAAGAGCACGTATATTCCTTAATTTTTCCACACCAGCACTGATTTTAAACACTTTGTCCCAGAGACAGGCATTTGGCGCAGCGATTAAGGTACTGTTTGGGATGCCCACATCCCACCCAAGAGTGCCTGTTTTGGGGCCAGCGTTGTGGTGCAGCTGGCCCAGCTGCCACCTACATTGCCAGTATTCCATAAAACAACTGGTCCAAGGCTGCTCCACTTACAATCCAGCTCTCTCTGCTAATGCACCTGGGAAAGCAGTGGGCTCCCTGCCACTCATGTGGGAGGGAGACCCTGATGGAGTTCTAGGCTCCTGGCTTTGACCTGGCCCAGCCCCAGCCATTGCGGCCATTTGGGGAGTGAACGAATAGGTAGAAGAGCTCTCTCTCCACTGCACTCCACCCCCTCTGTAATTCTGCCTTTCAAATAAATAAATCTGACTCTCCTGCTTCCAGTCCAGCTTCTTGGTACTGCACACCTGGGAGGCACCAGGTGATGTTTTAGGTAGTTGGGTCCCTGCAGCCCACACAGGAGAACTGGATGATCTGGGTGAAGTTCCAGGCTCCTGGCTTCAGCAGGCATTTGGGGAACAAACCAGTGGATGGAAGATCTTCCTCTCTCTCTCTCTCTCTCTCTGCCTTTCAATAAAGTGAAAAGTAATTTAAAATTTCAAAATATGCTCTATTGTCCTGTCGTCTCGTCCCCACAAATATTCAGACATGCCAATGCACCTGTCCTTCATTTTCACTCATGAAATACGGTCGCCCATAGTTGAATCCAAAAAAAAAAAAAAAAGGATCCAAGCCTACCTTGCAAGGCAACTGGTCGACCAGGAGAAAAAAGCCATGAAGACACGTGGCACATATGCGGGCACTTTGTGGCCTCCCTCACAGGCCCCCCCCAACCCGCGTGCTCCCTCCTGCCTGTGGACCCCTGCCCTGAGCTGCAAGTGTCCAGCGGCAGGGCCTGAACCAAACGTACCAGGAGCAGGGCCTGGTGCCTGCACGCTCGGCAAGGCACCGCCCCAGGCAGTGGGCAGCGTCTCCACTCACAAAACCGCACTGGGAGGTCAGAGAAAGGGAGGAGGAGACTTGGCACTTCCTGAGACCGATGACTTACACACATTACCTTATTCCAAGTGGGATTCAAAAGCCCCGTGGAGAAGGCACCGCTCTGCAGTTTCACAAGAAGTAAGTGGCCCTTGTTATGGGGCGGGTGAGTGGCAGAGCCCGGATCTGAGCCCAGCTCCCTCTCGCTCTCGCGCTCTCTGACACTTCGCCACCAGCCTCCCTCTCCGCTCCCCTGCAGGGAAAGCCTTGCTCACCAAAGCAGGTGGCACAGGGAATAGGCAATTACAAAGTCCCTGAGACCATACAAAGAGCAGCGGCAGTGCCGCAGGGCAGAAGGACCCCCTGCGCTGAGGATGGAGAGGCCCAGCCTCCCCTCCGGAGTAAGAGTCCCCCAGCCCCAACCTGGCCCCACGCCGTTAGAGCCCCTCCACTGCCTGGACACCAGGTGCCGCCTCGGTTACCGGGAGACACTATCGTCAGCTGCCAACCACGTCAGCAGCAGCCCGGAGGCCAGCGGCACAGATCACTTATCTGCCAAGGCCCAAGCTGCCCACCTTCTCATTTCCTGCCAGCTCTGTTTGCACATTTCCCTGCTTCCTCTGCACCCTGCCCACTGCCCCCCCCCCCGTCTCCGTGGTGACGGTCCCCTGAGTGTCACAGACAACCCCTTCCCCACTACAGGAAGGAGCCCTGGCCCTGGTCCCCAAGCCTGTCATCCCCGGGTGACCTTGGGTAGTTCAGCTCTTGGCCTTGTTTTCCTTGCTTATAAAATAGAGATTAAAAACCACTGCCTGCCATGCCTGCCTTCCTCCTTCACGAACCGGGAAACAGCATAGAAAAGTGTATGTTTCAATGATTGAAAAAGCCTAGTTTGGGGCCAGTATCACGGTGTAGCAGGTAAAACCATCAGATGCCAACATCCCGTATGGGCACCAGTTGGAGTCCCAGCTGCTTCACTTCCAATCCAGCTCTCTGCTATGGCCTGGGGAAGCAGTGGAAGATGGCCCAAGTGTTTGGACCCCTGCCTACCCACATCCGTGTAGCCCAGCCCTGGCCATTGCAGCCATCTGGGGAGTGAACCAGGGCATGAAAGATATCTCCCTGTCTCTCCCTCTCCTTCTGTAATGCTGACTTTCTAAATAAATAAATCTTAAAAAGAAAGAAAAAGGAAGGAAGGAGAGAGGGAGGGAGGGAGGAAAGGAGGGAGGGAGGGAGAGAGGAAGGAAGGAGGAAAAAGAAAGCCTAGTTTACAGGGCCGGCACTGTGGCGCAAATGGTAAAGCCGCCGCCTGCGGTGCCAGCACCGCCATATGGGTGCCAGTTCGAGTCTCGGCTGCTCTACTTCCAATCCAGCTCTCTGCTATGCCCTGGGAAAGCAATGGAAGATGACCTAAGTCCTTTGGCCCCTGCACCCACATGGGAGACCCTGAAGAAATTCCTGGCTCTGGCTTCGGATCAGCACAGCTCCGGCTGTTGCAGCCATCTGGGGAGTGAACCAGCAGATGGAAGACCTCTCTCTCTCTCTGCCTCTGCATCTCTGTAACTGTGCCTTTCAAGTAAATAAAAAATTTTTAAAAAGAAAATGAAGACTTGATCATTATTGTTATTTCAAAGTAGGGAAGAGACAGAAGTTCTCACTGATATGAGGGCCTAGCCCCAGTCTTCCCCAACCCGCTCAGCTGCCCAATAACTGTGCGGCAACCCTCCTTGCCCACAGTGTTTCACCTTTCTCCTGCCGGAGGCCCAACAGTGTCCTAGGGAGCGCAAGGGCTGTGGGAGGCTGCCCTCTGCTGTCCACCTGGTTTCAGACCACCGCAGCCCTAGCTGGACTTCTGTGCCTATATTGCCATCTGGTGGTCCACATAGGCATTGCTGCCAGACTCAGTAGCTCAGCTTTGGTATCTATTTGGCAGTCCTTCGAGATGGAAGGGAGGAATCTCTCCCATCTGGTATCTGTTTCTGGGTTGCACACAATCTCCCCATATGCCAGCCAGGACTTCTGGAGAAAGCATATCTGGCCATACTTCAAGCAGTGAACAGAAAGCCCCTAGAGTAGGTGAGGGGTAGGAAAGATGGGAAGGGGAGTGCTGGAGGCTAACTTGCCTGACCTGGACTTGTGAGGACCCCTCCACATTTGCCCCACTGTAGCCCACTCACAGTGTGCCTGACTTACAAAACCTTCAGGGGTCGGCACTGTGGCGTAGAAGGTAAAGCCACTGCTTCCAGTGCCAGCATCCCATATGGGCACTGGTTCGTGTCCAGGCTGCTCCACTTCCAGTCCAGCTCTCTGCTATGACCTGGGAAAGCAATAGAAGATGGCCCAAGTCCTTGGGCCCCTGTACTCGCATGGGAGACCTGGAAGAAGCTCCTGGCTCTTGTCTTTGGATCGGCACAGCTCCAGTTGTTGTGACCAGTTGGGGAGTGAACCAGTGGATGGAAAACCTCTCCCTCTCTCTCTCTCTCTCTCTCTCTCCTTCTCTCTCCATGTAACTCTCTCAAATAAATAAATATCAAAAAAAAAAAAAAAAAACTTCAGCCCCTCACAGCATCCATAGCATTTGCTGTTGATAAGAGCCAATAACACATTTCTCTGTGTCCTTTTTTTCTCACTGGACCTACAGTTTGTGTTGGTTTTTTTTTTTTTTTTTTTTTTTTTGGAAAGGAAATCCAACAGGGGAAAGCAAGAAGCAAGGCCATAAAAGGTACCTCTAACAGCAGGCAGAAGTGGGAGTGCCAGTGCTGGATCAAGGGCGCAGTGGTGGGTTTTTGGCACAGAGGGTAAGCTGCTGCGTGGGACACCTACATCTCATAATCCAGCGACTCCACTTCCAATCGAGCTCCCTGGTAATGTGCATCTGAGAGATTCAGATGGAGTTTCTGACTCCTGGCTTAGCCTGGCCCAGTACTAGCTGTTCATGCATTTGAGGAGTGAACCAGTGGATGGAATCTCATGTGTGTGTGTGTGTGTGTGTGTGTGTGTTGTTCTGCCTGTCAAATAAGAATGAAAGGGATGGGCATTGTAGAAGAGCAGGTTAAGCCACCGTCTGCGATGCTGGCATCCCCTTTGGGCACTGGTTCAAGACTCAGCTGCCTGACTTCCAATCCAGCTCCCTGCTAATGGCCTGGGAAAGCAGTGGAAGATGGCCCAAGTGCTTGAGACCCAGAAGAAGCTCCCGACTCCTGGCTTCAGACTCCTGGCTTCAGCCTCTTGCAGCCATTTGGGGAGTGGGCCAGTAGATGGAAGATCAATCTCTCTCTCTCTCTCATTTTATTTGAAAGGCAGAGTTACAGAGAGAGAGAGACACCTATCTTCCATCCACTGATTCGATTCTCAAATGGCCACAATGCCCAGAGCTGGGTTGGACCAAAGCCAGGAGCTGGGAGTTTCTAGGTCTTCCAAGTTAGGTAGCACGGTCCCAAGCATTGGGCCATCCTCCATTCCTTTCCCAAGCACATTTGCAGGGAGATGGATTGGAACAGGGGCAGCCAGGAATCGAACTGGTTCCCATATGGGATGTCAGCACTGCAGGCAGCAGCTTAACCTGTTACACCACAGCACTGGCCCCTGAAAATAATTTTTAATGCTTATTTTTTTTTTTAATCTGCTTGAAAGGCAGAGTGACAGAAAGAGAGAGACATGAGATGTGAGTCCCACGAGCCGTGGCTTAACTGCTGTGCACAACACTCTCCCCTGAAAATAAAGATTTCCAAAAATGTTTGAAAACAATCAAGAGGTATAGAGAAGCAGCCACGGGCTTCTCCAGGAGACCCTGAAACGGAGCCCCAGGCTGAGGCGATGACAAAGGAGAAGCCTCCTCAAGCCTCTCAAGAGGAAGTAGACCCGAGAGCCGTGCACGGAGGTCAGAGAGCAGCCACGCACAAGGAAAAACAGCAAAGGAGCTGCAGCGAGCTTCTGAGGCCGGCAGCCCAGGGCACAGGAAACCGGAGGCAGAGCTTCAGGGCGGGGGCGGGGCGTGGGGGCCGCAAAGTGCCAGCCTGAGCCTCTGGCAGCGCACAGCAGCTGGAAGAGAGGCACCGGAGCCACCCATGGGGACAACTGCCGGTTCCTGGGGCCGCAGCCAGCCTGGGCCTGGGGTGCAAGACCCATAGCCAGCCCAAGCACCTTGGCCAAGCCCAGGCAGGTGGAAATGGAGCCAGGCTATTGCCAAGGCTGAAAACTCACATCATCAGCACTTGGGTGACCGCACGGACGCTGTGCAGAATCCTAGCCACTGAGCATTCTTGGGCCCAGGACACAGGCTCCCTGTGCAGCTTGCTCCCAGAACCCATCAGCACTTCCTAAACCCCCCAACAACACCCTTGGGCTCTGGGAGGGGCGGGGCTAGAGAAGGAACTGACCGCCCCTGGGGGTAGGTGGAGCCCAGCTTGAGGGGGACCCTGAAGAAGGCGTGTCCAGGGTGGAGCCCACAGCAGGCTGGGGGTCAGCACTGGAAGAGGGCTTGCTGTGTGCACTCTGGCTTGGCACTTCAGCTTGCACAGAACTTTCTGAAAGTCAGAGGGAGGAGGACATTCAGAGTGAGGTGTTGCCCTCAGTGAGGATCTGCAGTCCCCTGGGCACAGCAGCGTCGGGGGTGGGGTGGGACCCCATTCCCAGAAGCATCAGCTCCGGGCTTGTCCAGAACCCTGGCTTGCACCTGGCCCAAGAGTGCCCCCAACTGCTAACTGGGCCAGGGGCCCTCTTTCTCGGAAGCCTTCATCCTTCCCCCTGGGGTGTGCCCTGCCCCTCCCTGAGTCACCCCAGGGAGAGAGGGGGGGAAAAAGGGAAGAGAAGAGAGGCATCGACTGCAGAGGAAGGAAAAGGAAGCAGAGCAGAGGAGGGAGAAGAGAGGCCACGCGGGAGCCCAGAGAGGACAGCTCTGGGGCAGATCTCGGGCAGGGGGTAGCAGAGGGCAGGCAGGCCAAGCATCCTGAGGGGTGCCCGGGCAGCAGGGCGGGGGCGGGGAGCCCAGGGGGCGGGCCGGCCATGTCCCACGGGACCTACTACGAGTGCGAGCCCCGGGGCGGCCAGCAGCCACTTGAGTTCCCGGGGGGCCGAGCAGGGCCCGGGGAGCTGGGGGACATGTGTGAGCATGAGGCCTCCATCGACCTCTCTGCCTACATTGAGCCCGGGGAGGAGCAGCTGCTCTCCGATCTCTTTGCCATGAAGCCGGCACCTGAGGCCCGGGGCCTTAAGGGACCGGGAAGCCCTGCCTTCCCCCACTACCTGCCGCCCGACCCAAGGCCCTTCGCCTACCCCCCACATACCTTCGGCCCAGACAGGAAGGCGCTGGGACCTGGCATCTACAGCAGCCCAGGGAGCTACGACCCCAGGGCTGTGGCTGTGAAGGAGGAGCCCCGGGGGCCAGAGGGCAGCCGAGGTGGCAGCCGGGGCGGCTACAATCCCCTGCAGTACCAGGTGGCACACTGCGGGCAGACGGCCGTGCACCTGCCCCCGACCCTGGCAGCACCAGGCCAGCCCCTGCGCGTCCTCAAGGTAAGAGCTGCTTCCCTTGGGCTGGGGCGGGGTCCCGGCTGACATTCGAGTCTGTGTTTAGTACTGTTCGCTGAAACTGCCCCACTCCCAAGTCCTCAGTGCTCGCCGCTGGGCCATGACCCTGCTCTCTGCACCCGGACCTTCCATCCTAGTGGCTGCTGATGCCCCCCCCCCCACCATGCCCCCTCCTCTTGCTCTCCAATTCCTACTTCTAGAAGAGGAAATGCCTCTGATCACAGAATGGGAGACAGAGTGCCAGGGGTTTGGGTCACCGACAGAGCACTTGTGTCCCGGGGCCACAGAGTGATGGCTGCTTTGGCCTGGCTCTAAATTCTCTATTCTGTCCATGCCCCAAGGGCTCCCTGGCCACAGTAGGGGGTGGTGGGGTGGGTGATCCCCTGCCCCACCTCCACTCTACCCCCTGGGCTCACCCCTCCAACCCTCTGTGCCTTCCCCTGCAGGCCCCCTTGGCCACCACCGTGCCCCCCTGCAGTCCCCTCCTCAAGGCGCCCTCCCCGGCTGGCCCCTCGCACAAGGGCAAGAAGGCAGTGAACAAGGACAGCTTGGAGTACCGGCTGCGGCGGGAGCGCAACAACATCGCCGTGCGCAAGAGCAGGGACAAGGCCAAGCGGCGCATCCTGGAGACACAGCAGAAAGTACTGGAGTACATGGCGGAGAATGAGCGGCTGCGCAGCCGCGTGGAGCAGCTCACGCAGGAGCTGGACACCCTGCGCAACCTCTTCCGCCAAATCCCCGAGGCCGCCAACCTCATCAAGGGCGTCGGAGGCTGCAGCTGACTGTGGGCACCAGGCAGGGCCCCAGAGCCCGAGTCTGGGACATTGACCATGGACAGACGGCAGAGGGGAGGGAAGGCAGGGCAGGACCCCGCACGGTGATAATGAGACTGCTGAATAAAGCCGTGCTGTGCCCAGAGCCTGGGCCTGTTCTGTGTGGGTGTGCACGTGGGGGGAGGCGTTTGTGTGTGTTTTGCACGTGTGGCACGAGAAGCCTAAAAAGCAGGGAATGAGTGTGGCTGGGTCCTTGTGGCTTCCATGCTGGGATGAGTTTGTGGGAATGCTGACCTGTTGCCCACGGCCCAGGGCAACGCCACTCTACCTCCCCAACGCACACCTTCCTCTTCCTCCCTACTCTATCTTTCCAGAAGCTGAAGGCACCCCCGACTGCACACATACACACACACACACGGGACCTGGAGTAGTCTCTGGGCCCTTTCCTCCCAGAGATCCGTGGCTAATCGAAAGGTCCCAGACCTCACAATCCCGCGCCCAGGCCTGTTGGCAGACCTGTCTCAAAGGGATAGGTCTGTGAGCTCCAGCCCCAGACAACAAGGGGAAAAGCCCGAGGGGACTGCCACATTCACCTCCTCCCCGCGTTCTCCAGCTCCACAGCCTCAGACAACCCCAGAGTACTGCTCCCAGCCACCCACCCACTCCCATGCCTCCTCCTCCCCCTGGCACTCTGGTTCTCTAAAGCTCGGTTGTCCACCTAAGACATCAGCCGGGAGAGGCCTGGAGGGCTGCTCTGGACATGTGAACATGGATAACGAGGGGGAGGATGACAGCACTGTCTTCCCCTCAGGACCACTGCCTAAGAGGCACACCAGTGCAGCACGTAGGAGGCTCGGTCTGCTGCTCACTCGTGGTCTGGCTTTGAGCCACTTACTTCTCTCCGTACCCGTTTCCTCATCTGCAGAATGGGCACAAACTCAGCACCCAGCTGGCCATTCTGTTGTATTCGCAGCACACAGGGCCTGGCATGTGGTAAGCAGGAGGCTTTGCAACGATCTCATTTTGCTAGAGGTGAGGGCTCATCTAAACGGCTCATTTTGCAGACCAGGAGACTGAGGCCTGGGCCGGGGGAGGGAACTCACCCAGAGTCGTGCAACTGTTAGAAGGCAGAACCACAAACAGCACCAGAAGTCACCGCCCGCGAGTCAGCGTGAGCCACCTTGTCCGGGTGAAGCAGGGGAGGGCCAGAGGGGGGAAGAGACAGTGCTCTGGCGCCTGCTCTGTCCCTCCGGAGGCTCAAGGACAGACAGCACAGGGCGGGAGGGCGTGTGAACCCTTCAATACATGATCCTGATTGCCTGACAGTGTCAGAGGCCTGGGGACAGAGCAGGGACTAAAGTCTCCAAGGCCACTGTTGGGGAAGCCAGCACTAGACAGCAGAGTGGCTTCTGAGAGGCAGACAGCCTGGGGTTGGGACCATCCCGAGCCCACCCACCCCCAACTCTCCCCCCACACATACACATCCCCAGGGGCAGGCCCTTCCCACATCTCAGGGGGCCATGGGCACCAGGCTTCCCTCAGCCAGGACTCAGTGTCCCTCCTGCCTTTGCCCCCGTGCCTCCCAGAACCGTATCTCCTGCCTCCATGTCCTGGGCCCCGACCCCGGGTATGGCCTGGGCAGACAGATGTGTTTCTTCTGCAGAGGGCCTGAGGGAGCTGCCCGAGTCGGGAAGGGGGAGGTGCTGGCCTCTGTGGGCGCCTGGGAGAATCCCGCACCTTCCTTCCAGCCCAAGGAGATGGGTTGCATAAGGGGGGTTTGCACAGAACACGGAACACGGCGTGACTCAACCTCCGGATTTCCTCCGCTCAGTCCAAGCCCACTGCCCCCTGGCTGGTTCTCAAAGTTCTGGATGGGGGGACACAGGTTGCTTCAGCATCAACACCAAGCTTGTTCCCACAGCTCTGAACTGTGCTCCTCCCAGCCCCCAGCCCCCACCCACCCAGCAGCAACCAGGGAGGTATAGGTTTTTCTAGTTTTTCTGTTCTTTATTTTTTTTAACATATTTATTTGAAAGGCAGAGAAAAAGAGACAGAAAGAGAACTCTCATCACTTTTTTTTTTTTTTTTTTTTTTTTTTACAGGCAGAGTGGACAGTGAGAGAGAGAGACAGAGAGAAAGGTCTTCCTTTACCGTTGGTTCACCCTCCAATGGCCGCCGCGGCCGGCGTGCTGCGGCCGGCGCAATGCGCTGATCCAATGGCAGGAGCCAGGTACTTATCCTGGTCTCCCATGGGGTGCAGGACCCAAGTACTTGGGCCATCCTCCACTGCACTCCCTGGCCACAGCAGAGAGCTGGTGTGGAAGAGGGGCAACCGGGACAGAATCCGGCGCCCCGACCGGGACTAGAACCTGGTGTGCTGGCGCCGCAAGGCGGAGGATTAGCCTAGTGAGCTGCTGCGCCAGCCTTTTTTTTTTTTTTTTAAAGGTTTTCTTTTCTTTTCTAAACTTATCTATTTACTTATTTGAAAGCCGGAGAGAGAAAGAGAGAATTTTCCTTCCACTGGTTCACTCTGCAAATGCCCATAACAGCCAGTGTTGGGCTGAGGCAAAGCCCAGAGTCAGATGGGGCTGATGCTGTGGCGTAGCAGGTAAAGTCATCACCTGCAGTGCAGGCATCCCACATGGATGCCAGTTCGAGTCCCACTTGCTCCACTTTTGATCCGGCTCCCTGCTAATGTGCCTGAGAAAGCAGTAGCAGATGGCCCAAGTCCTTGGGCCTCTGCACCTGTGGGGGAGACCCAGGAAAAGCTCCAGGTTCCTGGCTTCGGATTGGCCCAGATCCAGCCATTGCAGCCATTTGAGGAGTAAACCAGTGAATGGAAGACCTCTCTCTCTCTCTCTCTCTGCTTCTGTAAATCTAACTTTCAAATAAATATATAAATCTTTCTTAAAAAAAAAAAAAAAAAAGAGCCAGAAACTCCTTCTGGGTCTCCCATGTGGGTGGTAGGAAGCTTATGCACTTGGGTCCCGCATCCCTGGGTGTATTAGCAGGGAGCTGGATTGGAAGCAGGGGAGCCGGCACTCAGACTGGCTGGCTGAGAAGAGATGCAGACACTCCGAGTGGCGGCTTAACCAGCCGCGCCACAGCACCCGCCCTGGTAGCTGCTTTCTGCCACATCTCCGTCTCCCCAGTGCGATCCCACATGGTATGACGTGGAGCAGCCCAGCACACACCTGTCCCTCTGTCTGAGCATATACGGTCAGAGGGGCACTTCCTGAAGCAGCGTCTCAAGCTGACTTCAACTGCTTTCCACCAAAGAAACTCGTTCTCCGAGTATTTGTGGAGCATCTTTCCTGTGGACAGGTGCTCAGCTGAAGGAGCAAGAAGAGAAAGCCAGTGGCCAGGTGTGCTGAGTATCTCCCTCGGCCCCGGCACATCCTCTCTGCACCCTTCATCTCCCCAGGCAGTCCTCAGACAGCTGCCTCCCCCCAACACCAGCAGGCTTCCAGCTGCGTGGAGGGAGGGGGGACAGGAGAAGGAAGGACGCTTCTCACTGCCCCTCACAGGCTGCCCCAGCCCTGCCCTCACAGCACAGTCCGAGGAGGGCAGTGCCACCCACGGGAGTGCCGGCCCGGCACGTTACCTGAACCCTACGCCTTTACACCTTCACCCATGACTCCCTTTGAGTATGCCCACTGGGAAAACCGAACGCACAAGCAGGTAGGGAGGTGATTTTAGCTGGGGATGAGAAAGTGACACTTAGGTTGAAACCTAAAGACTGTCCAGGAGGCAGATGCGTCGTGGAAGGGAAAGATGAGCAGAGGGGAGAGCAAATGCAGAAGCCCTCAGCGGGTTAGGCGGGTGTCCCGGTGGTCAAGGCAAAGAAAGGAAGCTGTGCGTGGCTGCTGGGAAGAAGGAACAAGCAAGAAAACCAAACAGCGTGCTCCAGCTCAGAGCTGCCCAGTGAGGAGGCGGCGGCGGGAGGAGGAGGAGGAGGAGGAGGAAGGCTTCCTTGCCCTTGCCCCTCCTCTCACCTTCACTGCTTGGCTGAGCTGCCCTCCTAAGGAAAGGAGCCCAGGGAAGGGCAGTTGGCCAGAGCCCCGCCTGGAGAAAGGCAGCTTGAACCCAGCAAACCAAGCACAAGCCATTCCTATCGCTTTGGATGCGCGGCTCAGGCTCAGCCCATTTTTCCGGCCTGAGCAGAACTGACACCCGCAGCAGAGTCCTGGGCTGAGAGAGAGACCCTTGGGCCACAGGGAAGCTGTGAAGGAGAAGGAAGGCTGCGGGGAGATACCACGAAGAGGCCGGGCGGAAGCTGCCCAAGGTGAGTCTGCCAAGGTCAGGCGGCCTTGGCTTGTGAAAGCAGCCCCTCCCCCGCCCGTGCACACCTCCCCCCAGCAGATTGCTACACCCCCGGCCCCATCCCAGTGTTGCAAGATCCCGGCTGGGGTTATGGGTGGAAAGGGGCCTCTTCACCTCCACCCCCCACCCTGCCTCAGGCCGAGGTAAGGACTACAGGATGGAAAGGGCTGCATGGGAGACACCAGGGCTGGCTGAGGGCCTGTGCACCTCGCCTGGGACGCCCTCACCAGCCCCCAGAGACGGAGCCTCCTCTCAGGACTAGCGGGAGCCCACCAGCCTGGACAGGACTCCCGGCTGGCCTTTGTCCACTGCTACCAGCAGGCCCAGCCGGGTCTGAGGACCTCAGTGGCATATGGGAATTTCTCCCTGGCGGGGGGGGGCGTTTTTCCAAGGAAAATGCCTCCCACTTGACTACATCGGCAGTGCTGACTTCAGGGAGCAGTGGAGGGGCCCTGGGACCTGGGAAGGGACGGCTTCCTAACAGGAGACCCTCCCACTGAGCTGGGGCCTCCCACTTCTCTTTGAGAAAGAAGCCCAGCTCAGGTGGGCAGAGCAACCATCGCTCACAGCCTACAAAGCTCAACCTCCCCTGAGGGCCCAAACTGTCCAGCCCCTGTTGCCACCCACACCTAGCGCTGTCACCCCTGGCCAGGCCATCCAGCCCTGCTGCAATCGGGACGGTTTGCAAAACGCCTGCTGGCTCCCGCTTTGTCACCATCTGAGGTTAGGACTGCACTCAGGAGATAAGCCCAGGCCCCACGCGCCAGACAAGCGCTCAAGACAGCTGGCCTGCTGCAATCGGGACGGTTTGCAAAACCCCTGCGAGCGCCAGCTCTGTCACCATCTGAGGTTAGGGCTGCACCCCAAGATAAAAGCTTAGCCCTACCCTCTGGCCCTGCCTTCAAACCTCACACGCAGCAGGGTCCCAAGAAATAGAGCTCCTGGAAGCTCCACCAGGGGGCTGAAGCCCAACCTCACAGGTCTGGAAGGGTTACTGGAGTCCAGTGTAGGACTAACTCATGCCCCGGTCCTCCCTCTGTCCCTAGCCTCCCCTTGGCTTCTGGCCATCTGCCTTCCTCTGCTGCTCTGCTGTATCCTCATCCTTGCTCACTCCCACCTCCCTCCTGCTGCCTCCTCCCCACATCCAACCCATACACTCACTCACTCATTCACACAAACAGCACTTATTAATTCATTCCTGCTCTAGGCCAGGCACTTGCTAGAGGAGCCACAGGATAAATACAGAGAAGGGTCCCTGCCTTTGTGTGGCTCACAGATTAGCGAAGGGGACAGATAAACAAGGACCACAGAGAGATATTCTGAATGATGAGCAGTGTTCTGCGGCAAAAGTAGAGGGCTGAGTGGTGAGAGATATTAACAAGGGCACCTGATTTAAATGTGAGGCCCAGGAAAGACTTCTTAGAGGGAGTAACACGTAAGCAGATATCTAAAAGGTAAGTTTGGGGTGGGTGACTAGGCTGCCTGCCTCCCATATCCGAGTGCCTGGGTTTGAATCCAGGCTTTGCTTCTAATTCCAGCATCTTTTAATGTGTACCTGGGAGGTAGCAGGGGGTGAATCAAGTGACTGAGTTCCCACCATCCCTGTGGGAGACCTGGACTGAGTTCCTGGCTCCCAACATTGACGTGGTCAAGGCCTAGCTGTTGTGGGCATTTTGGGAGTGAACCAGCATATGGGAAGTCTCTCTGTGTGCCTATCAACTAAATAAATATAAAAAAAAAATTTTAAAGACCCTTGGAAAATAAATAAATAATAACAGCTGGGGGCCAGGCGCCAGTGTTGTGGTATAGTAGGCTAAGCCTCTGCCTGTGGTGCTGGCATCCCATATGGGTCCAGTTCATGTCCTGGCTGCTCCTCTTTAGATCCACCTCTCTGCTTATGGCCTGGGAAAGCAGTAGAAGATGGCCCAAATGCTTGGGCCCCTGCACCCACATGGGACACCCAAAAGCAGCTCCTGGCTCTTGGCTTTGGATTGGTCTAGCTCCAGCCACTGCAGCCATTTGGGGAGTGAATCAGCAGATGGAATACCTGTTTCTTCCTCTCTGTCTGTAGCTCTGCCTCTCAAATAAAATCTTAAAAAAATAAAAGTAGAGGGTCAGCATTTAGTTCAGCTGGTTAAGCTGCTGCCTGTGACATTGGCATCCTATATGAGCACCGATTCCAGTCCTGAATGCTCCAGTTCTGATCAGCTCCCTGATAATGAGCCTGAGAAAGCAGCAGCAGATGACCCAAGTGCTTGCTCCCCCGTCACCCATGCGTGAGACCCAGATGAAGTTCCACGCTCCTGGCCTTGATCTGGTCCAGCCCTGAATGTTGCGGCCATTTGGGAGAGTGAACCAGCAGATGGATGACCTTTCTCTCTTTCTCTGTCTCTTCCCTCTGTAACTCTGCCTTTCAAATAAATTGGGAGGGGGAACATGAGTAGGAACTTCTCTAGCAAAAACCAGGGGTTCCCAGCAGAGAGAGAAGTTCATGTACAAGTGCCCCAGAAGACCCTCCCCACACCCTGGCAGAAGGCTGGGGGTGGGGCATCCTAGCCTGAGAGCGGGAACAGATGCTTGGGATGAGACAGAGGAGGCTAAGGCCTCATCTCCTGCAGGTGGGATTCAGAGAATCAGAGGAAACTGACTTTTCAAGGGAAGGGCACTTCCTCTCTTTGAAGGAGAAAGAGAAGAGAGGGCAAAGGGCACAAACACAGCTCGGTTTGCAGCAGGTGTTTCACGGCTTCCACTGTCATCATGAAAGAAGAGGGAACTCAAAGGGGAGGCTGCAGATCTGGAGGTGTGAGTTCCTAGCTGCTGAGGGCAGAAGGCGGAGCTGGCTGATGAGATTCCAGCTGGGGTGTGCTGATGTTGATGACAGTCTTGGAGTGACAACAGTCTGTCCTTGGGGTAGACTTCTGCCAGGGGCCCTTGGCTGTGTGGGACCAAGAGCAGAGCAGAGCAGACACATGTTGGGTGCATCCAGGACTGGGGCTTGGCCAGGGAGGTGGGATAGAAAGGGCTCACAGGAGAGGAGAAGGCAGAGGGAGGGAACAGATGGACAGGCAAGGTCAGGGGGTCCTTCATGAGCTTGACAAACAGTTGCAAGGAGCCAATTTGAGCCAATGAGCTGCGAGGAGAGGAGATGGTATCAGAGTGGGATGCGCAGTCTGTTATTTCACAAGTGCTGCCGTTGTCAGCGACAGTAAGGCCCTGGGTGTGAGCCTGGGAGTGGCTTGCAGGAGAAAAATGCTAGAGATGAATGAGTGATGGACTTGAAGGGTCCAGAGTGCTGGATGGAACATCCACGTGGATGATGGTGCTGCCGGGCGAGACCGCTCTGCTCGCCCTACCCACTGCTCACCACCATTTCTGACCTCCACACCCTCCATCGCCCCTTCCTCCCCAGCCACTCTAACTCTTACTCTTTCAGGCAAATCCATATGCTCTCCTTCCCCCACTCTCTCCTCTTCCCCCCGCCCTCGCTCCTCAACCTCCTGTTCCTGCTCCTTCTCTTCCTCTCACCACCACTTTCTATCCCCTCCACCCACGCACTGCAGAAGTCTGTGCCCAGGACCCCCTCGACAGGGCTTCCAAACTCACGCTGCCATCTGCCACCCATGCACGCTGTTGCACTTCACTACACCTCACCTGTAAAACTGGGATAATAATATCCGCCTAATGAAGTTGCCAAAAGAGGGGCCAGCATTCAAATGTAGCAAGTTAAGCAGCTGCCACTGCCTGTGACGCCAGCAGCCCATATCAGAATACCAGTTCAGTTTGTGTCCCATCTGCTCCACTTCTCATACAGCTCCCAGCTAATGTACCTGGAAAAGCAGCAGCAGACAGCCCATAGTGCTTGGGCCCCTGCCACCCATGTGGGAGACCTGGATGGAGTTCTTGGCTCCTGGCTTCGGCTTGGCCCACACCTGGCTGTTGCAGTCATTTGGGGAGTGAAACAGCAGATGGAAGATCTCTCTCTCTCTCTCTCAGATTTTCAAACAAATAAATAAGGCAGGAAAGGGGTATTCTAGCAGAAGCAGCACAAAGTGTGTTTTTAGGCATCTTCTCCATCTGGGTTGGGCTACCAGCAGGTACTCAACAAACACAAAGGTACTTCAAAAATATACAGAAAAATGGAATTAAAAGATACTTATTTTGGTGCTAATATATCTTGAAATCCTTTTTTTTTTTTTTTTTTTTTTGACAGGCAGAGTGGACAGTGAGAGAGAGAGACAGAGAGAAAGGTCTTCCTTTTGCCATTGGTTCACCCTCCAATGGCCGCTGTGCGGCGCACCGCGCTGATCCGATGGCAGGAGCCAGGAGCCAGGTGCTTTTCCTGGTCTCCCATGGGGTGCAGGGCCCAAGCACCTGGGCCATCCTCCACTGCACTCCCTGGCCACAGCAGAGAGCTGGCCTGGAAGAGGGGCAACCGGGACAGAATCCGGCGCCCCAACTGGGACTAGAACCCGGTGTGCCGGCGCCGCTAGGCAGAGGATTAGCCTAGTGAGCCGCGGCGCCGGCCCTCATTTTTTTTTTTTAAATTTATTCACTTGAATGGCAGAGCTGGCGGGGGCGGTGGGGGAGACACAGAGATCTTTCATTTGCTGGTTCACTCCCCCAAAGGCCTAAATAGCCAGGTCTAAGCCAGGCCAAAGTCAAGAGCCAGAAGCTTCCTCCAGGTCTCCCATATGAGTGGCAGGGGCCCAACCACTTGAGCCACCCTTCACTGCCCTCCCAGGCCATCAGCAGGAAGCTGGCTTGGAACTGGAATAGCTGGGACACAAACCAGCACCCACATGGGATGCTTGTGTTGCAGGCGGCAGCCTAACCCACTGTGCCACAATGCTGGTCCCTGTATTTTTCATGAACTTTTTAAAGATCCCTCAAAAATATCGCTTTTACTTTTTCTTGGCATCAAAAGAAATTTGCCTTTTAATTCCATTTTCCACAAGCTTTCAGAAATACATCCTTGTGAGGTGGCTGACTGACACTTCTATGAGAGGCTGTTGTTTAGGGCTGTGAGGCTGCACAGTAGCTGCTTAGAGGGGTGTGGGGGAGAGGGGAAAGTGTCCTTGTGATTCTTTTGCTAGAATGTATGAATTGCAGCTCAATCCCTGGGTCCAGTAGGTGTAGGTTAAGCTGCCACCTGCCACCCATGCTGGAGCACCAGTTCAAGTCCCAGATGCTCTGCTTCTGATCCAGCTCCCTGCTAAAGCACCTGGGAAGGCAGTGGGAGAAGGTGTTTGCAGCCCTGTCACTCATGTGGGAGATCCAGATGAGATTCTAGCTACACCCCAAACCAGCCCCAGTCCTTGTGGCCGCTTAGGGAGTGGATCAGCAGATGGCAGATCTCTCTGTCTGCTTTTCTGTCGGTCCACTTTTCAAATAAATGTCTTTAAAAAAAAAAAAAAAAAAGGCGGCCGGCGCCGCGGCTCACTAGGCTAATCCTCCGCCTTGCGGCGCCGGCACACCGGGTTCTAGTCCCGGTCAGGGCGCTGGATTTTGTCCCGGTTGCCCCTCTTCCAGGCCAGCTCTCTGCTGTGGCCAGGGAGTGCAGTGGAGGATGGCCCAAGTGCTTGGGCCCTGCACCCCATGGGAGACCAGGAAAAGCACCTGGCTCCTGGCTTCAGATCAGCGCGGTGTGCCGGCCGCAGCAGCCATTGGAGGGTGAACCAACGGTAAAGGAAAACCTTTCTCTCTGTCTCTCTCTCTCACTGTCTACTCTGCCTGTCCAAAAAAAAAAAAAAAAAAAAAAAAAAGGCATTCACCCTCTCTTACTATGACCACAAGGGAGCAGCAAAGCATTACCCACGGCTGCAGACCCAGACCATAAAATCCTACAGCAAACAGACCTGGCATTCATTGCACAAATCCTAACCTGGACAGTTTTCTCCACCAGGAATGGAGTGGCGGGTGGGGAAGGGGACAGGGTGGGGGAGAGTAGGCTTCAGACACTTAGAGAAAAGATTGTTTGTCTTAGAACAAAGAATTCTCTAAAGATTATACACATCAATAAAAGAAGTACTCTGAGTTGAAAATGTACATATAGTATGTATTCTTTGCTTGCCTTAGAATTTTTTAAAAGATTTATTTATTTGAAAGGCAGAGTTAGGTGGAGGCAGAGAGAGAGAGAGAGAGAGAGAAAGGTCTTCCATTCGCTGTTTCACTCCCCCAATGGCTGCAATGCCTGGAGCTGGGCTGATCTGAAGCCTCCTCTGGGTCTCCCACCCAGGTGCAGGGGCCCAAGGACTTGGGCCATCTTCTACTGCTTTCCCAGGCCACAGCAGAGAGCTGGATCCAAAGTGCAGCCGCCAAGACGAGAATCAGCACCCTGTGGGATGCCAGCACCGCAAGTGGCAGCTTAACTTGCAACACCACAATGCTGGCCCCTTGACTTAGCATTTACCATGAACCAGTCACTGTTCTCCATGCCTTACGAATACTCACTTCTTTTAACGATACTCTAAGTACAACCGTTCCCATTTCACATATGGGAAAACTGAGGTACTTGGCCAAAGTAACATAGCAGAATGTAGCAGTGGGGGTTTGGCTCCAGATTTTGGGTGCCTGACTCACAGCCAGTATTCCCAGCCACAGTTGTGGTTCTAAAATCCAGTGTCAGTCGGCACCGAGGCTCAATAGGCTAATCCTCCACCTGCGGCACCAGCACACAAGGTTCTAGTCCTGGTCGGGGTGCCGGATTCTGTCTCAGTTGCCCATCTTCCAGGCCAGCTCTCTGCTGTGGCCCAGGAGTGCAGTGGAGGATGGCCCAGGTCCTCTGGCCCTGCACCCGCATGGGAGACCAGGAGAAGAACCTGGCTCCTGGCTTCGGATCGGCGTGGTGCACTGGCCGCAGTGTGCCAGCCGTGGCAGCCACTGGAGGGTGAACCAACGGTAAAGGAAGACCTTTCTGTCTCTCACTGTCCACTCTGCCTGTCAAAAAAAAAAAAAAAAAAAAAAAAAGGATAGAAAAGAAAAAAAAAAAAAAATCCAGTCCCAGTCTCCCTGGGAAGTCAGCAGGCCTTATCTAAACTCTAGTCCTTATCTGTCATGATGAGCTTTGTTGCTGTAGGACACAGCCCTTTACCCCTCCCCTCCCCCCACTTCTTCAAAAGTTCAGTAAAGGACAAGGCTCTGCGCCTTCATCCACACACCAAACAGTAGGCCCAACGGCTGTGCTGAGTGCTGTGAACACAAACACCGGACAAGAAGCCTGGCTTACTTCAAAGGAGCTTGGGTGTGCAAGAACCACCACCGGGCCAACAATTACAAGGGAAGTGTTCTGGTGGAAGGCCCCTCTGGCAGATGTGGAATTTGGGCTGGAGGTGCTAAAGGAAGGCTTCCTACGGTAATTACAGGAAAGGTAGGGATTAGCCAGGCGGGCAGGAGGAGGGGCAGCCGAGCAGGGAAACAGGATGTGAAAGCACAGCCTGAGCAAGGACAACAGAGCCTTCCAAGAGCTCCCTAAGAGCATCCACTTTAAGAGTTTATTTTCCTTATCCGCTAAAGCTTTATAACCTCGCCCAGCAGCGGGAGGTGTCAATCAGCTAGTGCCTCCTAACAGCCCCGCTCAGATCTAGGAGGGGCCCGCAGGTCTAGCCGCTTAGTGAGGGGTCACCGGTTCTGACGCTGGGTCCAGGGAGGGGCGGAGTCTGGTTTGCCCATCTCCACTCAGTGAAGGCAAAGATGCCCACACACACCCCGTCCCTTATGTGGACACAGTTTACCTTTGGTTGACTGCTTGGCCTTTATAGCTCTGAGAAGGTTCCAAGGATTGCTCCAGTGGGAAAGACTGGGCAATTCAGATGAAGGACGGAGAGGGTTAGGAGAGGGTTCCTGCACACACTGGGCAGGCTCCTCCTGGGAAAAATCCGTGGAGGCCTCACCCTTGAGCCCCACCCCCCAGCCCTCTGCCTGCGGCTCAGTGATTTGGTCAACAACACTCTAATCCTGACAAAAACAAGCAAGCGCTGAGGGGAGAGATAGTAGAGTTTGAAAGCCAGAAAGAAGGGACGTGGAGGAGAGGACAGGCAGAAGGCAGACCACGGGAAAAACAGCAGGCAGATGCCGCCGCTGCCGCTGCTGCTGCTGCTGCTCGGGACTGCCACGAGCAGGTGCCTCCACGATGAGACCCAGACATCTGTGAGCCTGCTCAGGCTCCCTTCCTCCCAGCCTTCTTCAAACTTCCGCCCTTCCTCCCTCTCTCTCCCTGGCTCCCGTGATCCTCAACCTCTCCGAATCCAAACCTACTATTTAGGAGCTCCTACATCAGATGGAGCTTGGGATCCTGAAGGGGATGGGGCCAGGTGGAGATTGCGAGCCCTGGACGCAGTGCAAGAGGCCAGTCAACGCATCCAGGGTGTGCTTGCAGGTGCGTGGGGGAAGAGGAGTCAGGGAGGGCTGAGAGCTGAGAGAGGTCAGGTGGGGAAGGTGAACACAGGTGAAGAACAGCAACTCGAAGATCTCCAGGTAAAACTGACCTCTCGTCTTGTTAAGTCGCTCCAGTGCAAGGACCTCTGCTTCTGAGTCGAAACCCAGAACACTACTGCCTTGCTGTCTGGGGAGACCCAGGTACCCCAAACTACCACAGGTAAGTTCATGTCACTGAGTGGGTGCACTTCTGAACTGATGCCCACAATGGCTCCAGCCCAACCACCAGGCTTCATTCTCGGCAGGTGCAGCCTCTTGAACCCAGGGTACAAAGGAGAGACTTGCCTGGGGGCAAAGGTGAGAGCTGCTCTCAGTCCTAGGGATCTAAGACCACCCCCATCAGAACTACTAGCCGTGCTTCTAACTGTGGATTCCACCACCCTGACACTTATTAAATCAGACCTGGCGGGGGGGGGGGGGCAGCGCAGGGCTTTGTGTTCTAGCCATTGCCTAGATGACATTAAGACAGATCCAGGATCCTCTCTCTTACTCCTAGTACCCAGTTTCCCACAGTCCCAGCCCATTTGCTAAGCTGGGTACTACACTGCACTCCCTGCCAGATTCCTGACGCTCACCTCCGTGGTTATGCCTTGTGGCCGGAGCAGGGTCCCCCACATGTGGTGCAGCCAGATGGGCCTGGGGTCCAAAACACTGATTTTCTCTTGTATGTGCGGGTTGCCCACACTTCCAAGTGCCACCAAGAGGTAAGGCTCAAATCAGATTCTTTTTCTCTGCCCTGCCCTCTTAATCTTAAATCTTAGGAGAGGTAGGGAACATAATATATATATTTATATATATAAATAGTATATATATGTATATATCATATACATATATATCATATACATATATATAGGCTTATTTGGGGGTAACAAGTCATGCTGATAAAGTTAGGTGGAGTGGGTGGAGTCTAAACCCCCCCAAGCCACTTCTTGGTATTTTCAGGAAGATTCCTTCTGTGTAAACCCACTTTCCTCCTCTCCACCCCATCCTTGCCCTTGACCATCCACAGCCCTCTATCATAGCCTACGCTGCCTACTGCCAGCTGGACCCAGAAGACAGGCCCGTTGCTGGTACCATTGTCTACTGTGCTCACCACCTCACCAGCCCAAGCCTCAGCCACAGTGACATCGTCATGGTGACTTCTGCATGATGAACAGGGAGAGAAGCAAAAAGGAGGGTGGATGGGGGCAGATCACCCAACTTTCTATGAGGCAGAAGAACCCTGAGACTGGAACAGGTGTCCCAAACTCTAGAGGGGCTGATTGGGCAGAAGGGCTACAATGGTTGGTCAATGCCACTACCAATCTAGCCCCTCCCCCCAGACTCAACTGTCATTTATCTTTAGGCTACACTACATGAACTGCTCCACGCCTTGGGCTTCTCTGGAAAGCTCTTCAAGAAATGGCGAGACTGTCCCTTGGGACTCAATGGTAACTGGGAGGACCGAGGGAGGGGCCTTTCCAAAGTCAACCTGAGGGACTCCACATGCCAGACCTCCTTGCTCCCAATGCCGCCTGGCTTCCTAATTCTCTCCTCGTGTTGCCTTCTTCCCTGTGTGCATTCAGTTACAGAGAACTGTTCCACAAGGCAACAAGTGACAAGGCGGGATGAGTGGGGACAGTTGCTTCTCATCACCCCAGCTGTGAGCCACAGTCTGGCCAAACACTTGGGAGTGCCAGGGATTTCTCCAGGTGTTCCCTTGGAAGAAGAGGTGAGAATGAGACCACTAGGGGGTGATGGAAGAGAGCCACGAGGTAGGGACCAGGCTAACTGTCCCCTCCCCAGCAGGGCCCTTTGTCCTCACACTGGGAGGCCAGACTACTCCAGGGCTCTATAATGGCTGCCACCTTTGATGGTGCCCAGCGCACTCGACTTGACCCCATCACTCTCGCTGCCTTCAAAGACTCAGGCTGGTACCAGGTCAACCACAGTGCTGCAGAGGAGCTATTGTGGGGCCAAGGTGAGAAACAGAACTTTAGAGGGGCCCTCGTGATCCAAGTCAGCACTGGGGCAAGTGGGAAGAGGGGTTGGAAGGGATCAGCTGCCACTGAAGTGTAACTGAGTCTGGGGCTCCATTTGTTGAGGGCTCTTTCCCTCTTTCAAGCAGGAGCTGGCCTGGAATTTGGCCTAGTGACCACCTGTGGGACTGGCTCCTCAGACTTCTTCTGCACTGGCAGGTTTGTGTGCTGAGTGGTTGGGGACTGTGCAGCTGTCTGTGAGCCCAGTGTCACTCTGCCTTCCCTGCCACACAGTGGGCTGGGCTGCCACTACCTGCACCTGGACAAGGGACGTTGCTCCTCGGACCCCATGCTGGAAGGCTGCCAGATGTACAAGCCCTTAGCCAACAGCGTGAGTAGGCTAGAGAGAAAATGAAACTGAATGGACCTGGGAGTCAAGTTCTAGGCCATTTAGACAAACACTGTCACCTTGTGCCCTGCCCTTAGAGTGAATGCTGGAAGGAGGAAAATGGATTCCCAACTGGGGTGGAGAATCCCCATGGGGAGATCTACCATTCTGAGAGCCGCTGCTTCCTTGCCAACCTCACTTCACAACTGCCCCCTGAGGGCAAGCGCAGGCAGCCCTCCCAGATCTCCTACCCCAGGGAAGTGGCGCTTGCTGGCCGCTGCTACTTACATCAGTGCACAGAGAGGGGAGCGTACAATGTGCAGGTTCAGGGATCACCTTGGGTCCCCTGCCTTCCAGGAAAGGCTATTCAGGTAAGTACTACAAGGGGAGTAACTGTGGCACATGGGCAAAAAGGTTGGGAAATGCTTGAATGGCTGTCCAG
The DNA here is from genome assembly GCF_964237555.1 of Oryctolagus cuniculus. Lineage (NCBI taxonomy): Eukaryota > Metazoa > Chordata > Mammalia > Lagomorpha > Leporidae > Oryctolagus > Oryctolagus cuniculus. Next base: position 51,917,119 of record NC_091443.1, read on the forward strand.
CATGCTTTTTCTTTTTCTTTACTAAGCACCCACTGAGTCTAGGACTGTGGTATAGAATGTACATTTTTCCTTGTAATTGAAGCTGTCTACCCTGTCCCTGCCACATATTTCCTTGTAGATACCTGGGTACCATGGTCTTCTCTTCTGTCCCCGGGGTCGGCTGTGTCGCACTAACAGAAGTACCAATGCTGTTACTTCCCCACCTGTGAGACTTTCCACCCAAGACCTGCTATTCCAACTGTCTTTTGGATTAGCAGGGCCCCCAGGCCACTCCCTGGGGAAGGAAGAGCGAGAACAGCTGGCTGAGACAGTACTGCAGGCTCTGGTGAGCAGAGGTGGCACTGGCAGGTAAAGGGACAGTTCAGGCTGAGTATTTATACAGGGGGCCACGGAGAAGGTTTAAGTCCTGACTTCAGAACTCTCCTTTGGAGACTGTTCATCCCACTCTCTTAAGCCCGCACCTGCTTCAACAGACACTCTTCTGGGAGCTATACCTCCACTAACAGATCCAAACATTCCTTTAGGTGCCATTTCCACAGCCCATCAATTACCACCAGCCTGGTGTTCACAGTGCGCATGTGGAAGCCCCCTGGCTGCCAAGGGCCTTCGGCTGATGTGCTGCACAGAGACCTGACCCTGTCTCTCCAAAAGAAGCCTCTAGAAGTCTATCATGGAGGAACTAGCTTTACCACACAGTGCAGCAAGTAAGATAACATTCCAGGTCGTTTTCTTCCAAATCACTCTATTCCAGATGTTTGGAACCGCACTTAATAAGCACACTCCTGTGTCTATTGTCCTAGTGAGGACTATGTATTTCAGAAAAGTTCCCAAACTAACACGATCATCCCAAGGCCGTCACTACTCGACAGTCTCCCAGTACACCCTTAGTGGAGTTTCCTGTCCTTAGGACATGGGGTTCCCAGGCCTCTTCTTTTGGAGGTACTACCCAGGGATCGTGTTTAGCTACACACCACAGTCTCTTTCCTTAAACCACTTACCTCACTGCCAAGTAGTCAGGTCTCCTTCTAACAATTTTAAGTTGCTTGGAAGACTTGGATCTTGGTCTTATTCCTACTTTCTGGTTCTATATCCCTTCTTACTGATTTCCTGTTTGGCGCAATGCTTAGTCTGTGGGTCCTACGTATAAAGATAGTTTGTCACTCCCTTAGCCTAGGTAGCATTCCAGGCCAAATATTACCTTCTCTGTTCACAGGTTGCCGGTTACCTCAGATCATTACTTCTCCATGACCCATCTGTATCTGTTCACGGGACTCTGCTCAACACTGCTAATTCTAGGGGGGGTACTAGGAACTATGGCTTACCAGAAACGAGCTTCTCTTCAGGTGGGACCATCTACCCCTAGCCGCCCACAAGAGCTCTGCGGTACAAGGAGCCCAGCTGAAGAAATAAGGGAAGTGGTTCCTGAAGCATGACAAGGAATAGTGTGGAGGGTTATTTCTTGGAAGACAACTTTCTTTCAACAGAAGGTGCATCTCCTGGGTACACTTAAGTTCACTTTTATTGGAATGCCTCTTTTCTTTTTTTTTTTTTTTTTTTGACAGGCAGAGTGGACAGTGAGAGAGAGAGACAGAGAGAAAGGTCTTCCTTTGCCGCTGGTTCACCCTCCAATGGCCGCCGCTGCAGCCGGCGCACCGCGCTGATCCTGGCAGGAGCCAGGAGCCAGGTGCTTTTCCTGGTCTCCCATGGGGTGCAGGGCCCAAGCACCTGGGCCATCCTCCACTGCACTCCCTGGCCATAGCAGAGAGCTGGCCTGGAAGAGGGGCAACCGGGACAGAATCCGGCGCCCCAACCGGGACTAGAACCCGGTGTGCCGGCGCCGCAAGGTGGAGGATTAGCCTATTGAGCCACGGTGCCGGCTCTGGAATGCCTCTTTTCAAAGATATCTTTATTACTATGTCTTCCAACAACAACAACACAAAAAGTTGGAGTCTTATGGCTGTAAAGATCTTTTTATTTTGTTACAAAAAAATAAACTCTTCACTCTAAAGAGTGTCAATCTTTATATTGTTGTACAGCAAACTTACAGAATAGGAACACCTGCTACCAGCTCCAAGGATACCATCTATGCTTTAGAAAAAGGTCATTATTATTTGGATATAAATACACACAGTATAGAGGACGAGGTGATTGTCCCCTATGTTGATCTCTCCATAATGTTATTAAGTCATCATTGAGAAAGCTAGTAGCTAGGATGTCATACAACTATCCTAGAATCTTGTAAGGGTGGTAAAACGAGCCATCTAAATCCAGCTAGACCACAAAAATACTTGAGTGACCCTGTATTAGCCTCTCCTCTTCCTGGGGAAGGCAGGTTTTACTTAGCCCTTTTCCAGGGGCTAGCTAAAGTAGGCTTTGAGTTGTAACACATAGATTCCTTTCAGTTTTAGTTGCAAAAGAAACCATCAAATTCTTGAGGGTTTGACATCTCTTGGGAAGAAGCAAACCATGAAGACAGACATGATCTGGATTTGCTTAGATGGATACAATTATACTCGGAGTCCAGCTGCCCCGTCCCTGTTGAAGTAACCAGGCCTGTGTTGAAAGGTGCAGTCAGCTTGTTGGGTTACTGTCTCCAGCCCTTTAAGTGGTGTACTTGAATTCTCACTGTAGTCATAGCCTCGGCTCCATTAGCTGTGGTTATCTTCTTTGATCTGAATGCCCATCAGTCCTTCCCAGCGGTAGCAGCCACTGCTTGGTAGAACTTTGCCACAAAGTCTGGCTCGCTGATCTCCAGCTGCCTGACAAATTCGTTGCGTTCCTGCTCAGCCCAGCCTCGGAACCACTGATCCCAAAGACGCAGCTGGCACTCAAAGATACAAGGCGGTCGGTTTGCACCAGAAACACTAAGCTGCTCCAGACCATCGAGCAATGGCTGTAATTTTCCTGGTACTGCCTTAGCTACAAGGTCCTGCAGGAAACGCTCACGCTGGGGACCTGACCAACTGGCAAACCAGTGAAGAATACACTTCATCTCCTGGGAAGTGATGTAAGACATTGGGGGAGGGGAAGAGCCTGTAATGTCATCTGGTACTGAGGGCAAGGGAGACGGGAAGGATAGTGGCATCGAAGAGGAGGGTGATTCCAGTGGCATCCTGAAACATAAAAGTACTATTATACTCTCTCTAGACAAAGCAACCAGACCACAACTTCCCAGCAATGAGGAACCTTATCAATCAGCAGTTAGAGAAAATTACTTTTAGTCAATTTAATTTACAAGAAAACTAAGTCTTTTATTTACATTATTATCTGAAAACCTTAGAGAAGTTACCAAGAGTATCCTCATATTTACCAGCCTTCCACTCTTCTTCAAACCCATGACCTTTCCCAACCACTGCCTCCCTCCCTGTTTCTTTTAAAGAATCTAGAAATAACCAACATATTTTTTGCTTATTCTTTCCCTCCTACTTCTATGTTCCAGGTTGGGTAAAGAAAACAAAAAGCAAGCAAACAAGTAATGCTGCTCCAATACATCTCTAAAATGAAAAAGTACATACTTCTTAATTTAGTACATGAAGCTAGCTCGGGGCTAGATCCTAATCATTCCAGAGCTATGAACAATCACACACACAAAATCATCATATATAACAAAAGAGCCTTCTTTGCAAAGCATGCACAGCTGCTAAAATATGTCAGAAAAACTTCGTAACATCCGTTACCTCCTCATACTTTGTGTAATTACAGCACCAGGAAAAAGTGTAAGAGCAGACCAAGGGTCTTGCCCCACTTAACAAAAAAAGAAAACCATGAGAAAGGAGAAGCCGAGTGTTTAGTCAAGACCCTGAAAATACAGTCCTGCTGGTTTGTTGGCTTAGAGATCTAACAGGCAAGAACACACCAAAAAGTCCATGGAAAATGAAACTAAAAGGTAAGTTTATTTTCGCGCGCGCAAAAAAAAAAATCTGGAATCTATGCATAGGAGTATTGTTGTATGACAATTCATATCCTATAAACAATTTTCCTTAATGTTTAGTGTGATACCTTTGATGCCTAGACTTTTTTTGCATCATAAGAGCAACTGAGAAGTCAGCCAATCTTAGTTTTCAGTCCCAGCTTGACTCTTACCAGTGAAAACCTTCAACTGTTTGTCTATTGAAAATCTTACTGTTTGTATTTCTTCTGCTACAAGCTGGAAAGTTTGCAGTGGCAGAGAAAGGAACCTCTACGTAATTCACATCAATTCCAACGCCAAAACAATTCCGGGCGTTTGCCTTTATCCCAGTGGCCCCACAAGTAGTTCCTCCGAAAACAACTTTTTATTATCATTCCGGGAAAGGGAGAACATTTCATGAGTCTGGCCACACGGCTTCCACGGCAAGCTCAAGTTCAGTCTCAGGAGGAATCCGTTCAGAGTCTGGGTCGAAAGACACAATACTGTCTTGAGGCCACGGGAGCCCGCGATTCCGATGCCCCAAAACAGTAACGTACCCTTTCGCCAGAGTGGCAGGGACTCAGGGGGTTGGGGGCGGCAGCCGCTTCCGTAAAGAAGCGAGGCTTTTCCCACTAAAATTGCCCGCAAACACGCAGTCTAACCCGGCCGAGAGAGAGACCTCTGCCTAGCTTACCTCCTGTTTCCTTGCAAAGGCTCCCCGGAGATAGTCACACGAGTCCTTAGACGCTGGCTACCGCCGCGGCTTCCATGTTTCCTGAAAATCCTGAATAGGGCCAGCCGGGCAGCCCACGCACTTCCGGTACGGGACCAACCCCAAACACCCAAGCGCCTCAGCGCCCCGGCTCCAGGTCCGGAGATAGCCGAGTATCTCCGATTACGGTTATGCTAGCGTCGAGGGCTTCCGAATACATTCGATTGAAAGCTTCGGCAAGACGGAGATAACCGAGCCTGAAAGCAAGCCGAGGGAGGGGTAGCGGCAGGACTAACGGAAAGAACCAATTGGCGGCGATGTGAAGGCGGAAACACCCGAGCAGTTCCGGAAAGACTCGGGGAGTTCTGAGTGGTAATCGAGGCGTAGACTATGGTAATGGGCGGGGCCAGGTCGGTACGTTCGAAGGGCGTTGGCGGAAATTACCGAAGATGCCCGAAGCCGTCGGGACGGACCCGAGTACCTCACGCAAGATGGCGGAGCTGGAGGAGGTGACTCTGGACGGGAAGCCTCTTCAGGCGCTGCGGGTGACCGACCTGAAGGCCGCACTGGAGCAGCGAGGCCTAGCCAAGAGCGGGCAGAAGAGTGCCCTGGTCAAGCGGCTCAAAGGGGTGAGGAGTCGGTGATCCCGGGGTGTCGGAGGGGAGCGGACCCGGTAGAGACGAGTCTCTGCCGCGGCGCAGGCGCAGTGTCCGGGCTCGGCGCGAGCTCTCAGGCCGCCAGCGCGAGCTTCCAACCCCGCGCGCACGGTGGTTGGTGAGGCTCGAGCTGGAACGGAGATCGCGCCCGTTCCCGCCTTAACGGCAGCAGCGCGAGCCCAAAATGGGAGGGTGCGCGCTACTCTCCCGGAGTGTCTTAAGCTCCTTCCTCCTTCCCCCACCCCCTCCTTGTTTGTGTCTGTGGTTTCGGCGCATGCGCTGCAGAAGGAGTTAAATCCCACTACAACCACCGGCGTTGCTGGCCTGACGGGGGCGAGTTGGGTTGGGTCGGAGTTAGGGGTATAGTTGGGTGGAGGGGAGGATGGGGTTGATCCCGGGATCTGCTGGAGCAGGGTTGGGGTAGGATAAAATGTCTGCCCTGGTAGATAGGGAGGTGAGATGAAGAGAAGCCTTGATTTGAAGGGACGTGGTGAGACAGTGGTGTCTGCAGGGAATCCAGAAGCAATTTGGGTGGATAAGAGTTTGGTGGGAGAGGTGAGGTTTACATTGGATCGGCTTGAGCAGGTTAGGGTGGGTTTGTCTTGAGCTGGACGAAGTGGTGTGTATGGGCTTGGTGTGAACGGAGGAAGGGGAGGATGTGTCGCTTTTAATTAGAGTTGATTAGGATACGTGGCAGGTAGTACAGAGTCGGGCTGGGTTGGCCCGAGGGTTGAATTGGCAGACCATTGCTTATCCAGAAGCTGGCCGTTTTGTGTGGGGGGTGTGGATTAGGGCAAAGCACAATTTTCAGGGTCTGTATTCATTTTCTCATGTGGCCTCTTTGACAGGTTTTATAAATTTGATAAGTCTCAGTGTCTCTGCCAGAAATTATACAGGTTCATTCAAGTAGATCTAGTCTTGGGCAACAGTTTGACCAAGTAACTCAGTTAAGCCAAACCGAGCACCCGGTGTTGGTTTCATGTATTTGAAGCTGGTGTTGAGCATTTGAAGTCATTTTTACCTGCACTGCTAGATTTAGAAGAGGCACCAAATGTGCAGAGGGTAATAAGGATTGTAGTATTGCTTCTGTCACTGTCACTGATTTTTATGACATGGCCAGATCTCTGAGTCTGTGGGCCTGCATTTTACATCTGTGCATTTAGGAGCAGTAACCATGGCTACCTTTGAAGGGCTTCTGAGGATGAATGAGAACAGTATTGGTAAAGAGCTTTTAGGTTCCTGGAAAAGGAGCGCAGTTTAAGTGTGTATTTAAGGCATCACATTAAATGAAGAGGTTGTGGGAGGGGTAGCGGTTTTGTGTTGTTGTTTTCACCTGGTTTCTGACTTTTGCACTTCTCCATACCAGGCTCTAATGCTAGAAAATTTACAGAAACACTCAACACCCCATGCTGCATTCCAGCCAAATTCCCAGGTAAGAAAGGTTTGGTAGCTGGAGTGGGCTTGTTTGGAGGTACAGACACATGGAAGGAGGGCCATAGTGTTCTACATTTGATGCTTAAGTCCTTACCAATATTTTTCTAAGGTCCCTTGGTTGGAAATGTTCTCGTACTAGGACAGTTGAGTTCTAGCCAAGCCCAGTTTTGCACAAGGACCTGTAAAGAATAGAATCAAAGGAACTGTTAGTTAATTCCTGATCCTCGCAGAAAAATGTCACTCTGATTAAGTGTCACTGAGAACTAGAAGTCATTTATTTGCCGTTGATTTGGGAAAAGTCGTTGATGTTTTTGAGTGGAGATACGAAGTAGCTCACCAATAGGGCAGTGTGGGAAAATACTTGCTCATCAGGAATTCTTTGACAGCTTTTTTTCCACCAAGAATGCAATCTTTTGTAAATCATGCACTATTATTAGTGTTATCTGCCAACTCTGTGTGATTACATTTAAACATCACTAATAGCTCTGTTACTTCAAACAAGAAACAGGTTTTGGAGGCCTTGGTTTCCTCAGTTTCCTTATCTGTAATGAGAAGATGTTGAACTAGATCCATAGTTTTATAACTGCTCAGCTGGGCTTTGGGGGGCTTCCTAGGAAAGATAGATACCTTCTTTCCAAGTAAGCAAGATTCCTACTCCCTCTTAAACTAGATTAGATATGTTATCTACTTCATGAGTTCTGCATGAGATTTCTTTTTAAGAAATCATTTTGCAGTTAAAAACGTTTCTTAGCCTGCACAATCTCCTAAGGTTCCTTTTACGTTTTAGAATCTCCTCAGTATAGTGTGCCATGCTCTTAGGGAAAAAACCCAGGTCTTTATTAATGCAGTGATGTGCAGAAACATTACCAGATGAAGTCCCAGGATACTGTGGAGAACAAGAGAGCCTTCCTGTTCCCTTGTTATCACCTTATTAAGCTGTTAGTATAATCTAACCAATGTTCAGAGGTTTAGCTGTGTACTTTAACAAGGATAAGGGACTGCATAAGTTAATCAGTTCATGATTTACAGCAAACTTGCATATTCTCTAAAACATGTAACCTGTGCCTCTTCACTGTCCATTGAGTACCCAGAGACCCATTTCTACCATAGGTGAAAACAAGCAGTTAATATGCTTAGGAAATACAATAATCTGGAAAGTATTTATTCAGAATTTGTTTTCCTTTTTCTGGCCCTCCAGTAGAACATAATAAGATGATTCTGGGGAGGACTTGTAAAGAGAAAGTTGGAGGGCAGAAGATGAAATGGGACCTGTGTTACAGAGGGAGAAAAGGAAAAAGTCAAAGCTTCTGGATTTTAAATACTGTTAGCAAGGGTTACTTTTCATCCAAAGAAATCGAGTTATACTCTGTCTAAATGCAGAGTGGATATCTCATTTCTTAGTCTCTTGATTTTATTTTTAAACACTGTGCTTGGATTTTGGAGATGTTTGACAGAATGTTTCCTGCATTGGTGGAGATGGACATTTTGGAGGAGTTGCCAATTTTTTTGTCCTTTCAGTTGTACTGTGACTGAAAGGAGACTTCAGATTAGCTTTAGATAATGTTCTATATTAGCTAAAAATATAAATAAAGTATAAAGAAATATAAATAAAGTATAAAGAAGGCGTAATTACAGGAGTTTTATTTCTTTTTTAAGTTATTTGTACAGCAACATCTTTGGTTGTGATTTTTAATTTAAAATTTTAATTTAAAAGTTATGTGCAGTTCTTCACTTTTATGACTCACAAGGCTATTTATTTTGGTCCTCACTATAGGATTAGTTTAGAAAAGGACCTTCCAGCATTTTGGTTTTCTTTCTTGGGTCCAGCTATAAGGGAGTAGAGCTTTGCTCCATAGAATTTTCTTTCTGGTGTATTCCTGGTTTGCCTTCCTAGACCTTTTCCCATTTATTCTACATAGATTGGCGAGGAAATGAGCCAGAACAGTTTCATAAAGCAGTATCTGGAAAAGCAGCAGGAGCTACTTAGGCAGCGTCTGGAACGTGAAGCTCGAGAAGCTGCAGAACTTGAAGGTAAGCCCAGATCGTCACTGCTAAGGCGAACTTCTATATTCTTTCCCAGTCACCAAGTAGAGAGACCTCACTAGGCAATTTTAGGAATAAATCAGGCTAAGACTACCACTTATTTGTTGTTAGTTTATGGTGCCAAGTGAGTTCCTATTTGCTTTTGTCAGGAAAGAGGACACTTAATTTGACTGTCTTGTTGGAACAGGATTCCTGCCAACAGGAAACATTATAAGTAAATGAAGCTGCCAGTTAGATGAGGCAGAGCTTAATTCTAGGGAGTTTGTTCTTTATATACGGTGCTCTTTTTAGTGTGTGTCTGTCTGTGACTGTGCCCGATTTCCTTCGTGCCTCTGCATATTCCCATGTGCTGAGCCCTTCACTCCCTCCCTGCCCCGACCCAATCTATACTTTGCAGAAGCTTCAGCTGAGTCGGAGGACGAGATGATCCATCCTGAGGGAGTGGCTTCCCTGCTGCCTCCTGACTTTCAGAGCAGCTTGGAGAGACCAGAGCTGGAACTCAGCAGACATTCGCCCAGTACGTATCTCCCTCCCCACTGCGCTGTTTTGTCAATCCTGCGTAGTTGGTGGGGGGAGGTAGTTAGGCCTCCTTTCATGCTAAGCCTCCATGAAAGTTCCAGGGAAATTCTGTGGCATTGATAATTTGTCATTTGTTTTTCATGGAAATTATATCCTTTTTTGAAATCTGCTTTCACCTATCTGTGTTGTTACCTTCTCAATATTTGGTGAAGTGATATGATTCTCATCCTACTTCTTCAACCTCTTCAAACTCTGTTTAGCAACAGTCACAACTCTCTTTGATCTCTTCATGAGTTGTATATATTATGTGATGACATTCTGTCATCTTCCCAAATTAGGCATCAGGGCTGCAGTTTCTTAATTCATTCAGCAGATTTTTATTGAGTGCATATTTTATACCAGGTATGTGCTAGATTCCAGGAATATATCAGAGAAAAAGATAAGTCTGTCCAGGGAAACTTAAAGTCCAGTGAGGAGATGGATGTTACTTAATTACATGGTTAATCAGTTGTGCTAAATGCTGTGTAAGGCAGTGTAGAGTATAATATTCAGAGCTCTAACCTGGTATGTGTGATTGGTTCAGGTTCAACAGTTAACGTTTTCACGCTATAATACACAATAAGCATTTTATTTTGCATAGTGTCTCAAGCAGAAGTCCATAAAGAAAGCTAAGATACACCGTCTAAGACAGTGTATTTCAGGGCATGTGAGCAACAGGTAGATAAATTACAAGTGTTCTGAGTCATTATTGTTAGTGGAGTCCCTTCCACCCTTCTATATTCAGTATTTTTAGAATGTGTTATCGCTTCTCAGCCTTTTGGCTAAATCATAAGTAGTATCTGCCCTTATCAGTGTATCGAATGTCTTGAAGTTTCCAGCTGTTAGAACTAATACAGAATTTCTTTATGAAAATAGATTTTTTAGGATCTATTGAATGGTGGGAGAGAAATTTCCTGAAAGGCTAGGACATTTGGAGGACCCTTGAGTCTAATTTTAAGGTCCTAGTTTGCTCAATATAAGAGTGTTTCTTCATCTGAGTCTTGGACCTAGAGGAAAACTTTTAGAAACTTTTTAATTAATACTATCTAACTGTGGAGTTATTAGTTCTTTAGGGACCTCTTTTCTTACTCTTAGCAATCTTCTTCTCCCTACTTGTAAAGCTGGGAGAGAAAGGAAAGCACCTCTATCTTTTTGAATGGCAGAGAAAAATCTCTCATCCTCTGGTTTACTCTCTAAATGCCTGTGACAGCCAGGACAAAGCCAGGTTTTGGGAACTCAGTCCAGGTCTCCTGAGTGGGTGGCAGGGACCCAAGTACCCATCACCTGCTGCCTCCCAGGGTTTGCATTAACAGGAAGCTAAATTGGAAGCAAAAAAGCAGGGACTTAAACAAGGTACTCTGGTATGGGATATGGATATCCCAAGTAGTGACTTAACTACCCATCCTAGAAAAACTCTTCTATAAATGGTCAGTATTTCTTCTCAAATAAAAAGCAGCCAAAAAAATTATTTTTTCTTAAAAAGATCTATTTATTTATTTGAAGGTCAGAATTAGAGAGAGAGAGAGAGAAAGAGAAATCTTTCATTCACCAGTTTACCCCCCAAGTAGCTGCAATGGCTAGGGCTGAACCAGGCCAGGCCGAAGCCAGGAGCCAGGAGCTTCAGATAAGTCTCACACGTGGGTACAGGGGCCCAAGCACTTGGGTCATCTGCTGCTGCTTTCCCAGGCACATTAACAGGGAGCTAGATTGGAAGTAGAGCAGCTGGGAATTGAACTAGCATCCATGTGGGATGCTGGTGTTGGAGGCTGTGGCTTAACCTGCTATGCCACAATGCTAGCCCTTCAAAATACAGATTTTTTTTTTTATATAATTTTTTTTTATTTATTTGAAAGAGACAGATCTTCCATCTATGGGTTCATTCTCCAAGTGCCCACAAGAGCCAGGGCTGGGTCAGGCTGAAGCCAGGAGCCCAGAACTCTATCCACGTCTCCCTTTTGGGTGGCAGGGGCCCAAGCACTTGAGCCATCATATGCTGCCTCCCAGGTTGCATCAGCAAAAGCTGAATCATAAGCAGAGCAGCGAGGACTTGTTTGAATTATTACTCCAGCATGGAATCCCAAGTGATGGCTTAATCCACGGTACCACAACACCTACAGTGAATGTAATTTTTTTTTTTTTTTTTTTTTGACAGGCAGAGTGGACAGTGAGAGAGAGAGACAGAGAGAAAGGTCTTCCTTTTGCCGTTGGTTCACCCTCCAATGGCCGCCGCGGCCGGCGCGCTGCGGCCGGCGCACCGCGCTGATCCGATGGCAGGAGCCAGGAGCCAGGTTCTTTTCCTGGTCTCCCCATGGGGTGCAGGGCCCAAGCACCTGGACCATCCTCCACTGCACTCCCTGGCCACAGCAGAGGGCTGGCCTGGAAGAGGGGCAACCAGGACAGAATCCGGCGCCCCGACCGGGACTAGAACCCGGTGTGCCGGCGCCGCTAGGCGGAGGATTAGCCTAGTGAGCCACGGCGCCGGCCATGAATGTAATATTTTTAAAGGAGAAGTGGAGGCTGGCGCCGCGGCTCACTAGGCTAATCCTCCGCCTTGCGGCGCCAGCACACCAGGTTCTAGTCCCGGTCGGGGCGCCAGATTCTGTCCCGGTTGCCCCTCTTCCAGGCCAGCTCTCTGCTGTGGCCAGGGAGTGCAATGGAGGATGGCCCAAGTGCTTGGGCCCTGCACCTCATGGGAGACCAGGATAAGTACTTGGCTCCTGCCATCGGATCAGCGTGGTGCACCAGCCACAGCACGCTGGCCACGGCAGCCATTGGAGGGTGAACCAACGGCAAAGGAAGACCTTTCTCTCTGTCTCTGTCTCTCTCACTGTCCACTCTGCATGTCAAAAAATTAATAAAAAATAAAGGAGAAATGGTAGACTAATCTAACTAGAGGGAAGTGTTTCATATTCGAGAATACTCAGAATCAGTTTTTAGGAAAAGATTTTATTTATTTATTTGAGAGGCAAAATTATAGAGGGAGAGACAGAGAGAGATCTTCCATCCACTGGTTCTCTCCCCAAATGGCCACAACAGTCAGAGCTGGGCCAGTCCAAACCAGGAGCTTCTTCTGGGTCTCCCACATGGGTGTAGGGGCCCAAGAGCTTGGGCCATCTTCCACTGCTTTCCCAGGCGCATCAGCAGGGAGCTGGATCAGAAGTGGAACAGTCGAGAATTGAACCGGCACCCATATGGGATGCTGGCACTGCAGGTAGAGGCTTAACCAACCTGCTATGCCACTGCACTGATCCCTAGAAGGAATTTAAAAGGTAGACTGGGGGGCCAGCACTGTGGCACAGTGGGTTAACGCCCTGGCTTGAAGCGCCAGCATCCCATATGGGTGCTAGTTCGAGACCCGGCTGCTCCACTTCTGATCCAACTCCCTGCTATGGCCTGGGAAAGCAGTAGAAGGTGTCCTTGGGCCCCTGCACCCACGTGGGAGACCCGGAAGAAGCTCCTGGCTCCTGGCTTCGGATAGGCACAGCTCCGGCTATTGCGGCCATTTTGGGAGGCCATTTGGGGAGTGAACCATCGGATGGAAGACCTCTCTGTCTCTCTCTCTGCCTCTGCCTCTCTGTAACTGTGCCTTTCAAATAAATAAATAAATCTTTAAAAACAATCAAAGGAAAAAAATAAATAAAAGCTAGATTGGGAGGTGGTAGATTTGAGGAATGAGCCAGCAGATAGAAGACTGTTTTTCTGTCTCTCTGTTCTGCCTTTCAAGTAGATGAAATAAATAAAAGATAGATTGGGATAATGTTATAAATGCCAAGCCAGTAAGTATGAGATTTTTTATTTTTTTAAATTATTTAAAGTTGGGCCTGTGAAGTGATGCAGTAGGTTAATATCTACCTGCAGTGCTGGCATCCCGTTATAGGTGCCAGTCCCGGCTGCTCCACTTTTTTTTTTTTTTTTTTTTTTTTTTTGGTACATTGAAGGAAACTTTATTACATTTAATTTAAATATTAATTTAAACAATCACCAAAAGCAAGACAACAAAGGAAACATACAGACACGTTGGACTTCAAAACTTAAACAAAAAAAAAATCATATATCAATGACATAATCAAAAGTGAATTGGCTAACACAGAATGACAGCATTTACGATCACATATCTGATAAGAGATTAACATAGAGGCTATAGAGAGAACTCCTACAACTTGGAAACACCAAAAATAAATTTAAAAATTGGTAAAGGACCTGAATAGACATTTCTTCAAGAAATCAGAATTAGTGCTAATAAACAGGGAAATGTAAAACAAAACTACTTCCCAGTCATTAGTCTCAATATTATCAAAATAACAAAAAAATGTTAGCAAGAATGATAATTAATTGGAACCACTGTGCATTGCTAGAAAAATGTAATATGCTGTAATTGGTGTGAAAAACATAATCATGATGCATCTAAAAATTACAGATGGAATTACCATATAACATAGGAATTCCTCTTCTGAGAATAGACACGAAAGAATCACAAGGAGGGACACATACAGACACTTGTATATTCAAGCACAGAGGGGCTGCTCCACTTCCAATCCAGCTCTGCTGTGGCCTGGGAAAGCAGTGGAAGATAGCCCAAGCACTTGGGCCACAGCACCCATGTGGGAGACTGAGAAGAAGCTCTTGGCTCCTGGCTTTGGATCAGCTTAGCTCTGGCCATTGTGGCCATTTGGGGAGTGAACCAGAGGGTGGAAAGCCTTTGTCTTCCTCTCACTGTCTGTAACTCTACCTCTCAAATAAATAAAATCTTTAAAAAAATATATATATACACATATATATATATTTAATTTGATAGGTAGAGTTATAGACAGTGAGAGAGACAGAGAGAAAGGTCTTCCTTCCATTGGTTCACTCCCCAAATGGCCGCTACGGCCAGCGCTGCGCCGATTGGAAGCCAGGAGCCAGGTGCTTTCTCCTGGTCTCCTATGCTGGTACAGGGGCCCAAGCACTTGGGCCATCCTCCACTGCCCTCCCGGGCCACAACAGAGAGCTGGACTAGAAGAGGGGCAACCGGGACTAGAACCCTGCGCCCATATGGGATGCCGGCACCACAGGCGGAGGATTAACCAAGTGAGCCATGGTGCCGGTCCTAAAAAAAATATTTAAAGTAATAAGGGAATCATTGAAAATTCTTAATAGGACCATGATTTGATAAGGACTACTCCTTTTAGAAAAAGACGGGCTCTCAGTTCTTAATGTAGTTTTTAGTGAAAATGGATCCTGAAATAGAAATAAGGTTTCATTTTTAAATTTAAAAAAAAATTTATTTATTTATTTGAAAGAGTTACACAGAGAGAGAAGGAGAGGCAGAGAGAGAGAAAGGTCTTCCATTCACTGGTTCACTCCCCAATTGGCTGCAATAGCCAGAGCTGTGCTGAATTAAAGCCAGGAGCCAGGAGCTTCTTCCAGGTCTCCCATGCAGGTGCAGGGACCCAAGCACTTGGGCCATCTACTGCTTTCCCAGGCCATAGCAGAGAGCTGGAATTGAAGAGGGGCAGCTGAGACTCAAACTGGCACCCACATGGGATGCCGAAACTGCAGGCAGTGGCTTTACCCTCTATGCCACAGCGCTGGTCCCTAGAAACAAGGTTTCAAACATAAAGATTAAGAGTGAGGGTAGCCCGTTTTCTTTAGTGCTGTATGTCATTAGCAGGATTCCACCTGTGACTGTAATTGATGAAGGAAAAAATACCCGAAGATAAAACAAAAAAGAAATGAAAACTGAATTAGAGAATATGAATGTAGCAGATTGTAAAGGACACCTAACAGTTACCTTAAGTGCTCTTCTATTTGTATTTTATGCCATAAACTTTCCTCCCTGTGATCTCGGCTGGGATGTACGTCTTATGGTAGGTGTGGTACAGAATTTGTTCCAGGTCCTAAATGAAGTGGTGATACAGAGTTCTGTCAGTAATGAATCAGATCAGGGTTAATACCCGGTGTTTGCCTCGAGGTCTGACATCCCTAGATGTCAGTCTGCCACAGGCTAGGTACCCACTGCAGTGGCAGCTTAGTTGTTGGCTATAGATGTTTTGTGTTCTCGCTTTAATAACAAGATTTTAATTAAAGTAGTATCTCTTGAAACATTTTGTTAATCACTAGTACCACATGAGGAAATTTTTTTGAGAATTATGAATTCCTGGGAGCTACCCCAGAAATCTTAGGGAATCTTGAGTTCTGGGACTCGATTTTTAAAAAGATTCCTGAATGGTTTCATAGACCAATTCAGTTTATGGATGGCAAACTACAGGAATAGTTCTCTAGTTTTATATCCATCAGGAGGATCTTTGGCTTCTATTCCAGCAGTCTCTTACTTAGGTGCTAAAGACAAAATCCCAAATAGAAAGGGAGAATTTTCTATGAATCCCTCCATGAATTTTCCTGTTGACTTTATTTAATTTTTGAAAAAAAAATTTTTTTTTTAAGTTTATTTATTTGAAAGGCAGAGTTACAGAGAGGGAGAGAGGGAAACAGAAAGTTCTTCCGTCCCCTGATTCACACCCCAAATGGCCACAATGAACAGGGCTGGGCCAGGCTGAAGCCAGGAGCTTCATCCAGATCTCCCTTGTGGGTGCAGGGGCCCAAGCACTTGGGCCTTCCTCTGCTAGTTTCCCAGGTGCAGGGAGCTGCATGGGAAGTGGAGCAGTTGAGAATCAAACTTTTGCCCGTATAGGATGCCAGCTGCACAGGTTGTGGCTTAACCTGCAGTGCCAGCCCCAGATTTTTTCCTTACAATATGTATTTCCCATGAACTTCATTTTTTCAAACTTTGGCCTCTTTTGGGAGCTGGAAACTCAATCTGGGTCTCCCACATGAGTGGCAAGGACTGAATCACTTAAACCATTACCTGTTGCTTCCCAGGGTGTACTTTAGCAAGCTGAAATGAGAGATGGAGCCAGAACTTGAACCCAGGCAGTCTGATCTGGGATGCAGATATCCCAGGTACTGTCTTAAACCACTGTGCCAAACACCTGCCCCTGCCTCCCAGCTTATCTCCCTACTACTTTCTTCAAATTTTTCTTCTAAGATGTTGGGAATCAGTCCATCCCTCATTGTCAGAAGTTTTCTTAGAGTCCCTTCTATAATCTTAACTGTGTATAAAAATCCTTATCTCCCTAAGTTAACTTTTTGAAAAAGAGCTCATTCTAGGAAAATATAAAAATAGTTTAATAATGGATATTCAAAATATTGATTCTATAACAAAAACATAGCCACAGATGATCTTAGCCAGCCCTTGGCTTACAGAGCATGTAACCCTCATTCCTTTACTCATATTAAATCTGGATGTGAGATTTTAGAGAAATGTTGAATACTTCTAGTAGGGCTAACCTGAGTCAGATTTAGGTTTGGCTTCACTGCCAGGTCTTTGTTCTCTCTTTTTTTTTTTTTTTTTTTTTTTTTTTTTTTTTTTTTTTTTTGACAGGCAGAGTGGACAGTGAGAGAGAGAGACAGAGAGAAAGGTCTTCCTTTGCCGTTGGTTCACCCTCCAATGGCCGCCGCGGCCGGCGCACCGCGCTGATCCGAAGCCAGGAGCCAGGAGCCAGGTGCTTTTCCTGGTCTCCCATGGGGTGCAGGGCCCAAGCACCTGGGCCATCCTCCACTGCACTCCTGGGCCATAGCAGAGAGCTGGCCTGGAAGAGGGGCAACCGGGACAGAATCCAGCGCCCCGACAGGGACTAGAACCCGGTGTGCCGGCGCCGCTAGGCGGAGGATTAGCCTAGTGAGCCGCGGTGCCGGCCGTAGGTCTTTGTTCTCTTAATTCCTGCTATTTATTACCTAAGGATACCCTCTGGCCACAGGCTTTACTATGATCTTTAGCTGCCCCATTTGGGTACTACAAATCTTGCTCAGGGATTTATGTGGAATAAAGAGGCTACTTTCCTTATTGGCCACTACACATTCTTTTACTGTAATTCATCCTGTACGGACTGGCAGCACCTGTTCTTTCTCCTGAAGGTCTTGGACTTTGGGATCTTGGGAATCTTAAACTCACTCTGACTTGTTTCTTGACTAAATACATTTGTTAGCCCATTATCAGTATTGGCTCCACCTTTAACCAAAATGCTCAGTTTCTAGGCATTGTTTCCCATTATTTTTGTTTTCTAAAGGTTTGTTTATTTATTTGAAAGGCAGAGTGAAGAGAAAAAGGGAGAAACAGAGAAAGAGATATCTTCTACCCGCCGGGACTTGAACCCAGTTTACTCTCCCAAATGGCCACAACAACCAGGTCTGGGCCACACCAAAGCCAACAGCCCAGAACTCAATCCAGGTCTCCTACATGAGTGGCATATTAGCAGGAAGCTGAAATTAGAAGCAGAGCCAAACAGTTGAGTCAGGCACTCTGATATGGGATGTGGGCATCTCAAGTGGAATCTTCACCACTGTGTCAAATGCCTGCCCCCTCATTTTGAAATTACAACACATCTGACCTTACTTAGCACATTTATCCCTAGCCAACCTTATACATTCTTCTTTTTTCCTTTTCATTTAAACTGAGATAAAGCAGCTTCTTTTCCTTATTACTTGCTAGGAACTTTGCCTAAAAATTCATATAACAAATCTTTCGGTTTTACTGATTTTATAGTTTTACCTATTCCAGGTGCTAAAAATTATGAAATTATTATATCCACTGCACTAATATCTTATCTTCAGATGTCTGTTAAGGATTCCAGCCCAATACGCAGATCCGGTATATAAGCCCTAATACAAGTCTTTATTCACTCAACTAATATTAATATTCATTCAGAGGACCTGTAAATCAAGTGATTATAAAATTTTTCAAAATGCATGTCATTTTCTAGTTCATTTACCAGTTTCATGTTGGGGTTTTTTTTGGGGGGGGGATTTAAATTACAGAAGCAAAACTTAGTTCACTTTAGCTTGTTGAGATATAGAAGTAAGAAGAGAGAAGATCTTGAGTTAGAGTTGATCATCTGCTTTACACCAGCTTAAATACTATTAATGTTCTATTTGATTTTGTGGATCATTTAAATTTTTTGTACTGTACTAAAATTGAGCTCAATCTAGCTGACTGAGTATCTGGAATATAATAATCTATGCTCTTTTAAAAAAAATTGTTATGTATTTGAAAGGCAGAGTGACAGCAGGAGAAACAGAGCAAGAAAGACCAAAAGGATTTTCCATCCACTGCTTCGCTCCCCACATGCTTGTAACAGCCAAGACTAGACTAGGCTGAAGCCAGGACCCAGGATCCATCTTGGTCTCCCATGTGGGTGGTAGGAACATAAGAATGGGGCCATTGGGAGCCGGACCTATGGCGCAGTGAGTTAAAGCCCCGGTCCGCAGTGCCATCATCCCATATGGTTCGAGTCCTGGCTGCTCTCCTTCCAATCCAGCTCTCTGCTATGGCCTGGGAAAGCAGTAGAAGATGGCCCAAGTCCTTGGGCCCCTGCACCATCATGGGAGACTCGGAAGAAGCTCCTGGCTCCTGGCTTCAGATCAGCGCAGCTCTGGCCATTGCAGCTATCTGGGAAGTGAACCAGCAGATGAAGACCTCTCTCTCTCTGTCTCTGTCTCTGTCTCTCTCTCTCTCTATCTCTGTATCTCTACCTCTCTGTAACTCTGTCTTTCAAGTAAATAAAATTTAAAAAAAAAAAAAAATGAGGCCATCATGTGCTGCCTCCCAGGCACATTAGCATGAAGCTGGGATAGGAAGTTTGGAATACCTGGGACTCGATCCCAGACCACCATGATATGATATGGGATGAGGCATCCCAAGTGGTGGCTTAACTGGCTCCTACATTTTTAATTTTGAGCTTCAGCATTTTTTAAATTTAGTTCTTTATTTGAAAGGCAGAGTGATGGAGGGAGAGAGGGAGGGAAGGAGAGGGATTTTCCATTTACTGGTTCATTTCTCAGACGCCCATATTAGCCGGAGCTGGTCCTGGCCAACTCCCAGAGCCAGGAACTCTGAGTCTCCTATGTGGGTTTCAGGAACTCAAGTACTTGGGCCATCAGCTACTGCCTCCCAGGCACATTAACAGGAAGCTGGATCCCAAGGGGAGACAGGACTTGATCCTAGGCTCTTCTATATGGGAAACAGGCATCCCCAATGGTGGCTTAACCTGCTCTGCTACAATGCCTGCTCCAATGTAATACTTTAATGCTAGTAGGAAACTTAGAAGTCATCTAGTTCCATCCCTTTTTCTCAGTCAAGATATTGCGACCCATATTACTTCAGTGATTTACCCATAGTTACCTACATTTGTGGAATATGAATGAAAATTTTTTCCAGTTTTACATGGAATTGTTATTTGAGATGATTGGATTTCAGGTTATTTTAACTTTTTTTTTTTTCCTTAAAAAAAAAAAATCTCTCACCTTGAGCTCTAATGTATAAGAACTAATTGGCCGGTGCCGTGGCTCAATAGGCTAATCCTCCACCTTGCGGCGCCGGCACACCGGGTTCTAGTCCTGGTCAGGGTGCTGGATTCTGTCCCGGTTGCCCCTCTTCCAGGCCAGCTCTCTGCTGTGGCCCAGGAGTGCAGTGGAGGATGGCCCAAGTGCTTGGGCCCTGCACCCCATGGGAGACCAGGAAAGCACCTGGCTCCTGGCTTCGGATCAGCGCGGTGCACTGGCCGCAGCATGCCAGCCGTGGCGGCCACTGGAGGGTGAACCAACGGCAAAGGAAGACCTTTCTCTCTGTCTCTCTCTCTCTCACTGTCCACTCTGCCTGTCCAAAAAAAAAAAAAAAAAACTAATTGACAGGATGCAGTTCTGAAGCCCTGTCCAAGTGGCTTGAAGTGATTTCTGGGAACTTGAAAACCAATCATCTAAGTACTTATTTCTTGATTTTGTCAGTGTACAAATAGAATCTTATATTTAGTTACAAAGTGTTGGTCAAAACAAATAGTAGCAATAGGCAGTGTTAAAAAAGGACATAGGGGGCTGGCACTGTGGCACAGTAGGTTGATCCTCTGCCTCCAGCACCAGCATTCTTTATGGGCACCAGTTGTAGTCCTGGTTGCCCCTCTTCCAGTCCAGTTCTCTGCTGTGGCCTGGGAAGGCAGTGGAGGATGGCCCAAGTGCTTGGGCCCTGCACCTGTGTGGGAGACCAGGAGGAAGTACGTGGCTCCTCCTGGCTTTGGATCGGTGCAGCTCCAGCTGTTGTGGCCATTTGGGGAGTGAAGCAATGGAAGGAAGATCTTTCTCTCTGTCTCTCCCTCTCACTGTCTGTAACTCTACCTCTCAAGTAAATAAATAAAATCTTTCCAAAAAAAAGACATAGAACATAGTGAGATCTTGAGTTTAAGACTTCAGATTAAGACTTTGGAGAAGTTCATATATGTACTTGGGGCAGGGCATTGTGGCATAACAGGTTAAGCTGCCACCTCCATCCCACAGATGCTGGGTTCCAGACCTAGCAGCTCCACTTCCAATCCAGCTCCCTCCTAATGTGCCTGGAAAACAGTGGAAGATGACCCAAGTCCTTCATGTGGAGGACCCAGAAGAAGCTCTGGGCTCCTGGCTTCAGCCTGGCGCAGCTTTAGCTGTTGCTGCCATTTGGAGAGTAAACCAGCAGATGGACGAACCATCTCTTTCTCTCTCTTAACTCTGACTTTCAATAAAACAAAAATAAATCTTTTTAAGTCTACTTGTATTTACACATCTCTACTGGAAATTTGAAGTCCTTAGAAGTTATTTTACTTTTATTTGAGTTTATGTGAATTGACAGGTATTGAAAACATTCCAGACATGCACAACAGGAATTACCACTAGACCCTGACCGTGAGAGCATTACATGTAGTCTTTTCTTGAGTATAGACGTCAAAGAAATTAACAAAGATATGTACTGACCAGCTCATGCAATGATTGCTTGGATTTTAGGAAATACCATTTTAGAAAACTGTGGATGAATACTTCTGTCATGAGTCTGACTTGATTTCCTTTCACTTACTAGGAAAAGGCTCCTCTGTTTCTGAAGAGAAAGGTGAATCTGATGATGAGAAACCAAGGAAAGGAGAAAGACGGTCATCCAGGGTGAGACAGGTAATTGTCCAGAAGCTTCCTTCGTTGATTTGAAGGATGCCTGAGCTGTTTCCTCCTCCCTTTCTTCCTCAGACTTCTAGAAATGGAGTCTAACTTTCTTTGCTAGCTGTCAGATTTCTAAACTAATATGTATTTTTTAACATTTATTTATTTGAAAGGCAGGGTTAGAGAGAGGGAGAGATAGAGAGCTTTTCCATCCACTGGTTCACTCTCCAAATGGCCACAATGGCCAGGGCTGGGCCAGGCCAAAGCCAGGGATCAGGAGCTTCATCCAGGTCTCCCAAGTGGGTACAGGACTGCAAAGACTTGGGCCAGGCAATTAGCAGTGAGCTGGATTGGAAATGGAGCAGCCAGGATTGAAACTGGTACCCATATGGATGCTAGCAGTGCAGGTGCCGGCCTGTGAATATGTATTTCTTTAAAAAAACCACTTAAATATGAAAGTTAGCAGGCTGATCTCTATGTTCTTAAAGCACATTATT
The DNA here is from genome assembly GCF_964237555.1 of Oryctolagus cuniculus. Taxonomy (NCBI): domain Eukaryota; kingdom Metazoa; phylum Chordata; class Mammalia; order Lagomorpha; family Leporidae; genus Oryctolagus; species Oryctolagus cuniculus. Next base: position 51,938,902 of record NC_091443.1, read on the forward strand.
AGGTATGATGTTAGGTAATTATTTGATTAAAGCTGTACAATGTGATGTTAAATGAGACAATAAAAAGCATCAAAATGGTAAAAAAAAAAAAATCCTACTAGCTGATACTGGGTTAGTTCTTCACCCTGCTTTCTAGATGTTCTGTTTATATTATAAAAACTTGAATCTAAGAAATTAACTGAGGGGCCAGCGTTGTGGTGCACCAGGTTAATGCCCTGGCCTGAAGCACCAGCATCCCATATGGGCACCGCTTCTAGTCCTGGCTGTTCCACTTCCGATCCAGCTCTCTGCTATGGCCTGGGAAAGCAGTAGAAGATGGCCCAAGTCCTTGGGCCCCTGCACCCGCATGGGAGACCTGGAAGAAGTTCCTGGCTCCTGGCTTCAGATCAGCACAGCTCCGGCCGTTGCAGCCAATTGGGGATTGAACCATCAGATGGAAACCTCTCTCTCTCTACTTCTCTCTCTGTGTAACTCTGACTTTCAAATAAATAAATAAACCTTTAAAAAAAAAAGAAAGAGGCCGGCGCCACGGCTCAATAGGCTAATCTTCCACCTAGCGGCGCCAGCACACCAGGTTCTAGTCCCGGTCGGGGCGCCAGATTCTGTCCCGGTTGCCCCTCTTCCAGGCCAGCTCTCTGCTGTGGCCCGGGAAGACAGTGGAGGATGGCCCAAGTGCTTAGGCCCTGCACCCCATGGGAGACCAGGAGAAGCACCTGGCTCCTGCCATCAGATCAGCGTGGTGTGCCAGCCGCAGCGCACCAGCCGTGGCGGCCATTGGAGGGTGAACCAACGGCAAAAGGAAGACCTTTCTCTCTGTCTCTCTCTCTCTCACTGTCCACTCTGCCTGTCAAAAAAAAGAAAAAAGAAAAAAAAAAAAGAAAAGAAAGAAATTAACTGGAAGCAACTTCATTCTTAATTTCCCTTGGGTTTTTTTGTTGTTGTTGCCCTAAGCATATTACTCATGCTTGTCTCCAGTCATACTTGTCTTCTGTGTTGCAGAAAATGTGTGTGGTTGTTTCTTCTTCCTAGGGGTGTCTAATAAGATACTTTTTCTCTTTTGATTGTGAACAAACATGTTTGGAACCATTGTGTATCTTTTCTTTTAGGCAAGAGCTGCAAAAGTCTCTGAGTGCACTGCTGAGGAGGAAGATCAAGAAACACCTTCTAGAAATCTGAGGGTTAGAGCAGATCGAAATTTGAAAACAGAGGAGGAAGAGGAAGAAGAGGAAGATGAGGAGGAAGATGAAGAAGAGGAAGATGATGATAATGAGGGACAAAAACCTAGGGAAGTACCAATCTTAAAACAGTTTGAGGAAGAAGAGGGGGAAGAGATGGCCAGAGCAACACCAGAAGAGGTAATGGATGAAAGACACAAAACTGTAAGGTCCCAGGAACAGGAGGGTTTAGAGAGAGGAGGAAGAGTTACAAGATCCCAGGAAGAAGCCAGAAAAAGTCATCTAGCCAGACAGCAGCAGGAAAGAGAGATGAAGACAGCGTCTCCCCTTGAGGAAGAAGAAAGAGAAATAAAATCTTCACAAAACTTGGAGGAAAAATCCAAATCGCCTTCCCCTCCTCGACTGACTGAAGATCTCGAGAAAGCCCCTCTTGTGCTGCAGCCAGAGCTAACAGTCAGTGAGGAGGAAACTCCCCCACCTTTACTTACCAAGGAAGCATCTTCTCCACCACCTCGTGCACAACTCCAGAGTGAAGAAATCGAGCCCATGGAAGGCCCAGCACCCCCTGTCCTCATTCAGTTATCTCCTCCTAATACAGATGCTGAGAACAGGGAGCTGTTAGTAGCTCAGCATCCTGTCCAGTTGGTGGGAAGCCTGTCTCCTTTGTCAAGTCCTGCAGACACCAAAGCAGAATCTCCCACAGAGAAAGTGCCAGAGGAGAGTGCCCTGCCTCTAGGTCAGAGGAGCACACTGGCTCAGTACCCAACCCAGAAGGCTCTTGAAACTGACTCAGAAAAATCTGCTCAGCCACTCCCTCTAAAAATCCAGGAATTAACACCGGCCAAGGGAATCACAGAGCAGTCTGTGAGGCAGCTGTCCTTGGAACAGAAGGAAGGCAGAAGGGCTTCTCACCCTCTTCTGCTGGGGCACAGATTGAAACAGTCAGCTGATTCATCCTCTAGCCGCTCGTCCTCATCTTCATCCTCCAGTTCTAGGTCCAGATCTCGCTCTCCTGACAGTTCAGGCTCTCCATCTCACTCACCTCCGAGGTCCAAGCAGAGAGATGTATCCCAGGCACATGTTCACACCAACCCTCGTGGTAGACCCAAGATGGACTCCAGATCAACATCAGAGTCCCGGTCCCGGTCCCGGTCCCGGTCCCGTTCAGCATCAAGCAACAGCAGAAAAGTGAGTGTGAGAGAATCCCAGGTTGATGTTCTGTCCGTACACCAGTGTGTTTTCAGCCCCTGTAGTGTCTATCATGATTCCTGACAGTTACAGGAAAAGCCTGACTTTCCTCTAACTTCAGAATCTAATTTTCAATTCATTGATTACTAAATGGGGTTCCTTTTCTTCCTGAGCGGGTTCCTTTGATTCCAGAGAATGTTGAGTCCATTTCTTCATCTCCTCCACTAAATGTAAACTTCTGCGGGGTGTGGACAAGCTTCTGTGTGTGTGTATACTGGTACCCAGCATCTAGATGGAACCTAATGAATAATAGTGAGGCAAGGGAGATTACTAGCTCAGGAAAAAACACAGGGCCAGAAAGATCAAAGTATTCTCTTGGGTCAGCAGAAGTTGGAAAATTCAGTGGTCTACTGAATATATACCATGTATTTTCCTTTATGTGTGTTTCATCTCTTCAGTCACTGAGCCCTGGAGTCTCCAGGGACAGCAGCACCAGCTTCATGGAAACCAAAGATCCCTCTTCTGGTCAGGAGATTGCAACTCCACCAGTGCCACAACTACAGGTCCTTGAGCCAAAGGAGAGGACTTCCACCTCCTCATCCTCTATCCATGTGAGGCATCTGAGCCAGCCTGAGCCAGCGGAAAAGCATGTGACCCAGAGGTTACAGCCTGAGCGGGTAGGCTACTGTGACCTTCCCTTGAGGGAGATGAAGGATTAGGCACGATTTTCTCTTTCGTCTTAACTTTAAAACTGAGTTGTATCGACAAGCTTTAGTGGAAATGGAGAGAGTTGGGAATACCTAATATTCCTGCTTACCTCCTTTCCTACTCCCTGGTTCAAGAAAGCTGTACATGAGGCTGAACAACAGGGTCCTCATCTTCAGGGTGCTCTGGGTCACTTCTCCCTAAGAAGTCCTTTTGTCTGCCCAAAAGGAAGCCTTTTCTCAGTTCTCTCAAAAAGTAATTCTAATAAAATGACTGTTGGCACAGAGGTTCTTCAGGTACCATATTCCATTCCATATTCTAAAACGAAATTGTAAAGATGCAGAGGGCTGCATGTGGAGCTGCTAGCTGGTACTGAGTATGTGCTGCCCTGCCATTTTCCAGCTCTTGGTTAACGAAAAGGAACCAAACAGATTTAAGTAGTTTGCTGTTTGTTTTTGCTGTCACCTGACAGGGGAGCCCAAAGAAGTGTGAAGCTGAAGAGGCAGAGCCACCAGCTGCCACACAGCCCCAGACCTCAGAGACTCAGACCTCTCATCTACCAGAATCAGGAAGGATTCAGCACACTGTGTAAGTGTTGTGTCTCAACTGGGCTATAGCAAGAACTACAAGCAGGGGATAGTCTGCTCCCTAGGGGTCTTTGACTAGGCATTCCTAGTCTGTTTTCCATTATGAAGGCAGAGCTTTTATCTGAACAAATGTTAGACTTAATTACTACTTCAGGACCTGCCACCAGAACTCTTAAGGTATTCTGAGAAGTGATGGTCAGGGCATGAGGAAAACATACCTGGGATCATCCAGCCAAAGTAGTCAACTCCTTTAAGGAGCAGGCACCAGTGTCAGTAGTTGACTTAGGGCATCCTAACTCACATTGACCAGCTCCATTGGAGCCCAGGAGCCTGTTTTCATAAAGAATATTGAGGGTCTGTGAAGAACACCACAGTCTATATCCAACTTAGCTCTTTATAGCATACAGTTCAGCAACATAGGAAGTCCCCATGAAGTCGGAAACTTTCCTGGACTCCTAAGATCCTATGATTAATCTTATGATTAAGCTTACTATTTATGTAATTAACATAGATTATTTTTAAATCCTTAAGTCCTAGAGAAATAGTATTAGATTAATTTTATAATTAGTTATATTATTATTCTGAGTTGTGTTCTATAAATGAAGCCATTGAATTAAAATTCCTGCCTTCAAAATCTCATGAGTAATGAAAAAAGTTATGCATTATGAGAATAAGATTGATTGGCTCTTAGATATCAGCAATCCCAAACTGCTTTGGAGAATGTCCTGTGTAGACAATTGGCCTATAGTTGTTCTATCTTGTTTTCTTGTTTTTTTTATTTTTTATTTTTTAAGATTTATTTATTTATTTGAAAGGCAAAGTTACAGAGAGGCAGAGAGTTACAGAGAAAGAGAGGTCTTCCATCCACTGGTTCACTCCCCAAATAACTGCAGTGGCTGGAGCTGAGCTTATCCAAAGCCAGGAGCCTGGAGCTTCTTCGGGTCTCTCACATGGGTGTAGGGGCCCAAGGATTTGGGCCATCCTCCGCTGCCTTCCCAGGTACATTAACAGGGAGCTGGATCGGAAGTGGAGCAGCCAGGACTTGAACCGGTGCCCATATGGGATGCTGGAACTGCTGGTGGCAGCTTTACCCGTTATGCCACAGTGCTAGCTCCCCATCCTTGTTTTCATGTTGTCATAACACCAATACTACCAGGGTGATTTTTCCCTATGTGTAATAATCTAATCATATACACTGTCTCAGAGCTTTAGCCCATCTTTTAACTCTGGTTTTTGGAGGGTGGTGGGCAGGTGACATTATTTATTATCTCATTGCCTTGTAACTGCAATAATTTTATACTCCTTGTTGTATAGCTTTTGCCCTGGGATCTCCTTATCCCATACTGCTGTCCATTCTAATACTTTTATCTCTGCTGCCATCTTGTGGCCATTGAAGCCCAAAGTTTACTTCCTTGGAAAAGTTTTTTTTCCTTTTGGGATGGGTCCATTATCCTTTGGAAAAGAGTTTTTCTTCTAGGACCATAAAGTGAAAACTCAGCGGATTCTGGAAGGTGTTCAGAATTCCCCAGCTACACACCATCGATGAGGAAATGGGGTGACATCTTCCCTTCCATGTCCTTCAACCAGACATAATACCTTATCCCCTCCCTGCCCCCCGCCACCATTCCTTGGAGGTACAGCATGCCCTTTGTCTAATGGCAGCTTCAAAGTGGGTGTTGACAGTCTGCTACTAATTGGCCCGGGGAACAGCCTTCTCTGCACCTTGAGAAGCAAGTAATTTTCTAAAAAGCTCCTTGCTAGCCTGTAAGATCCTAGTCTGTGGTTATGAAGCACTATAATTTATGGACTTTTCCATGCAAGTCCAGGATGAATGAAGTTTGGAATCATGTACAAAGTGTTTCTCCCTAGGTAAAAGTGGCTTTGATCTTCATTTTATAACTGAGATAATTTAGTCACATGATTCTGACAAGGTGATAGGCATGTGGCACCTTGGGCAAATATTGATGGGTCCATTGTTGCCTGGGCAACACTCAAGAAACCTATAGATTAAAAATGGGGTCTGTGTTCAGGAATAGATTACACACATCCCTCTTACCTGCTTTGCTTCTGCCTCCTTGCCAGGTGGTCTGTTCAGCAGCCTGATAAAAAGACATGCCCAAGGGCTTCAACTCATAGGCTGTTCTGGCATTAGATTTGGTAAATGAATCTCTGAAGAAGTTTGCCTGCACTTCAGGAGGCCCTGCTACAACTGATTGACAACATTCCTTCTGGTCTTTTGGCCTCTGGTGTGGTAGTGTTCAGCCTGGCAGCTGTCTAGACCCCTGGCCAATTTTAAAAGTGGGATCAACAGTGCTAAATGGAAAAGACCATTTGTGGCTTAACCTTGGTTTTTCTGTCTGTCTCAACATGAAGTCACATGATTTTAAAAACAGGGCAATAAAGTCTTAAAAATAGTTAGACTTCACCTCAAGGACCTCTCACCACTTGGAAGAGATTGCCTAACATTTTTGCTGTGCTTGGTTAAATCCATTATGGTTCTGGTTGTGCCTGAGGAATTCTAAATTTATGAGGTAAGGTATCTTTTTTTTTATTGCATGGAACAGAATATGTGAACCCTCAGTCCTATATCAGTTGAGCCCTGTTCTGTAATCCTGGTTTTACTTGCTTTGGATACAACAAAAATGTACTCATGTCACAGAAAATAATGATATTCAACTTTTTGTACCAAAAAAAGGGGGAAGAAAGCAAAAATGACTGACATGAACATCTGTATCATTCAGTAGTGGTTAATTTAAACCTGAGTTATTCTAAATAAAATTCTCCTGTTTACCCATACCCAGCAGGCAATAGCAACGTTAGGCTCTCAGTACTCTGCATATTTGTCCTTTGGCCGGTGTACGAGGAAGGAAATGGTTCTATAAGCCAATGGGCAGTGTAACTGATACTCTTCAGAGGACCTACAATGCCAGTGTCCCCAGTGGTGGCATAATTTAAGAAAAACAAAGAAGCAGACCTATTGTCATAGTTTTTGCTCTCTGGGCATTTCAGGACGTCCCCTCTGAGTCAGACTGTCCTTGGTGATCTTGGAATTCATAATCCCTGAGGGTGCCGGGTTCCACTATTCATTACTCACTGTTCACATCAAGTCCTCTGCTCCTTACAGATTCTCTGTGCTAACTAAAGTTTAAACATATGGAAGTATTCCTGTGGGAATCTCCTTTTCTGTTAGTTTCTCTGAGTCTCATTCATAGTCACTTACAACCTGTTTTGCGATGGTATTAGCCTCTGTGAGGTTCTGTCCTTTTCTTGGCTACAAATGCTGTGTGTGCTGTTTTTTATGGATAGTGTTCCCATCCCAGCTCCACTCCTCATACAATTTTACAGTTTTCAAAGAATTTAGGAACTCCAGTTAAGGGGAATGTTGGGGGAGATACCTTTGTCTAAAAGGGATTTCAAAGAAAAGCTGTGTGGGGCTCTGACACACACCTAACAAGGCTGTGGGACTGAGAGGAGAGTTCTTTTGGGGATGATTTTCAAAGATTCCTTAGTAGCTTCTGAAACATCTTGGACCCCACAGAACCCATTCTCAGGAAATAGAAGGCACAAACCTCCTGCTGCTTCAGAAGGCCAAGGAGAACATGGCAAAAATCTTTTTTTTTTTTTTTTTTTTTTTTTTAATTTTTTGACAGGCAGAGTGGACAGTGAGAGAGAGACAGAGAGAAAGGTCTTCCTTTGCCGTTGGTTCACCCTCCAATGGCCGCCGCGCTGCGGCCGGCGCACCGCGCTGATCCGAAGGCAGGAGCCAGGTACTTCTCCTGGTCTCCCATGGGGTGCAGGGCCCAAGCACTTGGGCCATCCTCCACTGCACTCCCTGGCCACAGCAGAGAGCTGGCCTGGAAGAGGGGCAACCGGGACAGAATCCGGCGCCCCGACCAGGACTAGAACCCGGTGTGGCAGCGCCGGCTGGCAAAAATCTTGAACAGGGAGGTAGAACTTCTGTGATGGATACTAAGCACCTCTGGAGAGGCATTTTAGCAGTTGGAAGTATTTTAAGACAACAGATGGACGGGAAACATTTCTTTGAGGATGTAAGTGTCCACTAGGCATCTACAGTAACAACCAAAAATAGTCACAGAGCCTTTTTTTGTGTCATGTCCTGAGCTGCATGCCAGAGGATGCAGTCCCTTCTTTCCTTGAGTAATTCTGTGAGGTGGAGGTGGGAGGCAAGCAGACGAGGTGTTGTCATACAGAGTGGTAAAGGCATTGCTGAACCTGGTCTGCCAGCCTTTGAATGGCCTCGCCTGGGAGAAAGGGCATCAAGTGAGACATGACGGCATCAAATGGCCCATGAAATGTGCCTGTGACGTGTGCCTATCTTTGACTGGACTTGGGGTCTCAACCAAGCCAGACTCTTCAAGAGTTAACGCTTAGTACACTGTCTACGAGGTAGGTATTGTTAGTATCCACTTTACAGATTAAGAAACACATACACAGAGAAGACTAAGGGCTTGCCTAGTGTCTGTCACACAGCTAAGTGTGTAGAGTCAGGCTCTGGAGCCAGCATTTGGCCCCAGTCAGTCTGAGTCCTCACTCATTCTGAACAGACTGGGACCACCGCATGAAAGGGAACTTTTAAAGTAATGTATAAACATGGCCACTTTAGCATGCAGGTACCATGTGAGTTTCAGATGTTAAGCGGCAAGGAGAAAATTTTCATTCCTGACTAAAAGCTCTGGTGTTGAAAATCAGAGATACTGAGCTTTTGGTTAAGTTCTCAGAAGCTTGCCTCAGGATTAAAACCTCTTTTCTACTACGGTACCAAAAACACCTCTTGTAGTCACAAGTTTGCATTTTGAGTGTCTGCTGAATGCTTTTGTGAGCTCTTCGGGTCTGCTTCCCATTTCACATAGGTCTGGGGAAGATTCTTCCCAAAGCTACCACATATTTTCTGCTTAGTTCCCAATCACTTTCTGCCAAGCGGACCCTTGTGTTTTAAAACAGCTTCTTTCATTTCCAGTGTCATCTGTTTCAGAGCCCTCACCTTGGAGTCCTCGCTCCAGGAATTGGCCTTGAGCTTCACTACCCAAGGTCCCCTTGCCATGTTTACCCTGTCTCTGTGGCTTTAGTGGACCCTGTGGCGGGGTGCCCATATTTAAAGACTGAATCAAAGTTGTTTATTATCTCTTCAGAGAGGTGCCCCCCTGGTCCCTTCTACTGGCAGTTTGAAAAGTAACCCTAACCTGCTTATCCAATCCCTCCTCCATCCCTGGGATGCAGACAGGTTTGAGTGGTAGCACGTGCTCATTGCCAGAGGGTGAGCGCAGTCGTCATAGTGATCAGGTAGTAGCTGCCATCCCACCTCCCCGCCTTGAACAGATCTGCTTTTTCAGCGTCCCATTCCTGTCTTCCCGGGCAGAGGGTGTTAAAAAAAAATCGCTCATGCTCCTCCATTCTGTGAGGAATGGAGACTTTGATTATTTTTCATCCTTTTTTCAACTTCGGTTTCATCTTTTTTTCTTTCATCATTTTTCACTCCCAACTCTGCTGTTCCCCTTCCGTCTACTCTCTGGAGTCTTCCAATCAAGCAGCAGTAACTTTGTCCTCTCCTCCTGGCCCCTCCCCGCCCCCTGGGAAGACCAGGAGAGAGTACCCGTGCCCTAAGGGGCTAGGCCTCTGGAGCTGTTGTAACCTGAGAAAAGAAGGAAAAAGGCCAGGCCTCTTGAGCCAGCAGTCAGCCCCTGTGGCCTGCCAGAGAATAAGAGCCTTGCTCACTCAGCTCCCTCCCTCTTTTCTTTCCCCTCCCCTGCCGCAGCAGGGCCCTCCCCCATCCGCACACACAGGCTGCTGGGTAAGTGGCAAGATGGCTCCCCTGCATGTCTCCGGCTGATCGCTGCCGCTCCGCCAATACAATAGAGCCAGCCACTACCAGCAGCCTGGCCCTCTCCTTCTCCTTCTCCAGAGAGACCAATCCAGCCGAACTCGGGGTTTGCCGTGAGGACTTAACGCTTATCTCTTAAAAGCCAGATCTATTTTAGCCTCCCCGCACCACCACCGCCTCCCCTTCCATTTACCATTTTTTTTGGATCCCCAGTTGCTGCATCTCGATTTTCTCTCTGGATCGGGTGGCTGGGGAGGAGGTGGTGGGATCTTGGGACAAGGAAGGTGTTTTTGTTTTTGTTTTAATTTTTAGGATTTTTTGTTTGGTTTTTGTTATTTCTTCCATTCCAGAAAGGGATAAACAGCACTTCCAGGGGGAGAAAAAAAATCATGTTATCAGAAAGCAAAGAAGGGTGAGAGCTCCACATTTCCGTGTGTCCCTTCCCCGCCGCGCCGGCTCACCTCGGCCCCTTCTCTTCCCCGTAGCCTCCATCCGTCTTTCGTTTTGGTGGTTTCCAGTCATTCTGCTTTCCCCCTTTGTCCTTCCTGCCTGATTTCCAGTTGGCCCCACATGCCCTCTCTGTGTGGGAAGTGGGCATTTTTCTGATAAGCCTTTTCTCTGGATTGAAGCAGTTGAATTGCGTGGGGGCCTGTTAGCTGGGGGCATAGTTCCGATTTTCCCCTCCCCCCAACCCGTGCATCCTCCCCGGCTGCTCCAGGGACGCGGTTCTGACCTCTGAGTGTCAGGCAGCCTGTTGGGAGTACTGAATTTTCTGGTGGTGGTTGTTGGCCTCAGGCGGCTCGCTTGCCCCTCCCTGATCATCTTGATTGGATTTTTTTGGCCCAGTATTTGGGTGGTATAGGGGGTGAGATTAGAGAGAGCAGTTAGAAAGGAGGACAGGAAACGAAGGTGGGAAGAGTTTATCTGAAGTGACTCTCTGGGATTCTTTGCCTGAAATGGGAGCTAACTTGTGTGATTGGGGGTGGGTTCAGTGTTGGGGGATCTGTGCGGTGGGGGGGAGGGGGGAGGGTGTGCCCTGACTGGGAGGCTTGCTCTCTCTATCTCTTGGAAGTTGGAATGAGGGAGTGGGAGAAACTGGGTGAAAGCCGAATATCAGAACAGTTCCTACACCTCTGAGCAGGTAAAGGTGGCCTGATCCTTCTCTAAGCGTCTCTACTGTCCAGTTACCCTACAGCTGGGGTCCTTGTAGCTGCGCTTTCCCGGTGTCCCCACCCCCATCACTTTCTCCGCTCCTGGTGTCTCCAGATCCTGTGGGTCAGCAGGCATTTACTTATTAAGAGTTGATTAAAGCCAAAGTTGGGATCATTTGCCACAGCCACGGCCGTTCTTTCTCACCTTTGTAAAGAATCCAGGCTTCCCTTAGTTTCTCATGCAGTTTTACTAGATGAAAATGCCTGTGGCCAGGGGACAGGGAGGCCATAGGGTTGTGGTCAAATCAAGTCATTTTTGAGGGACTTTGTTTCAGAGGAGGGTCTTCTTTTCCTGTGAGAATACTGTGGTGAGTTATGACCGAAAATAGCTGTCCTAACCCACTCGTACCAGCTTTATCCCATCTGGGCAGTGGGTGGATGTGGGTGCTGTAATCCATGCTCTTTCCCCAAGAAAATGGTTTCTCGTTTCTCCCATGACGATGAAGTCTTTAGTATGATCTCAAAAGCATACCCCTCCCCAATTCCACTGAAGTGAAGGGGCCTGAGGGTTTCCTGTGCCACACACTAACGTCTTGCTTTCTCTCCCCCTTGGTTCTTTCCTGCCCTTCCCTCCCAACCTCCCCCCATCCTGTCAGTGAGGAGAAGGAGGAAGTGACCATGGACACAAGTGAGAGCAGACCTGAAAATGACGTCCCGGAGCTTCCTATGCCTATTGCAGACCAAGTCAGTAATGATGACCGCCCAGAGGGCAGTGCTGAAGATGAGGAGAAGAAAGAGGTAACTATCCAAGCCGCCTGTTGGGGTGGGTGGTGGTCAGGAGTGCACCTAGGGGAGAGAGTAGACCACTCTGGTGCTCCCTCTTACAAAGTGGGATAACTTACGGAAGGGATGAGCCAGGAACTTGGATCAGGACAAGGCCAGGGGAGAATTCGCTGGTTTAGCAAGGGAGACCCCTTGTGATGGGGACAGGGCTCATTTGTTCTCCTTTCCTTGTTGGGGAATTAGTAGTTCAGACTCCTGGAAACTTGTTTTCAACTGGAAAGCCTGTTCCTGGTTTCTTATCTAAGACCCAGGCTCAGCTTTTCCTGCCATCTTGCCGAGCTTGCCCATGGTAACTCCTTTAGCTTTCCCTCCTTTTTAAACACCTAGCGTAACTCAGCGCCATCTAGTGGGCCTCGCTGACTCACCAGAACCAGCCATGCTGAGGAATTTTTGTTCCTATCTGCCCCCCAGTGGTCTCATTTCAGAGGTGGAGCTGCTTAGGGGTGATCCAGGAGACCCCTTCTCTTTCTGTAACCCTGGAGCTCCTTTTTTGGCATATAATTGTGTCCTGAACCCAGATTCAGGGGGCTCCCCCGATCAGAGCCAGCGAAGTCTTCTTGCCTCCTAAAGTTCTTAGAGAAAGAATTAGCTGGGTTTGGGAATGGGTTAACAGGGTGGGAGGGACTGTTGTGTGTGTAGCCTTTCTCTGGTGTGTGTTGCGGGGGTGGGGGCCGGTGAAAGTGATTTGATGTGCAGAATATTATTTATTACAAGGTCCTTCTTCCCCGTAAAACTTTGTCCAAGCACCTCATGTACGGTAATCCGCCCGTAAAATATAACCCTGCCCAACTGGCCAATCGCTGATGCCGCCTCTTCCTCTGGACCCACCCGCTGCTACTGAGCTGCCCAATCAGAGCCGAGTCTGCTATCCAGGTGTCTTGGCCAGAGGGGGGCATGTATATGGGCTCCTGTGATGGGCCCTCTTTTGCCTCCCTGTCTTGCTTACATCAGGGGGCCAAGAAGAGCACTGTTCTGGAGAGACTTGTATTGAGAAAGCAAAAAGCATTTGGAAAGGGGTGGACTTGCATCGTCTCCCTACTTGGGACACCCCAAGAAGAGCTTGTGCCAGTGCTGGGGCGCCTGCCCACATACCCTTGCCCTTTTGAGGACTGTGGGTTGCCTTGTTTGCTACAGACTGTTGGGATCCCCATCTAGGGCACCAAGGCCACCTAAAGAGTCAATGTTTGTGATCACAGTGTCATGCTATGAAATACTGAGTGGGGCCCTCGGCTTAAGCTGTGACGACTAGGAACCCTGCAGAGGAGTGTAGGGTCTGTGCCCCAGGGATTTAATGCTGATGGCAGCCCAGCCCATGTGTCACCACTTGCTCATCAGATGGACTTTTCTTTGGTCCCTGCTGTCCATGGTGAAGGGCAGCTTGTTGGTTGCTCCAACTTCTCCTCCATCCCTGGAGGCAGGGGCTCATTCATCCACCTGACTGGAACCGCTGTCTCAGATGGAGTCCCTGAGGAGATGCCACTCACAACTCTCAGAAGAAGAGCATTCTGACCTTGCTGCTGAATGTGTGCCAGGTCCTGGGGATGTGCACCTGCTGCCCCCAGGCCACCTTCATCAGAGGCTCCATGATCCCACTCGGAGAGAGGACCCCTCCCCAGTTACAGGCGGAGGAGAAAGGGACTCTGGAGTCATCACCTGGACGCCAAGTGCTGGGTGGTGGTACCGCTGCAGCTGCCACTGGTGGACATAGGGTCCTGCCTACCTCTCCCGATGAAAGGCAAGGACCATTCCTGCTCCTCACAGGCCATCTCATCAGGGACTGCAAGACGATGCCCCTCCAGGGCCAGGACTGATGTCTCTGCCCCTTTCCCCCCTCTACCCCTCGCTGAGCCCGGCCACCGCCAGTGAACTGTCTTGACATCATGGAAACTGGGCAGCGTCCCCCCACACGTTTCCCTCCCATCCCCCCTGCGCCCCTGGGAGGACTCTGGCAGTGCCGTGCTGACTACCACGCCGTGCGCCCACCTTTTTTGCCAACCCAACCCCCCACCAATTGCACAGCGCCTAGCAGGGAGGGCTCATTCTGATTGGACCGGCGGTTGACTAGATACAGTACACAGTGAGGTGCGATTGGCTGAACTGAAGATCCCAGGTGTGAGATGGTACCTGGAACATTTGTCATATTCCTAGTTTATTTTCTTCTTTATTTTCTTCTTCTTTTTTTATTTAATCTTTTATTTTAATTTTTCTTTCTTTATTTTTCTGATTTTCTTTATTGGATTTATTTATTTTGGTTCATGTTTTCCTGTTTTAATTAAGACTTTTTTTTTTTTTCTCACTAACTTACCCACTGAGAGTGGCCCAGCTAGGGGTCAGGCTGGCCCTTAACAGAGACCAAGGAGACTTGGTTAGACGACACAAACGGGGCTGGGGGGTGGTGGGGAGGGGGGGGGTTAGTTAAGAGGGTTCTGCCCTACCCTTTAGAAGGTTGGTAGGGTAGTCTTAGTTTTTCCAGAAATAAGCACCTAAACCTAAAATGCTCTATTCCCCTTTTCTTTCTATCCCTGTTTTTGATCTGTCTGTAATCTTTTCCCACAAAATGTGTGGAACAGAAGGTTATTCCAAAGCTGTCTGCTGGCCCTTGGCAGAGCCCCTAAGGCTTGAGCCCCGGGTAGAGAGGGAGCAGGGAGACTCTGCTGGAGCTGTGTGTGGTGGTCAGAAAGTCTGGGGGGCAGTCTGCCCTTCCTAAGGACCTCACACACCAGACACACTTCCTGTTCTTGCTGGGCGTTGGCTCCACAGCTTCGTCTCCAGCAAAGCTGCTGCTGCCTTTCCCACAGTGTGATGGGGCCTGGGCCATCCCTGCTGTGCGGAGTCTCAGCCATTGTCAGTGGACTTCACACTGGCATTGAGAAAAGGACATGCCTTCTCGAAGTTGCCATCCCGAAGTCGATTTTCCACATTTGCTCATGTTTTTCTCAAATTGGCAAGAAAGGAGGGAGGAGGACAGGTGACCCAGTTCTGGGCACAGCGCATTGGGCCTGGTGTCCTCCTGACCCGGAGACAGTGGAGGAGGGCATGATCAGCATCCTTAAAGGGCTGGGTAGCTGCTGAATTCCTCTTCCAGCTTATTTCTGGTTAAGCTAACACACAGGAGTGCTATGGACTAGTTGATTCTTCCCTGCTATGATGTTCGGTTTTATTTTTTTCTCTAACTTGCATTGATTCTGCTTCGTTTTTGCCGTTGCCGCTTCTGTTTTGGTCTCTGTCCCTGTCTCCCTCCTTCTCTGTCCCTGTCTCTCTCTGTCTCTCTGTCTCTCTCTGTGTCTTTGGAGCCTATGCTAAGACTGCCCCGTCTAACCTCCTCCCCCCCTCTCTGTGGGGTGTCTCTCTTTCTCTTTTTTTCCCCTTTTCTTCTCTACACAGAGCTCGCTGCCCAAATCATTCAAGAGGAAGATCTCCGTTGTCTGTAAGTCTAGCCCCAAATCCCTGATCAAGGTCAGGAATATCACAGAGACAGACTCCCATGCGCTCTCAGCGGCATCCTTGGGTCACCCCCCACCCGTCCTGCTCCCTCTGCCCAGCAAGTTTGCATCTTCATGGCCTGGAAGCTCAGAGCTTTAGGCGGTTGCTGTCCAATCTCCTGGTTCCCATGTCAGTGAAATGCACTGCGGTGGGCACCTCAGACCATTCCTGTCTAGTCTCAGGGTCATTGTGTTCTTCCAGATAACTTCCAGAACCAGGAATGAGCTTGAGGGCTTCCCACAGAATGCTTACCCGTTTATGTTTAGAGCATTCCCAGAGAACGTCTGTGGAAATAGTGCCCCATACACGGTAACGTTTTTGACCTTCTCGCAGTGAGGAACTCTAGACTACAGAAGTGTTACTGACACTCATTGGTGTGCTCCTAACTTACATGTCAGTCTTTAGTGTGAAAATCAGAGATGGCCAGTTTGCGTCAGGATCTTAAATTAATTCTGTGTAGATTTTTTGTGGCCCAGAATCTGCTTGTTTCTTCCGCATCCCAGTCCTTTTCAGTCTTTCTTCCCCACTACTTTAGATATTTCTCTACCACCAAAAGTGTAAACTGCTTGCCAGGCTAGCTACTCCTCCCTGGTTACTTTTAGAGACATGGAGTTATCATCTGTTTGGAAGGGACTCCGGCCCTTATTGTTCCCTCCGAAACCATGGTCTCCCCAGACCCCGAGTACAGTTTCCTTAAGTTAACCTCTTCCTAAAATGCCAGCCGAAGGCAACCTACAGGTATTATGATGTGAATCAGCAGAGGACTTGAGACCATCTAACTGTTGGGTCCTATTTCTTGGGGACAGCAGCGACCAAGGGGGTGCCAGCTGGAAACAGTGACACAGAGGGGGGCCAGCCTGGTCGGAAGCGACGTTGGGGAGCCAGCACAGCCACCACACAGAAGAAACCCTCCATCAGTATCACCACCGAATCGCTGAAGGTGAGGTGGGCGAGCCGGGGAAGGGAGGATGACACCTGTTAAGGTGGGAGTAGACACGGGCCCAGTGTAACGGGGTGGGGGGTGTCTGTGTCCCAGAGCCTCATCCCCGACATCAAACCCCTGGCGGGGCAGGAGGCTGTTGTGGATCTTCACGCGGATGACTCCCGCATCTCCGAGGATGAGACGGAGCGGAATGGCGACGACGGGACCCACGACAAGGGACTGAAGATATGCCGGACTGTCACTCAGGTGAGGCTCCTGCTGGCCAGCATCGGGCGGGCTGGGGCAGTGCCTCTGGAGCAGGCAGCCGAGGAGCTGAGTTACAGTCGTGGCCGGGAACTCTCCTGTGCGTGCAGAGGGTTGGGTTAATTGGCACTTTGCAGGGTCAGACTGAAAGCCAGCTGGCTGCCTCTTGTAAGGACAGTTTTATTGGAGCGCAGCCACCCCAGTTCACATAGTCCTGTCTGGCTGCTTACGCGCTGAGGAGCGGAGCTGAGTAGTCACCGTCTCACAAGCCTGAGATACCTCCGCTCTTTCCCTCGTCTTCCCGGAGTCCACTTTGAGGTGCTGACAGGATCTGGTGGAGTTGAACTGAATAATGAATTCTCTCCCCCGGTGGAAGAAATATGCGGGAGGAGGGGTGCACGCTGGTGACAGCAGCTGGACTGTACCACCCTCACGCCAGAGAGCCAGAGACTGAAAAGAATGTTGCAACGTGGTCTTTAAGAGTCCCCTCCGTGATCTCATCACCCTCACAGGTAGTACCCGCCGAGGGCCAGGAGAACGGGCAGCGGGAAGAAGAGGAAGAGGAGAAGGAGCCTGAAGCAGAGCCCCCTGTGCCTCCGCAGGTGTCAGTAGAGGTGGCCTTGCCCCCGCCTGTGGAGCATGAAGTCAAGAAAGGTGGGTGAGGCGCCTGCAGCTCCCCGGAGCCCAGAGCACTTCGTTGTCCTGGGGCAGTCTTCTGCCTTGTGCTGTAGTGTTCGCCCTGTCTGTCATCTCCGAGGTTCTAAACTCCTCGAGAGCTGGGTTTGAATCTGCCTCACCTCTGAACTCTCCACCCTGGGGAGCTTAGCCCAGCAGCGAACCTTGCGTATGAGAGGTGCATGGCAGTGAACAACAGGAAGGAGCCCTGCAGTCAGATTGGAGGTGAAAGAGCCAACACTGCTCCCTCCTACAGCTCTTCTTGTGCTCTCTTCGATAGTGACTCTAGGAGACACCTTAACTCGACGCTCCATTAGCCAGCAGAAGTCCGGAGTTTCCATCACTATCGATGACCCAGTCCGAACCGCGCAGGTGCCCTCCCCGCCCCGGGGCAAGATTAGTAACATTGTGCATATCTCCAATTTGGTAAGTGCTCGTTTCTCACGTTCCAGACTTGGGTAGTGGCTGAGAGTCTGAGCTTTTGACCCAGGTTTCCTAGTCTGGCTCCTAGGCCTCTTGTTACGCACTGACCTTGCCTGAGTTATTTAACCTATTTCCTCCTCCCAGCACTGGGAAGGAAAAGGGCCTGCTTGCTGCAGGGTTGTGTGGAGGATTGGCAGGGCCTGGCGCCTGCCCTGTGTGTCAGTGCTGCCACTCTGCAGGGCACTGCCCTCTCCCAGGCTTGAAGACACAGTCCTGCGGCAGCAGCATAGGCAATCTTCATACTGGCACGTGGGTGTCATGCTCGCCTTCTTCAGGGCCCTGAAAGTCTCTTCATCGGCAGGTTCGACCCTTCACTCTAGGCCAGCTGAAGGAATTACTGGGCCGCACAGGAACCTTGGTGGAGGAGGCCTTCTGGATTGACAAGATCAAATCTCACTGCTTTGTCACGGTGAGGGAGAAGGTTATGGCATACTGTTTCCTTGGGAGACCAGGGTGGGCAGGTTTCCAGGCAGTGTGGCCGATGGGAGGGATTGAAGACATGCCATGACCCTCTGCCTTCTCCCTTCCTCCACCAGTACTCAACAGTAGAGGAAGCAGTTGCCACCCGCACAGCTCTGCATGGGGTCAAATGGCCCCAGTCCAATCCGAAATTCCTTTGTGCTGACTATGCTGAGCAAGAAGAGGTGAGAAACCAGAGGAAAGGAAGGAGGGGAGTAGTGGGTGGGCTGGGAGATTCCAGCTAAGATCGTTGGCGAGCCTGTAGTCACCGAGTTTCTGTGCGCTTCCCTCCCTCCCCCACCTGCTGGGTGTATCTGCGCCCCTGGTACATGGGTAGCTTCAGTGGGAGTGATGGCTTCTCCTCGCTGACTGTTCTTGTCCCTCCTCTGCCCACAGCTGGATTATCACCGGGGTCTCTTGGTGGACCGTCCCTCTGAGACCAAGGCAGAGGAGCAGGGAGTACCACGGCCCCTGCACCCCCCTCCCCCACCCCCAGTCCAGCCACCACAGCACCCCCGGGCAGAACAGCGGGAACAGGAGCGGGCAGTGCGGGAGCAGTGGGCAGAGCGGGAACGAGAAATGGAGCGACGGGAACGAACTCGATCGGAGCGTGAATGGGATCGAGACAAAGTTCGGGAGGGGCCACGTTCCCGATCGCGGTCCCGTGACCGCCGCCGCAAGGAACGTGCAAAATCTAAAGAGAAGAAGAGTGAGAAAAAAGGTACCTGGCCAGCACCTGCCAGTAGGTGGGATGGGGCTGGAAGGCCATGGCCATCAGATCTGACTCACTCTCTTCCACCTCAGAGAAGGCCCAGGAGGAGCCGCCTGCCAAGCTACTGGACGACCTTTTCCGTAAGACCAAGGCGGCCCCCTGCATCTATTGGCTCCCGCTGACTGACAGTCAGGTGAGTGCCCACCTTCATGCCCACCCCAAGCAGCATCTGGGCTGGAGGTCAGCACCAGGGGAGGGTCACAGGACTGCAAGAGCAGGTGGACCCAGGTCTTAGTTTAGGAGCAACACAGGAAATGGCTAAACATCACAGGAAGTAACAAAGCAGCATGCCACAGAGCAACCAAACCCAGTGCGGAGGGGTGGATGGACAGGCAGCAGCTGAAGTTGTAGCTGTGCCCACCAAGCTTCTTAGAACTTGATGCTGGTTGGCTGAGAGATCGGTTTTATAGCTTCATCTGTTCCTCTGCTTTCTAACTCCTGGAGTTTTCACTTGTTAAATTTAGTTTCAGAGTGATGGGCCTTTTGGGCATTTCAGTCTTCGACTGTTTGACGAAAGTAAGAAGATTCGCTTACATCTAGGCTGATGATAGCTAGGGGAACACCAAAGACCAGGCGTGGGTGGTGCCAGTACCTGCTGGGTGTATAAAAATGGAGAACTTGCTGTGAGGAAGGCAGGTGTGATTGCTGGGCCCCGGGCCCTTCCTGCCTCCCAGCAGAGCCGAGCCAGTGAGCAGGGCAGGCGCGCAGCGGTCCGGGCACAGACAGGGTGGGACTGGCGGGCGCGGGGCCGAGGTGCCGACACTCTGCCTTTCCCACCCGGCTGCAGATCGTTCAGAAGGAGGCAGAGCGGGCTGAACGGGCCAAGGAGCGGGAGAAACGGCGAAAGGAGCAGGAAGAAGAGGAGCAGAAGGAGCGGGAGAAGGAAGCCGAGCGGGAGCGGACCCGGCAGCTGGAGCGGGAGAAGAGGCGGGAGCACAGCAGGGAGAGGGAGCGGGAGCGCGAGCGGGAGCGGGAGCGCGACAGGGGGGACCGAGACCGAGACAGGGAGCGGGACCGAGACAGAGGCCGGGAGCGGGACCGCAGAGACACCAAGCGCCACAGCAGAAGCCGGAGTCGGAGCACCCCTGTGCGGGACCGGGGTGGGCGCCGCTAGCCGGGAGAACACTAGGAGAGCTGCAGGTACCAGCCACTCTGCCCCGGGGAGGGGGGTTAAAGGCCACAGAGGGATAGGTACAGTCTTCACCGCTCTGGAACCAGGGCTCTTTCACACCGTCTGCCCAGCGCTGACGTCTGGCTGCCACCTGTCCCCACAGAGCAGATGGAGCAGTGGCCATCCTCCCCACTGCCTTTTAAACCTAACTCTTGGGACTTAGCCCTTTCCTCCCTCTCATTTCCATTCAGTCTGTGAGAGGGAAGAGCTAGGTTAGGGAGGGAGGTGGGGAACAGCCAGGTGCCCTGAGACCTCTCATTTTTCCACCATCCTTCTCACCGCCTCCCCTGGGTACTCACAGTCGCCTCTCGGGAACAGCCGGGGCCAGGACTGGGTCACCTATGAGCTGAATCAGCGTCTCCTCCTGAGTCCCGGGGCCCCTGCAGTTCCCAGTCTCTTCTGTCCTGCAGCCTTTGCCTCTTGCTGACCGGTTCCACTTTATATCCACCTTTTCCTTTTGTTCAATTTTTATTTTTATTTTTTTTATTATTAAATGATGTGGTCTATGGAAAAAAAAATAAAATCTGACTTAGTTTTAAATAGCGTGTGAGTGGCTTTCATTGGGCCTGGGTGAGGAGATGGCCACAGCCTAGAGTCTGCATTGCCTGCATTCCGTGTGCTTGTTTTGGCTCATTTTCACTCATTTCTGGAACCAGGGCTTCCCACCACCCTGCATCCCTGCCTTGGTTCTAGCCATCCCAAAGCTGTGTACCGTCTTCATTTGGGAGCAGGAGAGGCGCCCTGTATTCCAGGCAGCACCCCAGACGGCTAGAAGGTCTGCTCTTGATTCCTGGTCCTGTGCATTAGACATTTGGTCACCTGCTCGCCGGCTTCGCGGTGTTTCCCAGGACTGCCACCAGGGGGCGGTAGCCCCTCACTCTGTGGGCCCCTGTAATGAGCTTCCCCAGAAGGCTCCACTCCCCACCTCCGCCCTCCCACCGCTGTCGTGCCTCCGTCCCCAACACGTTCCCTGGGCCCGGCTCGTGGACTCCCTGGACCCTTGTTATCCTTAAGAACACCCCGGCCGACCACCACTGTACTCCGCACGGGATCCCGCGCCGGTCCAGGAACGGGGCGCCGTCTCCCACGGTGGGATGCTGATACCCCGCCTCACCGTGCGCTTGCCCTTCGCCCCGCCGCTGGGAACCTGCCGGCCGCTCCGCGCTCCCGGGTGCGCCCTCCCTGCCAGCTCTTCCGAGAGGGCCAGGCGCCGTGGCCTGGATGTCCTCCCACCCGAGTACCCCGCCAGGCGCTGCGGGCCGGCCCCGGAGGGGCGCCACATCTGTATGCACCCCGCAGCCCTGGAGCGCCGAGGGGGCGGGCGCCGGGCGCCGCCCCCGCCCCCGCCGCGCGGGCCCGGCTGGCCGGGGAGGGTCGGAGGCTGGGCTCTCCTCTCCCGCGCGGCGCGGAGCCGCCTCGCTCCTCCGCAGGCGGAGCCTCCTTCCCCCGCCCCCTCCGTCTCGCTCCCTTGTTCTCGCCGGGGCCGCTCAGACCTGCAGCGGAGCCGCGGCGCCCGCTCTGATCGGCTCCGGGCTGCGCCCCCGGGACCCGGCGGCGGGGGCGGGCGGGGGCGCTCCCTGTCGGCCTGGGCCCCTCGGCAGCGCCAGGTAAGGGCCGCCCGCCCTGCAGCCCGGGGTCGGGAATGGGCAGAGGGGCAGCAGGGGGCCCGCAGCCTGCGGGTGTCTTAAGACGCGGGGCGCTCCGTGGCTGGAAGCCCACTGCCGGCTCGCTTCTCCCGCGCTCTAACCCCCTTCCCGCGCACCTCTCCGCTTTTTTCCTCTCCCGGTCTCTCTTGCCCCTTCCTCCTCTGCCTGGCTGCCTCCTCTCCCGTTCCTCTGCCTCCCCAGCCCTTCTCTCCCCTGTCCTGCCTTTTCGCGTCGCCTCTCCCGCTCTGCCTCTGCCCCTCTACCTTTCCGTCTCTGCTCTCTCTTTTCCCTTTCCCGCTCCCTCCCTGCTACCCTGCTTTCCACTCCGCTATCCCCTTCCTTCTCTCCTCCTCGTCCCGCCTCCCTCTCCCGTCCCCGGCTTCCCTTCAGCTTCTCTCTTCCCTCGGGAGCAAACTGACTGTCAGGTGTGTGTCAGCTCCGGGGGACGGAGGAGGGGCGGGCGGCCGCCAGCCACAGCCACCTGAGGGTCCCCCCAGGAAGAGAGGGAGGGACAGCGCAGGGGGCAAGGTCCTCTCGCCAGCTCCTCCCGGGCTGCTCCCTCTTCCAGAATGAAGTTGCGGAGGCCTGGTCTGCCGGCCCCCTGCCCTGGTGCACACCCCCATGCTGCATGCCCCTCTGCGGCCGGCCTCTGGCCCCAGCCTAGCACCTGATTCCTCTTCTGCCTCTCAGAGACCCAGGCTGCCTCCCTGATCTTCCCTGTCTGTCGCTGCCTCTGCCGGACAGTCCCCGAGCTGGTCTAGCCCCAGTCACTCTGTGTCTCTGATCACCGGGTCTCCTCCCCCTCCAGCTCTGAGCCCCATCCCACTTCTGGGACTGCAGTAGCAGTGTGGACTGGGGGCAGGGTCTGGCGAGGTGGGTCCACCGGGGAGGGACTTTTTCCCAGGCTCTGAACCCTGGCTTAGGCTGCACGCCTTGTCATCTCTCAGCCTAACCCTAGACATCTGGAGGCCACACCTCCGGGAATCCCAACCCCCCAATTTTAAGCCTCTCTCTGGCTGCCCCACCTCCTCCAGTGCCCTGGCTTTGAGCCCAACCTGGCAGGACAGGGACCAGATTTCGGATCCCGAGCCCTCCCAGCATCCCCGGTTCTCCCCAGCATCTCTCCTCCGAGCTGGCTGACCAGAGGTTTAGCAGCTTGGAGAGCTGGAGGTGACTGCAGGCAGGCCTGGGAGGAGGGCCCGGTCAGACCAGCTGCTCTCTGCCTCAGTCTGAGCATCTAAAGCTGGGGGGTGTGGGCGGATGTTGGGGTGTTGAGTTGCCTTGACCCTGAGCAGCTACCTGTCCTGCAGGTGTGGATCCATGGGGTAGCCCCAACGCCTCTGCCCCCCCACCCCAGCCAGCACATGGACTGCCTGGCCCAGCCCAGCCCCAGCACCCGGGGCCCTTGAGCGGACCCCTGGCTGCAGCCCGACCATGTGGGGCCTGGTGAGGCTTCTGCTGGCCTGGCTGGGGGGCTGGGGCTGCATGGGACGTCTGGCAGCCCCGGCCCGGGCCTGGGCAGGGTCCCGAGGGCGCCCAGGGCCTGCACTGCTGCGAACCCGAAGGAGCTGGGTCTGGAACCAGTTCTTTGTCATTGAGGAATATGCCGGGCCAGAGCCAGTCCTCATTGGCAAGGTAAGGATCACCCCTCCTGGGGCTCCTCTGACTACACCTCCAGGCTCCCCCCTCCCCGGGGACCCTGCCCTAGAGCTTCCTCACTTCTGCAGTGACCTTGGCCCCTCGGGACACCCCCATGCGCTGCCCAAGCCTGGCCTCTTCAGTGTCTTGGCCCTGCACCCTGCACCGTCTGTCTTTCCCTGACCCCTCCAGCTGCACTCGGACGTGGACAGGGGTGAGGGCCGCACCAAGTACCTGCTGACCGGGGAGGGGGCAGGCACCGTGTTTGTGATTGACGAGGCCACGGGCAATATCCACGTCACCAAGAGCCTGGACCGAGAGGAGAAGGCTCAGTACGTGCTGCTGGCCCAAGCGGTGGACCGAGCGTCCAACCGGCCCCTGGAGCCGCCATCAGAGTTCATCATCAAAGTGCAAGACATCAACGACAACCCTCCCGTCTTCCCCCTCGGGCCTTACCACGCCACAGTCCCCGAGATGTCCAACGTCGGTGAGCACCCGGTGCTGCAGGCACCCCGTCCCGTCTGCCGGAGCCCCCTCGCCTCCCCTTCCCCCCCAGGGCCAACTGCCCAGAACTCCCTTTCGACTCAGCCTCCCTCCTACCTGAGCCCACCCCCACCCCCTGCCCCCACCCCACCTCCTCCCTGGGCTCTGTCCCCACTGGCCCCGTCTGTGCTGAGGCGGGTGCCGGGATCCCTCCCAGGGACATCGGTGATCCAGGTGACTGCCCACGACGCCGATGACCCCAGCTATGGGAACAGCGCCAAGCTGGTGTACACTGTGCTCGACGGCCTGCCTTTCTTCTCCGTGGACCCCCAGACTGGTGAGGATGGCGCTCGGAAGCCTGGGGGCAGCCCTGGGCACGAGCGCCGCCAGTGACCTGGCCTCTGTCCCTAGGAGTGGTGCGCACAGCCATCCCCAACATGGACCGGGAGACACAGGAGGAGTTCTTGGTGGTGATCCAAGCCAAGGACATGGGCGGCCACATGGGGGGGCTGTCGGGCAGCACGACGGTGACCGTCACCCTCAGCGATGTCAACGACAACCCCCCCAAGTTCCCGCAGAGTAAGGGGCCCCTGCCACTCACTGCCTGGGTTGGTCCTCTGACCCCAGCCCCCCACCGCCACATGCAGCACCCCTCTGGTGCTTCCCTCCCCACCCCCACCACAGCCAGCCCGTGGGAGAAGGACAGTGCTGGGGGTGAGGAGGAGAGCTGGGGTCCTCGCTGCTCAAAGATGTGTGTCCCCTCCCCACTCCTCACAGGTCTGTACCAGTTCTCCGTGGTGGAGACAGCTGGGCCTGGCACCCTGGTGGGCCGACTGCAGGCCCAGGACCCAGACCTGGGCGACAACGCCCTCATGGCCTACAGCATCCTGGATGGGGAGGGGTCCGAGGCCTTCAGCATCAGCACGGACCCACAGGGGCGAGATGGGCTCCTCACTGTGCGCAAGGTTCGCCCCCTGCCTGCTGGAGCTCCCCATCTCACCTCTCTAGAGGAGGCCCTGGGGCCTAGGGAGGGGAAGTGACTGGTTCAAGGTCACGTAGCAAGTCTGAGGGAGTGGGGGCAGACCCAGAGTTCCCAGCTCGCCTGCTGCCACCCTCTCCCACCTGCCGAGGCCACGATCCCTCCAGTGCCACCTCTCCCCATGAGCGCTGAGCCCCAGATCCATGCGGGGAAGGGACCTGGCCCCTCTCCTGTGAGCCTGGGGGCTGCCTGCTTCACACTCCGCCCCGTGCCCGCAGCCCCTCGACTTCGAGACCCGTCGCTCCTACTCATTCCGTGTAGAGGCCACCAACACACTCATCGACCCAGCCTACCTGCGGCGGGGGCCCTTCAAGGACGTGGCCTCGGTGCGCGTGGCCGTGCAGGACGCCCCCGAGCCACCTGCCTTCACCCAGGCTGCCTACCTCCTGGCAGTGCTGGAGAACAAGGCTCCCGGGACCCTGGTGGGCCAGGTCTCGGCTTCGGACCTGGACTCCCCAGCCAGCCCAATCAGGTGAGCTGCAACGTGGGGCCATGCCCACCTGCGGACGTACCCCCTTTACCTTCTGTCACACCTCCCGGCAGAAGCTGCCTTCCCTGCCCGCTGGCCTTGCTGTCTGCAGGCCTGGCTGTCAGGGGGTTCTGCAGGCCCTGGCTGACCACCTCACAACTCGTTGCCAGCCCAGAGGCAGCAGTGCCAACAAACGGAATCCCATTTGCTCATGGCTCCCTGCAGATAACCTGCTAAGGGCTTTGCCTCTTCCCGTGGTCTATGACATTCCCTTCTCACGAGAGCCCCATTAAGTGGGTGTTAGCAGCAGCCGTTCTGGGGGCTGGCTGTGAGCTCAAGTCCTCCGTCCAGGGTCGAACTTGGCTTTGCCAGCCTTGAGAGGGGCCACTCTTGCCACCCCTCCAGCTGGCATCCCTGCCAGTGCTCTGTGAGGCAGGGGCTGGTAACGTTCCCATGTTGCAGGCGGGTAAACAGAGGTTTAATGATTTGTCTGAGGTCACACAGCTGGTCCAGAGCAGAGCAGGGCTGACACATAGGCTCCCGTGTCCCCAGAACAGAGCCCGGAAGTCTGAAAGGCAGGTGCTGGCGGCCCTCCACCTCTCTGTCTCTCCTCCTCGCATCTCCACGAAACCCCATCGTAGGACAGGTGCCTGATGGCGGTGACCTCCCAGGCAGATTTGCCTTTTAAGAAGGCCTCCAGGTTGAACGATAGCTCTGGGGGCCTGGGGCAGAGTCTGCAGGGCTCGGGCCGGGAGGCTGAGCACAGCGTAGGGAGAGGTGCGAGCGAGCTCCAGCCCTGCTCCTCTCCCCAGGTACTCCATCCTCCCGCACTCGGATCCCGAGCGCTGCTTCTCCATTGAGCCAGAGGACGGCACGATCCGCACAGCAGTGCCCCTGGACCGCGAAGCTCGAGTGTGGCACAACCTCACCATACTGGCCACAGAGCTCGGTGAGCAGTCCTGCGCCCACAGGCCTGCTGGCCCAGGGGCTGGCCCTGTGAGCGGGGGTGGGGAACCGTTCCTGCCATCACACCATCACCACTATCCTAGCCCTGTGTGCCCTCCTGGGTCCTCACCTCCAGGCAGGCCTCCTGTCTCCCGGACTGGGCCAGGCTGGGCTGGCCACAAGGGGCCTGCGTGAGCATTCTCCTGACACGAAAATCACCCTCTCACCTGACTTGGCTCAACCCAGAAATAAACAAGACCTCACATAGCTGCTAACCTGGGGCTGCCAGACCCTGTCCTGCCCATTCCCAGCTTCAGGCTAGAGCTGTGCGGGGAGGGGAGGAGGCTGTTAGTCGGAGGGGGGCACCAGTTCCATGTGCGGGCTCTCCCACCCTACCCCCTTCAGTCACCAGGAGCCCTGGCCAGGAGACAGGAGCTGTTTGTGCGTCCTCTGCTCGGTGCCTGGGGCTCCCTTCCCTGCTGTGCTCACGCTGCAGCGTTGCACTGTGTACCATCAGTGGGCAGCTGTGTGCATGCGCACGCAGGCATGGACCCCCGTGAGCGTGCAGTTCCGCATGTGGGAAGCATGCACACGTATTGGTGAGTGTGTGGCTGTAACCAGACATGGTTGTACTCACAGCTGTGTGTGGAGTCCTGCTTACGCCATCGGTGTGTCTGTGTGAGTAGCTCTCTGGTGTTTGGAGAGTGTGTGTACAAGAAGCTGTCGGTGCATGGTGCACGAGGGTGTTTCATAAAGTTTGTGGCAACAGGGAGCTAAAGGATACATTTATTTGGAAGCCCCAGGTGTGCAGTTTTTGCAAATACACCTTCACTGTGGACTTTTGGAAAGCCCTGCTTATGGCTTAAGGGTATGGGTGTTTGTGGACAGGTAACACTAACAGTTCTTATCACATATCAGGCTGTGTCTTAAGTCCTCCCCTCCAATGAGTTTTTTCATTTCATCCTGATGGCTGCTTTGGGAGGTGTGATTATGTCCCTGTTTTTGAATGAGACAGTTGAGGTAGCCTCCCAAGGTCGCGGAGCCGAGGCGTGGACGGCCTGTCAGCTCCTGCACCAGCCACCTCCCGTGTGCCTGGTTTTGGGTGCCTGTATGTGCCACTGTGTGCTGTCTGGCAGGGAGCTGCGTGGACAGCCCTGGGGCTGTGTACACATGTGGAGTGTGTGGTGGCTGCTTGTGCATACATAGCTCTGCGGGTGTGTGTTTCCCTCACTGTCTCCTCATCCTCCTGCACCTGCAGCTTCCAGCACCACCCCGTTATCAACCTGCAGCGCTGGGCCCCAGTGAAGGAGCAGACCCCATGCCCGTGCTGTATCCAGATACCCCAGAGCCTCAATCCTGGCCTCCCCTGCCTGTTCACCAGGGCCACCCAGCTCTCACTCTGCCCAGGGCAAGGCTAAAGAGAACTGGGAGACTCAGCCTAGGAGAAGGACCTGGAGTGCACACTTGTTTACGCTCAGATGACATTAGCGGGGACAAGCAAGGTTAGATAAGAGGGAGGAAGCCACCTGATGGACGGTGTGTAAAGAGGGGGCCTGTGTCTGGCTGTGGGGCCCAGGCTGGCCTGGGCTCTGCACGCTGTGGGTTATGCAGCTCCTCCGTCTCCAAGGTCAACTCTAGGTGATGCTCATTGCTGCGGGACCTCTGACTGGATGTCTGTGTGTGTGTGTGTGTGTGTGTGCATGCCCATCACACATGTGCTGTGCATGGCCCCTGCGTCTGCAAGTGCATTCTGTGGGCCTTGGGTACACCAGGTGCTGCTGCCCTCGCTGTGCATATTAACCACCCACTTCATGGGGATCACGTTAACCTAAACACCAAGTACAGCTGGGCGGCATGGTGTGAACATGTATGTACGTCGCATGTGCACAGTTGTCAACCGCATACAATGCGTGAGCACCCTGTCTGCCTTTCGCTTATGCTGCGTGTGCCCTGCCTCTGGGTTACAGTGTATGTGCGCCCCAGGTGCGTGCTGTAGTCCCATTCAGCGTATGTTGTATCTTGTACATACGCCAGGTACTGCATGAGTGTTGTGTGTTTGGTGTTGCTCCACTGGCCTCATGACATTGTTTACCACCTGTATGTCACACATGTACTCTGGGCGCAGGCTGTGTGTGCTGTGTGCTACACACGGCCCCTGTACCCACGTGCCCAGTCAACTCTTGTGTTTGTCCGTGTGGTGCATATGTACTGGTGTTCTGGCTTCAGACAGCTCCGCACAGGCGTCCCGTGTGCAAGTGGCTGTCCAGACCCTGGATGAGAACGACAATGCTCCCCAGCTGGCTGAGCCCTACGACACCTTTGTGTGTGACTCTGCAGCTCCTGGCCAGGTGAGCGGCTGAGGCTGTGGGCTCGGGAGCCCGAGGCCTCCAGGGGCCTGCTTGGTGCCAGGCCTCTTTTCTTCCTCCCAGCTCATTCAGGTCATCCGGGCCCTGGACAGAGATGAAGTCGGCAACAGTAGCCGCATCTCCCTTCAGGGCCCTCTGGGCCCCGATGCCAACTTCACCGTCCGGGATAACCGAGGTGGGTGGCCTCCTCCCAACACAGGAAGTGTGGACTCCGACACACACGTGTTTGTGCCCTGCAAACCTTCCACAGGAAGCTGCCGGTACAGGCCAGACCACCCCTACCAGGAGGGTGTTCCAAGAGGTGCCTCAATGCTTTCCCTCTCTCACAGATGGCTCTGCCAGCCTGCTGCTGCCCTCCCGCCCTGCCCCGCCCCGCCAGGCCCCCTACTTGGTTCCCATAGTGCTGTGGGACTGGGGGCAGCCGGCACTGAGCAGCACTGCCACGGTGACCGTGAGCGTGTGCCGCTGCCGGCCCGACGGCTCTGTGGCTTCCTGCCGGCCCGAGGCTCAGCTCTCACCGGCCGGGCTCAGCACCGGCGCCCTGTTGGCCATCGTCACCTGTGTGGGCACCTTGCTTGGTGAGTCAGGCCACGGAGGGTCACGGAAGTGGATTGCCGGCCTGTGGAGTTGGGTGGAGAGGAACTGGGTCCCTAGACACAGGGATTGCCACCCGGGGGCTTGAGGGACCCTAGATGCCTGGATTTTCCCACCACCTGAAGCATCCGGGGGAAAAGCTGGGACCTGTGACCCTGACCTGCTAATGCACCATCACAGTAACTAGATAAATACGCTGTTTATTGCACCCCTGGTCTATGCCAAGTGTGGTGCTTGGTTTCCTGCTTTCAACAACCATAGGAGGTAAATATGATCACCCGAGCAAACTAAGGATCCAAGAGGTTTAGGGAAGTGAAGCACCTTCCTAGGGTGGCACAGCGTGCTGACAGCGGGGCTGTGCGTGCCTGTGGTGGCGGCCCGCGGCGCAGCGGCCTGTACGTCTCCCGCAGCGCTGGTGGTGCTCTTCGTGGCCCTGCGGCGGCAGAAGCAGGAAGCACTGATGGTGCTGGAGGAGGAGGACGTGCGCGAGAACATCATCACCTACGACGACGAGGGCGGCGGCGAGGAGGACACGGAGGCCTTCGACATCGCAGCCCTGCAGAACCCTGACGGGGCGGCCCCACCGGCGCCCGGCGTCCCCGCGCGCCGCGACGTGCTGCCCCGGGCCTGCGCACCGCGCCAGCCCCGACCCCCGGGCCCCGCCGATGTGGCCCAGCTGCTGGCGCTGAGGCTCCGCGAGGCCGACGAGGACCCCAGCGTGCCGCCCTACGACTCAGTGCAGGTGTACGGCTACGAGGGCCGGGGCTCCTCCTGCGGCTCGCTCAGCTCCCTGGGCTCCGGCAGTGAGGCCGGCGGCGCCCCCGGCCCCGCGGAGCCGCTGGACGACTGGGGGCCGCTGTTCCGCACCCTGGCCGAGCTGTACGGGGCCAAGGAGCCCCCGGCCCCCTGAGCGTGGGCCTGGCCCTGCCCGCTGCGGTGGGGCAGCCCGCACAGGCCCGCTGAGTGAGCCCCTGGTGGGGGGCAAGGCAGGCGGCAGCAGCCCAGGGACCCCCGGCCTCCTCCGGTCCCTGGGTCCCTGCTCCTTCCCTCCCCAGACCCCCTAGCCCCTAGCCCCTCGGCTCCCCCAAGTCTGTCCATCCTTACGTCTGTGTCCATGGACCTTGTGTCTCCTCGGTGGCGTCCTCCCCGTGTTCTCTCACTGTGACTTCTCCGTGGCGGTTTTTGTCCCTGCGGCTCTAAAGCTCCCTCCCCACTGTCACCCTTGCCTTGCCCTACTCGCACTGTGTCCTGCCCACATGTCCCACCCTTCTCTGTGGATCCCTGTGACTGGCTTTTTGGTTTTTGG
Source organism: Oryctolagus cuniculus (assembly GCF_964237555.1). Lineage (NCBI taxonomy): Eukaryota > Metazoa > Chordata > Mammalia > Lagomorpha > Leporidae > Oryctolagus > Oryctolagus cuniculus. The sequence continues at coordinate 51,969,105 of NC_091443.1, forward strand.
TTTTTTTTTTTTTTTCTGTTGTTCATCCCAAAAGCAAGAGAGACGTCTAGCCACTGCTGCCCACCCTCCCGCAGGGGATGCTGTGCCCCAGGTCAGTGGCCCTGGACACTTACTAGGAGGGGAGGGAGAGTCCCTCCCCCACCCAGGCCTCTGAACCCCTCCTCCGCTCCTGTCCTTACAGACCTGCCCGCATGGTTCCATCCATCACTCATGGCCTCATCCTGGCTCCACGGCCTCCAGCAGAGAGAGGGAGCTAGCCCGCCTCCCAGGGCCAGAGCTCCAGCCCTGCCACGGCCGCCTCCCTGGAGCTCTGCCCAGCTGTCCGCCTGCCCTGGGCATCCCAGCTCTGGGCATTGTCTTGTGTGCTTCCCAGGCCCCAGGGAAAAGGGGAGGGGCAGAAAAGGGGGAGGCAGCTGGGGAAGGGGAAAGAGGGAGGAAGGGGAGGGGCCTCCATCTCTAATTTCATAATAAACAAACACTTTATTTTGTAAAGCTGGAGCCTTGCCTGTGTGTGGGCGCTCAGGTCTCTCCATTCTTGGATTTGGATACACGCATTTGGGGAGTAAGGAGATGACTGGACTTTCCAACTTCCCTTAGACTGTCCAAGGAGAGTGAGATGGGGGCACTTGGCAAGGGGAAGGCTGAGAGCCACAGAGAAGAGAGGAGGAAGACGGGGCGGGGGGGGGGGGGCCCTGGGGAGCAGTGTAGGTGGCAGGCAGCAGGGGGCCAGGCCAGCATTTCCTGGGGTCTATAGTGCCCCCTGGGGAAAGGGTGGTCCTGAATGAGACAGACACAATCTGGGCCCACTGCTCCCACCTTTAATTCTCCTCCCAGTCCGAGGTCTTCTTAGTCTTTGTAGGGCACCAAGGGAAGAGAGCAGGGTGGGAAGGGGGATGTTGAGGGGCAGAATCAGAGTCAGCGGGGGTGGCAGCGTCTCCAGAACACTACCGCCCGGGGGTAAGCAGAATAACGGGGCTCCTGCCTGCTGGAGGGACTCCAAGAGACCCAGGAGCAGGTCAGCCTGCCCGTGACCTCCCTTCCAAGTGGGAGGTGCTGGCAGTGGCCATTCCAACGGGACCGTGCCTTCTCACACCTTCCACACCTTGCTTGGTTAGGGCAAACCAGTGGCAGGACAACGAGGCCCCCACCCAGTACTGGAGCTGGAACCCTGGCCCCAGTTAGTCCAAGGGCCTTTGTAAGAGTAGGCTGGGGCCACGGCTCACTAGGCTAATCCTCCGTCTTGCGGTGCCGGCACACCAGGTTCTAGTCCCGGTTGGGGCGCCGGATTCTGTCCCAGCTCTCTGCTGTGGCCAGGGAGTGCAGTGGAGGATGGCCCAAGTGCTTGGGACCTGCACCCCATGGGAGACCAGGATAAGTACCTGGCTCCTGCCATCGGATCAGTGCAGTGCGCACCGGCTGCGGCGGCCATTGGAGGGTGAACCAACGGCAAAGGAAGACTTTCCTCTGTCTCTCTCTCTCACTGTCCACTCTGCCTGTCAAAAAAAAAAAAAAGAGTAGGCTGTCTATCCCCCAAGGCCATCCGAGACTGAGGAGACAGTGCCCCAAGCAGGGCACGAGGACTTCCAGTGCCAGGCACGCAGGGCAAGACCTCGGCACAGGAAAGGACCAACGGGTCACTCTCGGGTAGTGGGGGGGGGGGGCGGCCACAGGAACGTGACGTCGGTCTCTGCCTGTCCCTAATACCTTCATATGGTCCTCGCCCATCTCGTTAGAAACCTCAAGGAGGAAAGCGTGTCAGCAGGACCTGCGGACTTGTCTCCACCTCAAACACGTCATCACTGCAAGGGCAGGGCCTGGCAACGGGAGGGAGAGAGCGGGCAAGGAAAGGAGGGGGAGTGGGGCACAGATGCAAGAAGAGGGGGCGCCCTCTCTGCTCATTCAGCCATCCTCCAGTCTGGGAAGGGAAGGGGCACAGAGCACCTGCGGGAAGCTCACTGCACACCCTGGGCTGGGCTCCGGCGGCAGCATGCAGTGAGGCGGCTGAGGTTCTCCCTGATCATCCCTGCTGTCCCTTCTCAGGCGTTGCTCATTCTCATCCAGTCTGCTTTCTGGTCTCTGCGCACGCGGGAACCACACACATGCACTTGCCCCCGGCAGGCACACACCCCCCATCCTGGGTCACCAGCACCTGGACACAAACCCATACTCTGTGCACACACACTCCTGGCCACACTCTTTGCCTGAGCCCATCAAACACTTCTTCTTGTACTCCCCTCAAACCAGGCTGTCCCAGGGGCCCCTGACCCTGAGTCCCCCACTTCTTCCCCTGAGCCTGGGGTGTGGGCACAGGGTGAAGAAGGGCTGCAGCAGAGGCCCCAGCAGGATCCCCTGGCTGGGGCTTGAAGGCGAGTCCCCCTGTATCCGGGTTCCCCACCACGATCCCCCCCTCCCTGTCCCCACTGCTTTCCTGTTTTGGGCTCCCTGACCCTTCGTCCCTTGTCCCCAGTCACCCTCAGAGCCAGGGTCCAGAGGTGTCCCAGGGTCTGGCTAGTCCCTGCTGAGAGAGAGAAGGGGTTGTGACTCCCAAGAGTGGAAGCTTTTGGAGCAGGAGGAAAGAGAAAGAAGTGACAGGAACCTCACTTCAGGCCCCAAGTAGGCCAACCCGGCCCAGGAGAGGGGCTGCAGGCCCTCCTGGAGCTGTCAACCTGGGGGGGGGGGTGGCTTCCAGGTGGCAGGAGGAGGACCAGGGAGGCAGGGGAGGAGGTGCTGGCAGAAAGCGCCCACCGCCTCTGCCTCCTTCATTCTCTCTTCATTCTCCAGGGGAGCAGCAGGAAACAGCAACCAGAGAGAAGCGAATGGAAGAACGGACGAAGAGGTGTGCCAGCGACCAGACCGGGCCCCAAAGTCCAGCGAGCACAGTGGGTCCCGGCAGATACGGCCAAGTGCGACCGGGCAGCAGCTGCCCCAAGCTCACCACTCCAAGCCCCAGGACTCCTCAGCATCCGTTCATCCCCGGCTACCAGGCAGGGCTTGGCCCAGCGACCCCCCCTCCATGTCCGGCCCGGCAGAATGGGAGGGGACACCGCACAGTAGAGCCCGGACTGTGGTGGAGGAGGCCTGGGCCTGACCCTCGTCCCTACCTCTTGCCACGGGACTGGGACAGGGCTCAGAGCCCTTTCCAGGTTCCTCTTCTGCAACGTGGGGAGTGTTCGGGCCTCACAGCACTGTCGTGAGAACTGTGTGCAGTCACCAGGTAGTGAATAGTAGTCACCGGCCGGGCAGAGGTGGCGAGCACATGAGCCAAGCCTGTTGGCACTCGCCACAGCCGTCTCCATGGCTCCCAGCCCCCCATGCCACCTCCTTCTGAGAGGCACGGCTGCCCTCTCAGGTGCGACAGTGACCTGGAGAAGTAAGCATGGAGGGCCAAGATGGAGGAGGAGGTGAGATCGTGCATGGCACGGCGAGGAAAGAGCACGTAGCCCCTGGCATGCCGCAGGCCTGCAGCAGGCTGGACTAAGACACAGAGCACAACAGGAGCGTAACTCATCAGTAAGCTCTGGGGCAGACAGGCAGAGCTGTGGATCAGACGGCTGGAACCAAATGCTGGGGGCCTCTTCTTGGAGGGGCCCTGCCCCTGCTGCCCGAGGCCTCCATCGCCCCAAGTGCTGCCACTTCTCACAGCCTCTCAGTCTCTGCTGGCATCCTGAAGTCTCCTGGTGTCGCCTCCCCTGGCCCCGCAGAGAGTCCCCTGCCTCCCCCAGCTCTGTGGAGAGTGGCAGGCTCAGGGTGGGCCTGGCTGGCCTCCTCTTCCTCCTCCTCAGGCTCTGGCTCTGGGAGTTTTTGCAGCTGCGTGTACAGCACACAGGCATCACTGCGTGACACATACTCCCATCCACTCTCCCGCACGTGGAAAAGGTCAACAGACCCCCCGGAGTAGGCATCGCGGTGGGTGGCGTGGGCCACGGCGCAGCGAGCCAGGGCATAGGCCTCCTGGATGCCCATGTCGTAGCGGTAGCCACGGTCTAGCACGCCGTAGGCATAGGGAGACCCCGAGCCTACCGAGAAGATGTCGCCCTGCAGCCGCGTGCCATCGCTGTAGACGTAGAAGAGGGCAGGGCCAGAGCGGTCCCAGCCACACAGGGCAGTGGCCACACACAGATCCAGCCCCCGGTAGCGGGACAGCATGACCGACAAGAGCTTGGCCGCGCCGGCCACACTGGGCAGTTGGCCCTCCCTCAGGGCCCGCAGCCGCAGCTCCCTCTGTAGCACCCGGTACCACGTGACACAGTCCGCAGAGGTGCCCGAGGTGGTGCCCAGCAGGTGCTGGTGCACGGGGATGATCTTGCGTGAGGCTGGGCAGGCCACGTAGCTGCCACAGGAAGAACGCGTGTCAGCCGCGGCGATGACCCCGTGGCGGAAGCGGAAGGCCAGGGTGGTGGTGCCGTGGGCCAGCTGTGGGCCGTGGGTCTGCAGGAAGGTTTGGGGATCGCAGCCCCTAGGCACAGCCCAGCTGCCAGTCCGCGGCAGGTGAGGCACCAGCGCCTGGGTGTCAGGAGCCTGCCACTCACACACTTCCTGGAGAGCCATCCCCCCGCTGAGTGAAGGCTGGGAGGCTCACAGCAGATATCTGTGGGCTGGGTGGGGTTGGAGGCGGGGGGACGCGGCACAGAAGCTGGGCTGCAGCCAGAACCAGCGCAGACGGCGCGTGAGCTGACGCTCCGGGCTTGGTGCAAGGAGCAGCCCCTGCTGCACAGAGGCCTGCTGAGGGGGAGGGATGAAGCCACTGGTGTCTCCCGGGCAGGGAAGACGCTGCCCCATCAGTCAGACCTTCACCAACTGCCACCCGTGACACATCTGAGAGTCCCCCGAGGAGTCTCCTGTCTGTCATCCTCCAACTTCCCGGAGCAGGGTGGAGGACTGGGGTAACCGCAAAGGAAAGTGGCCAGGAGAGGAAGGAGCAGAGCAGGGTGAGCCCCGCCCCTGGCCTGAGAGCACCCCAGCCCAGGAGGAGACAAAGAGTCGGTGCTCTGATGTGGTCGGAACACGGTGCTGGAGACCTTGACCTTGAGGACTCGTTTCAGAGGTGAACTCTGAAACAAGCTCACAGCTTGTTTGTTTTTTAAAGATATTTATTGGGGCCATGGTATAGTAGGCTAAGCCTCTGCCTGCAGTGCCAGCATCCCATACGGGCGCCAGTTCATGTCCCAGCTGCTCCTCTTCCAATGCAGCTCTCTGCTGTGGCCTGGGAAAGCAGTGGAAGATGGCCCAAGTCCTTGGGCCCCTGTACCCATGTGGGAGACATGGAAGAGGCTCCTGTCTTCCTATTGGCTCAGTTCCAGTAGTTGCAGCCATTTGTGGAATGAACCAGCAGATGCAAGATCTCTCCTTCTGTATCTCCCTCTTTCTCTGTAACTCTGCCTTTCAAATAAATAAATTTTTAAAAAGTATATAAATTAATAAATTAATAAGGACTAAGTCTTAGACTCTTCATAGATGGATAGATAGCCACATCCCTAGGTCAGGCCACTATCAAGTCAATTCTGGACAGTTTAATGGCCTCCTCACTGACCAACCTTCAGCCTCCATACTAATATTTTTGTTTTTCAAGGCAAAGAGACAGGGAAAGGGGGGGAGAGAGAGAGAGAGAGAGAGCACTAACTTCCACTCAGTGGCTCACTCTAAACGCCTGCAACAACCAAGACTGGGTCAGGTTGAAACTGGGAGCCAGGGACTCAGTTCAGGTCTCCCATGTGGCTGGCAGGAACCCAAGCACTTGAGCCATTACCTTCCGCCTGCCTGGATGCACACCAGCAGGAAGTTGGAGTTAGAAGTGGAGCCAGGACTTGACCCAGGCACTCAGCTACTAGATGTGGCTGTCTTAACTGCCGTGCCAAGTGCCTGCCCCTCCACTCACTCTAATTTTAATCTTTTTTTTTTTTTTTTTTTTTTTTTTTTTTGACAGGCAGAGTGGACAGTGAGAGAGAGAGACAGAGAGAAAGGTCTTCCTTTGCCGTTGGTTCACCCTCCAATGGCCGCCACGGCCGGCGCACCGCGCTGATCCAATGGCAGGAGCCAGGTGCTTCTCCTGGTCTCCCATGGGGTGCAGGGCCCAAGCACTTGGGCCATCCTCCACTGCACTCCCTGGCCACAGCAGAGAGCTGGCCTGGAAGAGGGGCAACTGGGACAGAATCCGGCGCCCCGACCAGGACTAGAACCCAGTATGCCAGCGCTGCAGGTGGAAGATTAGCCTATTGAGCCGCAGCGCTGGCCTAATTTTAATCTTCACAAGGACATGTTTTCCTAAGGCATTGCTCAAATCTCATGTCTCCTTGCTAAGAAACAAGATAACATCTGAACCACGTCTTCCACCCTAGTCTGGCATTTGGAGCTTATTATGGTCCAACCCAAATCTATCCATCATAACCTTTCTTTGGTGTCTTCCTAATACATCTCATCTCCCCTTTACCCACTTGAATCTTATCCCTCAAAGCCTGCCTTAAGGACCATCTATTCTGAAACTTCTTCCCAGGAATGGGCTGAAGAGGAGAAGCGTGGTTCTGAAGAGCAATGGGACCCAAGTAGTAGTTAGGGGAATGAATTCACACCTCCCTGACAAAGTCATCCTGGACCCGCTGCCTCACTCCAATTTACACTCACCTCCTCCTCACGTCTGAGCCACAGCACTATCATCTTTCCTTCCCCTTCGTGAGGTCTCCTGAGGGTCCTAGAGCAGAGGATAAACAGAAGGGGGGTCAGGTGCAGATTCTAGATGGAAGGCCTTGAATGTCATGCCAAAGGGCTTGAACTTTACAGAACATTTTTAAGCAGGTTGAAGGATGATATCAAGATGGGGCTTTCAGAAAACCAATCTGATGCTGTGCAGAATGAATTAGAGCCCAGAGAATCTGTTAGGAGAATATTTCAGTAATGTAGGGCTGAGGAAATAAGAAGTCAAAGATGGTATCAGTTGCAATGAAAAAGAATGAGAAATATTGTAGAGGGAGAACCAGGAGGACCTGGTAACTCACTGGATACGGAGGACAGGCAGAGGAGTTGGCAAAGATGAGCCAGGCTTCAGGCCTCTGTGACGGGAAGACCACTGTTGTCATTCTGTCATGTGTTCACTCAGCAAACATGTATAACACTATGAGCACAGAAATAGCTGGCTTTAAAACTCACAACCTGTAAAAGACAAATGTACACATCAAACCAGCTAAATTGTGAAAGGGCCTTGAGAGAAACCAGCGTTGTGGTGTAGCAGTTGGGTAGTCACCTGAGATGCCGGCATCCCATGTGGGCACCAGATAAGAGTCCTGGTTGCTCCACTTCACATCCAGCTCCCTGCTAATGTGCCTGGGAAAGCAGCAAAGGATGCCCCAAATGGTTCGACCCCTGCCACCCATGTGGGAGTCCCAGATGGAGTTCCAGGCTCCTGAGTTCCGCTTGGCCCAGCCCCAGCAGGAGTCGGAATGAACCAGTTGGTGGAAAATATCTCTGGGGTTAGGCACTGTGGCGTAGAGGGTAAAGCTACCGCCTGCAGTGCTGGCATCCCATATGGGCGCCGGTTCTAGTCCCGGCTGCTCCACTTCTGATCCAGCTCTCTCCTATGGCCTGGGAAAGCAGTAGAAGATGGCCCACACGGGAGACCTGGAAGAAGCTCCTGGCTCCTGGCTTCGGGTTTGTGCAGCTCCGGCCGATGCGGCCAATTGGAGAGTGAACCAGGGGATGGAAGACCTCTCTCTCTCTCTCTCTGCCTCTCCTTCTTTCTCTGTGTTATTCTTTCAAATAAATAAATAAATATTTTTTAAAAAAGAAATTTTCTCACTCCCTCTGTGTAACTCTGCCTTTCAAATAAATACATAAAAATCTTTTTTTTTTTTTAAAGTGCCCTAAGTGGCCGGCCCCACGGCTCACTAGGCTAATCCTCTGCCTGCAGCGCCGGTACCCTGGGTTCTAGTCCCGGTTGGGGCTCCGGATTCTGTCTTGGTCGCTCCTCTTCCAGTCCTGCTCTCTGCTGTGGCCCGGGAGTGTAGTGGAGAACGGCCCAAGTGCTTGGGCCCCGCCCCCATGGGAGACCAGGAGGAAGTACCTGGCTCCTGGCTTCGGATCAGTGCAGTGCTGGCCATAGCGGCCATTTGGGGGGTGAGCCAACGGAAGAAAGACCTTTCTCTCTGTCTCTCTCACTGTCTAACTCTGCCTGTCAAAAATAAAATAAAATAAAATAAAAAGTGCCCTAAGAGGAACAAATGTGATTAATGATAGAGCAAAACTTACTAAGTCAGAAGGAAGATGGACTAGTGGCATTGCAGGGGTGACTGCAAAACAACATGAGCTCAACAAAACAGAGGCACTTCGCATTTCTACACCATCCAAGTCTGAGACACAGATAAAGCTCTCTTGCATCCTTAGCATCCTGATAGTTGGGCCTGGAATGGGTTGCCAAATTTCAACATTAAAAAAATCCACCACCCACATGGGGTGGTGGGGCCGGCCGAGGAAAGTGGAATTTAGATATTGATTGATGTCGCTGCTAGAATCCCACAAGGAAGGCCAGACACTGCCTTCATAGAACCATAAAGCGAGAGGCAACATTTCCCATGTATGCCCACTTGCTGACTTGTTACAGTTCCCACAAGAGCTGAAAAATGAAGGTGGGTGGAGGAGAGGCAATGAAATACAGCACATTTCTGAATAAAGAGCGTCGTCTACGCTAGCTGGAGTTCAAGAATCTCTGGGCACATCTTCATGGTGCCTTAACTCCCCTCCCGGCCCTGAGACGGCGAGTTCCTACTGCCTCAACTTACTTGGGCGCTGAATTGCGGGTCTGCTTTGTGAATTACCTCGGCCCTTTGTTTCTCTTTTTCAAAAACTTTTCTATCTGCATTTTAGGCAATTTATTACTTGTTAGAATTTCCAGAAGTAGCTGAGAGTAGAGAATACTGAACCTGAAAAATTGGTTATTGAAGAACAGCTGTGGTGTGGCACACACGCTAACAGGAGGTACGGCGCGTATGTCGTGCTTTTCATCACAAACCACTAGGGTTCAAGTAGTATCATCGGGAAACCGCTTCAGAGCAGACCGTTATTTTACTCCGTATTAAAGAGCCCTTAAAGAACACGGCCACCTCAGCCGCGTTAGCCAGGCGCTGGAAGCAGCAGGGAAGTAAGGGTTGCTTGGATACCTCCTGGGCCGGGAAGATCTCGCGCGAAGCGTTCAGAACCGATTTCAACCAGTCACGCCCTTTTCAAAGATGGCCGACCTCACTTCCCTCACGCAACACGGACGTTTCCAATCACTTCCTATGAGGTGCGTCTGATCCAGGACTGCTTGCGTGACCAAAGTCAAGATGGCAGTCACATCCTTTTAGAATTTAAGGGTAGTGAAGCCATTTATGACTTGTTTCCCTCGGTGAACATGGTGCCTTGTGTTCAGTTGTTTGCGGAGGCGTGGTTGCCAGGAGTCAAAATGGCTCCTTCCCGGAACAGGTTTCCTAGGAAGTGAAGCTGTGACGGCGAGGCGTTGCCCGGCCGCTCTTGGTTAAAAGTACTCGGGGGTTAGTTCCTTTTGCCCTTAGTAGACATGGCGCTGGCCAGCGTGTTGGAGACGCCGTTACCTGTGAACCAGCGCGGGTTTTTCGGACTCGGGGGTCGTACGGATCTGCTGGATTTGGGTCCAGGGAGTCCCAGTGATGGGCTGAGCCTGACCGCGCCCGGCTGGGGCGTCCCAGAGGAGCCGGGAATCGAAATGCTTCATGGAACCACCACCCTGGCCTTCAAGGTGCGACCCCAGCCGCCTGACCGGGCTGACTGCCGAGCACTCGCGCCCTTCCCGGCCGCGTTACCGGGCAGGAGCCCGCCGTGGCCGTAGCCCCAGCCACCAGGCTCAGGCGGAGGCTCGGTCCGCTGGTCCCGCGCGGGCGGTTTCGCTGTCTCATTGCCCTGGGAGGCCTCGGCCCTCGCTGCGGCGGGGCTGGTGGGGGAAGTCGGGGAAAGCAACCCAAGACAACTAACTGGGCCTGAGTCCTAGGCGACCCCGGTTGCTCCTGTCCGGGAGCTCCTTGCTGGGAAAGAAGAGCCCGAAGCCTGATGTTATCAATCAGGGTTTGGGAAGCTGGGCGGCCCCGGGGGCAGGAGTACCCAATCTGCCTCTGTGGCGTGAGGGGGAAGCTTGGGGAAGTGGAGGGAGCACTGTGCTAGGAGCCAGCCACTTGGGGTTCCTGGCCCAGCTCTGCAATAATAAGCTCTAGATCCGGGGCAAAGGGATTGGATCTCATTAATCCTGCCCGGGCATCTATCATGCGAGGCTGACACTGGTGATTGCCCATGTCTGAAGATTGATGGGAAGCTCAAGACATGTGTGTTGTGAAATGTGAAAGGACAGAGAAAGATCTATGCTGGGTTTGATACTAAAAGAAATCCCGGGGGCGGGGGGCAGACGTTTTTGTGGTCTGCCGTGGCCTGTTTAATGTGTTCCTCTGCTCTCAACAGTTTCGCCATGGCGTCATCGTTGCGGCTGACTCCCGGGCTACAGCAGGTGCATATATCGCCTCGCAGACGGTAAAGAAAGTCATAGAGATCAACCCCTACCTGCTGGGCACCATGGCTGGGGGCGCAGCAGACTGCAGCTTCTGGGAGCGCCTGCTGGCCCGGCAGTGTCGGATCTATGAGCTTCGTAACAAGGAGCGCATCTCAGTGGCAGCTGCCTCCAAGCTGCTGGCCAACATGGTCTACCAGTACAAAGGCATGGGGCTGTCCATGGGCACCATGATCTGCGGCTGGGATAAGCGGGGCCCGGGTGAGTGAAGTTGCAGTGTTGAACGGATGGGTGAGTGAGAGACTGTGTGGGCGCTGAGGAGGTGTTGAGTGTGTTCTTTAGTTGTCGTCTTCTTTTTTTTTTTTTTTTAATAAAAGATTTATTTATTTATTTATTTGAAAGTCAGAGTTACATAGAAAGAGGAGAGGCAGAGGGAGAGAGGGGTCTTCATCCGCTGGTTCACTGCCCAGTGCAACAACCAGAGCTGCATCCATCTGAAGCCAGGAGCCAGAAGCTTCCTTCAGCCACAGCGGCAGCCCCTGGTCGTCGTCTTGTTCAGAGTAGGCACTGTGGTGTAGGAGACAGCGCAGTGTTAGACCACCTGGGTCACCACCCGCCTGTGTGACCTTTGGCAGATTGCTTATTTTCACAGCCTCAGTTTTTCCACCTGCTAGATTGCTTGAATGGTGATACGTATAAAGCAACCAGTGCCACATCTGGCACGTGATTTTTTTTTTTTTTCTGTCCCATATAATTCTAAGAACTAGAAAGAGTTGTATTTGAGGGGCAGGCATTTGGCACAACAGTTAAGATGCTGCTTGAGGGGCCAGCACTGTGGCACAGCAGGTTAACACCCTGGCCTGAAGTGCCAGCATCCCATATGGGCACTAGTTCGAGTCCCGGCTGCTCCGCTTCTAATCCAGCTCTCTGCTATGGCCTGGGAAAGCAGTAGAAGATGGCCCAAGTCCTTGGGATCGTGCATTAGTGTGGGAGATCCAGAAGAAGCTCCTGGTTCTTGGCTTTGGATCGGCACAGCTACGGCCTTTGCAGCCGATTGGGGAGTGAACCAGCAGATGGAAGACCTCTCTCTCTCTCTCTCTCTCTCTCTCTCTGCCTCTCCTCTCTCTGTAATTCTGACTTTCAAATAAATAATCTTAAAAGAAAAAAAAAAAAAAGCTGCTTGAGAAGCCACACCCCGAATTGGAGAACCTAGGTTCAAGTCCTGACGCTGAGTCTGGTTCTAACTTCCTGCTAATGTCATCCTGGGAGGCAGTGAGATGGCTCCAGTGTGTCCACCCGTGCGGGAGATGAGAAGTGAGTTCTAGACTCCTGACCTCGGCCTGGCCCAGTCTTGTCCCAGCTGTTGTGGGCATCTGGGGGGATGCGTGCATTCCAAATGGTGATTTAACCCCTGCACCAAATTGCTGCCCTCAGCCAAGTTCAAGTTGTCCCTAGTAAATCTGGAGTAAAGCCAATGACTTTCTATGTAATTCTCCTTGCTGCCTGTTTGAAAATCATTATTCTTTCCTCCTACTGTCTTTATTTCATTCACGTATCTGCTTACTAAATGCCTAGTGATCCTTAACTCTAGGATACTTCCCACTTTTTAGCTTGCTTTGGAGTGAGGCTAGAAAGGGATATGGGGGTAGGGGGAGAACTGCTATATTATTATTATTATTATTATTATTATTATTATTATTATTTTGGACAGGTAGAGTTAGAGAGAGAGAGAAAGGTCTTCCTACCGTTGGTTCACCCCCAAAATGGCCACCATGGCTGGCGATCTGTGCCGAACCAAAGCCAGGAGCCAGGTGCTTCCTCCTGGTCTCCCATGCGGGTGCAGGGCCCAAGCACTTGGGCCATCCTCCACTGCATTCTCGGGCCACAGCAGAGAGCTGGACTGGAAGAGGAGCAATTGGGACAGAATCTGGCACCCCAACCGGGACTAGAACCCAGGGTGCCGGCGCCGCAGGCGGAGGATTAGCCAAGTGAGCCGCAGCGCGGCCGAACTGCTATATTCTTAAAGCTGTACCTATGAAATTTGTATTTATTAAATAAAAGCTTTCTTAAAAAAAAAGGAATAGAGAGGACCCATTTACTGCCCAATAGGGCATGGGTGAGGAGATCAAAAAGTAGATGTGAGAGAGGATCTCAGTTTGTTAATTTGGAAGTTGAGATACTTAGCATTTTTAATTTATTTTATAATTTTATTGGAAAAGCAGAGAAACAGATGTTTCATCTGCTGGCTCATTCCCTGGATGCCCACAGTTTTCTCCAGTTGGGCACCAAGGAGCTGTCCACTTGAGCCATCACTCGCTGCCTCCCAGGATGTGTGAGCAGAAAGCTGGGTTGGAAGTGGAGCCAGGACTCAAACCTAGGCACTGTGATGTGGGATGCAGGCATCTCAAGGTGACTTAATCAGTGCACCAGGCATCCATTTCTAGGAAGTAGAGGTACTTTTTCTTTGAAAGATAAAAGAATAGTTCCAGGGTCCAGTGTCGTGGCATAGCAGGTAAAGCTGCCTCCTGCAATGCCAGCATCCCTTGTCTGCACTGGTTCAAGTCCAGGCTGTTCCATTTGTGATCCAGCTTCCTGCTGATGGCCTGGGAAAAGCAGCAGAGGATGGCTTAAGTGTTTGGGCCCCTGCCACCCATGTTTTTCTCTAACTCTGACTTTCAAATAAATAAATTAAAAAAAAATCTGTTCTATATGTTTTGCATGGTGCAGGGAAGCATTTGAGTAATATTGCTTTGAACTCTTAGCCATTGGGTTTGATCCAGGTGACTGAAAAAGTGTAAGAATGCAGGTATTGAGCCGGCACCGTGGCTCAATAGGCTAATCCTCCACCTTGCGGCACCGGCACACCGGGTTCTAGTCCCGGTTGGGGCGCCGGATTCTGTCCCAGTTGCCCCTCTTCCAGGCCAGCTCTCTGCTATGGCCAGGGAGTGCAGTGGAGGATGGCCCAGGTGCTTGGGCCCTGCACCCCATGGGAGACCAGGAAAAGCACCTGGATCCTGGCTCCTGCCATCGGATCAGCGCGGTGCGCCGGCTGCAGCGCACCAGCCGCGGCGGCCATTGGAGGGTGAACCAACGGCAAAAGGAAGACCTTTCTCTCTCTGTCTCTCTCTCTCACTGTCCACTCTGCCTGTAAAAAAAAAAAAAAAAAAAAAAAGAATGCAGGTATTGGCTGGCAAGGAAGGTCCAGTAAGCTAGAGCATGACCTGAATTGCAGCTTCCTCCAAGAAGCCTTCCTGACTGCCCACCCCATTCAGTGTGAGTCGGCTCTTTGCCTCAAGAAACAAACTATGAGTCACAGATGACCTAATCCCAGGCTGATTAAGATAAATGAGAGTACCATTTTTAAAAAGATTTATTTATTTATTTGAAAGAGTGACAGAAAGGGAGAGAGAAAGCTCTTCCATCCACTGGTTCACTCCCCAAATGTTCTCTGTAGCTGGGGCTGGACTAGGCTGAAACCAGGAGCCAGGAACTCTGCCTGAGTCTCTCACAGGAATTGGAGGGCTTGAGCCATCACCTGCTGCCTCCCAGGGTGCACAGAAGCAGGAAGCTGGCTAGGAAGTGGAGTCGCTGGGTCTGGGACTAGCACTCCAGGAGGGGACACTGGTGTCCCAACTGCAGCTTAACCCATTACACCACAACACTGGCCCCACAAATACTGTTTTTAGAAGAACCAGTGGGAGGCTGAAGGAGTTTGGAGGAGGAGATTCATTTTGATGGGAGAGGTGGGGGAAGGCTTCATGGATAGGTAGTGATTGTCTTGGGTATGAAAATGAGGAAAAGAGCGAAGAAGCATGAGGTTTTGGGGGAATGACTGGGGAACCAGTTTCGTTGGCGCCAAGAGCTGTGCTGAGGAATAGAAAGCCATGAAATTAGAAAGGTTACTAGGAACCAGATGGTGAACCACAAGGCAGTGTCCCAGCACCGGGCCCGGAGAGGGGAGAGGAAGGACTGGGGCAGCTGGAGAGTGGTCTGAAGCTGAGAGCTGATGAGGCAGTGGCGCTCAACCTGGCGCGCGGCAGAATCACTGGAGACCTGAAAGTCTAGCTCTGTCTTATTTCCTACCCCTCACTAATTAAAAAAGACCCAGGCTGAGTCCTAGGCATCTCTCAAAAAAATCTTCCTTGGATGATTTGATGCGCAGTGAGAGCTCAGAACACTGAAATAGGAAAAAGATTATGGGTGCCGCTGACAAAATTTTAAAAGACAGGACAAAGTGTGGTGGGTGGTGCTTGGAAGGTAATGGAGAATTGCTGAGTATATGTTAGAAAGTTTGAATCTGAACCTGGTGACCCATAACATCGATTGAAAGGGTGGTTGGATCTGGCAGCAGCTTTTTTTTTTTTTTTTTTTTTTTAAGATTTATTTATTTATTTGGAAGGCAGATGGTGCAAGTACTGTGGTGTGGAAGATTAAGCCTCTGCCTGCATCGCCAGCATCCCATATGGGTGCCAGTTCAAGTCCTGGCTGCTCCGCTTCTGATCCCAGCTTCCTGCTAGTGCTCCTGGAAAAGCAGCAGAGAATGGCTCAAGTGCTTGTGCCCCTGCACTAGTGTGGGAGATCTGGAAGAAGCTCTTGGCTCCCGGCTTTGGCCTGGCCAAGCTCCAGTTGTGGCCTTTAGGGAAGTGGACCAGCAGATAGAAGATTTCTCTCTTTCTCTGTATTTCTGACATTCAAATAAATAAATAAATCTTAAAAAAAGAAAGAAGGAAAGAAAGGCAAAGTGATAGGTGGGGGAGAAGGAGATGTTACGTCTGCTGGTTCGTTCCTGCCACGGCCGAGAGTGGGCCAGGCTGAAGCAAGGAGCCAGGAACTCAATCCAGGTCTGCCACATATGTGGCAGTGATCCAAGAACTTGAGACATCATCTGCTGCTTTCCCAGGCACATTAGCAGGGAGCTGGGTTGGAAGTGGAGCAGCAGGGACTCGAATGGTACTTGTGTGGAATGCTGACCGCTTAACCTGCTGTGCCGCCATGGAGGCCCCTGGGATTGGTGTTTTTATTAAGCTCTTTGTCTAAATACTCATCTGTATCAGAAATCAACAGCCAATTAGTAAGCATATTAGGCGTGCCGACCATATGATCTTGTCTTTTTTTTTTTTTTTTTTTTTTTTCTGACAGGCAGAGTGGACAGAGAGAGAGAGACAGAGAGAAAGGTCTTCCTTTTGCTGTTGGTTCACCCTCCAGTGGCCGCCACGCTAGCACGCTGCAGCCGGCGCACCGCGCTGATCCGATGGCAGGAGCCAGGTGCTTTTCCTGGTCTCCCATGGGGTGCAGGGCCCAAGTACTTGGGCCATCCTCCACTGCACTTCCCTGGGCACAGCAGAGAGCTGGCCTGGAAGAGAGGCAACCGGGACAGAATCCGGCGCCCCGACCAGGACTAGAACCCGGTGTGCCGGCACCGCTAGGTGGATTAGCCTAGTGAGCCGCGGCGCCGGCTACGATCTTGTCTTACTACCTAACTTTGCTGGTGTGGCACAGAAGTAGCCAGAGACAGTATTACTGTATAAACAAATGGATGTAGCTGTGTTCTAATAAAACGTTATTAGAAAAAAAAAATTAGGTAAAATTGACCTGGCCAATTCCTGCTCTTTGCCAGCAAAAGAAATACAGTGTGAGCTATATATATAATTTTAAATTTCATAGTAGTCACATTTTAAGAATTGAAAAAGAAATTATTTAACCCAGTATATCCAAAGTAGGTCAGCATGCAGTACTCACTTTTTTTTTTTTTTAAAGGTTTCTTGCTCCTTTCACTATAACATTTTTTTAAAGATTTATTTATTTATTTGAAAGTCAGAGTTACACAGAGAAAGGAGAGGCAGAGAGAGAGAGGTCTTCCGTCTGATGGTTCACTCCTCAGATGGCTGCAATGGCCGGAGCTGTGCCGATCCGAAGTAAGGAGCCAGGAGCTTCCTCCAGGTCTCCCACGTGGGTGCAGGGGCCCAAGGATTTGGGCCATCTTCTACTGCTTTCCCAGGACTTAGCAGAGAGCTGGATTGGAAGAGGAGCAGCCGGGACTAGAACCATCGCCCATATGGGATGCCAGCACTTCAGGCATGGCGTTAACTCACTGCGCCACAGCGCCAGCCCAGCAGTACTCGCTTTTATTTCGCATGCTCAGTAGCTACACATGGCTGGTGGCACCATACTGGCCAGCCAGTGTGGGCCTTTGCTCTCCTGCGGTGGGACGGACAGCTTGTCTCCCCTGTGGTTTAGCACTTGGAGAGCCGTTTCGAGCACTGCCTCCCTTAGTGCCTGAAATCCTGCACTTGAATCCAAAGCCGTCTGGGTTATGGTTACTTCTTGAGTGTGCTAAGGGGATAGGCAGGGTAGCCAAAGTCAGGTGAGGTGACATGTTGTAGAATCCCAGAGTCTTAATCTCAAATTTGATTCCATTGGCTGGGTTGAGGGTGCCGGTGTTTTTTCTTTAAGTGATTTTCTAGAAGTCCTGTTTTCTTGTATTCATGTTGGTTTCCCCTAAGTTTCAAGTAGGTTGGAGAATGACTGCCTTGGACGTTGGATTCGATGTGAAAGGGCTGGTGCTTGGTTTTCTTGCTGACCTCATCTCTCTTTCCAGGCCTCTACTACGTGGACAGTGAAGGGAACCGAATCTCTGGAGCCACCTTCTCTGTAGGTTCGGGCTCTGTGTATGCTTATGGCGTCATGGATCGAGGCTATTCTTACGACCTAGAAGTGGAGCAGGCCTATGATCTGGCCCGCCGCGCCATCTACCAAGCCACCTACAGAGATGCCTACTCAGGAGGCGCTGTCAACCTCTACCACGTGCGGGAGGATGGCTGGATCCGGGTCTCCAGTGACAATGTAGCTGATCTGCACGACAAGTATAGTGGATCCACCCCCTGAAAGGGTGCAGACAGACGGCTACTTGCATTTCTTGGGGTGACTGTCACTGGTGATAAGGATACAGCACCACTTCCTATAGTGGAGGGGTCCAGAATTTTATCGTTGCTTTTTGAAAGTTCTGGAACATTGACCTCTGTATGTTATCAGGTGTTAGTGAGCTGCTGCAGAGTGTGACAATTTGTTTATTTTCTCGGATGTTAACATTACACTACCCACTACTCGACCTCAGCCTGTCTTGCGTCTTTTGTCCACACTGTCCCTCCTGCAAGCACTTTACAGTGAAATCAGCCAGGACAGTGGGAGGGAGGTGACTGTAATTACAGGAAACAGTGGTGTGAAGGCATTGCCTAGCGAATACATTAACGTCCCCACTCATGAAGCTAATAACAAAGGAGAAGGGGAGAGCGGGCGGAGGGAGAGACTTCCGATCCTGTTTGCAAAGAGATGAGAAGTTGATGAGGTGGAAAGACGCACAGAGCTGCGAGGGAGCAGCGCTCCCCTGTGCTGGGGGAGGGGAGGCTGGTGTGACATCACAGCAGAAGGGTGAGGAGGGTGAAGCTTGCATCAGCAACCAAGTGGGCCAGGAAGGCTCAGCCATGTGAAGCAGCAGTGGCCACAGGAGTGGCGATCCTTGTCCCTGAGGCTCTTCAGTGGGGAGGGGTTGCAGAGAGGGTGATGGGGGGCTTCTAGCTTCCTGGGCGGGAAGCCGCACAAAATAGTGAAATGTGTGGGTAGGGAAGAGGCCTCGCTGAGAACAGAGATGGCTGATTTATCACACTCAGCATCGAGGGGTTCCCAAGCTATGGTGGCAGCAGATGGCAAGGCCTTCTGTTAAAAGACATGTTGGGGGGGAGGGGCGGATGAGAGGAGGTTGGTGGGAGAAAGAAACCTTTGGAAAGTGCAAGAGGACACAAGCAGCCCGGTTGGCCAGAAGGAAGCGTGGCCGAGACCAAGAGGTTAGGCAGGGCAGAAAGGCAGGGCGAAGGCCTCGGCTGAGCTGCAGCTGCCGCCCTGCCCCCTCAGCCTTGTGCAGTTTGTGTATTGATTGATGAGGGCTGTCGGCCAGGAACTGATCGAGGCTTGTTAATTGCATTTGTCAAATGCAGGGAAATTGGGAATTAGTGAGACCGGAGAAGGGAGTTTGGAAAACAAATGACTTCTGTGCTTATGGAGATCCATTTTGCTGAAAAAGTGTCTCAGGAGCTCCTGGCATCCGGGAGCTGCCGGCTGCACCCACACCCACTCCACGCTGAAGCAGGCAGGGGCTGTGCTCTGTCTTCCTTGTGCACCGTGGGCCAGTGGTCAGCATGTGGGTGGGCATGTCCCTTTCCTCTCAGGACACTCAGTGTGTGGAGCTTCTTAACAATTAGAATATTTTTTTAAAATGTGAATTTGTAGGAGAAATCCCAACACCTGAAAGAGAAAATCTGAGGTTGAAGTAAGAGTTGAGGGTGGGCACATGCGCCTTTGTCCTCTCCCCCCATTCTCTCTCCCTGGCACCTGTTGGGACCCCAAGGAACACAATTTGCAAACCACTGCCTTGGGGAATGGCCTAGAGTGTAGAAGAGTTGAGGGTTGGAATTCCCTTGTCTGTCTCCAAGTGTGCGAGACTCCCTGGCTTCATTCCATCAACAGGAAATGCAGTCTGGAGAGGAGAGGAGAGAGGATCTTGAAATTTGCAACCTCTTGCCCTGTTTCTGTCTCACACCTTGCCCTGGCAGGGGTCTGACTTCAACCCAAACAGCTCCACTGCCCCTGCGGGCTCCTGGCGTTCAGGAGAGACAGCTCAGCCCCCGGCCCCGTGTCCTGGTGTTCTGGCTTCTTCCCATCTCTGCCTTGCTGGGGCTTCACAACAGACTTCATTAAATGGAAGCAGTCGATGGGTGGCAGGTGTTCTGCCAAGGTGAGGAACCACGGCTGGGCCAGTGATGTCTGCCCTGTGTGTGATTTCTCACTGCGGGGTACGGGTGGGGAGCTGGCTTTGCAGCCACGTGACCGCCTGCACCTCGCGCTGGAGAGATGCTGTGGAGTGGAGTGTACCAGTTCAGGGACCCCCTTCGGATTCATTTTCCAGCACAGTCCTCTTGTCAAGGGATGATGGAAAAGAAACTGCCTTCAGCAGCTGGAAGATTAATTTCTCTCGGCAGTTCCCCGGGCATGCAAGGGACAGGGCTGTTTAAGTGATGTCTGACAATTTCTCCTCCCTCCACAGAGAGCTCAGAAAACTGAAATCCGACTCCTCGACTCCTTGGGGTCAGTGATGGGCCTGATCACGGGAAGTGGGGAGCAAAGGCTCCTGGGGGCCCCTTGCTGCCTCTTGCCTGTAGGGAACACTGTGGGGTTGCAGGCAGCTGTGCCCTATGGCATCTCCACACCAGACGAGGGAGGGCAGTGGGGTGCGTAGAATGTTCAGGAAGGAAGGTGGGGAGGTGCGGGAGGACATGGGCAGAGGGGAGGAGGGAGGGAGGGCACCAGGAAAGCAAATCAGAGACTGAAGCATAATAGTTACCGAGTGTTCCCTCTTTAGGCAAAACCAGAAGGTCAGTGTCTCCCGACATCCTCGTCAGCTAGCAAATGAGAAAACTGTCAAAGCCATTTGGGGAGTGGAAGGTCACATCCTTTGAGGGGAAATAAAACAACTGATTTATTCTGGTCCACGGATTCTGTGTGTTCTGTTAAGCGAAGGAAGCCAGAGGTGACAAGGGAGTAAGGTGGGAGGCCAGGATGGGGGGGAGGATTCCCAGGGGAGCACTTCCCTCATGTGGAGTGATGAGGGTCATGGGGTCAGTGGAGAATGCGCGACCCCCTGTGAGTTGCTGCGTGTGTTTAGCTCTTGTCTTTCAGTGTTGGAAGGGAAGCCCGTTCCTTACACAAGACCAGGGGCTTCGAAACTGATCTGCAGCCGTGATCTCAAGACACTGCTAAGTGCTTTATAATTTAAAAATCTATGTATATTGCAACCAACCATCTCCGCCGCTTTGTGTTTGCTTCTTGTTTGTTTTTATAAATTCTGGTTTCCCTTCAGGAAGCCGGAATCATATGGGGAAGGCTTTAATTATAGCAGGCAGGCTGGAGCAGGGAGCAAACACAGCACTCAGAACTGCCCTGATTCAGCAGCTGCTGCCACCGCCTGCCTGGCCCCGGACACCCCCTCCGCTTCCCCGGAGCCAGCCAACTGTCCACATCCTGCAGGGCTGCCCAGGTCTGGCCTGGGAGCCAGGTTCTGGCTTCCAGGGGCTATGCCCCATGAAGCATTTCAATAATAATAAAAAAAATTCCTAAAATGTCCCCATCGCAGTTGTTAGCGGGTCAGGCAGAAGAAATTCTACCCGCGTCAGCTTCTTGGGTCTATTTAACCCAACTCATTTCTCCCAGAAGCTTTTGCCTCTGAGTGAGGTGCCAAGCCCAACTGGGTGCTTAACCCCTCAGAGCCCAGAGAAAGCTGTCATTGGCCATGAAGGTCTGACCTAGTTTATTTGGAAGGAAATACACTGGCGAGGACTCCACCTCTTCATGCCCTTCTGTGTACGCCCCCGTCTCTCGGGCTGTTCCTGCCTTTGCTAGTTCTCACGCTTTCTGCATAGAAGCACCCTGTTCTTTCCTCCACAGAATTAAACTAAAACCAATCCATCAATAAACCGAGTGCTGCTATAGGCTTTCACGTATCAAGAAAAGGTGATCGCTGGCTGCAGGGTACCCGAAAAGCTGGTATTTCAGAGGAAGCCATGTGGGATGGGAGAAAGTGAGCCAGAGAGAGTAAGAGAGACAGCAGCACACAGGCGGCTCCCAGACAGCAGAGCATGAGATGAAGCAAAGCTCAGAGGGTGCTGGGGATGTGGCAGAGAAGGATGGAGACGGTGACAGGCAGAGCTGGACTGTGAGCGAAGCAGAGGCGGGCAGTGGGTCGGGGGCTGAGAGGGACGGTGGTGGAGAGAGTGGGCAGAGGAAGAGGGAGGAAGGAGGCGGCTCGACGCTAATGCACAGTGAAACGTGTGCCCCTGGAGACACAGCCATACATAATGAACACGTGCGCCTCTGCGTGCTGCCCCGGCCCTGTCACAGTCGCTCACATCCCGCACGGATCTCTCCGTGTCCGCACCACTTATGCAAGGTTGAGAGGAAGGTCTGAGCTCTCCCGTGACCCCCGCCCAACCCAGCTCGACCTGAGACGCGAAGGCAGAAGCCTCTCTCCGCCAGACCCTAGCTTCAGTGCTTTTGGACATCTAGTTAAGTACACTAAGAAGGCTTCTCTCCACCTCCCCTCCGCATCCCCTACCCACACACATCACTGTCCCCTTTTCCTCACGAGCCAACACGTCAGTACCGAGGCTGTCCAAGAGGAAAGGGGAGCCCGGGACTCCTAGGAAGACGAGGGTAAGAAAACACAGCCAGAGGCCTGAGTGCGACCAAGGTGCAAGGGATGTCTTTGAACTTCTGCAGCTCTTTTCTCACCCTCGCCCTGCTCCCATCACTGTCCCAGGGACATCTGTGCGTGCCAGGCTCCCCGTGCATTCAGAGTCTGCACACAACACAAAGGCCCTTTCAGCACAGCGCTGATTGGCAGTGTGGTCTGATTAGAGGGAGTTCCTTAGAGCACCCACTACGTGGGAAAGCTCATGGTCAACATGTCTCCCTTGAGTCCTGAGTTTGCGCTGGGTCTTGAGGAAAGAAAGCAATGGGGTGTTTTAAACCCACATCTCCAAGAACCTCCCTGAGAGGACAGATATGCATAAAGGTGGGTCGACCTTGAGCCAACAGGGCCCAAATGTGGTCCTTGGCTGGGCGTCACTAGTACTCTCTGTCTTAGCATGTGCTACACCACAGAGTGTCTATGCTCTGGTTGTTTTCAGCTACGCCCACCTGCCTTTTCAGTTAAGCACTTACTATAGGCCCCACCATTGTGGAGCAGTGGGTTAAGCCACTGCCTACAACACCAACATCCCATATGAGAGCCAGTTCAAGCCCCATCTGCTCCACTTTTGATCCAGCTCCCGGCTAATGTTCCTGGGAAAGCACCAGAAGATAGCCCAAGTGTTTGGGCTCTGCCACCCACATGGGACCCCTTCATGGAGTTCCAGGCTCCTGGGTTCAGCCTGGCCCAGCCCTGGCTCTTGTGGCCATTTGAGGAGTGAACCAGCAGATGGAAGGTCTCTATCTCTCCTCTCTCTCTAACTCTGCCTTTCAAATAAATAAATTTTAAAAATCTTAAAAATAAAGAATTATAGGGGACTGGTGCTGTGGCGCAGCAAGTTAAAACCCTGACCTGAAGTGCCGGCATCCCATATGGGCGCTGGTTCTAGTCCCGGCTACTCCTCTTCTGATCCAGCTCTCTGCTGTGGCCTGGGATGGAAGTAGAGCATGGCCCAAGTCCTTGGGCCCCTGCACCCGTGTGGGAGACCTGAAAGAAGATCCTGGCTCCTGGCTCCTGGCTCCTGGCTTTGGATTAGCTCTGCTCCAGCCGTTGCGGCCATCTGGGGAATGAACCAGCAGATGGAGGACCTCTCTCTCTCTCTGTTTCTGCCTCTCTCTTTAACTCTGTCTTCAAAGTAAATAAAATAAATCTTTTTTTTTTTTTGATTTTTTTTTTTTGACAGGCAGAGTGGACAGTGAGAGAGAGAGACAGAGAGAAAGGTCTTCCTTTGCCGTTGGTTCACCCTCCAATGGCCGCCACGGCCGGCGCACCGCGCTGATCCGATGGCAGGAGCCAGGAGCCAGGTGCTTTTCCTGGTCTCCCATGGGGTGCAGGGCCCAAGCACCTGGGCCATCCTCCACTGCACTCCCGGGCCACAGCAGAGAGCTGGCCTGGAAGAGGGGCAACCGGGACAGAATCCGGTGCCCTGACCGGGACTAGAACCCGGTGTGCTGGCGCCGCTAGACGGAGGATTAGCCTAGTGAGCCGCGGCGCTGGCCAAAATAAATCTTTTAAAAAATTAGAATTATACTGTTCACTTTTAAAAAGATTTTTATTTATTTATTTTAAAATCAGTTACAGAGAGAGAGGAGAGACACGGAGAGAGAGATCTTCCATCTGCTGATTCCCTCCTCAAACAGCCACAACAGCCAGCCTAAGCCAGGAGAAAGGAGCTGCTTCTGGTTGTCCCATTTAGGGGCGGGGCCCAAGCACTTGGGCCATCTTCCACTGCTGCTTTCCCAGACACATTAGCAAGGAGCCAGATCCGAAGTGGAGCAGCCAGGACTTGAATCGGCGCCCATATGGGATGCTGGCGCCACAGGTAGCAGCTTAACCTACAAAGCCACAGCGCCACCCCAATATACCATTTCATTTTATTTGTTCCCCAGGGTATCTAGTATGGCACTGGATACTTACTAAAGATATGTGATAAATAAATAAAATGAGTGAATAATTTCCCCATGGTGTCATGCCAGTAATACCTTCCTTTTCAACATTGTGACTCCCAGTCCTATTAGTGCTTAGTTTCTTTAAAAAAAAAAAAAAAAGATTGATTTATTTATTTAAAAGTCAGAGTTACACAGAGAGAGATGGAGAGGCAGAGGCAGAGAGAGAGAGAAAGTCTTCCATCCACTGGTTCACTCCCCAACTGGCCGCAACAGCCAGAGCTGAGCCAATCCGAGGCCAGGAGCCAGGAGCTTCCTCCAGGTCTCCCACATGGGTACTGGGGCCCAAAGACTTGGGCTATTTTCTACTGCTTTCCCAGGCCATAGCAAAGAGCTGGATCAGAAGTGGAGCAGCCTATGTCTTGAACCAGCACCCATATGGGATGCCAGCACTGCAGGTGGTGGCTTTACCTGCCATACCACAAGGCCAGCCCTGTGCTTAGTTTCAGGATGCTGTTTGATCCTCTTTTAAAACAAAATTATTTGAAAGGCAGATTGACAGAGCGAGAGGGAGAGACAGAGAAAGTGAACTTTCATCTGCTGGTTCACTCCCCAAATAGCTTCATGACTGGGGTTGGGCCAGGCTGAAGCCAGAAGCCCAGAACTCTATCCGGCTCTCCCATGTTGGTGCAGGGGCCCAAGCATTTCGGCCATCTTCTGCTGCTTTCCCAGGTGCATTAGCAGGGAGCTGGATTGGAAGCAGAGCACCCAAGACTTGAACTGGTACTCCTATATGAGATGCTGGCATTGCAGGAGGCAGCTTAACCCTCTGTGTCACCATGCCAGTCCACTTTTCGCTCCTCTTAAGCATATTATGAAACATAGACTAAGGGCTGGTGCTGTGGTACATTAGGTTAATCCTCCGTCTGCTGTGTCAGCATTCCATATGGACACCAGTTCAGTCCTGGCTATTTCACTTCCGATCCAGCTCTCTGCTATGGCCTGGGAAAGCAGTGGAAGACGGCCCAAGCGCTTGGGCCCCTGCACCTATATGGGAGACCTGGAAGAAGCTCCTGGCTCCTGGCTTCAGTTCAGCTCAGCTGTGGCCGTTGTGGCCATTTGAGGAGTGAATCAGCAGATGGAAGACCTTTCTGTATCTCCCTCTCACTATCTGTAACTCTACCTCTCAAGTAGAGAAAAAAATATATATATATACACAAGAGTATTTCCAAAACTTCATGGAAAAATGGAATTAAGTTTACTTTGGTGTAAAATGTTTCGAGAAATCCATTGCATAATTTTTTCATAATCTGCATTTTCCATGAGCTTTTTGAAAGTCTCTCGCTAAATTTCTAAAATTAAGACAAATTAAAATTACTTGTTCTAAGAATCTCTGTAATGTTCATGCCACACGCACCCCGGTTGTAAATGAAGGTAAGTAGGGGTCCTACAAACCAGCCTGCGGAAGCAGCTCGGCCCCCTCCCACGCAGCCCAGGTTGGGTAGCCCCTGTGCGCTCTCTTCAAAACGCAGGATCCGCCTGGCACGGAATCAGGTCAACCCCTGAAGAGGGAGCTCCAGGTGCAGCTCTGAGGAGGGCCCCCCTCGGCTTGTTTCCTTCTGTTTGTTTTACATCCAGGGACAGAGGCTTAGCTGTGCGGTCGGTCCCGGGATGTCTGGGTGGTCCCGGTGCTTAGGCTCCTCCTTAGGAAGGGGCGCTCCCACCCGGGCTGGTGAGAGAGGAAGCTGTGTCCCTGAGCCCTGAGCCCCGTGTCCTAAGAAGGTAGCATAGCCATTTTTCTTTGTGTTTTGCTTCCTTTCACAAGCTACCATTATTGCTTTTCTTCCACCTATTTAATGCTTTGACAGCCTGGGTGGTGCTCATTAATGTGCACTTGGGAGTTTTCTGAAGCATTACAATGGAATCCTAAAATAAATCAGAGGAACCTGGAGTCCAGGAGACCATTTTCTTGCCTCTAGGAAGGATTGAATCTAAGTATCTAAAGCAAATGTTATCTATTTTTAATTTTTTAAATTTTGAAATGTTTCAAAACTTCAGAACAGTTAAATAGTACAATAAATATTCATATGTCATGCCTTTTGTATACAGTGTTACTATTTTTTTTTTGGACAGGCAGAGTGGACAGTGAGAGAGAGAGAGAGAAAGGTCTTCCTTTGCCGTTGGTTCACCCTCCAATGGCCGCCGCGGCTGGCGCGCTGCGGCCGGCGCACCGCGCTGATCCGATGGCAGGAGCCAGGAGCCAGGAGCCAGGTGCTTTTCCTGGTCTCCCATGGGGTGCAGGGCCCAAGCACCTGGGCCATCCTCCACTGTACTCCCTGGCCACAGCAGAGAGCTGGCCTGGAAGAGGGGCAACCGGGACAGAATCCGGCGCCCCAACCGGGACTAGAACCCGGTGTGCTGGCGCCGCTAGGCGGAGGATTAGCCTAGTGAGCCGTGGCGGCGGCCTACTATTTTCTTAAAACTTTATTTTAGGCTCACCAGGCTAATCCTCCGCCTGTGGCACTGGCCCCGGGGTTCTAGTCCCGGTTGGGGCGCCGGATTCTGGCCCAGTTGCTCCTCTTCCAGTCCAGCTCTCTGCTGTGGCCCAGGAGTGCAGTGGAGGATGGCCCAGGTGCTTGGGCCCTGCACCTGCATGGGAGACCAGGAAGCAGCACCTGGCTCCTGGCTTTGGATTGTGCAGCGCTGGCCATAGTGGCCATTTTGGGGGTGAAGCAACTGAAGGAAGACTTTTCTCTCTGTCTCTCTCTCACTGTCCACTCTGCCTGTCAAAAAAAAAAAAAAAAAACACTTTATTTTAAAAGAGCTATTTATTTATTTGAGAGGTGGAATTCAGAGAGAGGGAAAGACAGAGAAAGAGAGGTCTTCCATCTGCTGGTTCACTCCCCAGATGTCCGCAACAGCCAGAGCTGGGCTGATCCGAAGCCAGGAGCCAGGAGCTTCCTGTACCATGAGGTACAGGGGCCCAGCACCTGGGCCATGTTCAGTTGCTTTCCCAGTGCATTAGCAGACAGCCACGGCATCAACCCCTACTCATCTTCCTTCTGCCCTCCCTGGCCACCACTTTCTTCTTCCTCCTCCCATTTTTCACATTCATCTATCTTTTCTAAAGATTGGTTTGTGGGAACAGTGCTGGCATCCCATATGGGCACTGGTTCAAGTCCTGGCTGCTTCTCTTCCGATCTAGCTCTCTGTTGATGGCCTGGGAAAGCAGTGGAGATAGCCCAAGTGCTTGGGCCCCCGTACCCGCGTGGGAGACCTGGAGGAAGCTCCTGGCTCCTGGCTTTGGATCGGCCCAGTTCTGGCCATTGCAGCCATCTGGGGAGTGAACCATCAAGTGGAAGATCCCTCTCTCTCTCTCTCTTTCTCTCTGTCTTGTTCTGTCTCTCTCTCCCTCTCTCTGTGTGTAACTCTACTTCTCAAATAAATAAATAAAATCTTATTAAATAAAAACACTCAAAAAAAAAAAAAAAAGAGATTGGTTTGTTCATTTGGAGGCAGAACAACATAGAAAGAGAGGGGGAGAGACAGATCTTCCATCTACTGGTTCACTCCCTAAATGGCCACAATTGCTGGAATGCCATCCATATCTCCCACATGAATGCGGAGGGCCCAAGCACTTGAGTCGTCTTCAGCTGCCTTCCCAGGCACGTGGCAGGAAGCTGGATCAGAAGTGGAGCAGCAGCATCACAAGTGGCAACTTAACCCACTATGCCACAGCATTGGCCTCCCCATTTAAACTCTTTACTTTTTAATTATTGCATTTTATTTTTCATAATTTCTTATTTATTTTCAAATTATTGGGATCAGGGTTGCAGTGCAGCAGGTTAAAATGCTACCTGTGACACTGGCATCCCAGCTGCTCCACTTCTGATCCAGCTCCCTGCTAATGGTCTGGGAAATGCAACAGAAAATAGCCCAAGTGTCTGGGCCCTGGCTCCTGGCTCCTGGCTTCTGCCTGGCCCAGCCCTGGCCATTGTGGCTATCCTGGGAGTGAACCAGTGGATGGAAGAGCTCTGTCTCTCCCTGTCTCTGAACTCTTTTAAATAAATAATCGAATGTCTTGTGTGCCATATCAGAGCACCTGGGTTCAAGCCCCAGCTCCAGCTTCTGACCCCGGCTCTCAGCTAGCTGGTGCTGATGCTCCCGGAAGCAGCAGTGATGGCTCAGGTCACCAGCTCCTGCCGCTCCTGCCCTGGGAGACTTGGATTGGATTTCCATCTTCCAGTTTGCCTCAGCCCAGCCCCAGCTGCTGTAGGCATTTGGAGAGTGAGCCAATGGATAGGAACTCTCTTTGTCTCTCTATTATTTTAATTTTAATTTTTTTTTTTTGACAGGCAGAGTGGACAGTGAGAGAGAGAGACAGAGAGAAAGGTCTTCCTTTGCCGTTGGTTCACCCAACAATGGCCGCCGCAGCCGGTGTGCTGCGGCCAGCGCACCACGCTGATCCGATGGCAGGAGCCAGGTGCTTCTCCTGGTCTCCCAAGGGGTGCAGGGCCCAAGCACTTGGGCCATCCTCCACTGCACTCCCTGGCCACAGCAGAGAGCTGGCCTGGAAGAGGGGCAACCGGGACAGAATCTGGCACCCCAACCAGGACTAGAACCCGGTGTGCCGGCGCCGCAAGGCAGAGGATTAGCCTAGTGAGCCGAGGCGCTGGCTCTTTGTTTCTCTAAAAGCAAGCAAACACACCCCGCCTCCCTACCCTGCTTCCTTCACTCTTCCTGGAGCACCACTCTGGTCTACCTGCCTGTCTTCTTTTGTCTTTTCCTTTGCATGGTCTACACCTTCCATAAGCTCTCTCCTCTCTGCAGCTTAGCCCCCCAGCCCCCACCCCCGACTCTCCTGTGTCTTGGAGGACACCTTCTGCACCAGCTCCAGGGTTTCCTTGCGGTCCGGTTCCGCAATGCTCTCAGCTGTGGTCACCAATGACTGTCGGAAACAGCTTCGTGGCCTCACTCTAGGGGAAGTTACATCTCACCATAGAGAGGTCCCCTTTGCGACCTCACAGAACTGAGAATAAAAGATCTTCTTGATTCAAAGCCAAATAAGCAGCTTGTCCTCAATCAACACGTCATCTGCTAAGTCTAATATTTAAAATCCTGAGTGCTTTAACTTTGCAAATTATAATTTTTAGGTGAAAAACATGCATTTTCTTCCAATGCTCATCACCTAACAGCACAAAAGCGCTTCACTCAAACTTTTTACTCAAAGGTTCCCCTATGACCATAGGGGAAAATGCAACTTAAAAATAAATGGCTTCCCCAGCTTCATGCTGACCTTTGTAGAAATGGACTCATAATTAAAAACTATGTGCCAGGAGGCTTTGCATGGGGGACGGGTATGAACATGCCGTTGATCATCAGAAGGGAGACACCTTGTCTTTCACTGCTGCAGAACAAGAGAACAAAGGAAGGTAAGAGCGAGGCTGAGTGAGTCCAGCTTGGCGCGCAGGTGCTGCAGTCAGCACACCTGGCCTCCCCACCTGACTCCACGGAGCTATGCACTCCACGACTCCCTGTTGGGGTCTCGGTTTTCTCACCAGTAGAAGGAGGACTACGGTAGTAGCCACCTCCTAGGAATGATGGAAGGGAATTTAGAGTTCCTAGCACCAGGTAACTCTTCAAAAACTGCTGGCTGTAACAATTATTAGCATTTCTGTTCTCCTTGCATCCTGTTTTGGAAATGTATCGCCTGGATAGTTGAGACTATGAGACATACTAGGAGAGTCCTAGCAAAAGCTAATATTTTCCCAGTGATCTTATAACTGGCTTGTGTTCTTAATATCAACGTTTATGTGGAAACTGAAAAAGCAACACAGAAATCCTGCTACCCTTAAGTATATAATATGAGTGCCTCCCTTACAGGTAAGAGGCAAAGCTTTTCCCCGACAAGGAGGCCAGGCTGCTGCTGTTAGAGTGAAAAGGATTTCAGAGGGGCTGGCGCCCAGGTGTGGTAGGTTAAGCCATCTCCTGCAACACTAGCAAGCCGTAGAAGCACCTATTCAAGTCCTAGCTGTGCCCCTTCCCATCCAAATCCCTGTTAATACACCTTGGAAGGCAGTGAATGATGGCCCAGGTGCTTCGGCCCCTGCATGCACATGGGAGACCTGGATGGAGTTCCAGGCAACTGGCTTTGGCCTGGCCTAGCCCTGGCCATTGTGGCCACTTGGGAGTGAGGCAATAGAAAGATCTTTCTCCCTCTATCTCCCCATCCCATAACTCTGCCTTTCAAATAAATACATCTTAAAAGAAAAAGGCATGAAGACAATATTGGAGGCAACAGGTCTTTTTACTGAGAATCAGATCCTACAAAGAACATCCCATACTTTGAAATCAAAGGTTACCAGAATGGGTGTATGTATGGGGGGACTGGATAAGCTGGCTTGCATACGTCTCAGTTTTTTGTATACTGGGGATGTCAATAACCCACCTGTTTAACACTGATGCAATCAAATTATCTAATGTCCAGGCCACATTCAATTTCCCCAATTATCCTAGTAATATCAATTTGTTTTTTTCTGACCTAGATCATACTTTGCATTAGTTGTCCTCTTTATGGTGCTCTGATTAGAAGAGTCCCCTCATCTTGGTGTGTGGCTTCATTAACATTGGCATCTTCAGTTCAGCTCAGGCTATTTGGCTTGTGGAATGTTGCAAGGTTCAAATTAGATTGACATTATTTTTTTATTTAATTTTTTTTAATTAGTGTTTTTTTAAATATTTATTTATTTGAAAAACAGAGTTACAGAGAGGCAAAGGCAGAGAGAGAGAGAGAGAAAGAGAGAGAGTCAGTCTTCCATCTGCTGGTTCACTCCCCAATAGTCACAATGGCCAGAGCTGCGCCGATCCGAAGCCAGGAGATTCTTCTGGGTCTTCCAAGCAGGTGCAGAGACTCAAGGACTTGGACCATCTTCCACTGCTTTCCCAGGCCATAGCAGAGAGCTGGAATTGAAGAGGGGCAGCTGGGACTCAAACCGGTGCCCACATGGGATGCCGGAACTGCAGGCAGTGGCTTTACCCAATAAGCCACAGTACCAGCCCCAGCAATATTTTTTAAAACTGGGCTGTAAAGCCAGGAGGCAGGGGTGGTCTTTTGGCCTACAGATTAAGATGCCCAAGTCTCACATCAGTGTGCCTGGGTTTGATTCCTGGCTCTGGCTCCTGACTCCAGCTTCCTGCTGATTCAGGCCCAGTGTGGCAGTGCAATGGTACAAGTAATAGGGTTCCTGCCACCTATTTGAGGCCTGGATTGAGTTCCTAGGTGTGGGTATTTAAGGAGTGAACCAGCAGATGAGAACTCTCTGTCTCTCTACCTCGCAAATAGAAATGTAAGTAAAAAAAAAAAAAAAAAAAAAAGCCAGTGAGGCGCAGTGGCTATGGACTTGGGCTATGGAGTTGGATTTTCATTCTCTATTAGCTAAACTTTTTTAAAAAAGATTTATTTTATTTATTTGAAAGACAGAGTTACAGAGAGAGGTAGAGACAGAGAGGTCTTCCTTCGCTGGTTCACTCCCCAGATGGCTGCAACGGCCGGAGATGCGCTGATCTGAAGCTGGGAGCCGGGAGCCTCTTCCAGTCTGCAACCCCAAGGACTTGGGCCATCTTTTAATGCTTTTCCAGGCCATAACAGAGAGCTGGATCAGAAGAGGAACTGCTGGGACTAGAACCGGCATCCATGTGGGATGCCAGTGCTTCAGGCCAGGGCTTTAACCCGATGCACCACCATAGCTATACAAACTTAATCAAATTTTACGGCTGACATTGCTTTCCACTGGGTTGGGCTGTGGCTTGCTATGTGGGCATCCCATATGGGAGTGCTGGTTGGGAAGACAGCGTAAGATGAACACATACTTGGGCCCCTGCCACCTTTGTGGGAGACCACGATATATAGTTCTGGCTCCTGGCTTTGACCTGGCCCAGCTCTGGCTGTGGCAGCCATCTGGGGAGTGACCAGTGGATAGAAACTTTCTTTTTCTGTTTCTCCCTCTCTCTGTGTCACTCTGCCTTTCAAATACATCCACTTAGTAATTATATTTTTAAAAGGTTTTATTTATTTGAAAGGCAGAGGCAGAGAGAGAGAGAGAGAGAGAGAGGTCTTCCATTCACTGGTTCACTCCCCAAAGGGCCACAATGGCCAGAGCTGGGCCAATCCAAAGCCAGGAGCCAGGAGCCTCTTCCAGGTCTCCCACATGTGTACAGGGGCCCAAGGACTTGGGCTGTCTTCCACTGTTTTCCCAGGCCATAGCAGAGAGCTATGTCGGAAGTGGAGCAGCCAGGACTCAAACCAAGGCCCACCTGGGATGCCGGCACTGCAGTCGGCGGCTTTCACTAAGCCACAGCGTGGGCCCCTCATAATTTTTTTTTTCACTGCTTAGTATCTACCATTATGTCAGCTGCCGCAGTAAAAAGCAGCTCCTAAATGGAAGTAGTTTTGACGTGTAATCTCTGATTTCCAACAGCTTACTGAGGCGAAATGACTAAAATATGAGAAACAATCAAAGTGGAATCAAGTGCTGTTAACCTGAATGAGCATGAAGTTCACGTTGGGGGCCAGCATTGAGGCATAGGGAGTTAAGCCACTGTGTGTGACGCTGCCATCCCATATGGGTGCCAGTTTGAGTCTCAGCTGCTCCATTTTTAATTCAGACCCTGCCTGTGCGTCCGGGAAGCCAGCAGAAGATGGCCCAATTGCCACCTTAGTGGGAGACCCTAATGGAGTTTGCAGCCATCCGGGGAGTGAACCAGCAGATGAAAGATCTCTCTATCTCTTCGTCTCTCTCCGTAACTCTGCTTTTCAAATAAACCTTAAAAAAAAAGCTCATGTTGACAGGAGCAGAGAGAAGTGGTCTGTGTAGAGTGAAATAGCTGAAGAAGAGTGGATTAAAAAATGACCAAAGAGATGACAGGCATTGCTCCAGGCAGACAAGATCAGCTGAGAGAGGAATAATACTTGGGTGAAAAATAGAAGGCAGTGGGAACGAAGATCA
Organism: Oryctolagus cuniculus; assembly: GCF_964237555.1. Taxonomy (NCBI): domain Eukaryota; kingdom Metazoa; phylum Chordata; class Mammalia; order Lagomorpha; family Leporidae; genus Oryctolagus; species Oryctolagus cuniculus. The sequence continues at coordinate 52,001,787 of NC_091443.1, forward strand.
AAGCTGGGGGGAGGGGGCCAGATGAGGGTAGCTTAAAACCAGGCGCAAGCAACCAGCCCTCAGCAGGAAGTGAGGGGAGCCATTTTAGTTTTTGACCCTGCGGTTTTAGCCAAGTAGAGAAAAACTGGGAGCTCAGGCCGTGCAAAACAACCCCCAAAGGGCAAAACGATTTTGTCTTTCGGAGGAAAGATGTCACCCATGTGAATGCTCATTTGCAGGTGAGGAGCTTAAGCAATAGATGTGACCGAGACATTTCACCTGGAAGCCAGGGGTTGGGCCCCCGCGCGCCACATCCCTGATGTTTAATTCCAGTCTAGACTCCTACTGTTAACAAGTTAGTTTCCCAAGTTTAGCAAAGTGTCTGCGGATTGTGATGTTGGTGACGGGGCCTGGTTTCAGGGAGGAAAAAAGATGGGGAAGGGTGAGAAAGTGAAAGGAAGGGGGTGGAGAAAGGGTATCGGTGCGAGCCGGGCCGCCAGGGTCCGAACGGGAGGGGTCGGGGGTCGAGCGGCCCCTAGGGGCCCCCTCCAGCCCCCGCCCCTCGCCCCGGAGGCCGCAGCCGCGGGCGCGGCGCGTGTGCTCGCGGGCGGGGCGTCCCGCGGCCGGCGGCGGCCAATCCGGGCGGGCGTCCGGGAGGGGCGGGGCTTGCCGGCTCGGGCTCCGCGAGTCCTCCTTTTTGCACACACACGAATACAAAGAGCCAAACGACCTTCGGGTATCCTTTTTCCATTTTTTTTCTCCTTAATCTTGTGTGCGTTTTCAAAAATTTTTAAAAATAGAGATCTGTGGCAGTGCTGGGGTGAGGAAAGTGTTGCGCCGGGGGTGCTCTTTCCCCCATTTCTTCTGCTGTCTCTCTTCCTCTTTCTTTTTCCTGGTCGAGGTTTTGAATATACCAAGAAGTTGCGAAGCAGGATGGCCGTGTACAACTGCTTCCAGCCAAATTGATAGCTTTTTCCTTTTTGTTATCACATTTTAAGGACTGGTAAATTTTTGTGGTTGAGGGATTTTAAGAATCGAGCCGCTGGGGAAGTGTAGATTTCTTTTCTTTTTTTTTTTTTTTTTTTAAGCGGGCTGAAGGGATCATGTAAATTTCTACCACGGGCATCGTTGGAGGCAGCAGAGAGATTTGAGGCTCCCTCACAAAGCTGTTTTCGTGCGTTTTACACACCCGCCCCCAGAACCAAAACCAAGTGGCTTGGACGTGGCAACTGTCCAAGGCCAATAGGTTAAAAATATTGGGAGGTTATAATGGGGACACTCATTTCCCTGGGGAGGGAGGAAAGCCCTTCTTACTGTGTGTTTTGCACACACATTTTCATGAGGCCATTTCTGTGTGTGTGTGTGTGTGTGTGTTTACTGCAAAACGATTTCACAGAGATTTATCTTGCGGTTTATTCTTTGTGTATATGTATGGTATGTGTATATATGTCATTTTATTTTCCAAAGGATTACTTTTGGTTTTGTGTCTGCAAAGTAGCCCCTAGGATGTGAATTTTTTTTTCTGTTGTGTTCCCAAATGTGATCAAAACAGGATTTCTTATGCAAAGTAGAGCTTAGTATACTTAGCACTTACATTCTGTGTGCATTTACTGTATCTCTCTACTCTTCCGAAGGACCAGATAACTGCCAGGGAGTATGCAGTCCATGTGGCAGTTTATTGAATCTGGGTCCAGGGTCGTCTTCAGGGACTGTTTTGCCTTAAGTGGTTTCGCTTTTTACTGTCTCACGTTCTTCAATGTACAGCTGTGTGTATTTGGGCCTTTCTGTGTGGTTTGGTTGGTGTGTTCGGAAGGGCAAGTTCTCTCTTGGCTTTTTGACAAAATGGTCGTTCATTGGTTAAGATTTGTTTGAAAAGCTCCACAGCTGGCCAAATATCAGGGGGAAAAATCCAGTCAAGTCCAATTTGCAGAATCTATCTGGTGGTGATGGGGTGAGGGCGGGGGTGGGATGGAGGAGGCCAGGAGAGGCAAAGGCAAGTAACCGGAGGCATGCGAAATGCATTTTGGTTCTCAGGCTGCATTTTTTGGAATGGAAACCCTTCTCCCCATGTCTGAGAGTCACAGAGAAAAGTGTGAGCCCTAGACAACAGGCTTGGCAGACTGCTGGTGTAGGAACCCTGGTCTCCCCTCCTGCTGTTAAAAAACACTTGTCCCCCATATAGGAGTCCTAGAGAAAACACCTCTAGCCCAGTCGGTGTCGCGGGCTGGAGTGAGAGCTTGGGAAGCCTGCGGGGTGAGGAGGGAGGCACTGGAACGGCACAAGTGTAGTAGCGATCAGGAGATGAAAAAGGATCTCCTGGAGGACCGCAGTTTCATTACAGCAGATTCTCTGCAGGGGCCTAGTGCATTCTCATTCCTCCAGTGTGTAAGACACCCCAATAAGAACTGCAGTAAAATTACTTGTACAAGGTCTGGAGATTTATCATAAAGTGGCCCTGTATGGGGCCTCTGGGTTGCTTACCTTACCGAGTGAGGTTTTGTGTGTGTCTGTGTGTGTATTTAATTCCCTAGCAATGCTAGTCAGATCAGTGCGAATAAGTCCTGGCTCCTCTCTGGATCCCACAAGTTGAGTCTTGCGTTTCTTTGAGCTCTGGTCTCTTCTCGTAGAGTCATGGGAGTGATGGGACTTTCTGACGGAGGTGTCCCCTTTCCGACTTTTGTCTGCGTCATGTACTTTCAGCTTCTGAGGAAACCAGGGTACACAGCCCGTGCCCGGCTTCCTAGGCTACTGGGTTTCTACATCTTGGAACCCAGGCTTACTATAGCCAACGTCCTCGCTCTGAGTTTCTTTTTAAGAAAGAATTCCTCCCAAGATCAATAGTTGGCTTGGCCTTCTTACCAAAGCAAAGCCAATCTAAACTCTTGTTCATTTAGCCTGAGAGTCCGCGGGCCCCTAGAGATGAAAAGTTGTTTAGGAGGAACTTTTAGCGCCCTCTCAAAGATTTGTAACCTTGGCCAGCAGGAACTAAAAGTCGGCCGCCACCAAACGTATGAAACGGATCTGTGGTCATCATATTTATAGTCGTGTACACACAGCTTTGCAAGCGGCAGAGAACAAAAGCAAGTAAACAAAAAAGCAAAAAATGGCGTCTGACGGCCTTGAAAAAGCCTCACAGTCGTGTGCCTCCCTGAGGAGGCCCCTCCCCTCCCTTGCTTTGAGTGACTGTGACTTACAGCCAATAGGATCCCCTAGACCTGCTCCCGCCCATTCTGCAACCGCCAATCAGCGGGAGCCAGAGGGCCAGCTGGGCGGTGTCTCGCCGCGTGAGTGCGCGGGCCAGGTACACGGGCAGGCGGTGCTGAGTCCTTCGTCTGCGTGCGCGCCTCTGCCCGGCTGAGTCAGCGGGCGCCGTAGCGAGGGGCACACGCGGCGGAACGCGTGTAGGGCTGTTTAAGTGGGGCTCCCGCCCCGCCGCGAGCGCTGCTGTGGTCACGTAGTCCACCTACGGCGGTTTAGCAAGAACCCCGCCGCGCTTCGGGCTGTTCTGCCTCTGCCTCCCTCCCCGAAATCGCCCCGTTTCTGTGGGACCCCCGGGGCGTCTGGTTGCCCACAGTAGGGGTCGCCCGGTCCCCTGCGGGTCTCCGCCCCGGGCGTCGCCGCCTGTCCTAGCCAAATCACGCTGTCTCCTCAGAAATGGTTCTGCTGTCCCCGGTGCCCACCTTGACATCTTTGACTAATATTTAATCAACTAACATTTACCCAGGGCCCGCAAGACACAGGATAGACTTCTGGGAGCTGGTTTTTGCTTTCTCAGTCTCCAGAAATACAGCAAGAATCCTGTATGTCAGGCATCTTCCTAGGAAAACCTGAAACCCAGAAAAAAAATTTTTTTTTAAAGATTTCTTTATTTGAAAGAGTTATATATAGAGAAAAAGATCTTGCGTCCTCTGGTTCACTCCCCAAAATGGCCACAAAGGCCAGGCCCGAGCCAGCTGAAGCCAGGAGCTTCATCGGGTCTCCCAAAGCGCTTGGGCCATCTTCAGCTGCTTTCCCAGGCCATTAGCAGGGAGCTGGGAGGGAAGTGGAGCAGCCGGAACAGTAACTGGTGCCCATGTGGGACGGCAGCTTTACCTGCCATGCTGCAACACCGGCCCCCTGAAACCACAACTTTTGTCTTCCCAAGTTGTGCTTTACCAAATGTGCATGAAAAATGACTTCGTCCTACTGTGAGTATGCTTGGGATTTGCAGATTACATAGAGCCCTCTTTAAGACCCCACTCTATCCTGTGTGTCTTTTTACCCCTAAAAATGAGGTCTTGGATTTTTTTTAACAGATCTTAGATCAGATACTCAAACTGTAGGAAAAGAGTGTTTTGTGCTATTTATGCTATTTTCTTACCTGCTCTATTTGTGATAAGGCACCCATTTCTGATAGAAATAGGTTTTGAGAGGACTCTAACAGATGGGCCATTTTGCACCCAAAGTGGAAGAGCAGGGCTGACCGGCACGGCAGGAGCTTGAAGTGGCCTTTTTCCTTTTTTATTTCATAAAATAAATATCATGATATGAATTGCATGCTTTCAGTAATCACATTTAAGGAAGTGCATTTCCAGCCTGACCCTGAATGAGTCAAGGGCCCATTATAAAACATGCATCATCTCAGTGATACCGTATCATACACATCTACTAAATAGTGAGAAAACTTTGATTTTTCATAGTTTGGAGGTGAACTCAGTCGTGCAGAAAATTCAAACTCAGAATGGGGAGAAAGCAAGCAAGGGAACTGCCAAGAGTATGATATATTTAGTACTAACAAAAATACATGTGACTCAGGAGGAAAGGGATAGTTAAGCTTATGGACAGTCTCACCCTGAGCTGTCTATAGGAGATGAGCTTTCTTTTTTTATCTAACTGTGTGTGAAAAAATATCAAAATTATTGAAAAGTACATTTTCAGGCTCATTTCACATGTATTAAAATTAGACCAATACTGAAATGAATGAACCTCCGGCATGTATTTTATGAACGACTGAGTCTGACATCTATTGTCATTTTGTCTTGGCAACTAACTCATCATAAGATTAAAGATTTTTTTCTTAATACCCAGGCCTACAGATTGATAGCATTTTACAAAAGGCACGTGTATTATTCTATGATGGTCAATCTTAGTTTGTTACTAGTTTTTCTTTCTTGAACAGAAATATGAACTCTTGGCTTTAAATTATCTAGCAATCTGAAACTGGCAAAGTTGACAGCCTTAATACAGAATAATAATGATACCGCCGTGGCCTGGATCATTTCCTGGTGTTAACCACTGCTTTGCCAATCATGCTGGGGATTGATTGCTTCATGGATTAGTGACTTAGATATATATATATATATATATATATATATATTTATAAATAAATCTCTTTTTTATTTTTTTATTTTTATTTTTGACAGGCGGAGTGGACAGTGAGAGAGAGAAAGGTCTTCCTTTTTGCCGTTGGTTCACCCTCCAGTGGCCGGCGCACTGTGCTGATCCGAAGCCAGGAGCCAGGTGCTTTTCCTGGTCTCCCATGCGGGTGCAGGGCCCAAGGACTTGGGCCATCCTCCACTGCCTTCCCGGGCCATAGCAGAGAGCTGGCCTGGAAGAGGGGCAACCGGGACAGAATCCAGTGCTCCGACCGGGACTAGAACCCGGTGTGCCAGCGCCGCAAGGCGGAGGATTAGCCTATTGAGCCACGGCGCCGGCCGATATATATTTGAGAATAAAAGTACCAGAATAAAGTCTAGGTGTGTTCATAACATCGGCAGGGTTCAGTGGGCTAGAGAACCTTCAGCTAATGTAGAAAAAAGTGAGAGTAATTATGTTTGGTCTAGAGCATTAAAAAGGAACTCAACAGGTTGTGGCAACAGATAATGCAGTCATGTCTACCGTAAAGTTATTTTATCAATTTGAATTCTGCATCCTGAGAAAAAAAATCTGTCTCTATAGTAAAAAGCATCCCTGTGACAACAACTGACTCTTCTGTATGCCCAGTGAAGTTTGCCCTCCTGGAGTCATTTTCCATCTCTGAGGGAACTCGGAGTGAGGAGCTTGCCCTTCTTTCTCACAGCCGAAGGACCCTTAAGGAAGAAAACTTAAATCCTTTCCTAATGTCTTCTCTCTTTACTTTTACACTAGCCTTTTTCCTTTCTGTATATATACAGGATACACACACACACACACACATGCTTTCTGTGTCTTGGAAATACTTTAACTCCTAAAGCCTCTTTCAACTTCCTTACTATTTCCTCCTCCCTCCCTCCCTTCCTCCCTCCCTCCCTTATTTATTTCTTTGAAAGTCAGAGTTACACAGAGAGGGAAGGAGAGGCAGAGAGAGAGAGGGAGAGAGAGGTCTTCCATCTGCTGGTTCACTCCCCAACTGGCTGCAATGGCCAGAGCTATGCCAGTTTGAAGCCAGGAGCCAGGAGCCAGGAGCTTCTTCCAGGTCTCCCAAGTCAGTACAGGGGCTCAAGGACTTGGGCTATCTTGTACTGCTCTCCCAGACCACAGCAGAGAGCTGGATCGGAAGTGGAACAGCCAGGACTTGAACCGGCACCCATATGGGATGCTGGCACTGAAGGCGGTGTCTTTACCCACTAAGCCACAGTGCCGGTCCCAGTCCCTCCTTCCTTTCAAAGTTAACCTGCAGAAAGCTTTGAGTCTTGCTTTCATTTTGTTGCCATCTGATTGCTCTTTCATCTGCTGAGTGGTGTCACTCCTCTCTGGTCATCATAGACAAGTAAAATGTATTTCTTTAATTTTCATCTTCCTTAACCACCCTGCTGCACTTCCCACTTTTTTTTTTTTTTTTTTTTTTTTTTTTTTTTTTACTTATTTGACAGGTAGAGTTAGAGAGAGACAGAGAGAGAGAGAAAGGTTTTCCTTTTCCTTCCATTGGTTCACCCCCGAAATGGCCACCATGGCCGGTGTACTGCACCAATTCGAAGCCAGGAGCCAGGTACTTATCCTGGTCTCCCATGGGGTGCAGGGCCCAAGCACTTGGGCCATCCTCCACTGCACTCCCGGGCCACAGCAGAGAGCTGGACTGGAAGAGGAGCAACTGGGACAGAATCTGGCGCCCCAACCGGGACTAGAACCTGAGGTGCCAGTGCCGCAGGTGGAGGATTAGCCAAGTGAGCCACGGCGCCGGCCCCTAGATTCACTTTCTTGACATTTTCTCTACTTTGGATCCCATAGACTGTTTTGCTCCCACCTCACTGACCATTCTTTCTCAAGTTTCTCTTTAAGGGAAGCCTCTTCGTGGGATTGGCATAAGGCACTGTCCTTGGCTGTTGATCTCCCTTTACACTCGCTCACTCAGCCTCCCAGTTTCAACCATAATCCCCCTGCTAAGGGCACCAAACCTGCATTTCAGCTCTGACCTTCCTACCATTTGTGTTTTTCAGTCCTGTTCAGTTGTTTTCAAAATGTTACACTTAAAGATGTTGCTATCTGTTGAAATTGATCTTTTAAGATAAAATTTATGTATTTATTTGAAAGAGAGAGACAGACAGACTTCTATCCTCTCATTCAATCTCCAAATATCCACAATAGCCAGTACTGGACTAGGCTGAAGCCAGGAGCCAGGAGCTCCATCTGGGTATCCTGCATGGGCGACAGGGACCCAAGTACTTGAGCCATCGTCTGCTGCTTCCCAGATCCGCTATTGGGGAGCTGGATCAGAAGTGGAGGCAGAACTTTATCCCAGACACTCAGATGTGGGTTGCAGGCATCCCAAGCAACAGCTTAACCTTCTGTGCCACAGTGCTCACCTCAGTATATTAATGTATATTTATTGATTTTCATTTATTTGAAAAGCAGAGACACACAGACACAAATCACAGAGAGAAATCTTCCATCTGCTGGTTTATTCCCCAACTGCTCACAACAGCTGGGGCTGGACCAAGCTAAAGCCAATCCAGATCTCCCATGTGGGTGGCAGGGACCCAAGTACTTGGGCCATCACCTACTGCTTCCCAGGGTGCACGTTAGCTGGACGCTGAATCTGAAACAGAGCCAGACTCAAATCCAGGCGTGCTGATGTAAAAAGCAAGTCTCTCAAGCCATCTTAACTGCTATGCCAAATTCCCACCCCTGAATTTTTTTTTAAAAGATTTGTTTTATTTATTTGAAAGGCAGAGTTACAAAGAGAGAGAGAGAAAGAGAGAGATCTTCTACCCTCTGGTTCACTCCCCAAATGTCTACAACAGCGAGGGCTGGGAAGCCAAGGAGCCAGGAGCTGGTTCTGGGTCTCCCACATGGGTGCAGGGGCCCAAGCACTTGGGCCGTCCTCCACTAATTTCCCAGGCACATTAACAGGGAGCTGGATGGGTAGTAGAGCAGCTGGGAGTTAAACTGGTGCCTGTATAGGATGCTAGCCTCTCTGGCAGCGGCTTTACCTACCACGCCAAAGTCTGGCTCCTGAAATTTAACATATTAAATAAATGCACATCTTTTATAGCATACGGGGGCTTCCTCTCAGCTGCCTCATACCTGTTATTCAGTGGTGAAGGCTTGTGTATGTGACCTCAGGTTGCGATCTTCTTTAACATTTATTTAGTTTAGTCTTTGAGAGGCAGAGAGAGAGAGAGAGCTCTCATCCCTTAATTCAGTCCCTAAATGGCAGGAGAGCAGGGAACTGAAATCAGGTTGCCCACGTGGGTGGCAGGGACCCAACTACTCAAGCTTTCACTGCCTCCCAGGGTGTGCATCAGCAGGAAGCTGGAATCCGGAGCAGAGCTGAAACTGGAACTCAGGCACCTGCTGTGGGATGTGGGCATCCCGAGTGGCGTCTTCACTAGTGTGCCAAATGCCCACCCAGGTTATTTTTTTAAAGATTTATTTATTTATTTGAAAGACTTACACAGAGAGAGGAGAGGCAGAGAGAAAGAGAAAGGTCTTCCATGCAGGTACAGGGGCCCAAGGACTTGGGCCATCTTCTGCTGCTTTCCCAGGCCATAGCAGAGAGCCAGATTGGAAGTAGAGCAGCTGGGATTCGAACCAGCACCCATATGGGATGCTGGCACTGCAGGCGGCGGCTTTACCCGCTCTGCCACGGTGCCAGCCCCACCCCACCCCACCCAGGTTTAAACGCTTGAAGTCTTTAACCAGTATCTTCACATACAAACCCCTCCTCTCCTACCAACATTTGTTAAGTAAAGACATGTCAGCTCTTCCCCCAGGGGTTGAACTTTTGCGTCCACAACCCCCATTCTCATCAACTCACTCCTGAGTCAAACAGCCTCCTGCGAGCTTCCAGTCCGTGATTTCCAGGTCCTCTTACCGTGTAAGCCCCTCTCTCCCACGCCTCACGCGCGCCTTTAAGGCCTGTGGTGGTTGTTGTGTTCTCTCCAGAACGCGTTAGCACCCTACCCCTTCCTCCCTACCTTGCTCAAGGCTCAGCTGCACATTTTCCTGCTGTTAGAACTCCTTGTTGCACTCGTGTGATTTTACCCTTTGATCTTTTCATTATTTGAACTGATTCCTCAGGAATTTCTCAGTCTGTGTGTGTTTTGCTTTTTGCTTTCGGTAGGCTAACTCTGGGACACTCCATGGTCCGTAGACATTCCCATTTTCAAGTACCCTGAAAGCTCCTTGCCTGCGAAGACTTGGTCCCTTGATTTGTGTGCCTCGTCGGTGGAGTCCATTCTGTGGATTCATCCTTCGGCGGAGGGTTTTTGGAAACACTTCTCTTTCCCTTTTCATTTGCTTGCCTTCTCTAATGGAGATGTATCCCGCTAATGAAATGAGTGCTTTGTTTGTAATCACCTCCCCAGCATTTAAATTGTTATCTGGTTAGTAAATAGAATGTGAAATACTCCTTTATTACTTGCTGACCCCAATTTCTTTCCGTGTCTTAGCAGTGAGGTGGGGGACTGTAGTTGGAGGCAGCAGAATTAAGTCAGCGGAATTAAGTCAGCAATAGTGTCCATGGAAACCGAGAGCTATTTGAATGCCCACTGTGCTATACTGTACTTGGCCAGGCTTTTATGGACAGGTTTGTATACCTGTTGCTCTGAATGTGACAATACAGAATGGACGTAATGTGGTGATATGCAAAGTAGACAAGCAGAAAAGATACTAAGCACCACAGTGGACTCACAATAGGAAAATACATTTTGCATAAAAAATTGCAGTTAACTATTATCCTTAGTCTAAGGTCAAGCCATGATAGTAAATAAGTTACAAATACTCTTTTTCTCAATTACCTTGCTAATATCACAGAAGGCTATATATCAGTAAATGTATGCTTCTTTTCTTGAGATTTACTTATTTGGAAAGCAGAGTTACACACACACACACACACACACACACACACACACAGAGTGAGCTTCTATTTGCTGATTCACTCCCCAAGTAGTTGCAATGGGCTACTTTGGGCCAGGCCGAAGCCAGGAGCCTGGAACTCCACCTGAGTCTCTTACGTGGGTGCCAAGTGCCCAAAATACCCGGGCCATCCTCCACTGCTTTCCCAGGCACATCAGCAGGGAGCTGGATCGGAAGTGGAGCAGCCAACCAGTACTGCAACAGAGGCTCACATAGGATGCCTGTGTTACGGTCGGCGGCTTAACCTGCTGCACCAAAACACTGGCCCATCTAAATGCTTTCTTGGTGAGTTGAATTTATTGTTTCTTAGAAATGTGGTATTAAATTTAGGGGCCAGTTTCCACCAGTTCTATTTTTAGCCATTGCATTGTATTGAAGATTATGGGTGTCCTGGGTGAGACACAAAGGTCAGGGCATGAGCATAGCCCCAGCTGCTGTGTGTGGAGCACGGACTGCGTGCCAGTCTGTGGGTGCCTTGCACATGTGATTGAAATCTTCACGGAAACACCCCAGGTAGGCAGAGCTGAGAAAACTAGGACTCAGGAAAGTGAAATCATGTGCTCAAGTTCACACAGCTCATAAATGATGCAGCCAGACCGAAAGTCCTTTCTTGTTTTCACCTCCATTTCAGTGCTATTTCAGAAAGGAGTCCGAGGGGCCGTTGTGTGGAGTAGCAGGTTAAGCCTCTGCCTGCTTCGCCGGCATCCCATCCAGGTGCTGAATCGAGTCCCAGCTGCCTCCACTTCCGATCCAGCTCCCTGCTAATGCACCTGGGAAAGCAGTGGAAGGTGGCCCAAGTGCCTGGGCCCCTGCATCCACATGGGAGACCCAGAGGAAGCTCCTGGCTCCTGGCTTTGGCCTGATCCAGTCCTGGCCATTCCAGCCATCTGGGGAGTGAACCAGCAGATGTAAGATCTCTGTCTATCCTCCTCTCTTTATAACTCCTTCAAATAAATAAAAAGATAAATCTTTAAAATAAAAATAAAAAAGAAAAAAAGAAGACTAAGAATATAGCAGTTGTCACTTTGATGCCAGGAAGGGGTTAGGTAACCTATGCAGCGTCTCAACATGATGCATCCTAATTTTTTTAAATATTTATTTATTTATTTGAAAGGCAGAGTTAAAGGGAGAGAGAGAAATCTTCTATCTACTGGTTCAGTCCTCAAGTAGTCACAATGGCTTGGGCTGGACCAGGTTGAAGCCACAAGCCCAGAACTCCATCTGGGGCTCCTACATGGGTGGCAGAGCCCCAATTACATGGGCCATCTTCTGCTGCCTTTGCAGGCACATTAGCAGGAAACTGGATTGGAAGCAGAACAGCCGGGACTCAAACTGGTGCTCTGACACGGGATGCCAGCATTGTAGGCAGCGGCTTAACCTGCTGTGCCGCAATTCCAGCCCTGCATCATAATTTCTGATTTGATAAATACCGAATCAGTTGGCAAGTGTGTGTACCCAATATGTACTATCACCAAATATAACTTTTTAAAAATATTTATTTGTTTGAGAGGCAGAGTTATAGACATAGAGAGGGAGACATAGAGAGGGAGAAAAAGAGAACTTCACTCCCCAAATGGCTGCAGTGGCCAGAGCTGGGCTGATCTGGGACAAACAGCCAGGAGCTTCTTCCTGGGTCTCCCATGTGGGTGCAGAGGCCCAAGCACTTGGACCCTCTTCCACTGTTTTCCTAGGCCATTAGGGAGCTGGATTGCAAGTAGAGCAATCTGGGACCCAAACTGGCACCCATATGGGATGCCGGCACTGCTGGCAGAGGCTTAGCCTGCTACGCCACACGCGGGCTCCCAAATACAACTTTCTTCTTTTCCCGGCACCTATGTTTCAGACTAAACTTGTGTGGTGTTAGCTTAAAGTAAAATAAAAATAAATAAATACATACATACATACAAACTGGGGGAGATATTTGGCACTGTGATCAAGGTTGCCTGGCCTGCCCACGTTCCGTATCGGAATGCCTAGGTTCACATCTTGGCTTCACTCTCCTAGTTTCTCCTAATGCACATCCTGGGAGGCAGTGTTGATGGCTCAGCTACTTGGTCCCTGCCACCCACGTGGGAGACTCGATTGATTCACCCTGGATTGAGTTCTGGGCTCCTGACTGGCCCCCTGCTGTGGCTGTTGGAGGTATTTTTCTCTCCTGTTTCTTTGCCTTTCAAATAATAATAATTAAAAAAAAATGCTTTGGGAGCAGTCTAGGCCTTTATTTAGGAAAGAAAAGAATACATAAATGATCCATCCATGTAAATTGACATAGAATCGCTCAGTGCTTTCCCTTAACCTTTAGTTTTAATTTGGTTTAACCTTTAGTTTCAGGTTTAGCTATGCCTCCCAGTGACTCGAATGACAGCAAAGTTGTAAATGGTTTGCGTTAGGTTCTTACAAGAAGTGAATATCTGGCAGAGAAAAGCCATTTCTTCGATATGAAGGGTGAAAAGAGCAAATTAAAGACTATTCTTTAATAACCAAGTGTAATTAAAATGCATTGTCAGATTTATGTTTTAGTACCTCAGAGGCATCGATATTGCCTATTTCTGAAATGAGATTGCTGATTCAAAAGAAAAAAAGAAAAAACCAAAAGCCTCGATGTTATAGAACTTTCTCCTAACCTCCTCCTCTCCTTTTAATTGTGACGTTATGATATAATTTAGAGTGTAAGATAGGACTGTGTCTTGGGGAAATTGTAAGCATACTTGAGGTTTTGTTCTTTTTTGCATAATCAAGTATCAGCAAATGACAATATTTATGAAATGAAAGCCTGCTCCTTTGTTTGTTTTCTTTCCCCCCTGGAGTGGTTGAGTTGCCTCACGCCCACAACAGCAGAGCACAGCAGCTTGGCTCCTCACTGCCACTCTGACTTCTTTTAGGAGCTGATCCTGTGGGCCCCGTGCAGCCCTCGGCAGCGTAGATGCTGCTGTGCAGCTGTAGAGATGGGAGGGCCAGAGCTGAATGCTCTGGGCTGATGGCCGGAGGATTCGGGACCACTGGTCTCCTTGGCAGGGGCCGTGACGGCAAGAAGCTGTGGCATCCTGGGTCACCCCAGCTCAGTTCCCCACCCCCACCCCAAAGCATTAATGACATAACAGTGAGACGTCGGCCAGTGGCACGCGGAGGGCTGCATTCCTTATTTAGGAGCCTCCGAATGCATCTGTATGAAAATTATAGAGAAGGTTGCAATCATGATTCTTTATGTCAACAAGAAGTGGTATCGGTTAAGAAGAAAAAATCCAACACTAGATTGAAAGTAGCAATAACGGGATTCTGCTGTCTTCCCTGACCTTGAAAGAGACATATCCCCTCGATGCATGTGGCTTCTCTGGACCGGGGGTAATACGTGCTCCTAAGTGCTGCCGGGCAGATGAGATACCTGTGCGGAGCCTTCGGGAACGATGTCACAGCCATCAAGGGCAGTGCTGTTATTACAGTGAGGCTGGTGAAAGGGAGGAGGGGGGAGACAGATCTTCATTTGCTTCCTTAATCTCCTAATCTTTCCAGATGCCAGTGGATCCTTTTGGGTCCCCAGTCTGTCCTGTAGGGTACGGCACGGGGGGTGCCATGCGTGGGTGCAGCGAGACCACCTTCTGCCCTCTGACGGTGTGCTCATCAGCAAGGCCCCTGGAGGCATCGCGGTAAAGGCTGAGTGTGGCAGCCGGGAAGCACAGCATCTGCAAATACAAGAAGGAATCCGTCCCCTCCGCAGGCCATGAGGGGCAGCCATGGCCTGTGTGCTGCGCCCTGGCATGCATGCGTCTCCACAGCACCCACGGCCTGGGCCCCGGGCTCCTCTGACCACCCTCTATGAGAAAGGAGAGTGACGCACAAGCGGCCAGTGTGTGCGTCTCACCGGCCTCTTGAGGCCTGTGGACTAGAGACATCCTTGGCAGAGGCCCCCCGGTGTGAGCGCGCGGGCACTGCACCTGTCGCCATGTCCTTCAGCGCCACCATTCTCTTCTCCCCTCCCAGTGGCAGCGAGGCCAGATGCTGCTGCTGTGCCTGTAAAAGCGAGACTGGCGGAGGCGGCACAGGCTCTCAGGGGGGCAATCCTCCGCCCAGCACCCCCATCACGGTGACTGGGCACGGCCTGGCCGTGCAGAGCTCCGAGCAGCTCCTGCATATCATCTACCAGCGGGTGGACAAGGCCGTGGGCCTGGCCGAGGCCGCCCTGGGGCTTGCCAGGGCCAACAACGAGCTGCTAAAACGTCTCCAGGAGGAAGTGGGAGAGCTCAGGCAAAGCAAAGTGCCCGCCCCCGAGGAAGACAGCGAAGGCCGGACGCACAGCTCCCCAGCCCAGGAGACGGGGCCTCTCAAGGAGAGCCCTGGGGAGGCCTGCAAGGCCCTGTCTGCCGTGGAAGAGGAGTGTGACAGCGTGGGCAGCGGCGTACAAGTGGTGATCGAGGAGCTGCGGCAGCTGGGAGCAGCCTCCGCCGTGGGGCCCGGGCCTCTGGGCTTTCCGGGCCCGCAGAGAGACCTGCGGCTCCCTGGCTGCGCCCTGGCCTCCGGGGAGGGCCCCCCACTGCTCAGCCCTGTGAGTATGGTGGCCACTCCTGAGCACCAGGCCGGGCCTTTCTCGCTCTGCTTCCTCTCTGCTTTCCTTCCATCCTGAGAGCTTCCTTAGGCGCGCGCTTGTGCCTTCTGGCTAGTTGGCGGTCCTGCAGCCGCCTTGGCAGGGGGTCCTTTTTAATGGTGGTGACGAGGTGGCCTCCGCTCCCTCTCAAGAGCTCCGCATGGCACCTTCTCCTCCGCAGCTGGCTCAGCTGCTCTTCGGGCCCTGCCTCTCCTGGCGAGAATGCCTGCCATGCACAGACGGCTCATTCATATTTGATCACGGCCCTCTGCTTGCCAGGAGGAATTCAGCAGAGAGAGCGAGCGAGATGGGAGTGTAGACAGGAGAGAGGCAGAGGAAGGGAAGGTGAGGGGGAGAGGACAAGGATACAGACAATAGCCGGTACGCAGAGGGAAGGAGGCAGGCAGAACTGAGAAAGTGCAAACAGGAGGCCTGGAAGAGAGCGAAGCCACGTGGAGGGGCGAGGAAGGGAACAGCGTGCCGCAACGCAGTGGGCAGTTGAGAGTTAACGGCGACAGAGGAAGAGGGATGAGAAAAGAGCAAGCGCTGGGATTTGCTAGCAGAAGACAGCCATGCCCTGTGCTGTCCAGCTCTCCCTACTCCAGGCCCCAGTGTGCCGGGAGACCCGCAGAAGGTCACGTGGGGAAGCGCCGCGAGGAGATGGAGCCAGCGCAGAGATCCTAGAGCCGCGAGATGGCAGAAGGGTTAGGCTGTCAGCCCTCTCTGCCCTTTCTCACCTCCTGCTCCCCTGCAGCAGGGCTGAGAGCCGCCCTGATGAGTGAAGGGGCTTGAGACAGAACTCCCAGCCCATCTGCTGGATGAGATGAATCACTCCCGCCACTCTCGCCCCAGTGGAGGGAGGCCACTGGCCACTGCGCTCCCGAAGGCACAGCCACATGGGCAGTGGCCGCTGCCACACACCCACATCTGTGTGCTCGGGACTCACAGTGGTCTGGGCCCACTGTCTGTGGGCTAGCAGGCCAGGCGTGGCCCGGAGCTTGGGTTCTTGAGGCAGGGCCGCCTTCCAAGCCGACAGGATGGAATTAGATTTCACAGCACAGAAAGCAGCTCACAGGTCTATAAATCTCCACCTCCTCCCCCGCTTCTCTCTGTGTGCACGCGGTGTTTTTTCTCCCCCACTTTCACCGTTTTGTTTTCTTGGCTGCAGAAATCTCCCCTCCTTTCTTCTCTCTCTCTCTCCCTGTGCCCCTCCCTCCTTTCCTTGTCCTGGATGTCCTTGAGTGAGGGCACCTGCAGTTGGGGTTGTCAGGGCTGTGACAGTTGGATGTGGCCGGGGCAGGAGCCAGAGCAGGGCTCAGGTTGGCCCCGGGAAGGGAATGGACGGTGGGGAGGGCGCTGCCTGTGCCTGCCTCTCAGGGGAGCCCCGGCTTTACCGCCCCCCTGCCTTGCTTGTGTCTCTCCCTTCTCCCCTCAGTCATTGTTCCCGCTTTATTTTCTTCTCCTCCTTTCACTTAGCTTCCCTTTCTTGTCATCACCTCCTCCCCTGTCCCTTTTAGATCAAACACTTGCCTAGGGGCATCCACAGCCAGGAGCCCGCAATCGAGGACCACCCACAGAGCCCGAAACATGCCTTGTCCTTGTGGGAGACCCTGGGGAACAACCCCCCTGGGCTCTGTACATGCAAGAAGTGTTTGCCCAGCCCTGAGCTCGTGTGCACGCAAGAAATGTTTGCCCAGCTGCCCCACGAGGGTCCTGGAGAAGCGGGCCAGTAAAGACTGTGCTGGGCACCCCTCCTCCCCACTCCCCGCCTTTCCACTCTGTTCACTCGTTCTGGCCAGAGAATGGTGGCGGCCCAACAGTCCCTAAGCCTGGCTGGCTAACGTGTTGTTCTGTGTGTTCTCAGCTGGTGGATGACTACGTGGCCTCTGAGGGTGCAGTACAGCGGGTGCTTGTCCCTGCTTATGCCAAGCAACTCTCCCCAGCCACCCAACTGGCTCTCCAGCGGGCAGCCTCAGAGACAGGGCCAGAAAACGGAAGCAAGCTGCCACCGCCCCGCCCCGAGGACGTGCTCAGCGCTGCAGCTGCCTTGGATGGTGCCTTGGAGGAGCCAGGCCCTGGGAGCACTGGGGAGCTGAGACACTCCCTAGGGTTCACTGCTTCCCCGTGCAGGACACGGGGGAGCGGGCAGAAGAACTCCAGGCGCAAGCGGGATCTGGTACTCTCTGTGAGTGAGCCTTATTTCTATCCTTTTCCTTAAGCCTCCGTGTTGGATGCACGAGATCCTGAATGCCACTGGCGTGGGAGGGACGAGGAGATGGGTCATTTGCAGCCCTACAGAGATAGTCCCCCTGCTATCAGTGGACTGCCTAGACATTTTCCAGATAAAATTATATCTTCCTCCTAAAGAACAAGGAATTGTATCATCTCCCCCCACCCCACACACACACCCCAGGGCTCTAATCATTTTGATGGGATAATCTTTAAGGGATTCAGCTGATTGATCACCAAAAGGTGGTACTGGGACTGCCTACAAATTTAGCCGGTGTGTGGGGTTTGGGGCAGAGGGCCCCATGGGGGAAAGGCCAAGCTGTCTTGAGATGGTCTCAAGCCCGTGAGAGGCACTCCACTCTATTAAACAGGATTGGAGGTCCTAGCCAGTCCATGAGCTCTTGACAGGGCCGGCGCTGGCCTGAATCAGTTATGTGGGAAAACTGCTCATTGTGGCTGGGAGCCCTCCAAACACTGCTGAGCCGGGAGCCCGGGGCCTGGAGGCTGACCCCAACTGGGAAATCATTTAGGCCAGGAGTTCTGCACCTGGGGCTGATTTGGCCCCCAGGGGACATCTGGAGATACTTCTGGTGTCTGCAAGGAGCCGGCGGGTTGGGAAGGGAAGGAGAAAGCTGTGGACTTCTAGTAGGCAGAGGCCAGGAACTCTGCTCAGCAGCTTCCCATGCATGCGACAGCCCCTTCCCCCACCCTACCCCCATAGCAAAGAAGTCTCCAGAAAGTCCACAGTGCAGAAGCTGAGAAACCTCCCAGGGTGACCACAGTCTTCTGGATCAACTGTGTACCCCAGAGCTCCTTCCTAGTAACTGTGGGGATGCTCTTTGGCCATGTGGTTAATGTTCACTTGCTGTTCATGTTGCCCACAGTCAGCCTGGTTAATGGCTGATGGGAAGTGAAGTGACTGGGAGTCCTGGTTGGGAGTGGACGTCACCACCCACATGCACCCTAAATCCCATCCAAGTACACAGCCCATTGCTCCCAGTGCCTTGAGAAACGCTGCTTGCCATTTATACTTCCTTTATTTGTATTATTTCCTTCTTCCTTCTCTTTTTCCTCAGAGATTCAGCCCTTCCTCTCCCTTCATGGGATGTGTCATTGTACCTTAAGGTTCTTTTTCCCTGGAAAGACCCCATTCATAATCAGCACTGACTTGTTTTCCGGGCTCATTTCAGATTTTGATTACAGTCAGGGACATCTCACTTTTCGAGAGCAGGGGATGAGTGTAGCTTCTCTGTCACGGATTTGGGACCAAGAGGGCCCCCTCTGGCTGTCAGTAGTAGAAATGGAGCCATGTACCCACAAATACATTCCTAGAGATTCCCCCAAATCTCTAAGGGTTTCATTCATAAGCAAATGTGACACTTAGGATTTATGTAAAGTCCAGGTTTTTCTCAGCACCTTGCTGCTCCTGCCTACGGCTTCCAGGGAGAGGCACAGTTGAGGCCTGGCTTCTGCCCCCCCCCCCCCCCCCCCCCCCGCCAGCACGCTAGGAGGGCTCAGCACACACTCATGGCACAGGAGCTAGGGGACCAGGCCAGGGGGTTTGCTGCCCCCCGCAGAGGGAGCTTTAAGGTGTGATTGTGCCAGGCTGTGGGTTTAGGCGGGGAGGGGGAGCTGCAGACCCTCACTGTAGGTCTTTAGCTCTGGGAAGGCGTCAGAGCGGATCTCGCCAGTCTGCCAGGCTTCCTGCGTGCTGCCGCCAGGGACCCCGTGGCCCTGGAGAACCAAGGCTGAACTCTTAATTCCTTGGAATGCTGCAGACCCCAGCCATCCTCTGGGAAGGAGGTTTATTTTTAGCTCAGTCCAGAGGCAGGTGAGCCTGCAGCGGCCTTCCCCGTCACAACACTTACTGTCTAGAGTATTTTCCTTTTCCACTTCAAGCCTGGTTGGATTTCTATCAGCTGATCTCTTCCAAGCCACTTGAATTGGAAGCTATGTGACTCCCTTTTTCCTTCTTCTTTTTAAAATGTTTATGTATTTTTATCTGCTTGAAAGGCAGACAATAGAGAGAAAGAGAGCTCTTCCACCTGCTGGCTTATCCCCCAAAGCTCACAACAGCCAGGGGTAGGCCAGGCTGAAGCCAAGAGCCCAGAACTCTATCCAGGTCTCCCCCATGGGTGGCAGGGGCCCAAGGGCCTGAGCCATCATCTGTTGCTTCCCAGGATTCATGAGCAGGTAGCTGGATCAGAAGCAGTGTAGCCAGGACTTGAACAGGCACTCCAATATGGGATGTGGGTGTCTGAAGCAGTGGCTGAACCCACTGTGCTACAACACCCACCTGCTTCTTTTTTTATCTGAAACTGTCCCAAATTTTTGCTGAAGCATTCATCTTTTTCTTTGTGATCTCTTAAGTTTGAAACTCTAAGAGATAAAATAACTATGTCAACTATGAAGCTAGTACAGTAACAGTTCTCTTCATAGAGGGGAGACCCTGGCCACAAAGAATTTGTAGTACCTTTTTTTTAAGATTTTTTAAATTTTTAAATCTTTTTCTTTCTTTTTCCAAAGATTTATTTATTTAATGAAAGAGTTACACACACAGAGAGAAGGAGAGGCAGAGAGAGAGAGAAAGA
Organism: Oryctolagus cuniculus; assembly: GCF_964237555.1. Classification (NCBI taxonomy): domain Eukaryota; kingdom Metazoa; phylum Chordata; class Mammalia; order Lagomorpha; family Leporidae; genus Oryctolagus; species Oryctolagus cuniculus. Next base: position 52,021,479 of record NC_091443.1, read on the forward strand.
GAAAGAGGTCTTCCATCCGCTGGTTCACTCCCCAATCGGATGCAACAGCAGGAGCTGTGCCGATCCGAAGCTAAGAACCAGGAGCTTTTTCTGGGTCTCCCCCATGGGTGCAGGGGCCTAAGGACTTGGGCCATCTTCCACTGCTTTCCCAGGCCATAGTAGAGAGCTGGATGGCAAGTGGAGCAGCCAGGACTCGAACTGGTGCCCATCTGGGATGCTGACACTGTAGGCCACAGCTTTACCCACTAGGCCACAGTGCCGGCCCCTTAAGATTTATTTAAATATTTGAACGGCAGTCACAGAGAGGCAGAGGCAGAGGCAGAGAAAGAGAGGTCGTCCATCTGCTGGTTCACTCCTCAATTGCCACAATGGCTGGAGCTGGGCTGATCCAAAGCCAGGAGCTTCTTCTGGGTCTCCTAAGTGGTGCAGGGTCCCAAGGACTTGGGCCATCTTCTACTGCTTTCTCAGGCCATAGAGGAGAGCTGGATTGGAAGTAGAGCAGCCAGGACTCAAACTGGTGCCCATATGAGATGCTGGCACTACAGGCAGTGGCTTTACCACTATACCACAGCGCCGGCCCCAGCCCTGTAGTACTTTCTTAAGTTGGTCTGGCCAGTCACCCTTAGCAGTAGAAGGATAAAAATATAATCAGAAACAACAAAACTAAATGTAGTAGGAAGAAATGTAAATACCCTGCATTAAAGTTCAAAAGCAAGTTACAGCATGAACCCCTTGACCTTGAGAGTGGGGGTGAGGCTACCGAGGAAAGGTCGCACCCCTTGGAGTCCACCCATGGCAGTGGCAGTGCAGAGATGTGCTCAGGGAAGGAACGCTACATCGGCCAGACCTCAGCTGGTGCGTCAGATCAGCTCCAGGTACCATGCTGTAACAGGGACCCTGGCAAACCAGAGAGCCTCGGGCTTGAGAAGGAGCCCGTCAGCAAACCTCGAGGAGGCTGACAGACGTGGGGTGTGTAGACCAGATGAGGGAGCAGTTGGGGAGGACCTGGAAGCCAGCTTTAGATGTCTCAGGTGCGATTCTGTACAAACTGGGGTCAGATTTTGGATCAAGTGAGGCAAAACTTTTCAACAATTAGGGGCAGGTGTTTGCCCAGGTGCTGTGATGCCCTCATCCCATATCAGATGCTTGGATTTGATTCCCTGCTCTTGACTCCAGCTTCCTGCTGATGTGTGCCCTGGGGAGCAGTGGCCATGGCTAGCACAGATGGGTTCCGCCAGCCACATGGGAGACCTGGCAAAGCCCAGTCCCCAGCTCTACCCCTAGGCTGTTGTGGGTGTTTGGGGAGTGACGCAGAGGATGGGAGACCTCGCTCACTCTCTGCCACTTGAGAAAAAAAATAATTAGGGAAGGTCAATGATACAAGATGTGTATGGGCAACACTGAAAAACAGCCTGTTTTATGATGTGAAAGCAGCTGGCGCCGCAGCTCACTTGGCTAATCCTCCGCGTGCAGCGCTGGTACTCCGGGTTCTAGTCCAGGTTGGGGCGCCGGTTCTGTCCCGGTTGCTCCTCTTCCAGTCCAGCTCTCTGCTGTGGCCCGGGAAGGCAGTGGAGGATGGCCCAAGTGCTTGGGCCCTGTACCAGCATAGGAGACCAGGAGGAAGCACCTGGCTCCTGGCTTTGGATCGGTGCAGCGCGCTGGCCATAGCGGCCATTTGGGGGGTGAACCAGTGGAAGGAAGACCTTTCTCTCTGTCTCTCTCTCTCGAACTCTACCTGTCCAAAAAAAAAAAAAAAAAAAAAAGATGTGAAAGTGAGGTTGAGTGAAATGGTCTCCAAGATCCTTTCCAAGTCACATTTCTGTTATTTTAGACATGTTTTTCAGGTCATGGTGTATACCCCTGGGATGTGCAAAGGTATATGGAAAGCCATGGGCAAACCTGGGGTCACTTTGTTGGGTTATCCATTTTACTAGAGGATTTTGGAACATTTTACATATGTATTTAAGGATATTTATTTATTTTAAAGGCAGAGTTATAGAGAGAGGGAAAGACAGAAATCAGTCTACCCTCCACTGGTTCACTTCCACATAGGTACCATGGCCTGAGCTGAGCCTTGAGGCAAAGCCAGGAGCTAGGAACCCCATTCTGGTCTTCTACATAGGTGGCAGGGCCCAAACACGTGGGCCACCTTCCACTGCTTTCCCAAGAGCACAAGCAGGGAGCAGGATTGGAAGTGAGCAGCTGGGACTTGAACCAGCACCCATATGGGATGCTGGCATCACAAGTGGCAACTGACTCTGCTGTGCCACGATGCCCAGACTTTTTATAGTGAAAGAAGTACAGGAATGGGCACTTGGTACAGTGCTCAAGATGCCACTTGGGATACCCACATCCCATATTGGAGTACCTGAGTTCAAGTCCCAGCTCCACTTTCAGTTCCAGCTTCCTCTTATGTGTACCCTGGGAGGCAGCAGGTGATGGCTCAAGTGATTGGGTTCCTGGCTTCTGGCTTCAGTCTGGCCCAGCCCTGCTGTTGTGAGCATTTGGAGAATGAACCGGTGGATGGAAGATCTGTCTGTATGCTTTTCAAATATTTAAAAAATAAAAAGATATATGTTGAAGAAAGGTTTAACATATACAAGAGCAGGAGACTTGAAGAGATGTCTACTTGCAGGAGCCCAAATTGCATATTTGCCAGCTCCTTGCCTTCAGGGCTGTGTTCGTGGAAATGGTTGAGCCCTCTGCTCTAGAGCTCACATTATTCAGGAGAAGTAAGACTAGGGATGATCATGCAGTCTTAACACAAGTTTAATGGGGGGGGGGCAGAGCCCCATTAGAAATACCAGCTTGGATAGTGTCTCTGGCTAAGATATGGTATGTGCAAAAGTGGTCCCTGGGCTACCAGGGGATTCAGGCAGAGAGCCCCAGAGGGGTAACCCCTGTTCCTCCCCAGAGACCTGAGGAGAGTTTCCCATAACATCTATCCTGGGCTTGATTCTGGTTTTTTTTTTTTTTTTCCCCTAGAAATTGGTTCACAATGTGCACAACCACATAACCAATGACAAGCGATTCAACGGGTCTGAAAGGTACGGTCCTCTTGTGGAAGGAGCAGCACCAGGGGCTCTGCCAGGGCGGGGGGAGTAGTGGGAGACATTGCAGTCCGACCGACCACAGGCTGAGGGTTCACCTGGCCCGGGTCCTGTGCATCCTGTCATAGGCCATGGAGGAATTTACCGCAATGGGTATCTCTGCTTGGCTGTTAAAAAAAAAAAAAAAAAAAAAAAAAGCCAGCTGCCTTACTCACTCTCTTCTCATTGGCAGCATCAAGTCCTCTTGGAATATCTCCGTAGTGAAGTTCCTTCTGGAAAAGCTCAAGCAGGAGCTGGTGACCAGTCCCCACAACTACACTGACAAGGAGCTGAAAGGTGAGTCAAGGCGAGTTAACGCCCAGCCACGCTGCTTCCCATTCCCAGCCAGGGGAGACGCATGATGGAGATGAGTTAGAAGACAGTGGGTTTAAGAACATTTTGGGGGGCTATCTTTCTCACCTACAGTATATTCACAGAATTACCTCAAATTTATACCTACACCCAGTGTGAAATGAAATGGGAGGAGGAAAGGGCTAGAACACCTCTGTGCATTGTGTCTACGCAGGGCTTGAGTCGGTGGTGTCCCGAAGGGGCGGAAGGAAGCCAGGCCTGCCCTTTGGTCCCTAAATACTACATCCTGGGCTTTCCGCTTTCCCAGCCTCTCCTATTATTTGCAGCCATCCCCGATGTATTAGCAAAGCTCCCGCTGAGAAAGTAGCCGTAATCCGCTGTCGGCGGAGTGGCAGTGGGGGTGGGTTTAATGGGGCAGGTGGGCACAGAAGGGCTGGAGTTGTCCCGTTCCTGTGGGCAGGATTCGGGAGGATGGAGGGCGAAACCAAAGAGGAAAGAATGGAGGCCATCGGGTTCGCCGAGAAGGCCCCCGTGGAGAGAGCAGCACCTGCCCCGGCTCAGCGGGGCCAGGGCAGACTCCCAGGCTGAGGACCACTGTCTGAGAGGACCCTGCTCTTGTGCCCTGTCCCCACCCGCCAGGTGCCTGTGTGGCCTACTTCCTCACTAAGAGGCGTGAGTACCGCAACTCTCTGAACCCCTTTAAAGGCCTGAAGGAAAAAGAGGAGAAGAAACTTCGAAGCCGCCGATACCGGGTAGGTTTCAGGGCCTTCCTTTCACGACGCTGAACCCTAAACCCTCATAAGCCACAGCAGGAAGGGCCAGAGGCCATGGCATCTGAGACGAGGGGGGAGAGCCGGGGATACGGGCCGAGAGAAGACGAGGAGGGTGAGCCAGTTCTAGATGTGACTTAGGGCCGGCGCCGCGGCTCACTAGGCTAATCCTCCGGCGCCGGCACACCAGGTTCTAGTCCCGGTCGGGGCGCCGGATTCTGTCCCGGTTGCCCCTCTTCCAGGCCAGCTCTCTGCTATGGCCAGGGAGTGCAGTGGAGGATGGCCCAAGTCCTTGGGCCCTGCACCCCATGGGAGACCAGGAAAAGCACCTGGCTCCTGGCTCCTGCCATCGGATCAGCGCGGTGCGCTGGCCGCAGCGCACCGACCGCGGCGGCCATTGGAGGGTGAACCAACGGCAAAGGAAGACCTTTCTCTCTGTCTCTCTCTCTCACTGTCCACTCTGCCTGTCAAAAAAAAAAAAGTAAAAAAAAAAAAAATAGATGTGACTTAGGCACTGGCTTCCCTTAGGCAGCTGCACCCAGCCTAGCTCCCCAGCCGCACCGTGTATCCCAGTCTAACCCCCAGTCCCTTGCTCTTCCTCCCCCCTGCCCGGGGCTCCTCCCTTAGCTTTTCGCCAACCGATCCAGCATCATGAGGCATTTCAGCCCCGAGGACCAACGCTTGTGGAAGGATGTGACGGAAGAGCTGATGTCAGATGAGGAGGACAGTCTTAATGAGCCAGGGGTCTGGGTGGCCCGCCCGCCCCGCTTCCGGGCCCGGCGCCTCACAGAACTCTGCTACCACCTGGACGCTAACTCCAAGCACGGCACCAAGGCCAACCGCGTGTATGGGCCGCCCTCAGACAGACTGCCCTCTGCTGAAGTGCAGCTCCTCCCACCAGAACTCTACAACCCTAATTTCCAGGAGGAGGAAGATGAGGGAGGGGAGGAGAATGGACCCGTCTCCCCATCTTTTGACCAACCCCACAAAACCTGCTGTCCTGACTTGAACTCGTTCATTGAAATCAAAGTAGAAAAGGATGAGTGAAATCCGTAGCCTGGAATGACTCTGGCTTCTATTCCCCATGTCCCGGAAACGGGCAGCTGGGGGGGGGGGGGGGGCTTCCCACAGCAGTGGGGTATCCCCTGCAGCCCGAGAAAGCCAGTCGTCTCTCTTCACAACACAGTCTCCACTGGGAGTGGAAACTGGGCGCTCAGACAAGATAAAAGGACTGATGTAGAAGGGGAGCCCTCCCCACACTGGGAATGGCAAGCCAGAAAATGCTTATTCCTAAGCACAAAAGGTGCCTCGGAGGAGCCTGGGAGGAGAAGAGGAGGAGGCTGGGTGTAAGAAACATGAAGCCTTCTTGACATATGCTCCTGTCTCTGAGTCTGTTTTTCCCACTTGGGTTTCACCCAAAGCTCTGGCGAAGCAGCCCTGGTTGTACCTCCTGCTTGCCTGTGACTGCTGCTTGGGCTCTGCAGAGGAAGCCAGGAGCAGTCCTGGGTCACACTGCCACCTGGTGGCCCGTCTCAGTTGCAGGCTTGATGATTCTGAGCAACAGACCATGAGTTCCATCACGATTTGGGAACTGGGATCTAGATATAATAGCCATCATTTATCAAATTATATAAGGAAGATTTTATTATTACCATCTTACAGATGATGAAATTAAGGCTTAAAGAGTTTCTATGTCTGCCCAGCACTTCTCCACTGTGTGACCAAGCCAACGACACAGATTTGTAGCCATTTCCTAGTCTTTTCACACAAACTGTATTTTGGGGGAAAGTGTGTGTGTGCACACATGCAGACATTTTGAATGCATTGGGTTGTAGAAACGGATTTATTCATTCATTCATACAACAAACACAGATTGCCTAGCAGGCGTCAGGTACCTTGCAGGGTGCTATGGATATGCTATTGATAAGGTTAGATGATGACTAGAGGTTTCGTCTGCTCAGGAAGCAGCAGTGGTATAGACAATGAACTGTGCTAAGGGTGACAGTGGGAGCGGGCAGTGTGCGATGCAGTATACAGCAGGCGTAGCCAGCCTGCTGTGTCAGTCTAGAAAGGCTTCTCAGAGGGACTGAGATGGGAAGTGGTACCTGGAAGATGGGGGAGGAGTTGACAGGAGAAGGGCAGGGGCAGCCGGGAGAATGCTGCAAACATAAGGAACAGCAAGGACACAGGCAAGAGGACAGACGAGATGCAGTCCTACAGCCGAGCAGAGGCGATAATGCTGAGAAGACGCTGACGAGCTCGAGATCTCGTGACACATCCTACAGAGGCGACTGTAGCTCCAGGGTCACGAGAAATCACTGAAGACACTAAGCGGGGAAGAGATGATTGATCGCTCAAGTGGGACCACTTGAGCTCATGGTGTAAGGTGGATGGGAGCGAGCCAGCCTGGGCAGAAGACGCTTGCATTGGTTTGGGAGAGAGAAGATGGTGCAGCATACACACAGTGTATAGTGGTGATGAAGGGAGGACAGATTTAAACATACTTGGGAAGCAGAACTGCTACGTGGTAGGACTTACTGGATTTGAGGACAAGGGAGAAGGAAGACCTGGGGTTGATGGTGCCACTTACTCAGGGGCTGCTGGAGGGGCCAGTGGCAGGAGCAGGGAAGACGAGTCCATGTTGGGGGAGGTGGGCACCTCGACACCACCTGGCCATCCTGACAGCCAAGCAAGTCTGAGCTAGGGACACAGACTGGGGAGTCATCGGTGTACACAGATCTCAGGGATGAAGAGGGGGTGTGGCACTCCCAGCTCCAGTTCACACGGTGGGGTGGCCACCCCCAGGGCATGAGCAGTACTGAGCATGCCCACTCAGTGTCCCCTCCTTCCCCTTCATCACCTCCACGGCCTCTTAGCCCTGAAATCACAGGCTGTTAGCCCAGCTGCACGCACAGTTGCCACCACTAGCTCCTGCATGGCCTCCTTTACTGGCTTCTCAACTTTTCCCAAGATTTACTCTCACTCCCATCCCGAAGGATCAAAGCTTCCGCATACTGGAGGCTGTGTGGATGTTTTGCATGCAAGTAATGAGGAGGAAGGATCCAGGGTCTCCTAGCCCATCCCAGACAGGGAAGGAGGGAGAGCCTTCTGGCTAATTCTGAAGATGTTGCTCACAGCAGGATTCAGATGCAACCTGATGGTGTCCTGGCCCTCTGTTCCTGTGATTTCAGTCTGATAATAAACCCTCCTCAGGCCAAAAAAGCTGCCAGAGAAAGAGGCCGATTCTCAGGAAACCTGAGGTCAGAGAGACAACGCAGCTAGGACAAAGAAGCCAAATAGTTTGTGCCAAATTAATTTCCCCCAAAGATGTTAACCTCCTTTCCTTCCCCATTCCCTAAGGCTACACTAAAAAGCTTGTAAACGGAGTTCAGAATTTTGAGATGCAAAGAATACCCTCTGTTTACATACAATCTTCAGCCTCATTTACTATCTAAATCCAAAGGAGTCATTTTGCTTCTTCATTCCACTTCCCCTGCCCCTTAGGTCCTAGTCTAGGCAAAATCAGTTGGGCTGGCTTTTCAAACACATTTTTTAAAAAGTTTATTTGATCTAGTCGAAAGAGTTACAGAGAAGGAGAGTCAGATCTTCCACCGCTGGCTCACTCCCCAGCGAAGCCAGGAGCCAGGAACTCCATCGGGGACTCCCACGTGGGTGGCAGGGGTCCAAGCACTTGGGCCTTTCCTGCTGCTTTCCCGGGAGCACTGGCAGGTAGCTGTGCCGGAAGCGGAGCAGCTGCGCTGCAACCAGCGCCCACAGGGGATGCTGGCGTCTGAACCCACTGGCCACAATGCCCACCGCCCCCCCCCCCCGGCGTGGGGGGTGTCTGGCTTGTAATTAGCTTCAGCCACGGCTGCCGCTTTTTCTTATTCCCGACCCAGGCCTCGGAGTCCCATCTTCACCTGAAGTAGTTGCAGAAAATCTCGATTCCCAACACCAGGGGGTGTCTGTCTCGGCTTCTATCTGCCCTACCCCCTGAAGGTGGCGATTAGTCCCGAACCGCTCCCTCGCTCGTTTTCACGGCTTTTCTGTGTACACTGGGTCTCCCTCCCTCGCTCCCAAGGTGGGGATTAGCGCCAGACCGTCCCCTCACCCCTTTCCGCTGCTTTTGCAAACAGGCTAAGCCGCCCGCCCCTCCACCCTCGCAGAGCTCCGACTCTCCAGAGCGGTGTCTCCTTATCGCAGCTTATCTGTTGGTCTCCCAGGCCCTCTGGACAGCCGTGTCCTTTCCTTTGCGTGCCTCCCACACTTCCCCCGGCCCGGAATCTCGCTACCTGTCTCCCACCTCTGTCTGCGGCTTCCTCGCCTCGCAGGGCTCCGAAGCCCCTTCTCCCTCTCTTCCTCTTTACTCGCTTCTCCCTTTCTCGCCACCAACCTCTGTATACCGATCTCTGCCCTTCTCTCTCACCGTGCCCACACTAGGAACAAAGTCACGCTGTTTGCGCAGAGCAAGCCTCGCGTCGCGCCGTACGGGACGGCGACATTCCACCGTGCCCCTCCGCGCATTCCAACTGCAAACAAAGAGTCCCCCTCCCGACGCCCCCACGCTCCGTCCTGCTGCTAGTCTTGGGGGTTGTAACCGCAGCTGCTCTAACTGCCCCGCGCCGTGCGGCCGCGTCCGGCCAGTCGGCCGGCCTCCACCTCCCGAGCTCTCAGTCGCGGATCCCCTCGCGGGACGCATCCGAGATCCCTGCGCACCCCTCCCCCCGCCCCTTCGCTCTCGCACTCGGCGCGCTCCGCCCTTCCAGGAAAGTAGATCCGGCCAGGCAGACAAAAGTTTGGGAGAGAAGTTTGGTCTGTGCCGAGCGTGAGAGCCAGGGGGCGGGGGCCGCGGGGAAGCGGGGAGCTCGGGCGAGTGGACGCGTGAGCCGACAGACCTGCGGACGGGACGGCCGCGGCCGCGGGCCCTGCCACCCCGCTGGACGCCAGATGCGCGAGGGGACGCAGCCCCTCCCGCTGGGGGATGCTGCGGGGTCCCTGGCGCCGGGCATCCGGGCCGCCCCCCGCTAAGCCCCTGTGCCTGCCCTGTGCCCCTGGGGACCCGGAGTCCGGCCGCAGGGAAGGAGACGCCGCAGGGTGCCTGGCGGGGAGGGGGCCGGAGGCCCCAGACCCGAGGGCATGGAGCGGTTAGGGGAGAAAGCCAGTCGTCTGCTGGAGAAGTTAAGACTCTCGGACTCCGGCAGCGCCAAGTTCGGCCGCAGAAAGGGTGAATCCAGCCGGTCTGGGTCTGATGGGACCCCCGGGCCGGGCAAGGGGCGCCTGAGTGGGTTGGGGGCACCGAGGAAGTCAGGGTCCCGAGGAGCTGCTGGGGGACCTGGGGATGAGCCGCTGGAGCCTGCCCGAGAGCAAGGGCCCCTGGACGCAGAGCGGAGCCCGCGCGGCTCCTTCGAGGCGCAGCGCTACGAAGGCTCCTTTCCCGGGGGGCCGCCGCCCACCCGGGCCTTGCCTCTACCTCAGTCCTTGCCCCCCGATTTTCGGCTGGAGACCACAGCCCCGGCCCTAAGCCCCCGCTCCAGCTTCGCCAGTAGCTCGGCCAGCGACGCGAGCAAGCCGTCCAGCCCCCGGGGCAGCCTGCTGCTGGACGGCGCGGCGGCTGGCGGAGCCGGAGGCAGTCGGCCCTGCAGCAACCGTACCAGCGGCATCAGCATGGGCTACGACCAGCGGCACGGGAGCCCCCTGCCCGCCGGGCCGTGCCTGTTCGGCCCACCCCTGCCCGGGGCTTCCGCGGGCTATTCCCCCGGAGGGGTCCCGTCCGCCTACCCGGAGCTCCACGCCGCGCTGGACCGACTGTGCGCTCACCGGCCCGCGGGGTTCGGCTGCCAGGAAAGCCGCCACTCGTACCCCCCGGCCCTGGGCAGCCCCGGAGCACTAGCCGGGGCCGGAGTGGGGGCGGCGGGGCCCTTGGAGAGACGGGGAGCGCAGCCCGGACGACACTCGGTGACCGGCTATGGGGACTGCGCCGCGGGCGCCCGATACCAAGATGAGCTGACGGCATTGCTGCGCCTGACGGTGGGCACCGGCGTTCGAGAAGCCGGCGCCCGCGGGGAGCCCTCCGGGATGGAGCCGTCGGGTCTCGAGGAACCGCCAGGTCCGTTCGTTCCCGAGGCCGCCCGAGCCCGGATGCGGGAACCGGAGGCCAGAGAGGACTACTTTGGTGAGTGGGAGAGGAGTGTGGTTACGGACGGGAAGGGACCCGTCGCTGCCTTCATTTCCCAGTGCCCCGACGACCCACACAGCCGGTGCCCCGGGGTCCGAGGCAGACACCTGGGGCTGGAGAACAGACCGGAGGGATGGACGGGGGGTGGGGGGCGGGCCTCCTGAGCGCTTGCCCCTTCCCACCGGGGTTCCGATGGCCACGCTCCTCATTCCTGCTCAGTTCAGACCCCCGGGTTATTTCGTGAGTCCCAGTTTCTCCAGGGAGAGGAGCCTCGGTTTGTCGCAGTAGGAGGCCTCGTAGGGAGGGGGCCAGTTGGGGTAATGATTAGTCTTCCCCCCAGATGGCTCCCCCTCTGCGGCGGTGTCCCTACAGGCTTCGGCGCGCCGCGCCCCCACCCCGGCCCAGGCTCCGCCCGCAGGAATTCGGGGAATGCGCGGGTGGGGGGGCGGGGCGGGCGGGCCGCGTGCGTGCCGACTCCTGCCCGGGCGCTCCAGGTGCCCGCGGGCGGGGCCGGCTGCGGCCGCGGGGTGGGGGGCGGGGGTTGGGTGCTCTTCCTAGCACAGGCTGAGCCGTGGTCGCTGTCGGGGTAGCGGGACCTGGAATGGAAAGCAGACCCTAGCTGCTGCCCAGTCCTCGTGCTGCTGGCCCGGTGCCTGCGGGGACGTTCCAGCAGCGACCTGGTGGTACCAGCCTCTGTTTTCCCCATCCTCCGGAAGTCAGGGCAAAAGTCGTGAGCGCCAGGACACGCTCAGCCCTGGACGGATGACGACCCTGTGTAGTTGCCAGAAATCACCTGGCCTCCAGTTCCGGCTGTAACCTGCTCAGAAGTCAGGGCCCAGAATTCAGCGCTCCCTTGCCCTTTAGGGACCCTGGACCCTGGTCGCTGTGGCTTTCATTTCATCCTGTTTGAGAACTATTGGCTGATTCTGCGTCTCAGCTACAGTGGCTCTTGGGGTCCTTAACGACATATGAAAACCCACCGGCATTACTTCGCTATGTCAAGAAACGCTGGTCTCCCCCAGGGCCGTGGGCTCCCTTACTCTCCAAGCCTCTCTGTTCCCACCTTTCTCACTACCCCTGTCCCTCTTGCCTGAGACCCCCTGCACAGCAGAGCTCCGTGCTGAAATGGGAACAGCTGGAGAGGAAGTTGGGAGGCAGCAGGGCTGCAGGCTGAAAGGGCCTTGGGAAGTTCAAACCCAGCCCAGAGTAGATGATGTTAAATCACTTTGATCAGGGGAGACGAAGTGACAAGGCCCATTTAGCAGTTTCCTTTTGGGGCCCAGGAGAGGCAGCTGGGAAAGAAGCGTCTTTGGCTAAACCATCAGAGCCCAAAGGAAGCAGGGAACTCAGCAAGTGCGATAAACAGCAGGAAGGACTGCGGCGTGGATTCGCTGGCTTAGAGGAGGTGAGGCAGACGTGCCTGGACAGCCTTCCTCTCGTCTCCAAAATGTCCAAGGCTTCCTAAGGAATGGCTGTGCAGTGCCCTCGGCATGGCCATCTTGGGTCATCTTCTCCTTCCACCAGGAGGCCATGTTTTGAATTTGGGGGGTGGGGGCAGGCCTCTTCTCCCCACCAAGGGGTCAGGTGTCCCCCCTACCAGAGACCCTTTGTTCCCCTGCCCTAGCCTGACCATCCCCTCCTACTACTGCCTCTGCGAAGGGCCCTGTTTCTTGGCTTCGGCCTTACCCAGCTGCCAGAGGGTGGGAGCAGGGCAGGCCTGGGCCCATCAATTGCTGCAGCAGCTGCACAGGCTCCCGAGCCCCTGGGCAAAGACTGGGATGGGCCCCGACAGGCAGGGAGTGTGGCAGTGTGCCGACGGGGGAGGTGGGGCGGGCCCGTTGGGATCTGCTCCCCAAAGACAGGCACCAGCCCTCACTCATGGGCCTGGAATTGGGGAGTGGAGGGAAGGAAGACCACACCCAGGAAAGGCGGGTGCTGGAGCCAGGTGCATGTACCTTAGCAGGGGATGTGGCGAAGAAGAGCACTTCAGCTCTGGGGCCCTCCCATGATAGAAGGTGACAGGGAGGCATTAGGGGTCCTGCCACCCTCCCCCACCACTTCTTCTGCAACCCAGGTCCCTGGAACTGGCTCATATGGCTGGTCCCCTCTGCTGAGCCAGGTCCTCCTCTCCATCCCTGGGAGCTTGCAGCAAAGGGTGGTCCTCGGACTGTTGGGGGAACTGAAGTCCCGGAGGGGCTTTCATGCAAAGTGTTCTCCGGGTCTGCAGCTGAGCACCTGCACCCCAGCCTCTCTGACTGTTCCTCCCATGCATTGAGCCGGGGCTCACGCCTTGCCTGTGTAGTGCTTTCTCCGACAGAAATGAAACATCTGAAGGCCAGGGGCACTTTGGCTTCCTCCAGTTTTCCTCAGTATCAGGCGCTGTGCTAGACACAGGAGGGACGCCCAGAGATGTCTGTTGAGGAATCAGCGGAGCAGGAACGAACAGCCCAGGCACAATCTTGCTGCATCCTCGTTCTTGTTACCCTCCCTCCCCCTTCCTGGAGAGAGCTCTGCTGGTTGTTAGGAAAGGGGGAGATCCCTGCATCGGAGCTGGGGGGTAGGGTCGGAAGCTGATGACCTCTCTTCTCCCGCCCCCCCAGGCACCTGTATCAAGTGCAACAAAGGCATCTATGGGCAGAGCAATGCCTGCCAGGCCCTGGACAGCCTCTACCACACCCAGTGCTTTGTCTGCTGCTCCTGTGGTGAGTGCGCCCGTCACCTGCTCGGGAGAGCTTAGGGGGCGGGAGGAGAGCCCGTGCACCTTCCTGGGCTTGCTGTGGTGCTGTGGCCCTTGTGTGTGCTCTACCTGGCTCTACCTCCTCCCATCCCCCAGGGGTCTGTTCCCCGCCTCCTTCACCACCTCCTTCTCGGTCTTCCTCTCCTCTCTCTCTATTCCTGCCTCTTTCTTGTGCCTCCCAGCTTGCCCAGCCTGGACTCCCGCCCGGCCCCTCAGGCCTCTCCTTGGTGAGGTTTGGTCTTGGGCAGCCAAGTTGCCTGGGGCGACTGTGAAAGCCTGGAATGTGGGAAGGGCGGGGGTGGGCTAGGGGAGTGGGGAGCCGTGGGGGGCGGCGAGGGGGGTTTTCTCTTGGCTGGTCAGAGTTCAGCCACCTCACTAGAGTGCAGGCCACCAGGCCATGCCAAGCTGATGACATCACGCTCCAGGAATGCCCGCTGCTGTTAGCTCAGGAGGCCCACTGGGAGGGGGGTGCTCCCAGCGGCCTTAACTCCCCCCACCCCCACCCTCCCACACCTCCCTCATTGCCCTCCCCACCGCTTACCCATTCTGATTCTTTCGCTAAACCTTTAATCTCCTATCTCTGCCTGACTCCAGCACTCAGCTTTTCTCTGCTCCCCCAGCTTCTGCCTGACTCTTTCTGCTCCTCTGTCTGTCTGTCTGTCCTTTTCATAGGGCCTCTTCTGGGTCTGGGTCTCCTTCCATCTCTTTCCCCTCCCTGGGTCTCAGGAGTTTCTCTAAGTCAGCTTTTCTAAGCCACCGGACAGAGCTGGAAGTGGAGATTTGTGATGGGAAGAAGGCAGAAGGTGGGGAAACTGCCCCTTCTGCCCTCGTCCTCATTCCTCCCCCGTTCCTGCCCATTCAGACACAGGGTGTGGTGTCTGGGTCCTGATTATGTGGGAAACGGCTCTCCTTTGTCTGCTCACGGAAGACTCTGGAGACCCTGGGTCCCTCCAGGCTCGGGGAAGCAGCCCTGTCCAGCAGTAGGGGAAACTGGCTGCGCTGCCCAATGCAGCCCTTGTCCCCAGCCGTAACTCGGATGAGGCCTGCCCTCCAGAGTCTTCCCCTGGAAGGAGAAGGGCTTGCTGAGCAGGATGGCTGTGTTCAGCAGACACACTAAGCTGAGTGGTCTGCAGGGCAGGGTCTGTGCTGGGCAGAGCCCCTAGCCATGTCCCCCAGGATGGGGCTGGCCTTGCTCGCCCAGGTGCCTCTCCAGGGAGAGGAAGGCACTTGTGCAGTGGGAGGCCTGTGGAGAAGAGTTGGGCAGGCTGGAGCTGGAGGAGCAGTGAGCAGGGGAGTGGGGAAGTTGGCTGGAATGAGGCCAAAGCGGATTGGAATTGCATCAGATGGGATGTTTGTGTGGGGAGGGAGGACAGGCTGCAGTGAGGAGGAGAAACAGCGCCACAGTTCAGGTTTGAATGCAACGTCAGGGAACGCGGGAGGCTGCCCCAGGCTGCGGGTAGATTCCAGCCCCTTCTCTGCTGCTTCTAGGACGCACATTGCGCTGCAAGGCTTTCTACAGCGTCAACGGCTCTGTGTACTGTGAGGAAGACTATCTGGTGAGTGAGGAGCCCCCCGCCCCCGGGGGACTGCCCCCAACGCGGGTGCCCCCTTCCTGGTGACCTGTTGAGGTTCCGCCCACCACTCTGAGCCCAGTAACATCCTCCTGTTTGTCTTTCCTGTCTTCTTAGTTTTCAGGGTTTCAGGAGGCAGCTGAGAAATGCTGTGTCTGCGGTCACTTGATTTTGGAGAAGGTAAGGAAAGTGCCCCCAGCCGGGGCTGCGGGACTACAGGACAGGGCAGGGCAGGGGATCGGGATCGGGGCAGCTACGTCCAAGAGGGGTGTGGGGAGGACACCAGTGACCAGGTGAACCGCTTTCATCCCGTTCCTCCCCAGAGCAGCTGTTCGTGGTGACCTCTCTGTCCCCCCGCAATAGGGTCTGGGCTCCAGGGCCTAGCTCTTCCCAGGCCTGCCAGTCCGGGCTAGGAGTGCGGGGGCTTGTGGCTGCCACTGTTCAGCTGGAACTCAATTTTCTTTTCTGTAAAAAGGGGACATTGGATTAGATCGGTGATTATCAGCCACCGGGCACATCACCTGGGAATATCTTAAAAAAAAAAAAGAAAAGAAAAGGCTGCCCAAGTCCCATCCCCAGAGACTATGACAGGATTGGGAGTGGCGGGGGTCCCAGGCACTAGATTTTTTTAAAAAGCCCCCTCAGGTGGTCTCCACCAGCTTTTTCAGGGTTTCTGCCTCCATTAAAAGACTCCTTGGTGCTCACTTTGGCAGCACATATACTAAAAATGGAAAGACCCCTAGGTCCCCACCAATTACAGACCTTGCTCTGGGAGGCTAGGAGGGGCTAGCTGAGGTTGGGGAGCAGTGGGGGAACCCAGGGCCTGGAGGGAGACTGATTCTTCTCCCACCCGCGAGCCAGATCCTGCAGGCCATGGGGAAGTCCTATCACCCAGGCTGCTTCCGGTGCATCGTTTGCAACAAGTGCCTGGATGGCATCCCCTTCACAGTGGACTTCTCCAACCAGGTGTACTGTGTGACTGACTACCACAAGTGAGTCTTCCCAGCGGGGCGCAGCATGGAGCCGGGCCCCAGCATTCCCCACCCGCAGCTCATGGCTGCCTGCTCTCTTTCAGAAATTATGCTCCCAAGTGTGCGGCCTGCGGCCAGCCCATCCTCCCCTCTGAGGTCAGTGCGTCTGGGTTCTTTGGCGGGGAGGGCCGGGGCCCGGGGGCACTCGCACTAGTGCTGAGGAATGTGCTCTGAAGAGATTCCCGTGTGACTGTGCTCCGGGGGTCACCACGCTGACCCTAACATCCGGGCCTGGACATGTCCTATCGCCTCCCTGGGCCCAGGCTCCACGTCTTTTATCCCAGGCCAGAGGCGATTTCTTTCGAGGTTGGGGGTCATCAGAGCTCAGATGTAGGGGCTGGAAGAAGGTGCGGGAGAATCCTCAGGGCTGGTAGGAAGGGGTCAGAAATGACAGGCGGGCGGGATGTGCAGAAGGCATGCCTGGGGAGAGAAGCTTAAAGCCCACGGGGACCCAGACCCTGTTACAGGATCTCCTTGTCCCCAGCCTGGCCTACTTTATCTGTGCTGCTTGGCCCCTGCCCTTGCCTCTGCTTCCCCCAGAGCTAGGCAAGGGAGAGCTGGGGGGGGGGGGGGACCCCTACAGAGGGAGGGCTGCACGCAGGGCGTGTCCTGAGAGCAGTGCAGGGTAGGGGTGGGAGGGAGAGCTCCAGTGGGATTTGCAAAGGAATCAGAGCTACAGATGATTTCAGAGAGGCTCTGAGAGCCTTGGGTCATCTTCCCATCTAGGGGAGGGGGCAGAGTTGGGGCATCAGTGTGTGCCCATCCCCCATGGGATATGTATTTCAGGGCTGTGAGGACATCGTGAGGGTGATATCCATGGACCGAGATTATCACTTCGAGTGCTACCACTGTGAGGTGAGTGTCCGGGTCCATAGCTACTGGGGGAGAACTGGGATTGGGCAGAGGGGAGGAGTCAAGTCCCAGAACAGCCAGACATCCAGGGTAAGGGTGTACATCATAGAAAACTGGGCAGGTTCTGTGACTTCTTGCCCTCCAGTTACTCTCCCTGGTCCTAGTTGTCCAGTCGGTTCTGAATCTGACTTCCCCAGAGTCTAGACTGCAAGACTGAGGACTCATGGTAACTTCTGCAAATGGGGGCCTGTCTCATTATTTCTGCTGCAGCAGCGACACCTGGTGTCAAGCTGGGGTATTTTCTTGAGTCGCTTCCATCCCACCCCTGTTCCCAATCCATGCTTCCAGTCATTAGGAATCTGGTGTTGAGGGTGACATCCCAAGATGTCCTCAGTGCCCAAGGTGCCTGGGCTGAGGTGAACCAGGTGTCTTCTCCCTTAGGACTGCCGGATGCAGCTGAGTGACGAGGAGGGCTGCTGCTGCTTCCCACTGGACGGGCACTTGCTCTGCCATGGCTGTCACATGCAGCGGCTCAACGCCCGGCAGCCCCCTGCCAACTATATTTGAGCTTGAGCTGCAGTCACCTCTGCTGCCATCACCACCTGACAGATTATTCTGGCCAGTGGGCCCCTCTGAGGTCAGCCAAGACGAGGAACGCACTCGGTAGGCCTGGAAGGGGAGCCCTCTAGGGAGGGTCCCTAGGGCCAGAGACCCAAAGATCGCAACATTCCAAATGGATTGTGGAGGAGGAACCTTCTCATTGCCAGGGTGGCGGTGACTGGCCAGCTTTCCACGTACAGGCAGGTTCCAGTACTTTCTGAACAGTGTCTGATTCTGGGCTCTATCCAATTTATGTTTGTGCATAAGTGAAGAATGTTCTGGTTCAGGATTATAGGGGAAAAGGACATCATGGAAGCTGCAAGAGTCAGATACACGATCAGCCAGGCATTTTCCCTGGTATCCAGTCTCTCTTATCTGGATGAAGAATTGGAAACCCTGGACCTTATTAACGAGTGATTTCTTGGCTGCCTTCTCCCTGAGGACTAGGAGAGCTCCTCATCTCTGCAGGGAATGGGGACCCACTCCGGGTGGGCCTGCTGTGTGTATTGCCTGTTTCTCAGGGACTCACGTGGACCTGGGAAGGCTGGGTGGGTGCCTGTACGTGGTTGCTCTTCTTAGCTGGGCAGTGAGGAGCAGGTGTAGATGTGAAGCTTGCTGGTGGGATGTGTCCGGAGTCGCGGGCTCGCCCCTCTCCCAGATGTAGGTGCACTGAGCTCTGCAGCCCAGCGGATGCACACGTGGGCACGTTCGTGTTCACACATGCATGTACACACACATGCACGCTCTTGCTTCCCTTCTTCTCAGGTCAGTCTCATGCCTAGTTCCCCGGCAGTAAATAGCTCACCGCTCCAGATCTGCCACCTCTCAGTACCTCCACCACCACCCCAAAACTCTGGGATTTGGGGGTGCTGGAAGGAGAAGAACACTCTGATTTGCTTCTAGTCGCTTTGGCTGAAACTAGTTCACCTAAAGCTAGAGCTCTAAAACCAATTCACTGAAATTTGTTTGCTTGAGGTTCAGTTCACTTAATGACCGATTTGCCCAAAGCTCAACTCCCTTTTGGGTGTTTTTGTGTCCACTTAGGTGTCCTGCTCTCTTTTTTGTCATGCTTCAGGTATTTCAAGAATTTCTATCTACTCATCCAAGAGTACTTCTGAGTTCTTATCAGCAACATAACTTTATCAAAGTTGCAGCACTTTGTGAATGATGAGATTGCTTCCTACCTTTATGGATGTCTTTTTCTATGTTATCTACTTTTCAAACACTTTTTTAAAAAAAAGTTTAAAGTTTCTAGCAATAAATACAATGGGTACAGACATTCTGTGTATCATTTTTTGTGTCTCTTAGTCCAATATCCTTTTACAAATTAGATGCCTTGAAGAGTATACTGGAGCTCAGAGAGCTCTCCATGCTTTGCTCTCCTTTGCACAGCCCAGATGAACAGGTGGGAGGCACACTCAGTTGACTAACGATTAAAGGTTGTCCAGACCACAGCAATCAAGAGTCAAAGGGTGAATCTGCTAAATCCTTTTGAAATGCTGCAGATTTGATAAATATTTATTTTAGGCTAATTGGCTATAGGTGAATTGGTTTTAGGCAAAGTCATCTGAGTTTCATACTGGGAATGATGATTCCTGAGAACGTGAGTTCCACGTTTGGGGGTTACTCCATGATGCCTATGCCAGCCAACCCGGGAATGAGGTGGAAGAGTCCTCTGGCCTAGAAGGCAAGGGTTCAGACTCATATGATTGAGTGCCAGAGAGGTACTTGGAGAATGAAATGTTCTAAAATTAGATAACCTCTTCTGCAGCAGAGATTACTTCTGTTAAATGTGTGACTACGAAGAGCCTGCGACTGGGACCTTTATACGCCGAGGCTGCCCCAAGCCTGGGAAATGCAGATGAGCTTGGGCAGCGTCCCATCCATACCTCTTGGTTCTGTCTTCTCCTCGGGAATCTTGTTCATTCTCTCCCCCTTGATCCTTTGTTTCTTTAAAAAAAAAAAAAGATTCATTTATTTGAAAGGCACAGTGGCAGAGGCAGAGAGCTTTCATCTGGTGGTTCACTCCCCAAATGGCTGCAACAGCCAGAGCTGGGCCGATCAGGATCCAGGAGCTTCTTCCAGGTCTCCCACACAGGTGCAGGGGCCCAAGCACTTAGGTCATCTTCCACTGCTTTTCCAGGCCGTAGCAGAGCCAGATCAGAAGTGGAGCAGCTGGGACTAGAACCAGTGCCCACATGGGATGCTTTCACTGCAGGCTGTGGCTTTACCTGCCATGCCACAGTGGCAGCCTGCTCCTGTTTCTTTTTCTTTTTTTTTTTTTTTAAAGATTTTATTTATTTTGAGAGGTAGAGTTACAGACAGTGAAAGAGAGAGAGAGAGAAAGGTCTTCCTTCCATTGGTTCACTCCCCAAATGACTGCAATGGCCGGCCCTCCACCAATCCGAAGCCAGGAGCCAGGTGTTTCTTCCCAGTCTCCCACACGGGTGCAGGGGCCCAAGCACTGCCACTCCTGGGCCACAGCAGAGAGCTGGACTGGAAGAGGAGCCAACAGGACTAGAACCCGGCTCCCATATGGGATGCCGGCACCACAGGCAGAGGATTAACCTATTGCACCCCAACTCCTTTGTTTCTTACTCTGATTTTGGCCTCCCTCTGTACATTACCTGCCTGGCTCATTCCTTTCTCCATCTGTTCTGATCTGACCCCACCCTGGGACTCCCTAGGACTCTACTTGCCCCTCGGGCTGCTGTCCTTTCTTCCTGAGGAAAACAACATCTGACAAGGGCGGCCACCCCTCCTCATCACCAGCAGGCTCCCAAGAGCACCCTGTATCACAAGGCCCCCTTCCTGTTCACTGGGAGACTGTCCCTCCTTAATATTTCTGTTTAATATGTTTACACTTGATAGGGAAAGAGTCATGGGGTGGTGCCAAAGATACAGCAAAAGGTAGGTCTTGGCCAATTTGCCCCCTGATTTTTATCAATGGCCATGAGTCCTGGGACAGGGAAAGGAGAAAAATGGAAGAAATTAGGGATCCATTTTGTGTCCCTAGATAAGCAGCAAAGGGCAAGTGCCAGGCTTTGACAGCAGACTTCAGCTCTTCATCCTGGCCAGCCCTGTTGCCACAGCCTGAACGTGGGTTGTCAAGAATAAGGCTGGAGAGGGTTTTCTTCCTTACTCCTTGGAGACTTGACATCTCCCCTGGCATAGCCTGGAGCTCTCAAGGCCAGGGAAATGGTAAGATTCCATTTATAGTCAGGCTGGAAACTGTCCTCCATCAACAAGGAGGTAGAGAAAGCTATTTCCAGGCACATAAAGCCAGTTGGATGAGGTCCTTCAGATAGGACCTATAAAGAAAGGAATAAAAAGAGCGAAAGGAGAGCAATACAACTAAAATGAAGGCTGGGGAAGAGCAGGTGGGCTAGAGCATTTTTATATAGTTTTGTGTTTAAGAAGCACTACCTGGCCGGCGCCGCGGCTCACTAGGCTAATCCTCCGCCTAGCGGCGCCAGCACACCGGGTTCTAGTCCCGGTCGGGGCGCCAGATTCTGTCCCGGTTGCCCCTCTTCCAGGCCAGCTCTCTGCTGTGGCCAGGGAGTGCAGTGGAGGATGGCCCAGGTGCTTGGGCCCTGCACCCCATGGGAGACCAGGAAAATCACCTGGCTCCTGGCTCCTGCCATCGGATCAGCGCGGTGCGCCGGCTGCAGCGGTGGCCATTGGAGGGTGAACCAACGGCAAAGGAAGACCTTTCTCTCTGTCTCTCTCTCTCACTGTCCACTCTGTCAAAAAAAAAAAAAAAAAAAAAAGCACTACCTATAGGGGAGGTGCTTGGCCTAGCAGTTAAGATGCAGCTTGGGATGTAGGCATCCCATACCCCGTAGCTCTGCTTCCAATTCCAGCTTCCTGCTAATGAGCCTCCTGGGAAGCAGCAGGTGATGGCTCAAATAGTTGGGTCCCACACCACCCACGTGGGAGACCTGGATTGAGTGCTGGGCTCTTGACTTCAGTCTGTTGCAGGCATTTGGGCACTGAACCAGTGACTAGAAAATCTGCTTTTGTCTGTCTTTGAAATAAACAAACAAGCAGGACTGTACCCAGAGTGCTGTCCCATGATGAGGCTCCACAATCTTGGTTCTACGCTCCACAATCTTGGTTCTACCAGTCCTCTTTCACCTCTTTCTGCTTCAGGAAAACCTAAGACTGGGTCTCTGCTGTGCCAGCTGATTGCATAGGAGCCCTTGGCATATCCACACTCAGCCTTGATAGTAAAGGACAGAGGTTTGACCTTGAAATGTGAGCAGATCATTACTAGGACACAGAGCCCCGTCTCACTATGATGGTAGGACAGGCATTGGAGGCAGATTCTGTCACTGTGGGTGTTATTTCACCTATGCCTCATCTCATTTGGAGAGGACCCTGCTGAACCCTGTGAAAGGAGCAGGGGTCTACCCAAGCAGGGTCAGTCAGATCAGGAGGAATGCTGGGTAAGATTCTGGAAAGAATCTAGTCCCCCCATTTTACTGAATGAAGAAATGGAAACTGAGTGGTGATGTGACTTGCCCAAGGTTACATAGCTGGATATGACTTTGAAGGCTCATAAAGGGTTATTTTCCCTCTTTTGTCTCCCGTCACAAGGATTCCCACAACACAAGTAAACTGTGAAGGTTGACTTGTCATTGTAAATGACGTAAGCACTTTATTATGACAGAGAATTAGGGAAAGCCAGAGAAAACATTTGGTTCTTACCAGTGGTTTGTTGTTGTTAATTAGGACCAGCTATAGCCAAAGTACCTTTAAAAGTACATTGGGAAATGCAAAGGAAATATACAAGAGAGTTCTTGCCCTTGAAGAGGTCACAGTCTAGCCACGGAGACAAATACACACATAAAATGACTTGAGAAGACTACAGGAACATGTCAACAAGTGCGAAGTAATTGATTGTTACAAATAAAAGACCTAATGCTGCATGGCACAGAGTGATGATGAGTGAGACTTTGTCTACTTTATAGACCAGAAGGGGATGGCCAACAGCCTAAATCCTGCCCCCGGATGCATCCAGTTTGGCCTACAGGGAGGCTTTGTGTTTGTTAAAAAATAATATTAATTAGAACCCTAATTGAGGAGGCAAAATGTCAGCTAGCATAGTGGAAGGAATGATAGAATTGGAAAAATACCATTTTGTGAACTTTAATACAATTATTGATTATGGCAAAGATTATTACTTGGTATTAAAAACACAGGAGGGTGTTGGTTCATGTCCCAATGACTGTGCTTTCAGTCTAGCTCTCTGCTAATGGCCTGGGAAAGCAGTGGAAGATGTCCAAACGCTTGGGCCCCTGCACCTGCGTGGGAGACCCAGAAGAAGCTCCTGGCTCCTGGCTTCAGATCAGCACAGCTCCAGCCATTGTGGCCAACTGGGGAGTGAACCAGCAGATGGAAGACCTCTCTCTCTCTCTGCCTCTCCTTCTCTGTTTAACTCTGACTTTCAAATAAATAAATAAATCTTACACACATACACACACACACAGGTGAAGGGAGTGGGCATTGTGGTGCAGCAGGAGAACTAGCACTTGGTACAGCTCTTGGCTTCAGCTTGGTCTAACCCCAGCTGTCGAGGGCATTTGGGGAGTGAACCAGAGGATGAATGAGGTGGAAATGTAACTATGTTGAAGAGACCAGACTGTCATCAATTTTCTGGAATCGGTGTTAGTCTCACTAATGGTAAACCAGTTCTGGTGTATATGATGCAGGTACACAACCCAATATATTATACCTAAGCTGTTTCCTACCACCTGAAAGAAGTGTTAGATACAACTCGCAGTTTGCAGGAAACACCTGGGGATAGAGAAACAAAGGACGCCAGGAGGAAGCAACTGGACAAATCTAGGAGGAGAGGCATTCTTGCAGGGCAACTGGCCAGTCGTCTGCACCAAGTCAGTACGAATTTTTAAAAAGTCAAAACGGTGCTGGATTAAAGCTACTTAAATGTGTGTAGGGGTTGTAGCAACCACTTGAGATACCCATATCCCATATCAGAGTGCCTGGGATCATGTTTCACTTCCACTTCACTTACCTGTGAAGGCACCAGAAAATGGCCCAAGTACTTAGGCCCCTGCCACCCATGAAGATGGAGTTCCTGGCTCCTGGCTTTGGCTTGGCCCAGTCCTAGCCACTGTGGTCATTTGGCAAGTGAACCAGCAGATGGAAGATCTTTCTCTGTGTCTTGCCTTCTCCCTGTCGTTCTGCCTTTCAAATAAATAAAATCTTAAAAAAATGAGAGGACTTAAGGGATATAATAAAAATACAACAAATGATATTGGATTCCCTGTTGGCAAAATAATTTACTATAAAAGATATTTCAGAGTCAACTGGAAAAATTTGAATATGGAGAAGGTAATAGATGAGATGAAAATTTACTGAGAGGGAAAGGTTGAAATCATTAACAAAAAGTAGCTTCCAAAAACATGTATAGGATAATCATATTTTATATTAAAAATATGTTTTGTGAAAAAAATAGGCACTATAATAGGTACATATCTCTAGGTGTTAATAATGATCTATGGTGAGAATGTGTTTTTTGTTGGCCTATTTTTTTAAGACTTATTTTATTTGAAAGTTAGAGTTACAAAGAGAGGGAGAGACAGATCTTCCATCCATTTGTTCACCCCCACAAATGGCCAAAACGTTCAGGGCTGGTTGAAACCGAAGCCAAGAGCCAGGAGCTTCCTCCAGGTCTCTCATGTGGGTGCAGGGGCTCAGGCATTTGGGTCATCTTGTGCTGCTTTTCCAGGCACATTAGCAGGAAGATGGATTGGAAGTAAAACAGCCAAGACTTGAACCGGTGCCCATTTGGGATGCCAGCATCACAGGCAGCAGCTTTATCAGCTAAGCCACAATGCCGGTCCCCATGTTGTCTATATTTATACAGTGCATGTGTCCTGCTTTTATAAGAAACTGTTAAAAATGAAATAACTAGGAGCTAGTTGTGTTGCAGCACAGCTGGTTAAGCTACTGCTGCTCTGCTGTACGTCCCAGTTGTTCTGCTTCTGATCCAGCTCCCTGCTAATATGCCTGGGAGGGCAGCAGAAGATAGTCCAAGATCTTGGTCCCTGCCACCCATGTGACAGACCAAGATGAAATTCCTGGCTCCTGGCTGTGGCCTGACTGAGCCAGGGCTGTTGCAGCCATTCGGGGAGTGAACCAGCAGATGGAAGTCCCTCTCCATTCTCTCTCCCCATCACTATGCCTTTAAATAAATAAATAAATAAATGTTTTACAAAAGTAGTTACCAACATTTATAATCCAGGAGGTTTCACATAAAAGTAAATATATTGCATATGAAGAGCTGGGTTTCTAAGTTATTTTATTGTTTTACCCTGGGCTGCTTCTACTTCTACCTTGTAGCAATTGCTCTGTCATGGCTGTCTGTACCAGAGGCCCAACTGCTCACTGGAAGTGAATGGTGACTGCTCCTTTATTTGGCATATTCCCTTCAGATTGTCAAGATGTCTACCATCCTTAAGTCTGTGCTCTTCACATATTGCTTACCTACCTGACTCTTGGAGACTTTTGGGTCAGTACTGTCTGATTTGGATCCTTCTTATGGGCTCCCTATCCATAGAGATTGCCATTATTAATCATTAGAAAGAACCAATAAATTGATTTTGAAATGCTACCTGAGAAAAGCACCAATTCCAGTGTGATCTGTGCCTGGGTTTTTTATAAGGCAACCCATTCATGGGAAACCCCAGATGTAATAATCTATTTAGCTACCATGGTTGCATACTGTACATTAGCTAAGCAAAATTTCTCTTTGGTAAATGGAATACAGAAAGTATATTAAATTCACTAACTTCCCCAAGGTTTTTGCGCTTTTTTTGCCATAAGACCTTAATCATAGGAGGCGTTTCAAAATTCTCACTGTGTGTGATTCCCAAGCATGAAGCTCTAAATGCCCTTTGGCTGGTATATTTCTCCCACTGGTTCTGATACAATTTTTAAAGGAGAAAATCTCTTTCATATGCATCTCAGTCCATGGCAGTGTCACCATTGGTTTGAAATCCAGGGAAATACTTTTATCAGCCTGGCACATGCTCCTGCGTTACGGCAGCACACTCAATCCTTATAACAAGAACTGCCCACGTTGCGCTTCGTGTCTAGCTTTTCAAAATGATACTAGGCTTTCTTTCCTGAATCAATTTCCTTTACAGTCTCATATTCCTTTGGTAAAAATTGTTTCAATCTGTCCCATTTTTGAGCCAAATTTCTCAGCTTTTCTTTGAGATCCAAAATTCTCTGTCAGGCCTGGTTTATATGTTAGATCACAGTAGTGTCTCAAAGTAAAACCAGCCTTATTCCAGTTTGTTTCTGGGAATTGACAGGCAACCCTTAACACCATAAGGGACTGGGTTTGAAACCTCCTTGTAAATGTTAAGCAATTGCAAAAATGGCACATTAGGAACATTTGTTCTGAAATTTTCCTTTCATGTCATAGGTTGATTACATATTTTCTTTATCTACTTGTTTTCTTCTTAAATCATGTACTTAACAATGGGCATGAAATTTTCTGGCTTAATCATCAATAGTGTGGCTCTGAATACCTTCATTTCCTAGTGAACACCCTTGAAAATAACTCCAAAATCTCTTGACTGCATAAAAATTCTTTTTATTCCTAAAACTAGTTTCTTTGTCCACATTATGATAATACATTCATACCCTTTCAAATATGGCTTACTTTTAAAGTTTTTCTAAACAATTGGTCGGTTGACTGTGGTTCCAAGTTCCAATGGCCATTTCAGTGTCCTAGCTTTGCCCATATTCTTAGTGTGCTAACATATTCTACTCAAAGGTTTCCATTAGTATCTCAAAAATAGTAGAGTAACTATTCCCCTGGAATGCCACTCTTTGGGGCACCATTGTGTTTCCTGGATAAAACGTGGGAGACCGAATGCTTGCAGTGATCCAGCAGCTCTCCATTCTTCTCTGAATCTAAACAATGCAGCAAAGCAATGTCGTCCAAAAGGCTAAGCACATTTTTTTCTCAGACTCCCAGTTACCTCTATCATTGAGTTAAAAACAAATCTATTGATGTATGAGAAGACTGATTAGGAGCAAGGTCTTCAAGACAGTGGCATTAGACTGAGGGCAGGAATTTATCTTTCTACACTCCTGACTTCCATCTTTGTGGAAGTCTAGTTCAGGAATACTTGAGGATATTCTTGGTTTTATCATTAAAGATCATTCAGGAATTAAGTGCAGAAGGTGAGATGAGCCACGCTGATGAAGAGAGGCTTACAGAGGTCAAGCATTTCACAGAACAAACACAACTGTATGAGGTATCAGCACCACAGGGGTGGTCAACAAGTCATTCTTTCAACAAATAAGTGCCTCTGTATGCCAAGCACTGAGATAGCTACCTTGGGGTGATGGAAGAAGCACCTCCCTAAAAATAAATCTAAACAAATGAAAGGATTCCATACACTTCTCAGCAATAGAAGACATGAACTTACAAAATAATTGATATGAGGGACTGGTGCTATGGTGCAATAGGTTAATCTTCTGCCTGTGGTGCCAGCATCCCATATGGGTGCCAGTTCTAGTCATGACTGCTCCTCTTCCAATCCAGCTCTCTGCTGTAGTCTGGGAAAGCAGTAGAAAATGGCCCAAGTGCTTGGGCCCCTGCACCTACATGGGAGACCTGGAAGAAGCTTCTGACTCCTGGCTTCAGATTATCCCAGCTCTGGCTGTTGTGGCCATTTGGGGAGTAAACCAATGGAAGCAAGACCTTTCTCTCTGTCTCTCCCTCTCACTGTCTGTAACTCTACTTCTCAAATAAATAAATAAAAATTTAAAAAAAAAAAAAGCAAACTGATACTAGTAACAATATATATGAATCTCACAAAATTATGAATAGTGAAAAGAAGGTACACCCCCCCCAAAAGAGTATATCTTTATTTGATTCTATTTATATAGAATCTGAAAAGTGCAAATTAATAACAGTGATCAAAAGCAGATCAGTGGTTGATTAGAGCAGTGAGGGGCTAGAGAGAGGAAATACAAAGGGGTACAAGTAAACTTTTAGAGGGTGATGCACATGTTCACTTTTTTACAAGTTAACTGATTTTTATTTGAGAGACAGAGACACAGACACAGAGATCTTCCATCACTGCTTCACTCCCTAAGTGCCTGCAACAGCTGAGCTGGGTCAAGCCAAAACGGTCTAGAACTCATTCTGTGTCTCCCATGTGTGGCAGAGACCCAGTACTTGGGCTGTTACCTGCTGCCTCCCTGGGTGTGCAGTAACAGAAAGCGGGAGTCAGGAGCGGGAGCTGGCAATAAACCCAGGCACTCTAATTTGGGATGCAGGCATCTTTACTGCTAAGTTAAACAACCCCAACTCCCCCTGCCATGTTCACTGTCTTGATTGTGGTGATGGTTTTCAGGGCTTTATAGTTCTATCAAAGCTTACTGAATTGTATACTTTAAACATTGTATACCAAAATACCGCAAGGAAACTTGTTTTCTGTTTAAAATATGGGAGAAAAAAGAGGGAAGGAGGGAGGGAGGAGTGGAGGGAGGAAGGGAGAGAGGGAGAGAGGGAGAGAGGGAGAGAGAGAGAGAGAGAGAAAGAATGAATTGCAGACCCTTTCTTGCAATTCTTTCTTGGTCACCGACACCAGATGGTTTCTGATTGTAAGATTCTTTTTTTCAGTACTTTGCTGCATTTTTAACTGCCAGTCTGCTCTACAGATTCAGCTTTCTAGTCTTAGGTAGAGCTGGCCTATAAAATCCTTCACTTCAGCTGGTCCAATCTCCTCTTGAACCTGAAATGCAGCTTGTACTCCCTGTCTCTGCCTCCATTTGCTGAGATGTTTCTTCCATTCTAAATGACCCAAATTTTCTCTCTCCTTCCAGGGCCAATAAGATTTATTTCATAGTCTTTCCTAGCTGTTTGTTCAGAAAAAAAATTTCATACCTTCTTCAAGTTTCTCTAGTATTTATAATCTAAACTGCTCTTTTGGCACCCATTTGCTGCCTTGTATTATTTGCTTTTCATGTGCATATGTCTTACCTTTTCAACTAGATTATGAACTACTTCAGGGCAGGGACTGCTTCATATTTATCTTTGTGTCTCTCCCAAGGCACTTAGTAAGTGCTTAATAAGTGTCAATTTAAACAACCTAATTTTTATAGTCTTTTTCAACACACTTTCTCAGCCATTATCTCATTTGATCATTACATCAACACTATGAGATTGGTGGAACTAGAAATATGCTATTTCCTCCTTTTGACAGATGAGGATCCTGACATCCAAGGTCACAAGGCTTGTTAAGAGACACAGACAGAACAGATAATTGCCTGATCAAATGCAAGGCTTCCCAGCGCTGACTTCTCTAGCTCTACCTTCCCTCTGAGGTGGGCTTCTGCACCCTTCCCCTGCTCACGTCCTCAAGCACTTCGGAGCTGCGTAACCAGAGCTTTGCAGTAGTGCCATACTGGAGAACTTGACAAATCCGGCAGACAGCATTCCAGTACATTTCTGATCAGCTCTGAGTCACCAAAGCTTGCTTGCTATTTTGTTCCAAGTGTCGTTTGTTGGGGACATTACGCCTGATATTTAACGATGCTGCACTACAGAGTTGAGGAAGCATAAATGATTTTTAAAAGCCTTAGGAAATGACAGCACTCTAAGATTAAACATGAAAGGCGGCAGCTGACGAGCTGACCAAGGATGCAAAATGTCTGCACTGGAGCATGCCGTGCCTCGCCTCTACGCGTTCTAGAATTCTCCAGCTGGTCCTAAAGGGAATGGGCAAACTCTAGCCCTGCGACACCTTCCCCAACCCACGCTGAGGCTATCAGCTGCTTCTCTGAGGCCGGAGATTGGAAGAACTTGGTGCCGTTTGTTTAGCACCAAATATCTTAAAAAAGAGAGTAGATTCCAGTCACCTCTGCAAACAGGGTGGGTTTCAGAAGCAGGCAGAGGTGAATGAAGGAGGAGAGATAAAGAGGAGGCAGAGCCAGCCAGAGCCCGCCGCCAGCCCAGCCGGGCAGGAGCAGGGCGCGAATCGGGCAGAGCTTGGCAGGAAGTGCCCGAGAGCAAAGCCCAGGTGAGGAGACTCTAGGTCTGGGAAGGCTCAGAGGGCCATTGGGTCAGGCTTGGACTCTCTGAGCTGTGACCTTGAACATAACCTTTTTGTACTCTAGTTTTCCTATCTGCAAAATGGGTACGCTAGTGACTTTCTTCGTCTGGACCTGTAATAATTACATGAGGCAAAACCTCGGCCTAGTGCCTGACTCATCCGGCACCCTTAACAAATGCTGGCAGTCATTACCATATTCTCGACGTTTGCCCTTCAACGGGGGATGGGGAAGGTACCGAAAAGACGGCTCCAGGAGGCCTTCGCCGACACCGCCATCTCTCCCAGCTCCTTCCTACTGCTAGGTTGGGGACCAAGGGCGCGCGTCCCGCGAGGGGGCGGGGCCCGCCGTTCCCGCCTCGAGTGTGGCCCCGCCCCCTCGCCTCGCGGCCTCCGCGGCACTCTCCGCCTCTTCTGCCCCCGGCTTTCCCGCGCTGTCCTCCCGGGCCTCGCTTCCCCCGGCCCCTGCGCGGGCCCGACTGAGAGGTTCCGGAGCCAGGCCGCCGGCTGGGTGTGGACGCTGCCGGCCTTTCCGCCCCAGGCCCCTCGGCACTGCCTCGGAAGCCTCGGCTTCCCCAGGGAGTGCAGGTTTGCTTCCGAGGGTCGGCGGGCCGCGCTGCGGGAAGGAGGAGCGCGCTGGGAAGGTCAGTGCGGCCAGCCCCCGGTCTCGGGCCGCGGAGGCCGCCCTCGCCCTTGGGAATCCTTGGCCGCCCAGACAGAAGGGGAATCGGCGCCGGGGAGCCCGTTCTGCATTTTGATTCATCTTGGGCCCTGTAAGGGTCACATCTTGTGAAAATACCTGTAAAATCAATTTAACGTTCAGTGCAGCGTGTAAAGACAGCTCTAAGAATTTAAAAGACGCCTGAGTCAGAACATTTAAATGCTTGGGTCCCTGTAGCAGTGTT
The DNA here is from genome assembly GCF_964237555.1 of Oryctolagus cuniculus. Classification (NCBI taxonomy): domain Eukaryota; kingdom Metazoa; phylum Chordata; class Mammalia; order Lagomorpha; family Leporidae; genus Oryctolagus; species Oryctolagus cuniculus. Next base: position 52,051,625 of record NC_091443.1, read on the forward strand.
TTAACACGTCTGAGTGCAGAGGGTGGAGAATCGAGCCTTGATTGCCGCCACTGTGCACGCCCTGTAACATTTTAAAAGGGTAAAGAAAGCACCCTGAGAAACCCACGTGGGCCCTTCCCTTCCGGAGGGAACAGAGTTGACTTTCTGAAATTTGAGTTGGTCCTCACCACCGCCCGTGATATTTGCCTACAGAAACTTTTATGTGCGGCCTTAGATCAGCAATAAACAGAATTGTTAAAACACTGGGCTTAACTAAGTAGTGGCTTTTGTTGACATGTCGATTGTGTTAATTCTTAATGTCTCATCCAAAAGCAGGAAGCGTTATCTCAGTTTTGCAGGTGGAAAAAATAGTTTGGCACAAAGAAAGCAGTTTCCCTTAAATTCACACAGAAGCAACGGCCGAGCAGCACATTAAGTCCTAGCATTCTGCCTCCTCAGCTGCGTTCCCCCTGTAGACCGTGCTACAAAACAAATGAGTAGTTACTTTGATGCTACTCATAAAACGGGCGAGTAAACCAAATGTGCTGTGAACGTGAAGTGTTAAATCATAATAACCTTCGATGTCTGCTCAGCTTTGGGAGGTTCAGCTGCCCTCTGGAGTCTGATCCCTTCCGGGAGAGGAGGAGGTGGAGCAAACGCATGGAAAACAATGTCAAGGGGAAAGTGTCTCCGAACTGTGCCATCTTCCCTGCTGCTCTGCGTTGATGTCATTCTTTTCTGGGTACTCCACGTTCTGGCCAAGCGCTCAGCGTCCCCGTCCCAGCCTTGGCCCCCTGAACTCTACCTTTGCGTTGTTGGCCCTGACCTCGTTGTCAGCCTGCTTGTCACGCTCTTCCCTCCAGGTGCTCTTTACTAATGCTGCTGTGTGGAAACCAGTGGTTGCTGTTCCAGTGTGGAGTGATTCGTCGCTCCTGAAGGGTGATTCCAGAGTTAATGATCAAACGCTACCAACAGATCTTAGATGAAAGCCCAAGTTAAAGAAGCACAAAAAAGCTATTGTGCCATTTGATAGCTGAGTTATTTGGGGGAAAAAGCAGACTTTGATATTTTTTCCTCTTTCCCTCTTAACTGGAGAGCAGTGGTTCAGTTATAACCTTGACATAATGGGTGGAGTGGGGGAAATCTTCCTGACTAGACCCTAGTGAATTGGAAAGTTTTCTTTCTTTTCCAGAGGCTCTTTTTTGGACAGCTTGGACTAAGTGGAGATTGGTGAGTAGAATGTAAAATATTTGGGCACTTGTGAGTCCATATGTCCAGAAAACTCGTGTAAGAGTTTGGGTCCCAGGATGCGTGACCTCGTCCCTTTCTGTCCTGTGTCTCTGAGGTGCCTTCCTTGCTTGTGGGCGGTGGAAAGTCGAACCCCAGGCTAGTTTCATCTGCAGCAGTCAGCCACTTACTCATCTTTTATCTCCTTTCGCTGGCTCCACAGATAAGAAAATCAAATGGCATCCGGGGATTACTGCTCGCCTGGAGAAGGGGTGGAAATGCTTCACCAAGGTAGTAGCCATTTGCAGGAGGCCTTTTTGTTGTTGAAATCTTTATTTATTTATTTGACAAGCAAAGAGACAGCGGAAAAGAGGAACATGGTGTGGGGGTGTGGAGGTGTCGAAAGCTCCCGTCCACTGGTTCGCTTCCCAAATGCCTGCAAAAGCAAGGCTGGGCCAGGCCAAAGCCAGGAGCCCAGAATTCCATCCAGGTCTCCCTAGGGGTGGCAGGGGCCCAAGTACTTGAGCCATCATCTGCTGCCTTCCCAGGATTTGTTAGCAGGAAACTGGATTGGGGCTCCCAAAGATGGATTAAAAAAAATCTTTATTTATTTGAAAGGCAGAGTTGCAGAGAGGCATAAAGAGGGGTCTTCACTCCCCTAACAGCCACAACGGCTGAAGCTGCACTGATCCCACCCCAGGAACCTCCTCTAGGTCTCCAATGCTGGTGCAGAGGCCCAAGGACTTGGGCTATCTGCTGTTGCTTTCCCAGGCCATAGCAGAGAGCTGGATCAGAAGAGGAGCAGCCAAGACTCGAACTGGCGCTCATATGGGATGCTGGCACTGCAAGTGGTGGCTTTACCTGGAATACTACAGTGTGGGCCCCCAAAGGTGGATCTTTACAAGAGTTTTATCTCCTTCTTCAAGAACTCTAGTAATTCTGGAACTGGCATTGTGGCATAGCAGGCTAAGCCTCTGCCTGTGATGTGTTCAAGACCTGGTTCTTCACTTCTGATCCAGCTCCCTGCCAGTGGGCCTGGGAAAACAGTGGAAGATGGTTCCTGCACTCACAAGGGGGACCTGCAAGAAGCCCCTCGGGGCCCCCAGTTTCAGCCAGCTCTAGCTATTGCGGCCATTTGGGGAGTGAACCAGCAGATGGCAGATCTTTCTGCCTTTCAAATAAATAAATACATCTTAAAAAAAAAAACTCTAATAATTTTGTGTGAATGAGGCATTTGGTTGCTGTGATGATCCCTACTGTAGGTTCCCTTTTTATCAGTTCTGTTTGTTTAATATATGCCAACTGTATTTCCATTTTCTAAGATCTTAGTTTTATTAGATACTCATTCTTCCTCAATTAATGTCCCTGCATATAACAAAAATACCTGTTCCCTTGAGTATTGTCTCTAGTATATTAGTTTTATTTTTATATATTTATTATATCTTTATTTTCATTTTATTTGAAAGGCAGAGAGAGACAGAGCTTCCATGTATTGGCTTATTTCCCAAATGCCCACATGGTGGGTACTGGGCCAGGCCAAAGCTGGGAGCCAGGAATCCAGTCCAGGTCTCCCACATGAGTGGCAGGTACTCAATCACTTGCCTCATCACTGCTGCCTCCCAGGGTCTGCATTAGCAGGAAGCTGGAGTCAGTAGTGAGAGCCCAGTGGATACCATGCATACGTGGGATGTCAGTGTCTTTTTTTTTTTTAATTGTATAGGTATTTTTGTTTTTTTAAGGATTTATTTTATTTATTTGAATGTCAGAGTTATGGAGAGAAGGAGAAAGAGGTTTTACTGCCATCTTAACAACTGGGCTAAATGCCTGATTTTTTAAGAATCTCATTAGCCGCTTTGTCCCGCGCCTTCTGGCATGCGGCCTTCTGGCTGCCCGCTCTCTGCTTTCTTGCCCATGCTACATTACCTTGGCTGCTCCTAACTTCATACTTGCTCCACTTGGTTCCCGGCCTGCTCTCTGCCTGGTAGAGTATAGGCATTGGGATCATATTAGCATGTGGAAGACACCGTCCAGTTCCTGGGAGAGCACATTTGAAGGGGCACAAATGGATGTGCAAAGACTTCACAGGAGAATACTGGGGTTCTCCCAGGCAGATGCTGATACGGCCTTGGACTAAAACAGCAGCAGAGGAGTTACAGAGCTCCTTGTAGATGCTCCTGGGACAGCGCTGAAAGATGGCCCAAGTCCTTGGGCCTCTGTACACATATGGGGACCTGGATGAAGTTCCTGGCTCCTAGATAAGGCCTGGCCCATCCCCCTGGCCATTGCTGCCATCTGGGAAATGATGGAAGATGGAAGACATCTCTGCCTCTTTCTCTGCCCCTCCCCTCCTCCCGCAGCTCTGCCCTTCAAATAAATAAAATAAATTTTTAAAAAATTAAAAAAAAAATTAAAAATCTCATTAGCTTTAGAACTCTTTCCTAATGAAAACGTAGATTTCTTTGGGAAGTGATTATTAAGTTACGCACCATTATATAAAGTAAGAATCAAAACCTTTTTTGCTTTTTGTCCCTGTGGGGGCCGTGCCACGAAGTCTGCAGCAAACAGTTTCCTCCTTGTAACCTGAGTGAAGAGGATCTGTTACAGAACCCACACTTCAGCAGGCTGCTGCTGAGTCTCTCTGAGCGCATGGACGAGAGTGGCTTATGCCTCACCCTGGCAGAGGAGCAGGCTCAGGTAAGGGTCCTGCAAGAAAGACGTGAAGAGGAAGGGGAAATCCTCCTGGGAGAGCTTCCCCCAGGGGATCTTTTGGTTTTCCAGGCATGGAAGGAAGTTCGAGTGCATAGGACAACATGGTTGAGGTCAGAAATTCTGCAGAGAATCATTCAGGAGCTGCTTGTGGACTACTATGTAAAGACGCAAGACACAAATTTAACTTCTGAGGACAAAAAGGTGAGGCAGAAGAGATTAGACAAAGGTCAGTTACTGGCTAGAGCTTTGTCTGATTATGTGATTTAAGGGAAAAAATTATAGGACATCAAACGAGAAATGGACTGTAGTTGGAGGGGAAGAGTGGGTGTGTTGAAAGGTTTTGAAATAGAAAGATTGACAGGAAAAGTCACTTGCAGACATCTAAAGGGGATGACGTGTTTGAGGACTTTGAAAATGGTTTGTAAGATTGCAAGAGGTAGAATGGGACAAGTTTTACAGTCACCTCTCTGTTTTTTATTCTCTCTCTCAGTTTCATGAGACCCTTGAACAGCGACTGCTTGTGACTGAACTGACCCGACTCCTAGGTCCCAGCCAGGAGAGAGAGAAACCTCCACTGCTAGGGCTGGAGAAAGCAGACCTTTTGGAACTCATGCCGCCCTCAGAGGTCGGGAGTGGGCCAATGTCGGGACCAAAGAAGTGAAATGGCTTGTTTTCTCCCACATCCTTCAGATATTTTTGCTAAGCTTTATGTGTTTTTCTAAAATATGATATGTGTTCATTGTGATCAAACTAAAAAAAATTACACAGGAGAAAGTGAAAGCTGAAATACAATTTCTAATAACAGTATTATTATAAATGGCTTGAGATAGATGGTACCCTCCATGGTTGTTTAGAATATAGTCTGTTTCCACGTAATATATTTTGGACTTTTTTTTTTCAAGTCGATACATAAATGTAGTGGTGGGGGTTGTGGCATAGCAGTTTGAGCTCCTGCATCCCACATTGGAGTGCCTGGTTTTTTGGTTCAGTTTCTTGCTGGTGGGCCTGGGAGGCAGCAGACGATACTCTGAGTGCTTGGGCTCCTGGCTCCTGGCTTTGGCCTGGCCCAGCCCTGGCTGCTGCACACATGTGGAGAGTGAACCAGAAGATGGAAGTTCTCTCTCTGTCTCTCCCTCTTTCTGTCACTGCCTTTCAAATAAATAAATATTTTTAACAAATAAATGTAAGTAAGATGATACTTCTGATAGCAGTCTTAGCATACTGTCTGCACACACAGTGCTCAGTGTTCTCACTGAGTCATCAGTTTAAATCACTGCTGGATTCCATTGTTTTGAAGTAGCATAATTTGCTGGTCTTTAGTGATAGATATTAAGGTTGTGACCATATTTTTGCTATTGGAAACCACACTGAGATGAACATGCTAGTTCTTAGATGTCTTGCTTTGTATGATCATTTCCCTGGCATTGGCACTAAAAGGGAGACCACTGGGTCAAAGCATACACACGTGGAATGTGTCTGTACATTTCCAGACTGCTTCCCCACCTCCCAGCGTGCCACCTTTTTCACCTGCATGAGATCTTGATCATTTTCTTTAAAGATTTATTTATTTATGTATTTGAAAGACAGAGTTACAGAGAGGCAGAGAGAAAGAGAGAGAGAGAGGGGTCTTCTACTCACTGGTTCACTCCCCAAATGGCCGCAATGGCTGGAGCTGTGCCGATCTGAAGCCAGGAGCCAGGAGCTTCTTCCAGGTCTCCGAGGCAGGTGCAGAGGCCCAAGGACTTGGGCCATCCTCCACCGCTTTCCCAGGCCATAGCAGAGAGCTGGATAAGAAGTGGAGCAGCCGGGATACAAATTGGCAGCCATATGGTATGCATGGCACTGCAGGCGGCTGTTCCACCTGCTACGCCACGGTGCCAGCCCCGATCATTTTTAAAAAATTATATTTATTAGATGGGGCTGGTGCTGTGGTGTAGTGGATAAAGCTGCTGCCTGCAGTGCTGGCCTCCCATATGGGCTCTGATTCAAGTCATGGCTGCTCCACTTCTGATCCAGCTCTCAGCTAAGGCCTAGGAAAGCAGTAAAAGATGGCCCAATTCCTTGGGCCTTTGTACCTGCATGGGAGACCTGGAAGAAGTTCCTGGCTCCTGGCTTTGGATCAGTGCAGCTCCAGCCATTACGGCCAACTGGGGAGTGAACCAGCAGATGGAGGACATCTCTCTCTCTCTTTCTCTCTCTCTGCCTCTCCTTTCTCTGTAACTCTGACTTTCAAATAAATAAATAAATCTTAAAAAAGTTATATTTATTAGATGGACAGATGGAGCTTCCATCTACTGGTTCACTCTCCAAGTGTCTGTAATGGCCAGGGCCAGGCTGGGTCAATCCTGGGAGCTGGGAACTCAATCCAGGTCTCCCATATGGGTGACAGGAATGCAACTACTCGAGCCATCACTTCTGCATCCCTGGATCTCTATTACTGGAAAGCTGGAGGTAGAGCTGAAGGTGGCTTGTATATAGGCACTTTGATATTGGACACGGGCATCTTTTTTTTTTTTTTTTTTTTTTGACAGGCAGAGTGGACAGTGAGAGAGAGAGACAGAGAGAAAGGTCTTACTTTGCCGTTGGTTCACCCTCCAATAGCTGCCACGGCCGGTGCGCTGCAGTGGGCGCACCGCGCTGATCCGATGGTAGGAGCCAGGTACTTATCCTGGTCGCCCATGGGGTGCAGGGCCCAAGCACTTGGGCCATCCTCCACTGCACTCCCGGGCCACAGCATAGAGCTGGCCTGGAAGAGGGGCAACCGGGACAGAATCCGGCGCCCCAACCGGGACTAGAACCCGGTGTGCTGGCGCCGCAAGGTAGAGGATTAGCCTAGTGAGCCGCGGTGCCGGCTTAGACACAGGCATCTTAACTGGTAGGCCAGATGCCTGCCCCTAGTTAGCCAAGTTATTCTTTGCTAATTAAGTAGGTTAACAGTGAATCTCCCTGGTGTCTCTTGATGCATTTTCTTTGTTATTACAAATGTCATTATCATGTATTCACTGGCTGGGTCTTCCTAGTTCTTTTTTTTTTTTTTTTTAAGATTTATTTTATTTATGTGAAAGAGTTACAGAGATAGGAGGAGAAACAGAGAGAGAGAGGTCTTCCATCCACTGGTTCACTCCCCAAATGGCCTCAACAGCTGGAGCTGAGCTGATCCAAAGCCAGTTGAACCAGTGCTAGGATGCCGGCGCTGCAGGCCAAGGCTTTAATCTGCTGTGCCACAGTGCCAGCCCCTATTTTCCTTGTTCTAACAGTCTATTTGTATCTCTATCATGGTCCTGTGGCTGTAGGATTTTGTGTGGATGAGAGCCCGGCTCCAGCTAGAAGTGGAAGAGCAGCTCAAAAAGAAATGTTTCACTCTGCTTTGCTACCATGATCCCAATTCAGGTGAGTGTTGACTCCCTGTGCTCTGCTCACAGCTGGACTTCAGGGTTCCTGGTCTGCTCTTTTGCAACTGATATATTGGATTTGAGATTTGGGACAGAAGCATACATGCACCAGGTTCTTGGCTGTTTGTTTCCTTGCTAGTGCAATAAAAGACTTTGGTGAGGACTCTGTTAGCGAGCTGGAGTGTCTGCCTGTGCTGAGAGGGCTGAGTTCTCAGGAGGACCAGAGTGGCAAAGGGAGGATCATAGGTGTTCCTCTTTATTTCTATGGCTTAAGAATTAAGGCACAAAACTGGAATCAAAAGTAAGAGTGAGGGGCCGGCGCTGTGGCACAGTAAGTTAATCCTCTGCCTGTGGAGCCGGCATCCCATGTGGGCGCCGGTTCTAGTCCCAGCTGCTCCTCTTCCGATCCAGATCTCTGCTATGGCCTGGGAAAGCAGTGGAAGATGACCCCTGCACCTGCGTGGGATACCAGGAGAGGGCTCCTGGCTCCTGGCTTCAGATTAGCACAGCTCCGGCCATTGTGGCCATTTGGGGAGTGAACCATCGGGTGGAGGACCTTTCTCTCTCTGTCTCTCCCTCTCATTGTCTCTAACTCTGCCTCTCAAATAAATAAATAAAATGTTTAAAAAAAAAGATAAAAAAAAAAAAAAGTAAGAGTGAGAGAACTTAACTATGAGAGCTGGATGGGTTTTAGTGGCATCAGAAGCAAACCTGGAACGAAACAGAATTTGCAGGCTTGATGTGGGCTAGGGGCACCGAGAACTGGCCTTGGAAGAGCAGTAGCGAGCAGGTTTCCAGTCTTGTCCTCTGCCTCCTTGCCCAGATGCCGACAGTGAAACCCTGAAGGCAGCAAAGGTGTGGAAACTGGCAGAGGTCCTGGTGGGCGAGAAGCAGCAGTGCCAGGACGCCAAGCGCCAGCAGCAGGAGCAGATGGTGCTGCTGGAGAGGAAGAGCGCCACCTACTCCCAGGTGTGCTGAGGCGGTGGGCGGCCCCCCTCACCTTCACCCTGGCCCAGGTGCACCTCTGAGGAAGCCAGGGGTGCTCGTCCGCCCTCCTGTCTGCCCTCTTCCTCTTTGTTTATGGCCTCTCCCTCCTCGGGGCTCAGGTGCTTCTCCGCTGCCTGGCCTTACTGCAAAGGCTCCTTCAGGAGCACCGGCTGAAGACTCAGTCTGAGCTGGACCGTATCAACGCTCAGTACCTGGAAATCAAGTGCAGTGCCATGATCCTCAAGTTGAGGTGAGCGGGGACCCGTGTGGCCCTGATTCTCCCTCACACACCACCCGCTCCTGCCCCTCACCCTTGGGCCATCCTCCCTCTTCCCTCTCCATGCCTAGCATCTTGTGGGTATCCAGTCCATGTTACACAGCCGTGTTAGCCTTTAGATGACCCAAAGGCTGTCAGCATTCTTAAGGTTGGCCTTTTACAGGCTTCTGACATAGGTGCTGTCCTGGGAGTTCAGTGGCCCAGGGATCAGAGTGACCTTGTTTACTCCATTGGTGCCTAACCCAGCTCTGACCCTGGGCAGGCACGGTGTCCCTTCCTAACTGCTACCACCAGTGATCTCCTGCATGACATTTCTTTCTGCCCGCTACCAGGATGGAGGAACTAAAGATTCTGTCTGACACGTACACTGCTGAGAAAGTGGAAGTTCATCGTCTCATTAGGTGAGAGCCCCCAAAACTCCCGGTACAGCTGTTCATAGCTGCTGCCTGCATGCTCCATGCCTGTTCATTTTAATGTATTCCCATCTGAAGAGCAAAACCTTCATATGGAACCCTCTCTGCCTGGGCTCGCAGGGACCGCCTGGAGGGAGCCATCCGCCTACAGGAGCAGGACATGGAGAGGTCACAGCAGGTTCTGAACACCTATGAGGTGCTTGGGGAGGAGTTTGACAGGCTGGTTAAAGAGTACACCCAACTCAAGCAGGCCACCGAGAACAAGCGCTGGGCCCTCCAGGAGTTCAACAAGGCCTACCGCTGAGTGTGCCAGGGCCAGCAAGCACGGCTCCTGCATAGCCACGGCTCCTTCCTGCTGAAAGGAGCACCTCCCCCAGGGACTGCCTCACTACAAGGGAGTGGGGGGGCACCCCCTAAAAACTTAGGCACCCTCCTGGTTTCTCTTCCTCCCTTATGATGACTGAGCCCTTTCTGGAAAATTTAGCAAGCAGATTGATTCATTTTATGCATAGCTGTTTGTCAGTGTCAGCCCTGTACTGTATTTGATTATTTTCTAAGTAAAATGATATTATTATGTCTCAGGATTTTAGTCATTTTCCTTGGGCAAAGATGGGAAAAGAAGATCCAAGGCTATGTGAGTTAGGAGGGAGGACTGAGAAGACAAATCTAAACAGAGACAGAAGGGCAGACATTGTGGCACAGTGGTTAAGCTGCTGCTTCAGACAAACCCATGGCAGAATGCCTGGGTTGGAGTCCCAGGTCTGTTTCTGATCAGTTTTCTTCTAACACACACCCTGGGGGGCAGCAGGTGATGGCTCAAGTTCTCGGTTCCATGCCATTATGTGGGAGACCTCAGTGGAGTTCAGAGCTCCTTACTTCAGCCTGACCTGGCCGTGTGTGTGATGTTTGGAGAGTGAGCCAGTGGATGGAAGATCTCTTTGTTTCTCTCTCTCTCTTTCTCTCTGATGCTCTATTTTTCAAATAATAAATAAATAAAATTCAAAACAAATAGAGAAATGTCTGTCATGCATATGCACAGGGTGGGAGGTAGCAGTGTCAGCCTGTGGCATCAAATCTGAGAGGCTTCATGCTGGGAGAGAAGTGGATTAAACCTGGCTTGTTCTTGAAGAATGATAGGGTGCTGGGTGCTCAGGCAAGTGGCGATCAGTGGGGCAGTTATACAGGCATGCAGCTCTGTACAGGAAAGGTCATGACCCACTTGTGCTCCTGGTTCCCACTTTAAAAAAGAAAGAGAGAAAGAGAGAAAGAGAGAAAGAGAGAGAGAGAGAGAGAGAGAGAGAGAGAGAGAGAAAGAAAGAAAGAAAGAAAGAAAGAAAGAAAGAAAAGAAAAGAAAAGAAAAGAAAAGAAAAGAAAAGAAAAGAAAAAAGAAAAGAAAGTTAGTTAGCTGGAGGTGGGAGGAGACCACCCCGAGGAACCAAGTTCCACAGTCTTCCTAGCAGGGCCCTGTCTGTTGTTGAATCGGGGCCTGAGAACGGAAGCAGAGGGTCCCCACGCTTACTTGGAAAAGCTTACTTGGAAACTCAAATCACTTTCCAGGGAGACTCAGGTTACTCTTCTGAAAAGGTTAAACAATGGTCTCACTTGCATTGACTTGAAAAAAAAATTAAGGTCTTGGATTCAACATTAACTTTTTCTGTAAGTGGTGCTTACTGTCATTTTTCCATAAGCAAATATTGAACTGATACAAACTGGACAGATAGCAAAGTGATTGATTGAAAAACTCAGCAATAGTCAATAATGCTCAGTTCAATAGTCTTTCCCCTCCTGATTTTTTGGGGAAAAGTTTTCAAACCTATAAAATTAAAGAAAAATAGGATGCAAACCAGTACACTCTTACACCAGATTTAATGATTGCTAACATTTTGCCTTTCTTTTTCCCTCATTGTCTTATTTCCTTCCTCCCCTCTCTCCCCTTCTGTCTATACAGATTTAGACACGGATACATAAACTTTTTTCTGAATCATTTTATTGTAAATAGTTGATATCATGACACTTCATTCCTTAAATATTTTAGCAGGCAACTCCTAAAAATAAGGGCATGTCTCTACATAACTAACAAGATAATTATACTGGCCGGTGCCATGCCTCACTTGGCTAATCCTCCGCCTGCGGCACCGGCACCCTGGGTTCTAGTCCCGGTTGGGGCGCCGGGTACTAGTCCCTGTTACTCCTCTTCCAGTCCTGCTCTCTGCTGTGGCCTGGCAGTGCAGCAGAGGATGGCCCAAGTGCTTGGGTCCCTGCACCCGCATGGGAGACCGGGAGGAAGTACCCGGCTCCTGGCTTCGGATCGGCGCAGCGTGCCGGCCGTAGCGGCCATTAGGGGAGTGAACCAACGGAAGGAAGACCTTTCTCTCTGTCTCTCTCTTTCACTGTCTAACTCTGCCTATCAAAACACACACAGACACACACACACACACACACACAATAATTATAGCTAAAACAATAATTCTATAAAATCTGTCCCGTTCACATTCAAATTTCCCTATTTTTTTTTCCTGATTTAGTGCTTAGTAGTTTCATGACAAATTTAGATGTTGGATTTCTTTTTTAAAAAAGATTTATTTATTTTTATTTGAAAAGCAGTGTTACAGAGAGGCAGAGGCAGAAAGAGAGAGAGAGAGGTCTTCCATCTGCTAGCTCACTCCCCAATTGCCCGCAATATCTGGAGGTGCGTTGATCTGAAGCCAGGAGCCAGGAGCTTCTTCTGGATCTCCCATGTAGGTGCAGGGGCCCAAGGAATTGGGGCATCTTCCACTGCTTTCCCAGGCCATAGCAGAGAGCTGGATCAGAAGTGGAGTAATTGGGACTTGAACCAGTGCCCATATGGGATGCCAGCACTGTAACTGCAGCTTTACCTGCTACTGCACAGTGCCAGCCCCTAGATTTCTTTTAAAATGAGATATTTACCTCACTTTTAAAAAAAGATTTATTTATTTATTTGAAAAAGTTCCTTACACAGAGAGAAGGAAAGGCAGAGAGAGAGAATCTTCCATCTGCTGGTTCACTCCCCAGTTGGCTGCAATGGCTAGAGCTGTGCCAATCCAAAGGCAGGAGCCAGGAGCTTCTTCCGGGTCTCCCAGGTGGGTGCAAGGGCCCAAGGACTTGGGCCATCTTCTACTGCTTTCCCGGAGCTGGATGGGAAGAGAAGCAGCCATGACTTGAACCGTCGCCCATATGGGATGTTGGCACTGCTGGCGGCGGCTTTACCCGCTATGCCACTGCGCCAGCCCTTACCTCACTTTTTTAAAAAAAGAAATTGACTTTCTGAAAAATCAAGATCAATTGCCTTGTAGAATGTTCCGTTGTCTAATTATTTCCTTGTGGTGTTTATTCATTTATTAGGTTTTATTTATTTATTTATTTTTTTTTTTTTTTTTCGTTGGCAGAGAGAGAAAGAGAGACAAAGAGAAATCTTCCATCCACTAGTTCACTCTCCAAATGCCCAGGCTAAGCCAGGTGGAAGCCAGGAGCCTGGAATTGAATCTAGGTAGCTTATGTGGGTAGCAGGAGCCCATCTACTTGGGCTATCAGCTGTTAACGCCCTCCCTCCCCCTGCCAGGGTGCAGATTAGCAGGAATGCTGAATTAGAAGCAGAGTTGGGACTCAAACCCAAGCGTTCTTTTATGGGCTGCAGGTATCCCCAAGTGACATCTTAACCACTGCCAAACTCCTGCCATCTCCTTGTGGTTTTTAACTTGTTCCTCTGCTGTTCTGTCCAGTACAGTAGCCGCAAGCCACATGTTTTTATTTAATTTCGACTTTAATTAAAACAAGTTTTCAGTAGCTTGGGATTACTGTATGGAACAATGCAGACATGGGACATTTACATCCTTGCAGGACATTGTTGGACAGTGCGGTTAGCCTGTATTTCCTGCAAGTAGCGGTAAGTCTATATGCTTGATGAGATTCAGCTTGAGCATTTTAGCAAAGAATAATAGATGACATTACATACTTCACATTACATCACACTGCAGCCACATCAGGTCAGAATGTCTATTAATTATGCTGTGTTTGACTGCTTGGTTATAGTAGTAACTGCCAGATTCTACCTAGTGGTATCTCTCTGGTGTATAAAAAGGTATGTTTCTCTTTGTAGTATCTATAAAAGGAACATTTAAAAAAAATCTCAAAATAATTCTTCCTGAAATTTATTTATTTATTTATTGTAGCATTTGGCTTCCTCATTTAATTAGATACTCATCCTGAACCATATTAGGTTTTTGTATTGAAATAATAGAGGTGGCTGGCACCACAGCTCACTAGGCTAATCCTCTGCGTGCGGCGCCGGCACCCTGGGTTCTAGTCCCGGTTGGGGCACTGGATTCTGGCCCAGTTGCTCCTCTTCTAGTCCAGCTCTGCTGTGGCCCAGGAAGACAGTGGAGGATGGCCCAGGTGCTTGGGCCCTGTACCCGCATGGGAGACCAGGAGGAAGCATCTGGCTCCTGGCTTCGGATCTGTGCAGCACGCCAGCCGTAGTGGCCATTTGGGGGGCGAACCAACGGAAGGAAGACCTTTCTCTCTATCTCTCTCTAACTCTGCCTGTCAAAAAAAAAAAAAAAAAAAAAAAGATTTTAAAAAAGAAAAAAAGAAGATAAAGTAACAGGAAGTGTAAATAAATGTAGTTGCCAACCAAGAGAAGTGAGTCAGGATTACAAAGTCATGGCTAAGTAAGGAAGGCAGATTTGGTTTAGGCTTGGTGGAGGTAAGTTTAGGACGGAATTCTGGAATATGCAAGAAAGATAGAGGAAGGAGCACTGTGTAAAGGCACAGAGTATAGAATGAGTAAATTATGTGCTTGGACAACAAGAACTTTCATCAAAGAGATTAAAATTTGAGCAAAACATCCCATGGCTCAATCAAGACTCTGAAGAACTACAGTTTAGAGGCAAAGTGACAGAGATGCTCCATCTGCTGGCTCACTATCCAAATGGTCACAACAACAGGGGCTGGGTAAGGCCAGGGGCCCAGAACTCAATTCAGGTCTCCTACATGGGTGGCAGAGGCCCATGAATTTGGCCCATCCTCTACTACTTTCCCAGGCATATTTTCAGGGAGCTGGATTGGATGCCAGGACTTGAACCACTGCTCTGATATGGGATGCTGGCATTTTAAGTGGCAGCTTAACTGCTATGCCACACTGCCAGCCCCCAAACTACTTTCAAAAAGTCTGTATTGGCTTAAAAACAGAAAGGTGTTTGTAAAAAAAAAATTGAAACAGAAGTATATACAGTAAAAAGTAAGAGATTAAACCACATACCTCCTGACACTCAACCCCCCCAACCCATTACCCCATTTCCCTCCCCAGTGTTACTAGAATAATTTGGAGCGTATGGTGCCAGATCTTTTTCTATAAATATGCAAACATGTACGTAAATATTAGCTAATATTCAGTCTGACTGTATCATAATTTAACCATTCTCTTCATGTTAGCTATTTAGATTTCCAATTTGCTCCATTACAAAAACGCTTCATTGAGTATCATTGCACATATATCTTGCTCAAGTGCTTTTGCTTATTGCTGATATTAGGGTAAATCAGTATATTAATCCAGTATATTAGTTATTTCATGGAAAACAAATTAATTACTGTGCTTAGGTTTGCAGTTTGGCAGAAAAAGTCTTTCAAAACAGTTCCAGGAAGGGGGGTATTAGACTCAGTGGAAAAGAAACCACTTGGGACACTTGCATCCTGCATCACAATCCCAGGTTTGAGTCCTGACTCCACTTCCAATTCTAGCTTCCTGCTAAAGTGCACCCTGGGAGGCAGCAGGTAATGGCTCAAGTACTTGCGTCCCTGCCACCCGTGTGGGACACCTGCATTGAATTCTGTGCTCTTGGCTTTGGTCTGGCTCTTATGAGCATTTGGGGAGTGAACCAGTGGATGGAGGATCTCTCTTGTCTCTCTTGCCTTTCAAATAAAATGAAAAATAAATAAATAAAAATTTGGGCAAATCATTCAAAACAAAACACAAGTTTCACGATGGAGGGAGAGGGAGAGAACTGGTGCCCAGTGGCTCCCGAAGGGAGCAGGAGGGCGTTGTGTCTCAGTCCTTCTGTTCTTCGCACTGACTGGAGGTGAGTGTTGCCAGAGCTGCCCTTCACCTTGTACAGGCTGGCAGGGGACTTGGACAGCAGGTGAGAGGCTGACAGGGACAGGGACAGCTGAGAGTTAGTGTCGTGGGCCTCAGCTGCCCTCTGTCCCTCACAATATCAGAAAAGATTTACATGGACCGCCTCATTCATTCTTTCCATTATACCCCTCTTCGCTGGCCTCTCACCACACCTGCTAAGTTGACTTGATTCTGCCTGATAGTGGGAGGAAAAGAAATCACCGTGAGAATTTGAAATAGGATTGCTCTGGGTAAGGACACTCTGGGGCTCTTGGGCAAGTAGTACCCTCAATATTCTTAGGAAAAGGTGAATATGGGGGTGTCCTGTGAGCGATCCTGTATTTCAGCCAGCTAACCACAAACAAGGAAACCTAGCGCCCCCTAGAGGCCACCGTGGTCATCTCCCAAGGAGAGAGAAATCCCAGGGTCTGCCCCTCACCAGGTGAGGAATCTAATTCCCTGTCTTGAAGGACTTGGGCTAGGTTTTGTTGAATGATCTAACAGATTTCCTTATACCTTGAGACAGTGAAAATATAAATAAACTAGATTAGCAATCCTAGAAATAATTTACCCTAAAAGGTGGTTTATAGTTGAGGCCCAGCTAAGGGGGCTAAGATCTGGTCTTAAGAAAATACAACTCGGCCGGCACGGCAGCTCAATAGGCTAATCCTCCACCTAGTGGCGCCGGCACACCGGGTTCTAGTCCCCGGTCGGGGTGCCGGATTCTTTCCTGGTTGCCCCTCAGGCAGTGGAGGATGGCTCAAGTGCTTGGGCCCTACACCCCATGGGAGACCAGGAGAAGCACCTGGCTTCTGCCTTCGGATCAGCACGGTGTGCCAGCCGTGGCGGCCAAGAAAGAAAATACAACTGAAATTTAGAGATACCTATATGTACCAAGTCTGGATGGATAGCCTCAGGGGCTATCCAAAGAGCAAGGCTGGGGTTTTCTTTTTTTCTTTTTTCTTTTCTTTTTTTTTTTTGACAGGCAGAGTGGACAGTGAGAGAGACAGAGGCAGAGAGAAAGGTCTTCCTTTGCCGTTGGTTCACCCTCCAATGGCCACCGCAGCTGGTGCGCAGTGGCTGGCGCACCGCGCTGATCTGATGGCAGGAGCCAGGTACTTATCCTGGTCTCCCATGGGGTGCAGGGCCCAAGCACTTGGGTCATCCTCCACTGTACTCCCTGGCCACAGCAGAGAGCTGGCCTGGAAGAGGGGAAACCGGGACAGAATCCAGCGCCCCGACCGGGACTAGAACCCAGTGTGCCAGCGCCGCAAGGCGGAGGATTAGCCTAGTAAGCCACGGCGCCGGCCCAAGGCTGGGGTTTTCTAGAGAAATGGAACCTGATATATAGATATATAAACACAAACACACATACAAGACAGAGAGATTTTTTTTAGCAGCTTCTCAGGCACCCAGCTCCTTTTTTTTGTTTGTTTGTTTGTTTTTTAATTTAATTTTTTTTTTTTTTTTGACAGGCAGAGTGGACAGTGAGAGAGAGACAGAGAGAAAGGTCTTCCTTTGCCGTTGGTTCACCCTCCAATGGCCACCGCAGCTGGTGCGCAGTGGCTGGCGCACCGCGCTGATCTGAAGGCCATCCTCCACTGCACTCCCGGGCCACAGCAAAGAGCTGGCCTGGAAAAGGGGCAACCGGGACAGAATCCGGCGCCCCAACTGGGACTAGAACCCGGTGTGCCGGCGCTGCAAGGCGGAGGATTAGCCTAGTGAACTGCGGCACCAGCGACAGAGAGATTTCTTGTAAGGAATTGGCTCATGTGACTGGAAGCTGGCACATCTGAAATCCATAGGGTAGGCCAGCCGGCTGGAAGCAAGCAGGAGGGATGCTTGGGGCCGGCCCTGTGGTATAGCAGGTAAAGCTGCCACCTGCAGTGCCGACACCCCATATGAGTGCCCGTTTGAGTCCTGGCTGCTCCACTCCCAATCCAGGTCTCTGCTATGGCCTGGGAAAGCAGTAGAAGATGGCTCAAGTCCTTAAGCCCCTGGACCTGTTTAGGAGACCTAGAAGAAGCTCTTGGCTCCTGGCTTCGGATTAGTCCAGCTCTGGCTGTAGAGGCCATTTGGGGAGTGAACCAGTGGAAGACGATCTCTCTCTCTCTCTCTCTCTCTCTCTCTCTCTTTGCCTCTTTGTAAAGCTCCCTCGACCTTTCTGTAACTCTGCCTTTCAAATAAATGAATCTTAAAAAAAAAAAAAAACACTCAGATTTTGCTTTACTTATTTGAAAGGCAGAGCAAGAGGGAGGGAAGAAGGGGAGAGAGGGATAGATATCTTTCCTCCACTGGTTCACTCCTCAAATGCTGGCAACAGCAGGGTTGGGCCAGGCCAAAGCCAGGAACCTGGAACTCCATCCTTCCCAGGCACTTAGCAGAGAGCTGGATCAGAAGTGGAGCAAATAAGTAAAATAAAATAAAGAAGTAGAGCAGTCAGGACTCAAACCAGTGTATATGATTCTGCCATTGCAAGTGGTGCCTTAATCTGCTCTGCCAAACACCAGCTCTGTGAAGTTGAAGTCTTGAGGCAGAATTTCTTCTCTAGGAAACCTCAGTTTTTGCTCTTAATGCCTTCACTGTCTGGATAAGACCTATCCCCATTATCAAGGACAATATTCTTATTTACATAAAGTCAACTAATTATAGATGCTAACCATGTCTATAGAACACCTTTACTGCAACATCTAGATTAGTGTTTAATTAAATATCTGAGCACAATGGGCTACCTCAGCTAACACATTAAAATAACTGTCATGGGCTGGCATTGTGGCATAGCGGGTTAAGCCATCACCTGCAGTCTCAGCATCCTATACGGGCACCAGTTCGAGTCCCAGCTGCTCCACTTCTGATCCAGCTCCTTGCTAATGTGCCTGGGAAACAGCAGAAGATGGCCAAGTGCTTGGGCCCCTACACCAATGTGGGGAACCCAAAATAAGCTCCTGGTTCCAGGGTCCTACTTTGGCCTAGTCCAGCCCCAGGCATCGTAGCCATTTGGGGAGTGAACCAGCGGATGGTCACTCTCTCTCTCTTTCTGTCTCTCCTCCTATCTCTGTAATTCGGCCTTTCAAATAAATAAAAAATAAATCTTTAAAAATAAACCTTAACTGTCATATAAGGTATTGGTTTTCATCCAGCCATAAGCTGTTTAAAACAGCCACTGAACAGGGGACAAGAGGGAGGTCACTGGAGAGGGGCTACGCGGGGGACAGGAGCAAGCCCTGGTTACCGATTTCTCTGTCAAACAAGAGCTTTGAAATATCAAACATGATTGCACAGTACTTTGCATGTGGTAAGTTATTTAATTATATCAGCAAAGTTCCACATTATGAATGGGAAAAGTAAGGAACAGAGAGCAGGTAAGTTACGCAAGGTCACAAAGCTAGTAATTTGAAGAGTCCTGGAGTGAACCCAGGCAGTCTAGCCCCAGAACCTGCTGTCCCAAGACCCTCTGGGCCCTGGGCTCAAACATACCCCTTTTAAGAAAATCATGGCCGGCGCCGCGGCTCACTAGGCTAATCCTCCACCTAGTGGCGCCAGCACACCGGGTTCTAGTCCCGGTCGGGGCGCCGGATTCTGTCCCAGTTGCCCCTCTTCCAGGCCAGCTCTCTGCTGTGGCCCGGGAGTGCAGTGGAGGATGGCCCAAGTGCTTGGGCCCTGCACCCCATGGGAGACCAGGAGAAGCACCTGGCTTCTGCCTTCAGATCAGCGCGGTGCGCCGGCCGCAGCGCGCCGGCTGTGGCGGCCATTGGAGGGTGAACCAACGGCAAAGGAAGACCTTTCTCTCTGTCTCTCTCTCACACTATCCACTCTGCCTGTCAAAATAATAATAATAATAAAAAAAGAATCATGCTTCCAGATTTGGTTTCCATTTTTCTTTGATCTGGGAAAGGGATACTCCATATATCAAATGCACATCCCTGACATCAGTGAGTGCTAGCCTCCCATGTATGCTGGCAGTACAGTTTTCCTTTTTTAAGGATTTATTTATTTATTTGAAAGGCAGAACAAGAGAGAAAGAGTGGAAGAGTGAGAGAGGGATCTTCAATATGCCAATTCACTCCTCAAATGGTTATGATAGCCAGGTCTGGACCAGGCTGAAGCCAGGAACTCCATCCCAGTTTTTCTTTTCCTTTTTTTTTTTTTTTTTTTTTTTTAATTTATTTGACAGAGTTAGAGAGAGAGAGAGAGACAGAGAGAAAGGTCTTCCTTCCATTGGTTCACCTCCAAAATGGCCACTGCTACGGCCCGGAGCTATGCTGATCCAAAATCAGGAGCCAGGAGCTTCCTCCTGGCCTTCCATACGGGTGCAGGGGCCCAAGCACTTGGGCCATCCATCCTGGGCCACAGCAGAGAGCTGGACTGGAAGAGGAGCAGCCGGGGCTAGAACCCGGCGCCCATATGGGATGCCGGCACCACAGGTGGAGGATTAACCAAGTGAGCCATGGCACGGGCCCAGTTTTTCACATGGCGGGCAGGAGACCAGGTACATGGACCATCTTCTCCCTTCCCAGACACATTAGCGGAAAGCTGGATCAGAAGTGGGACAGCCAGGGCTCAAGCCATTACTCTGACAAGGGAGGCCAGCATCCTAAGTGGCAACTTAACCCACTCTGCCACAAACCTGGTCTCCGGTAGGTGTTGCAGGGGATGTGGAGTCACACAAAACCTGCCAAGAAATAGAAGCTCTGGGCCCAAGACCTCACCAGTGTCCTACCACCCTGTGAGACAGCCAGCATGGGCAGTTGGCACCTTTCCCTTCCACTGTCCCATTCTTCTCAGAACCTCATCTGGTCTCCTGCAAACAGTCCTAGCCGCCCTCCTCACGTTGTCCACAGCACTGTCAGATCAGTTGTCATGGTGATTCTGATGTGCCTTTCAAAGCATTGTGTAATATTCACTTCATTTTGTCATTTCTCTGTTCAGCACAGTCACACGGCTTAGCGGTGGACTGCAGCCCCCACGGTGCAGCTCTGTGCACCCACCTTTCTTCTGACATCCTCCATGCGTCCCAAGCTGCCCTGGTGGGCTCACTCACCATTTCCTGCCTCCCTGCGTTTGTTACTGTTCTCCACCTGATATGAACTCTGCTCTTTAACATTTTCATTTTATTTGAAAGAGAGAAAGAGATCCACAGAGAGATCTTCCAACCTCTGGTTCATTCCTCAAATGCCAGCAACAGGCAGGGCTGGGCCAGACCAAAGCCAGGAGCCAGGAACGCAATCCAGGTCTCCTATATGGATGGCAAGGACTTTGCCTCCCAAGATGCGCAGTAGCAGGAAGCTGTAACTGGATGCACAGCCAGGACCCTGGCCCAGGCACTATGATATCCGGGAGGCGGGCATCTCAAATAGTGTCTTAACTGCTGCACTGAAGGTCCCACGGGGACTCCTCTACTCCTAAAATCAAATCACCTTTGAGGCCTACCTCAAATTCTGCCTCCCTATTATCATTCCAACTAGCAGAGTTCTTCCAAATCAGACTTTGTTACAGCTTCTTTATGGTGCATCGCAGGCAGGTTTAAAAGGCCCTTGCTGGGCTGGGAAGCATGTTTGAGCCTGTTTGCAACTCCGGAAACTCCTGGAAGGTAGATAGCTATAAAGCAGGTACTCTCCATCTTTTTGGTCTCAGGCCTGCTTTACTCTCTTAAGGATTTTTGAGGACTCCAAAGGCTTTTGTTTATGTAAGTTTTACCTATTTTATCCATATATTTTCTATGTTCAAAAGTAAAACAGAAAATTTAAAAATATTTGCTTATTGGGGCCAGCACTGTGGCGCAGTGGGTTAATGCCCTGGCCTGAGGCACTGGCATCCCAGATGGGCACTGGTTCGAGACTGGCTGCTCCACTTCTGATCCAGCTCCCTGCTATGGCCTGGGAAAGTAGTACAAGATGGCCCAAGTCCTTGGGCTCCTGCACCCTCATGGGAGACCTGGAAGAAGTTCCTGGCTCCTGGCTTCGGATTGGCGCAGCTCCTGCTGTTGCAGCCAACTGGGAAGTGAACCATCAGATGGAAGACTCTCTCTCCCTCTCTCTCTCTCTGCCTCTCCTCTCTCTATGTAACTCTGACTTTCAAATAAATAAACATTTTTAATTGCTTATTAATTCATTAAAAACTTCTTATTTATTTATTTATTTATTTGAAAGCCAGTGTTAGAGAGAGAGAGAGAGAGAGATCCCTTCCATTTGTTGGTTTACTCCCCAGATGGCTGCAATGCCCAGGGTTAGGCCAGGCTGAAGCCAGAAGCCAGGAGCATCATCCAGGTCTCCTACGTGGGTGCAAGGGCACACCCAAGCACTTGTGCCATCTTCTGCTGC
Organism: Oryctolagus cuniculus; assembly: GCF_964237555.1. Classification (NCBI taxonomy): domain Eukaryota; kingdom Metazoa; phylum Chordata; class Mammalia; order Lagomorpha; family Leporidae; genus Oryctolagus; species Oryctolagus cuniculus. Next base: position 52,073,060 of record NC_091443.1, read on the forward strand.
TTTCCCAGGCACATGAGCCAGGAGCTGGACAAGAAGTGGAGCAGCTGGGACTTTAACCAGCGCCCATATGGGAAGCCGGCACTGCAGGTGGCGGCTTTACCTGTTTCGCCACAGCGCCGGCATTTTTTTTTTAAATTCACTGAATTACTTTAAAAAAAAAAAAGATTTATTTATTTACTTGAAAGTCAGAGTTACAGAGAGACAGAGGCAAAGAGAGATCTTCCATCTACTGGTTCACTCTCCAAATGGCCACAATCTATCTGGAGCCAGGAGCCAGGAGCCAGGAACTTCGGGCCTCCCACATGGATGCAGGGGCCCAAGAACTTGGGCCATCCTCCAATGCCTTTCCAGGCCATAGCAAAGCTGGATCAGCAGTGGAGCAGCCAGGACTCAAACTGGTACCCATATGAGATGTTGGCACTGCAGGTGGTGCTGCCCCCCGACAATTCATTTTTTAAGATTAATTTGAGGGGGGGTCTTCTATATGCTGGTTCACTCCTCAAATGGTTGCAACAGCTAGAGCTGGGCTGATCCGAAGCCAGGAGCTTCTTCCAGGTCTCCCACACAAGTGCAGGGGCCCAGGCACTTGTACCATCTTCTACTGCTTTCCCAGGCCATAGCAAAGAGCTGGATTGGAAGTGGAGCAGCTAGAATTTGAACCAGCACCCATATGGGATACCAGCACTACAGGCTATAGCCTCATTCACTAGGCCACAGCGCCGGCCCCCATAATTCATTTTTAAAAGACCATTGCATATGAGCATAACACATGCTAAGGAAAAATAACTATTAAAAAAAAACTGGTGACGAGTGGCTTTGTTTTATATTTTGACAAATGTCCTTGATGTCAGGCTTACTAGAAGACAGCTGGATTCCCATATGTGCTTCTCTCTGTGGTGATGCATGGCTTTGGTTAAGAGAATTAAGAGAATCCGGCCTCACGCAGGCATGTAGGAAGCCCTTACACACATTTTGGTCATTTGACCATTTGTGGGGGAAGTGCTGTCATTAAATTAAAAGTAATGACATGGCAATCAGAACTGGATTCTTCCACTGGCTGTTCATTTAATTGAAGCATAACTTCATTCAAAGCACTGCATTTTTCTCATCTACAAAATGGACATGTTACTAATTCCTATCCCACAGATTATGTCTTGAAGAATTAAGTGAGACGATATAACGAAAGTGCCTGGCGTGTGTTAGGCATTAATAAAGATTAGTCTGTCTAGGTGGACAATCATGTTAGTGATGAGGGGTGAGAGTAATTGCTGATACAGAAGCCTACAGAGGGGGCCGGCGCTGTGGCATAGCGGGTAAAGCCCCTGCCTGCAGTGCCAGCATCCCACACGGGCATCTGTTCAAGACCCAGCTGCTCTACTTCTGATCCAGCTCTCTGCTATGGCCTGGGAAAGCAGTAGAAGATGGCCCAAGTCCTTGGACCCCTGCACTTGCGTGGGAGACCTGAAAGAAGCTCCTGGCTTCGGATCAGCACAGCTCCAGCCATTGTGGCCAACTGAGGAATGAACCAGTGAATGGAAGACCTCTCTCTGCCTCTGCCTCTCTGTGTGCCTTTCAAATTAATTAATTAAATAAAGAAGCCTACAGAGAAGAAGAGAGGCTTTGGCTAGAAACCGGCAGAAAGCTTGGGGGAGACAACAGGTTTCAGATATGTTTTTAGAGACGCTGCCCCTGTGAGGGTGTTGTGGGGAAGCAGATTACGCTGCCGCTGAGGACACTGGCATCCCATAACAGAGTGCCTGGTTTGAGTCCTGGCTACCCCATTTCCGATCCAGCTTCTGCTAATGCGTTCTGGAAGGCAGCAGATCTTGGTCCAGTGACCCCAAGAGAGTTCCAGGATCCTGGCTACAGACTGGCCCAGCCCTGGTTGTTGCAGGCATTTGGAAAGTAAACCAGAAGATGGATGAGCTCTTGGGAACAGTGGGTTAAAGCCCTGGCCTGAGGTGCCAGCATCCCATATGAGTGCCGGTTCTAGTCCTGGCTGCTCCTCTTCCAATCCAGCTCTCTGCTATGGCCTGGAAAAGCAGTGGAGGATGGCCCAAGTCCTTGGGCCCTTGCACTCACTGCGAGACTTGGAGGAGGCTCTTGGATCCTGGATTCTGATGGGCTCAGCTCTGGCCGTTGTGGCCATCTGGTGAGTGAACCAACGATCTACCTCTCTCTGTAATTCTTTCAAATAAATAAAATAAATCTTAAAAAAAAAAAAAAAGATGGATGAGCTCTCGCTCACTCGCTTGCTCGCTCACTCCCTGTCACTCTGCTTTTGAGGTAAGATGAAAATAAACAGTAAAAAAAATTGGAGACAGCGCATAGTGGGTAAAGCCACCACCTGCAATGGTGGCATGCCATATGGGTGCCGGTTTGAATCCTGGCTGCTCCACTTCCAATCCAGCTCTGGGCTATGGCCTAGGAAAGCAGCGGGAGGTGGCCCAAGTCCTTGGGCCCCTGTACCTGAGTGAGAAACCCAGAGGAAGCTCCTAGATCCTGGCTTCAGATCGGCACAGCTCCGGCCGTTGCAGCCAATTGGGGAATGAACCAGCAAATGGAGGACCTGTCTGTCTTTCCCTCTCTCTGTAACTCTGACTTTCCAAAAAACAAATATATGATAATATTAACATGGTTTTACAGAAAATTTGGAAAATACAATTTTTCCCCATATAGTTTAGGTTATTCTGTATGTACAACTTGTACACTGTGTCACTTAATGGCACACAAGAATTTGCCCATTTTATTACATTTTCTTTGACAATATTGATTTTTGATGGCTTCCTGAGATTTCCTGGCACAGGTATTTATTTAACCATACCATACTATATCCAACTTGCTTTACATTTTTGATACAAAAAATTGCTGCACTAAGCATTTCTCTTTGTTTTTGTCTTGGTTTGTGAGAAATGTCTATGATAGTCTCTCTCTCTCTCTTTTTTTTTTTTTTACAGGCAGAGTTAGACACCCCCCAGATGGCCACTATGGCTGCCGCACTGCACCGAACCAAAGCCAGGAGCCAGGTGCTTCCTCCTGGTCTCCCATGTGGGTGCAGGGACCCAAGCACTTGGGCCACAGCAGAGAGCTGGACTGGAAGAGGAGCAACTGGGCCAGAATCCGGTGTCCCAACCGGGACTAGAATCCGGAGTACCGGTGCCGCAGGCGGAGGATTAGACAAGTGAGCCACAGCGCTGGGCTACAGTAGTCTTAAGGTTAAGGTCAAAGGCCTTGGAGTCAGTTGATATGTTTGTACCTATCTAAAACCCATCTCTAAGCCTTAGTTACTTCATGTAACATTAACACTTCCAGGGCGGGTGTTGGGTGCAGCACTCAGTACACAATTTGGGGAACCCCTGCATCCTGTATCAGAGCGCTGGCCCCACTTTCAATTTTGATTTTCTGGTAATGCACACCAGATGCTCAAGCACTTGGGTCCCTGCCGTTCATATGGAAGGCCCAGACTGAGTTCCTGGCTTCTGACTTCAGCCCAGCTCAGCCCTGCCTGTTGCTGGTATTTAGGGAATGAACCAGAGGATGAAAGATCACTGCTTCTCTCTCTCTCTCCACCTTTCAAATAAAATGAAAATAAGTGCAATACATTTTTTTTTTTTGACAGGCAGAGTGGACAGTGAGAGAGACAGAAGAAAGGTCTTCCTTTGCCGTTGGTTCACTCTCCAATGGCCGCCGCGGCACACCACGCTGATCCGAAGGCAGTAGCCAGGTACTTGCGGCGCCGCAAGGTGGAGGATTAGCCTAAGTGCAATACATTTCTAAAAGAATAACACTTCGGCCAGCGCTGCGGCTCAATAGGCCCAGGAGTGCAGTGGAGGATGGCCCAAGTGCTTGGGCCCTGCACCCCATGGGAGACCAGGAGAAGCACCTGGCTCCTGCCTTTGGATCAGCGTGCTGGGCTGCCGGCTGCAGCAGCCATTGGAGGGTGAATCAATGGCAAAAGGAAGACCTTTCTCTCTCTTTCTCACTGTCCACTCTGCCTGTCAAAAAAAAAAAAAAAAAAAAAAAAAAAAAAAAAAAAAAGAATAACACTTCCCATCTCACAGAGACCTTGTAAAGATTTACAATTTTTCGCCGGCGCCGTGGCTCAATAGGCTAATCCTCCACCTTGCGGCGCCGGCACACCGGGTTCTAGTCCCGGTCGGGGCACCGGATTCTGTCCCGGTTGCCCCTCTTCCAGGCCAGCTTTCTGCTATGACCAGGGAGTGCAGTGGAGGATGGCCCAGGTCCTTGGGCCCTGCACCCCATGGGAGACCAGGAAAAGCACCTGGATCCTGGCTCCTGCCATCGGATCAGCGTGGTGTGCCGGCTGCAGCGGCGGCCATTGGAGGGTGAACCAACGGCAAAGGAAGACCTTTCTCTCTGTCTCTCTCTCTCACTGTCCACTCTGCCTGTCAAAAAAAAAAAAAAAAGATTTACAATTTTGTGATTATAGAGCGCTTTTCATAGAACCTGACACAAAATAAATGCTAGCCATTATTTTCACAAATTAAATTCAGTAGGTTTATTTCTGGGCTACTGTTTTGGCTCTTTGAGTCTGTTTATTCTTTTTTTTTTTTTTTTTTTTTTTGACAGGCAGGGTGGACAGTGAGAGAGAGAGACAGAGAGAAAGGTCTTCCTTTTGCCATTGGTTCACCCTCCAGTGGCCGCCGCGGCCGGCGCGCTGCGGCCGGCGCACTGCGCTGATCCGAAGCCAGGAGCCAGGAGCCAGGTACTTATCCTGGTCTCCCATGGGGTGCAGGGCCCAAGCACTTGGGCCATCCTCCACTGCACTCCCTGGCCACAGCAGAGGGCTGGCCTGGAAGAGGGGCAACCGGGACAGAATCCGGCGCCCCGACCAGGACTAGAACCTGGTGTGCCGGAGCCGCTAGGTGAGTCTGTTTATTCTTATGCCAACTACCATTACAGCCCTCTTTTGCATTTACATATTTCTGTTACATGAAGGGTTTGAGGTCAAGGGCTGGAAATACGGAAAGAGTCCCCTTTTCCTTCTCTTTGAGTTTTCTTTGCTTTTTTTTTTTTTTTTCTAGTTGACTTTTATTGTAGATGAACAATGGAATCATTTTATCAAGTTGCAAAATATCCCATTAGAATTGTGATTGAGTGTTGTAAAAGTGGAAAATTAATTTGGTGAGATTTGACACCTTTATAAGATTCATCTTTTTCTAAGAATATAGCTTGCTTCTGTATTTTTTTCAATCCTCTATTATATTATCTTTCAGCAAAGTTTAGTAACTTTCCTTATATAAGTAACTCACATTTTCCAGGAAAGGTACAGCTAAGCATTTTATGATAGTTACTATTACAAACAGGGGAAAAACATAATCACAGTGGCTAAGATATGTTAAGTCCTACTATGCACAGAGTAAGTTCTACATGCTTTACTCTATCAACTAATTCATCTTCATAACAGCATTGTGAGGTTAGAACTATTACCTTCTCATTTTATGAATGAGGAAAGTGAGGCCAAAAGGGGCAGGGTCACATGGTTAGTAAATGAGCAAGCAGATTTAAAAAAAAAATTATTTATTTATTTATTTGAAAGTCATAGTTACACAGAGAAAGAAGGAGAGACAGAGAGAGAGAGGTCTTCCATCAACTGGTTTACTCCCCAATTGGCCACAACGGTCAGAACTGCGCCAATCTGAAGCCAGGAGCCAGGAGCTTCTTCCAGGTCTCCCACGTGGGTGCAGGAACCCAAGCACTTGGGCCATCTTCTACTGCTTTCCCAGGCCATAGCAGAGAGCTGGATCAGAAAAGGAGCAGCCGGGACTTGAACTGGTATCCATATGGGATGCTGGCACTGCAAGTAGCAGCTTTAACTGCTACGCCACAGCGTCGGCCCTGCAAGCAGATTTTTTCAAAGAGATTTATTTATTAATTTATTCAGAAGTCAGAGTTAGAGAGAAAGGGAGGGACAGAGAGAGAGCTTCCATCTGCTGGTTCACCTTCGGACATATGGCTCCATAGGTCATGTTCTTAACTGTCTTTTTTATTGGAATATTTTATTAATTATATCTTCTAACTGGTTCTTCTTAGTATGAAACAAAGCTACATATTTCATATTTTCTTGCATCAAGTGACATCTCTGCATTCCATTATTAATTCTCATCATTTACAAAATTGATTCTCATGGATTTTCTATGTACCCCATCATCTCAACTGCAAACAATGATAAATTTGCCTCTCCTTTTCCAAAAGTTATAACACCTTTTTTTTCATTTCCAGTCTTATTGTATTGGATTTTTCAGAATAATATGAAATAACCCAGTGATGAGAGTAGACATTTTTGTTTCATTTCATCGTTATGCAAGTTGTTGACTTCATATACACACATATAAAGAATATTAAGATTAAAGAGTGTTTATAGTGGCTGGCGCCGCGGCTCACTAGGCTAATCCTCCGCCTAGCGGCGCTGGCACACCGGGTTCTAGTCCTGGTCGGGGCACCGGATTCTGTCCCGGTTGCCCCTCTTCCAGGCCAGCTCTCTGCTGTGGCCAGGGAGTGCAGTGGAGGATGGCCCAGGTCCTTGGGCCCTGCACCCCATGGGAGACCAGGAAAAGCATCTGGCTCCTGGCTCCTGCCATTGGATCAGCGCGGTGCGCCGGCCGCGGCGGCCATTGGAGGGTGAACCAACGGCAAAGGAAGACCTTTCTCTCTGTCTCTCTCTCTCACTGTCCACTCTGCCTGTCAAAAAATTAAAAAAAAAAAAAGTGTTTATAGCAAATGGTGTTGACTTAACATATTGTCTTTTCTTTTTTTAATTATTTATTTGAAAGTCAGAGCTACAGAGAGGCAGAGAGAGAGAGAGAGAGAGGGAGAGAGAGAGAGGTCTTCCATCTGCTGGTTCATTCCCTAGATGGCCACAATGGCTGGAGCTGCACTGATCCAAAGTCAGGAGACAGGAGCTTCTTCCAGGTCTCCTATGTGGGTGCAGGAACCCAAGGACTTGGGCCATCTTCCACTGCTTTCCCAGGCCATAGCAGAGAGCTGGATCAGAAGTGAAGCAGCTGGGACTTAAACCGGCGCCCATATGGGATGCCGGCACTGCAGACACTGCTGTGCCACAGTGCCAGCCCCCATATTGTCTTCTTCCACTAGTAAAAATGATCAAGTGTTTTTCTTGTTGGTTTATTTTTGACCTATTTTATGAATAAACTTCCTAATGTGTAATCTTGTGTAAATTCTTGGGATAAGTCCTAATTGGTTGTGTTATATAATTACCATGTAAATATTTTAGGATTTTTTTTTCATTTATATCCATAACTGAGATTGGTGGATGGCTTTTTTGGGGTGCTATTTCTGACAGGTTTTGTTATTAAGTATGTTCTGGTTTCATAAATACAGTGGTTTTCCATCTTTCCTGTGTTCTGAACAGTTCCTGCTTTCTATTCATTTTGACAGATAAATACTGGATAATAAAGGTGACAAGGAAGAGAATGCAAATTGGCACAGATTATTTTGCCTCAGTAACTCTGCCACTTTGTAGCTGAGGACAGCTCTCATGGTGAAGAAGCAATTTGGAGCAGTGGGAGGGTCACACAGGCCATTACTGTGGTGTCTCGGAGTGCAGCTGGCTGGGCAGACACAGAGGTGAGCGAAGGTGGGTCTGGGGGGCGGGAGGCACACAGTGCTGGGAGGGGACGTGAGCACAGCAGAAGAGGAAAAGAGGGCTTCCAGTGGGCTAGAGACATTCCACCCAATACAAAAACCAGGATCGGGGCAAGAAGTAGGCCTGCCGGGGAGGAGTGCTTGTTGGCTGGGGGAGGAGAATGGGCTTCCAGAAAGTCTCCAACGCTCTGGCCTATGGGAGGAAGGGGCACTATTTCTCACCCAGGGTGTCTGCCCTTCTGTTCCACCATGTCCCTGTCTCATCTGCAGCAAAGAACAACATCCCACAGTCTAACGGTGACTCAGTGCCTGCGAGTCGGGAGTTCAACACGGAGAGCAGAGCCCAGGGATGCCAAGCCTAAGACAGACTACGGCAACTTTGGCTTACGGCCTAGGACATAGAGCCCAGTCCTCATGAGGTTTCTCTGTTTCTGCTTCAGTCTTTTTCTTCTTGTTCCTCTGCAGGGCACGGAGACAGGCCCATAGTTACACGCTGTTCTTAATGGCACAAGCAAGTGCCACAGGAAAGGCCAAGAACAATGTGGTGTGGAACTGCTGGGAACCGTTCAGCATTCTGCTTGCTAAATGGCTGAGACCATTTTGAACAAGAATGCAAAGACCACATACACACATGACATTCAACCCACATAAACAGAATTTAAGGTCAGGCAGAAATTCTAGGCTCTTTTGACACAAATCCTTTTCGGTGAGAATTATTTTATGGTTTTCTAGATTTCTCTTTCCCTCTCACCCATGGATAGGCTAGCTAACCACCAGAGCAGCCACCGGCTTGATAATCAGGCGTGAGCTGCCAGGAGCACAGATGGTCCACAACCCAGATAATCAGCTTCTGAAGCAGCAACATCTAATAAATGTTCCGTGAATGCAGAGTTTGGGTGGGCACAGCTGGGGCAGAGAACACTCAAAGCTCCTGGGGAACTCCTTCTACCTCTGAAAATGTCTGCCAAGACCCACTTCCTGTGCACAGCCATCCCCTGAACAGGCTTGAAAAGAAAACTTCCACCTGCGCTCTGAAGACAGGCACCCTGAAGGAGGTGGAGCCACCTCCCCCAGTCCGGAAGTGAGGATGGGCCATACAGAGTCACTTCCTTCCAAAGAACAGTGTGGGAAGTTGCAGTGGGAGGAGGGGCAGGGAGTCACTTCACAGTGGGGAAACCTGACCCACCCTGTTTCTCTCAGGTGGTAAAGGTCATTCATCACGAGGATAGTATGTGCCCTTGATGAAATGAGGAAATGATATTCGGCCTCCATGACCTCCCCAAACCCATAACATCAGATTCCAGTAGAGGAGCATTGTATAGTCTATCTGGCCAATACCATCAAACTATCAAGATCATCAGAGACAAGAAACAGCTGAGAAACTGCTACAGCCAAGAGGAATCTAGAGAGATGTGACAATTAAATGTAATATGGGATCCAGAAGTACACAAAAAGTCTGGTAATAATAACAATAATAATAGAAGACACAGCATCTCCAACCCCTTCAGGCTTCATGGTGCATTTTCTTGGCGCTTTGCTTTTCTGACTCTCATCCGTTGGGGGCACTTAAGTCGCACCCAGGACTCGTGGGGCTCATCCCCTCCTGCTCCCTTTCCGGGTTTCCCAGGCCTCTGATCCGCACCGGCTACGGTCAGCTCATCACTCTCAGGGCTTCGTTAGCTACCGTTCTTCCGGCGGGCTCCAGATCCTATTCGGTTCAGACCACGGTTCACCCAGCTCTGTTACACAGCGCCCCCTAGACATCCACTTCAGCACGTCCAGACCCAAACCCCGATTCTCTACGAACCGCAAGGACTGACAGAACCCTGGGCTATCACCCGCCTAACAAGCGGACCCCAAATTCTGTTAACGCCCCCTGCGTAGGGTTCTCGTGCTGCGATCACCTCTCCAGCCCTCAGTGCTGAACCTGTGGGCTCCCTGCCTTCAGGGGTCTCCATTTCCCTCTCTCCGTCTTTCCTTGCTTCATTCCTTTCTTTTTTCCCGTCTCTCTCCTGTAAAGGGAAAATGCATTTCCATGATTCCCGTCCACTGCAATCTCTCACTAAGAATTGGTTTTCTCTACCTCGAGGGGCTGTGAGTGTGCGCTTAGGTGTTGATTTACACCTTTTTGTGTTTGAGACACAAGCACTATTAAACACTGTCAGTTATCACAATCTATTTAAAAAGGTTAACATAGTAAGGGGACAAATCTTGTTTAAACAGAACCCCAGCCATTAACCCAGTTTAGTTGGGTCTAAGCAATGACACAAGGAACACATTTGAAAGAGGTGACGGAAAAGGTTAAGTAAAGATGGCTGTAGGACCCAAGTAACTTGGGACCTGAAAAGTGAGAGGGTGGAAAGAAGTAAAGCTTTCAACAGTGAAGGAAGGAAAACGGAAACCACAATTTCTGGGGAAGGTGATGCAATAAAGGAGTACCAGTCCCAACGAGCCAGCCAGGAGTCGAACCTGGAATCTTCTGATCCGTAGTCAGACGCGTTATCCATTGCGCCACTGGCCCTGAGACAATCGCGCTGGGCTCTGTAATGATTCTTCAAGCTTACAATGCAGGGTTTCATGGGACGTGTAGTCCCTCGGCGGCATTCGGCGGCTGCACAAAGCATTCTGGGAGATTCGGGTTCGTCACGAACCAGACCCTGAGATTGGTAGATCTGCAGGAGCCACGCCGTACGTCACGGTGCAGCCCGCGGATTGGCGGGAAGAGTCACTCTCCACCCCTCCGTCTCTTGCTCCGGAGCTGTGGAGGACGCTCTGGTTGTTAAGGCGACTCGTCCCGCCTTCTCGGGGCCTGGTTCAGCGTGTGATTGGTTGCTAATATCAAGGAATCCCGGCGTGGAGAGCGCGAGGGAAAGATGGCGGCGATGGCGGTCGGGGCTGCCGGTGGGAGCCGCGTGTCCAGCGGGAGGGACCTCAATTGCGTCCCCGAAATAGCTGACACACTGGGGGCTGTGGCCAAGCAGGGGTGAGGGCCAGACCTTCGCGGGCGGAATGCAGGGTCCGAACTCGAGGACGGAAAAGGGCAGGCTAGTCATCCCCGAGAGGCAGGGGTGAAGGGGCCGGATGGGACGAGGGCGTGAGAAACCCCATTACTCCTGAGAGGAGCAGCTTCGGCCCGGCGGGTGGAAAGTTAGGGGAGTCGTGTGGCCTCTTAGTCCAGAAGTCGGGGGAGTTGTCGGGGATACAAAAAGGGGGCATACAGCCAATCCCCTAGGGCTCCGGGGGTAAAATGAGTATGCGGGAGTAGGGGGAAGTGTTGGGGGCAAAGGCGAGAGGAGGTTCATGTGCAGGGAGGGTAGGTGTAGGTAGCCCTGGGGCAGCTCTGAACATCACAGTCCTGGAAAGCCAGTGACCCCAGAGTAGAGAGAATGCTACTTGGCGTGGATTTCCGTCGTTTTCCCTTACTCATCTTTTCCCTGCCTGTGTTTTGGGGGAGAAATTGAGGCACGGTGCAGGGAAGTGGTATGTCCCAGGATGGGCTGCAACCAGGAGCCAGCGCGGTGACTGGTGGCATCTGAAAGGGCTGTGCGCAGTTGAGGTAGCCTAAGTGCAGTGCTTGGCTCTCTTTACATGATGATTCTGGGTCTGTCGCGGTTGTAGGTTTGATTTCCTCTGCATGCCTGTCTTCCACCCGCGGTTCAAGAGGGAGTTCACTCAGGAACCTGCTAAGAATCGGCCGGGCCCCCAGACACGATCAGACCTACTGCTGTCAGGAAGGGGTAGGGACCATCCCATATGCCCCTTAATTGTTAGCAGCAGTAACAACCTCTGCTTTATCAGAGCCCTCGTTCTCCTCCTTTTCTGACTTGGATATATTGGATAGCCCCTGGGATCTAGGGAATTCTCGTTTTCTCCTTGCTTATTTGCTAAAAGCCTTAGTTGCCTATTCTGCATCAGACTATCCCATGTCTGTGGTGGAAAATGCCTTTGTCTCTCATCTCTATTTTCTGTTCCCTACCAAGAACTAGAAATTGAACCAGTACAGTACTGAACCTCATTCAGTTTTTGTCTTTCCCGGGTGGGGGAGTGCAGACTGGAATACGCTAATTGTGGGAAAGCTCTCTCCATGGATCCGTCCAGACTCGAGAGTGGAGAAGATCCGCAGGAACTCGGAGGCGGTAAGACAGTGTTTGACCTCTCCTGGAGCGTTCTAAAGATGACCTCTGTACCCGAGCTGGGTGGGAGAGCGTTTTTCCCTTCCATCAGTTACAAAATCAACTAACAGAATGCAATGAAAGCTATTTGGAGGTTAGCTCTTAACATTTTCCTCCCGTTCTCCATTCCAGGCCATGTTACAGGAGCTGAATTTTGGGGCGTATCTGGGTCTTCCGGCTTTCCTGCTGCCCCTTAATCAGGAAGATAACACAAACCTGGCCAGAGTTTTGACCAACCACATCCACACTGGCCACCACTCCTCCATGGTATGGTCGAGGGTCTCTTTTTCCCACTGCATATCATGGTAGTCAGGCTCTGTGCGGGAGCTTCTTGGGCCTGCCAGTCAGTGAAGCGGGAATTTGGCAGAATGGAAATTATTGCTCACTCCCCTGCTAACAGACAGTTTCACAATATCTCATTATTTCTTGAAACTTTACAATTGAAACACAAGGCAGATTTTTTTTTTAAGGGAGGTAGAGTTACAGAGAGAAATATCTTCCATCTGCTGGTTCACTCTCCAAATGGCCGCAGCTAGGCTGATCCAAAGCCAAGAGCCAGGAGCTTCTTCCAGGTCTCTCAAGCACTCGGGCCCTCTTCTACTGCTTTCCCAGGCCATAGCAGAGAGCTGGGTCGGAAGAGGAATGGCTGGGACTAGAATCTGTGCCCATATGGAATGCCAGCACCTTAGACAGAGGCTTAGCCAGCTACAGCACATTGTTGGCCCCACAAGGCAGATATTTGCTTAAGGATATATACAGGATACATGTACAAAATCACAAATTGGGAAAACCATCTAAAGGGGTTAATTTGAGATCTGGATCAAGGTCTTTTTAATTGTGAGATGGTTATTGGACCCAATGAGTTCAAGAGCGAGTTCTAAAAGGGCACCTGTTGATGTGCAGTTCTGGATGCGTGTGCCCTTGGTGGCACCGGAGGACCTGAGAGATGATATAATTGAGAATGCACCAGCTCCACACTCAGAGGAGTACAGTGGGGAGGAGAAGACGTGGATGTGGTATGTCTCCTTTTGCTACTACTCCAGAGCAAGGGGCAGGGTGAAGGGAAGTACGGGTAGAGCCTGTCGGGAAGTCTCCTTGAGCTGTGGTGATTGGTGGGCCACACATATGTGTGTTTTTCTGTATCCAACTCTGGGCAGGTGGCACAACTTCCGAACTTTGTGTGACTATAGCAAGAGGATTGCAGTAGGTGAGTCTACAAGGGTCCTGGGATAAGTGTCCTTCCTGTGGCGTCTGTGCACAGCACTCAGCAGTTTTGTCCATAGTGAGCAAGCTTGACCACTTTCCCTTGGCCTGAATCTGCCTTGCTCTTGAGAGGAAACAACTTGTACAAGGGAGAAAGGAAGGGTTTCTCTCCTGGCAATGGTTGACAGCATTTTCTGTTCCCTGTGTAGCTCTTGAAATTGGGGCTGACCTCCCATCTAATCACGTCATTGACCGTTGGCTTGGGGAGCCCATCAAAGCAGCCATTCTCCCCACCAGCATTTTCCTGACCAATAAGAAAGGATTTCCCGTTCTTTCTAAGATGCACCAGAGGCTGATCTTCCGGCTCCTCAAGGTAGATGGTAGGAGGGTTCTGAAGGTGGGCCAGCTGTACCTCTTACCTTACACATGCATCATCATAACGAATTTCTTGGGGGTTGTGGAGGGGAATGGGACTTCTCTTCTCTGGTTTCTAGAGAGCTATTTCAGTCAAGTTGAGAGTTTTGAGCCCAGCAAAGGAAATGTTCAAGGGAGCCCCAGGAACCTTTCAAAAGGAACTGGAGCCTACAAGATTGTCATTTAATAAGTTTACAGTAAGGAGCCCTGGCGCCTCTTGTGCCAGCATGGTGCTTAGGTAGCGTAAGAAGGCTTTGGAAGTTTATTGAGCCACTTTTGTTGGTATTGGGCCGGACCCTGGAGAACTGTTGGTCTGGGCTTTATTTTATGCTAGGGCTGTTTGGCCCAAAACCATCACGACCCAGAACCTTGGTTTTGAGCTCTGTCTGATGCTCTGACTTCCCTCACAGTTGGAGGTACAGTTCATCATCACCGGCACCAACCACCACTCAGAGAAGGAGTTCTGCTCCTACCTCCAGTACCTGGAATACTTAAGCCAGAACCGCCCTCCACCCAATGCCTATGAACTCTTTGCCAAGGGCTATGAAGACTATCTGCAGTCCCCGCTCCAGGTAGGTTTGGAGTACACTAGGAAACGGATCTTTTGGGGGAAGTGCCCCAGGATCCTCCCAAAGATTCTACTTTGGGAGGTAGTGGAAAGTATCTGATGTTCTGGTGCATTGGCCTTTGCCAAGAAACTTAATTTGTATTTTTCCTCTCATTCGTCAGCCACTGATGGACAATCTGGAATCTCAGACATATGAAGTGTTCGAAAAGGACCCCATCAAATACTCTCAGTATCAGCAGGTACACTGGGCCTGGGCTGGGGAAGCACAGGGCCAGGATGACCGGGGTGAGGATGGAATTATAGCCATGAGTCTCTCCTTCCCCAGGCCATCTATAAATGCTTGCTGGACCGTGTACCAGAGGAGGAGAAGGATTCCAATGTCCAGTGAGTGCTTTCCCTGCAAACCTGGGGGCCTTGCACGTGAACTTCTTTGTCTGCTTAGTCTGCTTGTCTCTTCCCCTCCCCCAGGGTATTGATGGTGCTGGGAGCAGGCCGGGGACCCCTGGTGAATGCTTCCTTGCGGGCAGCCAAGCAGGCTGATCGGCGGATAAAGCTGTACGCTGTAGAGAAGAACCCAAATGCTGTGGTGACGTGAGTAGTCTGCTTGTTGGGAACCTTGTCCCCATGGCCAGTTCTCCTAAGCCTCTCTCCTCACCTGTGTCATCTCTGTTTCAGGCTCGAGAACTGGCAGTTTGAAGAATGGGGAAGCCAGGTGACAGTAGTCTCGTCAGACATGCGGGAATGGGTGGCTCCAGAGAAAGCGGATGTCATTGTCAGTGAGCTTCTGGGCTCCTTTGCTGACAATGAACTGTCACCTGAGTGCTTGGACGGAGCCCAGCACTTCTTAAAAGGTGCCTCCGGGTTCTGGTACATGGCGGGGCAGGAGGGGTGGCAGCAGCCTGGGAGGTTACAGGTTGTGGGGGAAAGTGAGTTAGACTTGGGTCAGCATGGATTTTGAGAGCTGCTGGCCTTGTGCCCTCAACAAATGAAATCCTCTCTCTCGCCCTCAGTGTTCACATCTATAAAATGAGGGAACTAGGGCAGAGATTCTTCACGTGAGGTCTGTGGAATCCCACTCACCTGGGCTTGGCTTTCTTGTGGAACTTTGTGGACCCCACAGAAGAACCACCAGCTTAGTTTCCTTTGGTTTTCATCTTCTAAACAAACAAACAAAAAGTTTATTTATTTGTTTGAAAGGCAGAGAGGGAGAGAAAGAGATCTTCTGTCCACTGATTCACTCCCTAAATGGCCACAGTGGCTAGGGGGTGTGCAAAACTGAAACCATGGGGCCAGCGCCATGGCTCACTTGGCTAATCCACCGCCTGTGGCACCGGCACCCCAGGTTCTAGTCCTGGTTGGGGTGCCAGGTACTAGTCCAGTTGCTCCTCTTCCAGTCCAACTCTCTGCTGTGGCCCGGGAGGGCAGCGGAGGATGGCCCAAGTGCTTGGGTCCCTGCACCTGCATGGGAGACCAGGAGGAAGCATCTGGCTCCTGGCTTTGGAATGGCACAGTGTGGCCATAGCAGCCATTATTAGAGGAGTGAACCAATGGAAGGAAGACCTTGCTCTCTCTCTCTCACTGTCTGTAACTCTCTCTGTCTCTCACTGTCTAACACTGCCTGGAAAAAAAAAAAAAAAGAAAAAGAAAACCTGAAACCAGGAGCCTAGAACCCTATTTGGGTCTCCCATGTGGGTGCAGGGGCCCAAGCACTTGGGCCATCTTCCATTGCTTTCTGAGGTGGATTAGCAGGGAGCTGTATTGGAAGCGGAGTGGCCAGGACTCCAAACCAGCGGTCTCACTGGGTACCGGCATCACAGCAGCAGCTTAACCCATTATGCCACAACGCTGGCCCCTCCTTTGTTTTTTTTTTTTTTTTTTTTTTTTTTTTGACAGGCAGAGTGGACAGTGAGAGATACAGAGAGAAAGGTCTTCCTTTGCCGTTGGTTCACCCTCCAATGGCTGCCGTGGCCGGCGCACCATGGCAGGTGCTTCTCCTGGTCTCCCATGGGGTGCAGGGCCCAAGGACTTGGGCCATCCTCCACTGCACTCCCTGGCCACAGCAGAGAGCTGGCCTGGAAGAGGGGCAACCGGGACAGAATCCAGCGCCCCGACCGGGACTAGAACCCGGTGTGCTGGCGCTGCTAGGTGGAGGATTAGCCTATTGAGCCGCGGCGCCGGCCCTCCTTTGGTTTTAAGCTTGTGTTATTCTGTACATTAATCTAGAGGTAGATTTCCCCCATGTTAGGAGTTAGGGACAGGCCAGCCTGGATGTGACAGCACTTAGTGACTTCTGCCATTCTCATGCCAGCCTTGGTCTATGTGGACGTGGGAGGTCTGAGGCTTTGGTTAGTGCAGGCACAGCTCATTTCCCTCCCTTGGGAATCTGACCCTCCTGCTCTGCAGATGATGGCGTGAGCATCCCTGGGGAGTACACCTCCTTCCTGGCTCCCATCTCCTCCTCCAAGCTGTACAATGAGGTTCGAGCCTGTCGGGAAAAGGACCGTGACCCTGAGGTAAAGAGCCACCGTCCTGGGGAAGGACAAAGTAGTATTCCGCTCCTGGAGAAGATGAGGAGATGGAGAAATGGGGATGGGGGGAAGTGGATCAAGGGAAACTGTGTTTCTCTCTGTACCCCTGGGCTTTTGAGTGTTTCCCTGAGGAGGTAGGCTCTCTTGCCTGTCTCCTCCAGCTCTCCCTCTTGCTCTTTCTTACGCGGGACAGGCCCAGTTTGAGATGCCTTATGTGGTGCGGCTGCACAACTTCCACCAGCTCTCTGCGCCTCAGCCCTGTTTCACCTTCAGCCATCCCAACAGAGGTGGGTTCCTGCGTGGCCTCTGTCCTCACCCCCCTGCTTTCTCCCCTTGCTGTCCCGTCCACCTTACATGGTCCAAGCTTCACCAAGTGGCCTAGGGCTTCCGGTCCCTCATCATCCATAGAGTTCTTTTCCTTGCAGATCCTCTGATTGACAACAACCGCTACTGCACCTTGGAGTTCCCCGTGGAGGTGAACACGGTGCTGCATGGCTTCGCGGGCTACTTCGAGACTGTGCTTTATCGGGACATCACTCTGAGTGAGTGTCTTGGGCTGTGGATGGCAGGATATGCGGGTGTGGTGCGGGCTTGTGTTTGTGTCTCCTTTGGATTCCTGGGGAGCCCAGGAGTCCATGAATGGAGATCTTTGGTTGCTTATGATCACAGAACAGCCTCTCCTAGATAAAAGGCTCAGTCTTGGAGAACGGGGTGTTTTTCATTTGTCCACACAGGTATCCGTCCAGAGACTCACTCTCCTGGGATGTTCTCTTGGTTTCCCATCCTCTTCCCCATTAAGGTAGGAATCACCTTTAAGACTGACAGTTAAGGAGTAGCTTGTGCCATTGGTGTTGTGCCCCCTTCCCTCTCCTAAGCTGATACCTGTGACCCAGTGTTCTGCTCTTACAAGCTCTTCTATTCCACTTGTAGGTGCTGGAATTATCTGCAAGAGCCTTCTACCTACATCTCTCCTGGCTACTCTTCTGTCCAATCTCTCTTTTTCCCTCTCCCTCTCCCTCTCTCTTTACCTCTCTCTACCTCTCCTTCCCTCCCTCTCTCTCTCTTTTTTTCTTAAAAAAAAAAAAAAAAACAAAAAAAACTATGACTTTATCCTTTATCTCTCCCCTGTCTAAAACACTTCAATGCCTTCTCATAACCCTTAGGATAAAGATCAAAATCCGGAACATTGCTTACAAGCCTTGGAGTGTCTCGCCTTACTTGCCTTTTCAGAGACTGTCCTGTTGCTTACATGGCTTCAGCCCTGCAGACCTTCTGGTTCCTCTAAGTGCCCATCCTCTTTCTTCCCTCAGGTTTTCTCACCTCTCTCCTAGCCTGGCAGGTTCTTTGCTCATGTTTTCCTCCAGTCAACCTCTCCTGGAGGTCTCCTTGTGCATTTTTATTATCAGATAAACTTTCCCTGACCACCTTTCACAGGTGTTTTAAATTGTAGTCTTTAAGATTTATTTATGTATTTTTAAAGGCAGAGTCATAAAGAAGGAGGGAGGGATGGAGAGATCTTCCATCTACTGGTTCACTACCCAAGTGGCCAGGTCAAAGCCATGAACCTGGAACTCTCTCCAGGTCTCCCACATGGGTGGCACTTGGGCCATCTTCTGCTTTCCCAGGGGCATTAGCAGGGAGTTGTATTGTAAGCGGTACAGCCTGGTCTTGAACTGACGCTCTGCAGGATGGCAGCTCAGTCTGCTGTGCCACAGCGCCAGCTCCTCATAGGTGTTTTCATAAGCCCCTGATTTACCATAGTTTTGATGATTTGCTCAGTGTCTGCTGAGTGTTCTGATAGACTTTAAGTAAGCTTCATGAGGGTTGGAAACAGTCTGTTGGGTTTATCATTTTAGCTCCACACCTACCTTAATATGCTGTCACAAATAATTTATTAGCTCCACATCAAACCTCCCTATCTTGCTTCTTGCAGCAACCCATTACAGTGCGTGAAGGCCAGACTATTTGTGTGCGTTTCTGGCGATGCAGCAACTCCAAGAAGGTGTGGTACGAATGGGCTGTGACAGCACCAGTTTGTTCTGCTATTCACAACCCTACCGGCCGCTCATACACCATTGGCCTCTGATGCTCCGTGCAAGTGTCCAGAGCCTTGAAAGCGGCTTCAGGTTCTGCTCTTGTAGCACAGAAGGTGCTGTACATCTCTGGGCTGTGATTCCGCTTGCCCGAGAGAGAGGAGCATTTCAGTCTGATTTCCTGCCTTCCATCGAGGTGGGCAAAGGATAAGAATTAATTGCAAGGCTAAAGCCAGCAATCTGTGAAGACCTCAGATCAGGACATGAGGAATTGGTAGTCTGGGACCTGAAGCTACACCGACAGGCACTCAGCCTCAAGAACTTCCTGGAATAGCCCTGAGAACGTGTGGATTGAAACATTTTCAGTCCTTCCTCTGCTCCTCTCTGTTCTTGTTTTGATGGTTTTGTGTAAGAGGAAATACAAATAAAGTGAAGTTATGGCCCTTTCTTGCTCTGATCTGCTGTTCACTGCTTCTATTTGCCCACACCTTTTAGACCCAGGCATTTTCAGGCCTGTGCCCTTACCCTTTCAAGACCCATAGGGGCCGAGCTTTATTTCCTACTTGGGTGAGCAGTGACTCCTGGACATGGGCCTTTCTAACCAGCTAGAGCGAGCCCTTGTCCAGTAGGGTCTGTGTCAGGCTTTTCTCTGGGGAAAAGGCATAGAGTTCGTTGCCTTGGACAGAGAAAGGGCGTGAAGCCAGCTTCCCTTCCACCTAACTGAGTTGCCACACTGCCAGCTCTTGGGGAAAAACTGGAAGCCATCCAGGCAAGCCAAGTATTGGGTTTGAATAAAATCAGCAGGTTAGGGTTTGAAATCAGATCATCTAGTTCAATTTTCGGCCTTACAGCCTGGGGAGATGAAGTCTTCAACGGCATAATGTGCCTACGCGCCCAAATCAAAACGGGAACTCAGGTTCTCTAACTGGCGCTTAGCACCTGTGTCAGGCAGCTGAAGCCTGCAGGGGTACTGGAAGCCCTAGGGAAGTGAGGGGAGAGAATGCTCCCTTCTCCTGGTTAGAAGTCTGGGAGTACTGCTGCACCCATCACCTGAGAAGTTTCCCGCTGCAGTGCTAAGTCTGGGGCATGGATTTGAACTGAAGGTGTGTGACTTACGGGACCAGGCAGTGCGGCTGAGGCAATGTGCAAGAAGGCAAGCCCTGGGCTTCCCAGATAATCAGTCGCTGAGATTGGGAGGGTGGTGTGGAGCCTGGCATCCCTGACGTGAAACAGGTGCAGTTACAAAGCGGTGCAAAGGAAGATCGATGGGACTGGCTCGGCAAACCGGAGCAGGGACGGCCAAGGACGGCCACCGCTCCTCGTCGGCTCCGCCCTTCGCGCCTGTCTAAACCTACACCAGCAAAGTCGGAGTGGAGCAGGCGGGCCCTCCACGGGCCGTTTAGCCAATGAGGGGGTGGTGGGCGGCCACCAAAGGGCGCTTTTGCACTTTCCCAGTCACTGAGAGGTTGGCCAATCAATGGGAACTTGGTGGTTGCTAAGAGACATGAGTTTGGCTCCACCCATATGTAGGGTTTTAGCCAATGAAAGCCTGTAGTTTGGGCTGTGACCGCGAAACCGCTGAGATTCTTTTCCGCGCTGTCGGATTTCGGCGCAGGCGCAGATTGGGGAAGATTCTGGAAGACAGCGGAGCTGCCGCCATTTTGCGGGAAGGGAAGCAGCTCCGGCTGTAGTGGTCCTTTTAGTCCTGAAACTAGGAAACAGCCGAGCTTCGCGCCCCCCAACACACCCACAGAAGAAGGGAGAGCCCGGACCCCTCTGCGGGGACCCGGAACTGGTGAGAAACCCCGAAACCCCCTTCACCCCCCCCCCGCGACGTCCCCTCCGCGTGACGTTGCCGCTCGGCGCCTCCCCCTGACGTCACAGGCCGCAATGGCGTCACGACAGAGTGAGGCAAACTTAAAATAAGTTTTACACACTTTGGTTCGTTGTGATCTGGAAGGTTCGCTACCTGAATGTAGCCCACTGGCACGACTTAAGGGGCCGGCACGGACGCGGCCTCTCGGATCGCAGCGACTTTGATCTCTCCTGGTCCCCACAGCAGTGACACTTAGGGTCGCTCCCGCCGGGGTGGGGGGCTGGGACCCTCCACGGCCTGAGAGGGCGTGTGTAATCGCGTTCTAGCCTCTGGTGTCACCACTGAGAGAGAAAGGGGAACTGAGATTTCTTCTATTCCCAGGCTCCTGAAGACTCAGGTTCGCTAAGTTGGTCTCTGCGGGATCCTTTTAACTTCGTAGCCACGCACATTGTATAGGCGAAGGACGAGGTCGCCACGAGATTGCGCGCTGGGACGTTGTGCCAGTTGGTTGCTTACAGGATCATTCGCAGGCTTGGCTCCTTATCGTGCTCCTTGTTCCTGTTCTTAATTAAGCGGCCTTTACTTCGGAGGTGTTTGTGCCCAGAGGAGTGATCAGACCCAGAATGGCGCTCCTAGTTACCCCTGGAGTCCCAGCGTTTGGTGAACTCTTCATTCTCCCATACCCCTTCATCCGTGGGGGTCTCCCTTCTGGCCTGGGTAACAAGATCCAGGCACAGCAATGATTGTGGGCTTTTAATGCAAGTTTTTGGAGTAGGGGTGGGAGAAAACACGACTGTTTTTATAGATGGGATCGAATGACCTTGACCCCTCCCCATGAGTTAGGAGATGGAGTTGGAAAACTACTGGCCTGAAAATGCATAGTGTTTGGCACTTCCTTGGTTTGGGGACATCTTGACACTAACCCTAGTGAGATTGCAGGTTTCAAAATAGCATGCTCATGTTCTCACTGCCCAACGATAGGATGGGTTCTGAGGAATGTGATGGTGGGCATGTAGAAGAACCTGACCATACAAACGGAGGCAGCTAGCGTGTTACTGAGGGAATGTAACCTTAGTGGGGCCATCCTTGTATATGCAGTCTGTTGTTGACAAGAATTTAAGTAGCACATGACTCTACATTATGTGCTTAAGTAGGTTCATTGCTCTCTGAGGTTCATTTCTAGAGGTTTGTCCAGTGAAAGTGTTTGTGCTTGTGTTTGGTACCTCTGCTTTGTGCTTAGCATTCAACTGGAGCAACTCTTGAAGTCAAAAACATTTTAATTGGCGAGGAAAAAGCATATTATAGAAAATAAAATAGTTGAGGCAGCCAAAATGTTTGCAAGCAACAGTTTGAGGATCAAAAACACTTATTTTTAGAGTCATCTTTCCAAAGTAGACCAGATACTTATGTTGCAGTTAGTCTGATTCCTAATGTGTTTTTTTTTTTTTTCCAAAAGATTTATTTATTTATTTGAAAAACAGGCAGAGAAAGAATGACCTTCCTTCCCCAGAAGACTGGGCCAGACTAAAAATCAGGAAACAGGAACTCTATTCGGGTCTCCCACATGAGTGCAGGAACTCGAGTTTCTGAGTAGTGGTCTGCCTCTTCCCAGGCACCTTAACAGGAAACTGGGTTGGAAGTGGAGTAGCCAGGACTGAAATGTCCTCTGATGCAGAATGTGGATGTCCCAAGCAGCGACTTAACCCACTGTACCACAGTGCCTGCCCCTGGTTCCTAATATTTGGAAGTATATACTTTATATGCCACAGATGTAGTAGCCTCTCAGTAAGCTGTAATTAACGGGACTGATTGTTTTGATAAACAGGTTGGAGAAGTATATATTTAACAGTAGACATCTTGGTATACTGTATACTTTTGAAAGTTTTCTTTAAGGTTAAGTGAGAGAGGTAACATGATATAACGCATACAACTTTACACTTGGGGTCTTAAGACCTCAGATCAAGAGTTAGATCCTGGGGGCTGGCGCTGTGGTGCAGTGGGTTAACGCCCTGGCCTGAAACGCCCGCATCCCATATGGGCGCTGGTTCGAGACCCAGCTGCTCCACTTCTGATCCAGCTCTCTGCTGTGGCCTGGGATAACAGAAGATGGCCCAAGTCCTCGGGTCCCTGCACCCACATGGGAGACCCAAAGAGGCTCCTGGCTCCGGATCAGCACAGCTCCAGCCACTGTGGCCAGTCGGGGAGTGAACCATCAGATGGAAGACATTTCTCTCACTCTGCCTCTCCTCTGTGTGAACTGTGGCTTTCAAATAAATAAATAAATCTTTAAAAAAAAAGAAAGAAAAAAAGAGTTAGATCCTGGGGGCTAGTGTTGTGGCATAGTGAGTAAAGCTGCTGCTTGCGGCACCTGCATCCCATATGGGCACTGGTTCAAGTTCTGGCTACTCCACTTGCAGTCCAACTCCCTGTTAATGCACCTGGGAAAGCAGCAGAAGATGGCCCAGGTGCTTGGTCCCCCGCACCCATGTGGGAGACCTGGAAGAGGCCCCTGGCTTTGGGTCAGCCCAGCTCCAGCTGTAGTAGCCATTTGGGGAGTGAACCAGCAGGTGGAAGATCTTTGTCTCCCTCTCCCCTATATACATATATACATATAACTATGCCTTTCAAATAAATAAATAAATAAGTCTTTACAAAAGAGTTCCTCCATTTGAGCCCGTTGACATTGGGCAGTTCCTAAAAATCTCAGTTTTTGAAATCTGTAAATTGGTTAGGTATTATCTGCCTATAGTTGCTTTGAGTGCTAAGTAAAATATAAGATTATTATGAGGGACAGTTCACTGGGATTTAGACTTACCTATTTGATTTTTGTTTAATTTCCTTTTTTAAAAAAATTAGTTAATTTATTTGAAAGAGAGAGGAAGAGACACAGAGAGACAGATCTTCCATCTGCTGATTCACCCCCAAATGGCCACAACAGCTGGGACTGGGCGAGGACAAAGCCAGGAGCCAGGAGCTTCATCCAGGTCTTCCATATGGGTGCAGGGGCCCATTCATTTGGGCCATCTGTTGCTCTCCCAGGTGCGTTAGCAGGGAACTGGATTGGAAGTGGAGCAGCTGGGACTCGACCCACCTTCCATATGAGATGTTGGTGTCGCGTGCTGCAGCTTTACTTGTTACACCGAAAGCCCAGCCCCTCGATTTCCATTTTAAGCCTTACATTTGGCTCCAAATAATTTTTTCCTCTTTCCAGCAATCTTTCTGAACATGCTGGTATAGGGGCTGGCGCTGTGGCACAGTGGGTAAAGCCCCACATGGGCACCAGTTCAAGTCCCGGCTGCTCCACTTCCTATCCAGCTCTCTGCTGTGGCCTGGGAAAGCAATAGAAGATGGCCCAAGTCCTTGGGCCCCTGCACCCGTGTGGGAGACCCGGAAGAAGCTCCTGGCTTTGGACGCATAGCTCCGGCCGCTAGGGTCATCTGGGTCACCAATGGATGGGAGATCTCGCTCTTTCTCTCTCTGCCTCTGCTCCTCTGTAACTCTGCCTTTCAAATAAATAAACACATCTTTAAAAAATAATAATAATAGGTATAATTATTATACTTATTAAAACATCAGAATTGGTGTGAGCTTTGAGGGCAATCAGGACAGCATTGTTGGCTTGTGCATTAACTGCTCTAAAGTGAACAAAGTTCTTGTGATTGTGGAAAGTCTGATTACGATAGCTTTCCTTAAAAATATTTATTGATTTATTTATTTGTAAGACAGAGTTATAGGGTTCGGCACTGTGGCATAGTGAGTAAAGCCTCCATCTGCAGTGCTGGCATCCCATATGGGCGCTGGTTCAAGTCCTGGCTGCTCCACTTCTGATCCAGCTCTCTGCTATGGCCTGGGAAAGCAGTAGAAGATGGCCCAAGTGCTTGGGTGCGTGTACCAATGTGGGAGACCCAGAAGAAGCTCCCGACTCCTAGCTTTGGATCAGCCTGATGGCAGCCATGTGGGGAGTGAACCAGTGGATGGAAGACCTTTCTTGCTCTCTGCCTCTGTTTCTCTGTAACTCTGCCTTTCGAATTAAAAAAAAAAAAAAAAAAGAGAGAGCGAGATAAAAGGAGAGATGGAGGGAGAGAGATTCCGTCCTTTGATTCATTCCCCAAATGGCTGCAGTAGCCAGTGCTGGGCTGTGCTGAAGCCAGGATCCAGGAGCTTCATCTGGGTCTCCCACGTGGGTTCAGGGACCCAACTACTTGGGCCATCTCCCACTGCTTTTCCAGGCCATTATCAGGGAGCCGGATGGTAAGTGGAGCAGCTGGGACTCGAACTGATACGCAGATGGGATGCTGGCATCTTGGGCAATGGTAGCTGACTACACCACAGTGTTGGCCCCAGAATAGCTTTCTTACATAGGAATTCTTCAGATTAGTTTTTGCCTCACAGCATTATTAAGGTACATGTATTGGCATATGATTAAATTGAGCAAGTTAAAAGTGTATTATTTGATGTGTGTCGACATCCATAAAACCATCACTCCCAGAGGTTTCCTTGTGCCTTTTTTTTAAATCCTTTTCTCTTAGTCCCTCTCCCCTACTCCTGTCCCCAGGCAACCACTGATGTGCTTTCTGTAACTATAGGTTAGTTTGCATTTTTTTAGAATTTTGTATAAATGGAAATATTCAGTGTATACTGTTTTTGGTCTGGTTTCTTTCAGTCAGCATGGTTATTTTGAAATTCACGCATATTATGTGTATTGATAATTCCAGGCCAATAAATTCTTAATGTTATTCTGTTGATTTTGTTTAGTATGTTGTTTTTCTTATTTGTCAGACCTGTGGTAGACAGCCTGGAGAAAGACAGTTGCTAGATGTGAAAGATTGGAGAAGGCAAGATGTTTTACCCTGCTTGCGAGACAGAAAGGCTTCAGAGAATTGATTAAGCCTATCTTAATCATGTTTTTGAGTTACCTGAACTCTAGTCAATGCTAACAGAAAACACTTGGTGAAGAGGCCTTTAATTATTGGTGTTTAAGATATGTGGGGAAGAGCTTAGGGCATGTCTGCATTGTTTTGGTGTTGGCTTTGTCTTGCTTGTGATTTTTTTTAAACCCTGCATCTTTACCTTTTTATTGGAAATATTTGCCTCTTTTTATGACTTCAGTATGAAGCAGTCATTCAGAATTCTGAACAGTAGAATGGAGGCCTGTGTCTGTTAGAAGGAAATAGTACTTCTGAATACTGACATTTTCTCTGCACAGGACAGGATCTGTGTTGTGTTTTGTCTCTATCTAGGTATCTAGTTTCCTTCTAGAACTTTGGCCGTTTCTAAGATACAAAGCAGAACTAGCTTAGCTCTGTAGGGGGCATAAATAAACGTAGAGTAAGCGACAGCTGATAAGATCCCTTTGCAGTTTGGGAAGCAGAACTGTGTATCCTGAAGTCTGTTTCTTGGAGGGGGAAGGGAATGTGTGGTGCTGGAAGGGGAAGAGAATAAAAATCAGGTTCTTATGTGTTGATATCCTCTCCTCAGATCTGACACGATGGCGTCTGATGACTTTGATATAGTGATTGAGGCCATGCTGGAAGCTCCCTATAAAAAAGAGGAGGTAATATTCCCCACCTCGCTCCTGGAATCGGCTTAATAAGAAAGGGCAGCTGTGGATCATCATTTTCAACATTTTGTGACTCTTCCTTCCCCACTTGTTTTATTTTGTACAGAGGTTATGCATAAAAGGCATAGTCTTAGTAAGCTCTGCTGGGGACCCACAGTCAGGGGCCATACTTTTAGAGAAGGCTCCAGAAAATGGGGGTGGGTGCGTAACATGGTGGTGGTAACATGTGCTTTGAACTCACAGCTCTCGGTGACCCCAGAAAGTTAGTGGATCTCAGACCTAGTGCCAGTGTTTCACTCTCCTGGGAAGTAATGTCAGTGGACAGATGTTAGATAGCTGAAAGTTGACATCAAAAAAAGCTGCCGTTCTGATCTCTTCCTTTTTGGGTAGTTTTCCTCGTTTCCTCTGTTATTCCCTTTGTTAGGAGATTCAGACGATCAGCACCTGGCTAGATGATCGAGAGCTTTGATTTCTTCCTTGTCCACCTTTGTTCTTTTTGCCCAATGGAATCTGTGTGTCTGCCACCTTGTACCTTGTGACATTTTCCTGGCGAACTCCTCAGGATGAGCAGCAAAGGAAAGAGGTTAAAAAGGACAGTCCTAGCAATACCACCAGCAGCACCGGCAACAGTGGCAGTGGTACCAGTGGGAGCACCACCACTGGGGAGACAAGCAAGTGAGTGTGGGTGAAGTGGGTTGGCCGCGCGGGAAAGGGAAACAACTGCATCTCTTGGAAAACAGGGAGGTAGTTGCTGTTAAATCTGCTGGCTTTTAGTAGTGGCGCCACTGAGTCATGGGAATAGTGGTGATTTGGCTTAATGATCTTCTAGTCTTCACTTTGCAGCATAGACTAGTGGACAAATCCTAGCTTTGATTTGTTTCATTTGATCAAAATAGCAAGAGGACGCCTGATCTGAAACACTAGCTTTTGTGTGACTTTAAGGGGACTCCGGCCAGTGCAGCTGCCTGACAGCAGTGAGGGCTGTGTGTAAGTCGGTGTTGTGCGGTTGCTGTGAACTTCCGCCAGATCATCTGCCGGGCTTCGGTCTTTTCGGTGCTCTCTGTTTCACCCTGGCCTTATTCTCATTCCGTTTCCTTGGGAGAAAGAATGGAACCCCCTCAGTGTTAAGAACCTTCACTCTCTTTCACAGGAAGAAGAGGAGTCGGAGCCATAGCAGAAGCAGGGATAGAAAGCGCAGGTCAGTCACTGCGGGCACTGGTGGGCTTGAGGAATTACTCAAGTGGGAAGATAGCAGGGAAAGCCGAATGTGAAAGGCCAGACGAGCTTGTTTCCATGTGTAGTCGCAGCCGAGACCGGGACCGGCATAGACGGAGAAACAGTCGGAGCCGAAGTCGAGAACGCCAGCGTCATCGCCGTAGCCGTAGCCGAAGCTGGGACCGTCGGCATAGTAGTGAGTCACGAAGTCGGGACCGGCGTCGTGAGGACCGAGTACGCTATAGGAGTTCTCCACTTGCCGCTGGGTATCGCCTTTTGCTAATAAGATCACCTTTGTATCATAATCTGGCTAAAACAAGTACACTGTGGAGCCAAGCCCGAGGGTGCTTAAAACCCATTGCGATGAGTAGGCTACTGCCACTGGAGGGAAAGTGCAGGCTGAGTATCCTTTATCCCGTCATGAGAGCAGAAGTGGTTGGAATTTTGGATGTTTTCAGATTTGGAATATTTGCATCTGCATAATGAGATATCTTGGAAATGGGACCCACAGCTAAACACAAAATTTGTGTTTTATACCTTAGACACACAGCCTGAAGGTAATTTATTGTGTTTTTTTAAATTTATTTATTTTACTTAAGATTTATTTATTTGAGAGACAGAGTGACAGAGGGAAAGACAGAGATCTTTCATCAGCTGGTTCACTTCCGTCTGCTGGAGTTTTTAAAAAGAATTCTTATGAAAAAAAAAAGAATTCTTATGTAAGATGAGGTGTTGGAGTCTGATTTGTTCGTGAAGAAAGATTTAACTTTGGACCAATGTGAATCAGGTTTTGCTGCTTTTTTTCCTACTCCTCAGGCCCAGGTATGGCCAGAGTAAGAGTCCTCACATCAGAGAGAAGAGCCCAGTCAGGTGAGTTGATAATGAGCACTGTTTTTAGGAATTGTGAGTTACAAATAATAAAAGATGGGTGGAGCTGAATGTTGTAGGTCAGCTGGAGAACAGGGACCAGGGGCAGCGGTGCCAACACATTTTGCTCTGTAGGCAGCCAGTGGATAACCTGAGCCCTGAGGAGCGTGATGCCCGCACAGTTCTCTGCATGCAGTTGGCTGCCCGCATTCGGCCTCGAGACTTGGAGGACTTTTTCTCTGCTGTTGGCAAGGTAACCCTGTCCCCTGAGGAGCCTCACTTCTGTCTTGTCTTCCCTTGTACCTAACTCAGGATCCCTTGTGCCCCCGGATAGGTTCGCGATGTGCGGATCATCTCAGATCGGAACTCACGTCGTTCTAAGGGCATTGCCTATGTGGAATTCTGTGACATCCAGGCTGTGCCACTGGCCATTGGACTGACTGGGCAACGGCTGCTGGGGGTCCCTATCATGGTACAGGCCTCACAGGTGAGCAGACTGAGAAACTGACATAATGGGGATGGGAGGGTGGGGGAGGAACATGGGACGTGACCCATCATTTTCTCTCTCCCCAGGCTGAGAAAAACCGACTGGCAGCCATGGCCAACAACCTGCAGAAGGGCAGTGGTGGACCACTGCGCCTCTATGTGGGCTCCCTGCACTTCAATATCACTGAGGACATGCTCCGGGGCATCTTTGAGCCCTTTGGCAAAGTGAGTAGAGCATCAGGGAAACCTCTAGAGGGGACCAGAAAAGGTGGGGAGGGTGAGCGTACTGTGTTCTGTGCAGCTGTGATGATCCCACTCTGTACATCAACATGGGTGTTCAGGTCCATGCCTTGAAGGTTAGGCTCCAGCTCTGTTCATGCTCGCCAGACACAGCAGAATTGAGTAAGATTAGTCAGGAAAGATGTTTTGAAAGAGTCCAGATTGAGTAAGATTAGTCAGAAAAGATGTTTTTGGAAAAAGTGGTGTTTTGTCTCTTTTTAAAATTTTATTTATTAATTTGAAAGCAGAGCTCTATCGTCCATCTACTGGTTCACTCCCCAGATGCCTGTAGGAGTCCTTGGCCAGGTGCAAGGAGCCCAGAACTCAGTTCAGGTTTCCCACATGGGTGGAAGGGACTGGAACACTTGAGCTACCACCTGTTGCCTCCTAAGAATCAAGGCCAGACATTCTCATATGCAGTGTTGGTACCCAGAGAGTGTCTGCACTGCTGTTTGTCTTTCTTTTTTAAGATTTATTAATTTGAAAGAATTACAGAAAGAGAGATCTATCTACTGGTTTACTCGCCAAATGGCCATGACAGGACTGGGTCAGGCTGAAGCCAAGAGCCTGGAACTCCATCTAGATCTCTCATGTGGGTGGCAAGGGCCCAAATGCTTGTGCCATCTTCCTCTGCTTTTTCAGGTGCATTGGCAGGGAGCTGGGTCAGAAGCGGAACAGCCAGGACATGAACCAATGCTCATATCGGGTGTCAGCATCAGAGGCGGCAGCTTAACCTGTGCTACAACACTGGCCTCTGTTTGTCTCCTTCTAAAAGACTTGGATAGGTGTAATTTTTTGACTAGAGAGTTAGAGTTATTTACAGCAGTCTTAAAAGTGTGGACTAGTCAAAAGATTATTAATAATTCCATCCTATTCTACTGCAGATTGATAATATTGTCCTGATGAAGGATTCAGATACAGGCCGCTCTAAAGGTTATGGTTTCATTACGGTGAGTGTCGAGTCTTTGATTTTCACATTTTTCTTTGGCTTGTCCACTTGTCTGAATTTGCAGCTTAGCTTCATCCTCCTCCTTTAGGAACTGTACAAATGACCCATAAACCCTGGTGCCTGGAGCTTGGACTAGCCTTCTGCCCCTTGAGATGAGTGCATTGCTTGAGGTCTTGGCTTTGCTCCTACACTCTGTCATTGACCCTGATATGGGGCTATCCAGGAGTTCAACCAGCTTCCCTGGTGCTACAACTTGCTCTTTGGGTAATAGTAATTATTCCAGGCTGCAGCTGAGAGGGTGGGGGCATGAGGGAGGTTAGGTGTGGGCTTATCAGGACTTGATTTAATGAATGGTGTATTCTCATGATGGGAGTGGGAATAGGAAGTTATACTTCCCCTTGGCACTGTCCCACACTGCGAAAGATCTTTGCATTAAAATGCCGCTGTAGGGAGAATAGTGAGACCACCTAACAGTGGCCAGCAACACTTTTTCTTGACACTCCGACAAAGTTGTTTCCAGTTCCTATCCCCTGGTTCTTCCATGAGACTCCTGGGACTCCAGGCAGCGTACACACCTCCACAGTTGGCCACAGGACAGAAGGGTGGTAAGGTGTGTTTTACCACGGGAATTGCTCACCTCAGAAGTTTCCAGTATAGGTAAGCCACCTAGGCCACCCACCTAGGAACTGTCAGCACCACGTGATAAGCCCTAGGGCAGGTAATGCTAGAGTAAATAAAGCCAGCTGTGGTGATGACAGTTTTGTAATGGCAGGTGACCATTTCTGCAATTGAGTGTGACTCAGATGTGGGAAGACTTTTTGTTGCTGCCTTTTAGGTCAGCAGCCTTGACACTTGCACAAAGAGACTGAAATCCTCTTTATCTCAGGGAACTGCTGGTGCTGCTGATAAAAAGGGATAGAGAGTGCAGGCCCCCTGCAGGTCACTGACTTAGCAGTACTGGTGTGTATGTGGGCGTGGGGTGCTGCCTGGCTCTCAGCACTAGGATGTGTCCCCTCCTAAACTTGTGCCCTGGAGTTCCAGGTTCCTGCTACTCCTAACAATCAAATGAAACAAGCTGTCAGGCTAGGTTCCCTGTAGGTAACGGACTTTCTGCGTTAAGTTCTCAGTGGAGATGGAAAATTGAAAAGTGATTGTCATTGAGTTGGAAGCAGTCCTGTTGAGAGAACCATTTTGGTGCAATGGGGAAAAGAAAAGTTTGTATCACAGTGAGCATGCATCTTTGCTGGGATAGGACTAGTGGGTCTTTGAGATCACATTTGGCCTGAAAGTGACTGACAGGACTTGGGTTTCTCATAGTTCTCCGATTCTGAGTGTGGCCGGCGGGCCCTGGAACAGTTGAATGGCTTTGAGCTTGCTGGTCGACCTATGAGGGTTGGCCACGTGACTGAGCGACCGGATGGTACCACAGATATCACTTTTCCTGATGGGGACCAGGAGCTGGATCTGGGATCACCAGGTGGACGATTGCAGCTTATGGCCAAACTAGCAGAAGGTACAGTATCTCTCAAGGTGAAGAACACAGGGTTGAATTTTAGATCAAGGATTGCATCTTAACCCCACTGTTTCTTCTCCTTTTAGGCTCTGGAATCCAGCTGCCAACCACAGCAGTGGCTGCTGCTGCTGCCCAGGCTGCTGCCTTGCAGCTGAATGGAGCAGTTCCCTTGGGGGCCCTGAACCCAGCAGCTCTGACTGGTATGGTTAGGCTTGGGAAAATGAGAGAGGGGTGGAGCCTGGAACGGAGGAGTTCTCTGTGCTCACTCAATCACTCTGCCTCTCTCTGTAGCTCTGAGTCCAGCCCTGAACCTCGCCTCCCAGGCAATTGCCTCCCAGTGCTTCCAGCTCTCCAGCCTCTTCACCCCCCAGACCATGTGAGTCTCAGGACCCAGCTCCTTTAAGTCTTTGATTTATTCTTTTCTTTGGCTTCCCGTTTACCTCTTCTCCTTGCCACAGGTAAATCACTGGCACAGTAAACTGCCTCCCTGTGTCCCTGGGTCCTGCCAGTCTCTTCTCCACGTCTATTTTTCTGCTGCCCCCATCTTCATTTTGAGGACCAAGCCATTCTGAATGCCTGGACTTTGACTCTGGAGGAGCAAGGGCCGCCCTTTGACACCAAGAGGAACTCCTGCCTGCAGCCCCACTGGGAGTGGACTCTGCTGAGCACAGCCCCCAGTTGAAGAGTACAGAATCTACCCTGCACTGAGTCCCTATTTCTCCATGTATATCATCTCCTGAGAATGACCTTCTTGCCTTTCTAAACCCCTGTTAGTGACTCCCCCATTCCTCCTGTGTTGGGAAATCTGTGGGGCATTAACTGAAGGAACTGCTCTCTCCTTTTCCTACGGTTTACCCCGTAATCTGTCAAGGAAATGTCTTAGGATCTCTAAATCAAGAGGACTTGGGAGTTTGGGGAGTGAACCTTGAAGATGTTGACTTTATGCTACTAACTCCCTGGAAGGTAGCCTGGACATGTGCATTGTAAAGCCTGCCTTAGACCTCAGCTTGGTGCGGCTTGAGGCCAGAGCTACCATAGGCTTGCTGAGAGGTGCGGGAGAGGTCTGTCCTGCCAGGCAATTAGAATGCCTTAGGGGTTCTCAGGAGTTGGTAAAAGGTGGGTTCCCTTTCCAGTAATTTCCATCTTCCTTTGTGTAGTTGACCTACTTCCCAGGTCCTCCCTTTGGCCCAGGGTGGGATAATGGAGAGGATGCTGCTACTCTCCACCGCTTCTGTATGCCTCTACTGTGGCCTCAGCCCTGGCGGTTAGAGCTGCTGCTGCCCCCGTCTGGACCCACATGAGCCCTTCTTACTGGATTTTATACCCTGTGTCTGTGTACATAAATATATATATACACACACACACATATGTATGTATGTATACATATATAAACTTGATACAAAAGGCAAGCCCTCTTGTGGTAACTGCTGCCCATATATGTATGGTCTCTAAAGTCAGTTGGTATCTGATGTTAAATTCTCACGCGCCAAAACCCTGATGATTCTAGGCATATAAAACATTTGTCATGTCAGTGAGTTTGTTTTATTTTGTTTTACTTCACCTTCCTTAGAAAAACAGACAGAAGGCTCATTCCTGCCTTCTCCATCTGTATCTGAATCACATTGTCTTTCCCTTGGCCTCTCCAGACCCAGCTGTCTACACGAGACTTTGAAGCTCTGTGCCTAGGGACAGATATTGACTTGCCACCAGATGGCAGTGTGGCAGTAGCACGGTCTTCCTTCCCCTAGGGGTGTTTTGTGATCTTGAGTCTTAGCACCAGAGAAGTCTCCTAAGCTCACCATTCTTACCCTGTTGGACTTTGTACCTGCTGTTGGCTCTTTGCTGTAGACATTGCAGTCCAGTGTCCAAAGGAGTTCCGGTGTTATACATCAGGGCTCCGCTGGCATAATGTTCTGTAGTTTCTTGGTCAGTTGCCTCAACTCTTGATTTTCCTAAGTTCTGCCTGGGATAACCAGTGAATCCCAGGGAACTGAATCTTCCAGGAATAGCCCTGCCAAGAGAGAGGAGCACCTTCCTCTGGCTGCTCTTTATAATAAGTGGTGGGGCAGAGCCTGGCTCACTAGCCTAAGAACCAACCAGAGAGGCAGAGGCCTGAATTCAGGGGCAAGGCTCTGTGGGGCTCCTCCATTCTTTACTGATCTCTATAGCAACAGAATGTTAAGACTTTATTATGCTAAAAATATGGGTAATTGCTGTTAGGTTTTAATTTGTCACCTCTCAGACTTCTAAGTAGGTGATAGCTTCGCAGTAGTGTTAGCCTGTAGGGTTGCATTTTACACCAAATCGTTAAGTACCAGAGGCCTGCTTATGTCGTGTAAGGCCACAGGGACTCTGCCCTAGCCTCTGACCCTTGCAGGCCTGCAGTCTCACCTGCCACGTTGTTTTCCTTGCCCCCACTCCTTCCTGGTCCTATCCGTGTATGTTCTCTGAACTTGGGGGAAGGAAAGGAGGATGCGTTATTTTTAGGCAGGAGCTGTTGGCTGTGACCCAGTACCCCTATAGTTATTGATTTGGCTGCTAATGCATCTTGAGAAATGCATCATGGACTGTTTTTGTTAGTCATCTCGAGGCCATGAGCTGGACCTCCTCACAGCTGGCGTGGATGTCTCCACAAGGCTATAAATACCTGCAGGCCTTGCCTCCCTGCCTTCCTCAGAAGGCCCTGATCTATGCTTGGTTTCTCTGTGTTCCCAAGCTCAGCAGTTTCGGCCTTCCTGCACTGTGGTCCTTCCACCTCAGTTCTTCCTTCTCCCTGTTTGTAGTGCCTCTTGCAGCCTCTTGCTGGGAGAGAGACAGTGGTGGAAGCAGGGGAGCATCTAAGACAGCTTCTGCTCTAGTCTTGCCCCATATAAGGTGACGGTGTCTAGTGCGTGACAGCTGCTGTCGTCGTGGGTGATTCAGTGCCTCCTTGTTACTCATCCTCCATAGGAGGTGGTTAGAGTGGGAAGAAGGGGACAGTGAACAGCCTCGGCCCAGTCTAAGGTAAAAGGAACCTCCCTGAAACTCTCCCAGCTGAGCATGGGAGGGTTAGGGCAGGATAGAGGGGAGATGGAGACCCAGGTCCTGTCCCAAGAGAGTTAAGGTTTCCCAACCAGTCCTTAGTTCTAAACAAGCTTTTCACTTGGCCTGACTCAGCGCCTGTGCTTCTGTCTTCTCCAGGCTGGTGGCGTTTCCTTACTTTGAACTTGCTGTGTTCTTGACATGGGGACTCTGCCCACTTTCTCCTCAGGTTCCAGCAACACACAGGTGTGAGCTACCAGCAGGAGCAGGGCCTGACTACACTTGAATCTTGGTGCTTTTCATGAAGGGAAACGAGTTAACATCTTGGAGGGGAAAAATTTTACCTTTTTTTCCTGCAAAGGACAGGGTCTGGTGACAATCGAGAGAGGTGCTTGGGGAGTAAAAGGCAAAAATGGCTCTGAAAAGTGAGGGGTAGGAGGTGAAAATAATGATAATTGTTAACATTTGTGCAGGATTTGGGTGGGTAGGCAGGATTCTAATCGCTTTATATGTATTAAATCATTTAATCCTCACAACAAGCGTCTAAGGCAGACTCTGATTATCTTGACTTTGTAAATAAGGAAGCTGATACCCAAAGATTCAATAACTTGCCCCTCAGTTCCACAGTGAGTGAGTTGACACTTCCAGCCCAGGCAGTCTGGTACCAGGTCCCTCTGCCTTAACCTGACCTGCCTTTCAGCGCA
This sequence comes from Oryctolagus cuniculus, assembly GCF_964237555.1. Classification (NCBI taxonomy): domain Eukaryota; kingdom Metazoa; phylum Chordata; class Mammalia; order Lagomorpha; family Leporidae; genus Oryctolagus; species Oryctolagus cuniculus. The sequence goes on from NC_091443.1 coordinate 52,108,014, forward strand.
TTGGGGAAACCAGGGCCTGGGAGTTGGTGGGGAAGCTTTATCTCACTTCGTCCATCACTACACCCATTGCTCTCAGTAGACCCTGAATGTCTCCACTTCCATGTCTTTGCTCATCTTGTCTCTTCCTTCTCCTTTGCTGACCAAGATCCTGTAAGACCTGGAAGCTTTCCTAACTTGAGAGTAATCCCTTTTCTTTTTTTCTTTCTTTCTTTTTTTTTCTTTTTTTTTTTTTTTTTTTTGACAGGCAGAGTTAGATAGAGACAGAAAGGTCTTCCTTCTGTTGGTTCACCCCCGAAATGGCCGCTATGGCCAGCGCGCTGTGCTGATCCGAACCCAGGAGCCAGGCGTTTCCTCCTGGTCTCCCATGCAGGTGCAGGGCCCAACCACTTGAGCCATCCTCCACTGCCTTCCTGGGCCACAGCAGAGAGCTGGACTGGAAAAGGAGCAACCGGGACAGAATCTGGCGCCCCAACTGGGACTAGAACCCGGGGTGCTGGTGCCACAGGCAGAAGATTAGCCTAGTGAGCCGCGGCACCGGCCGAGAGTAATTCCTTTTCAGTATCCTTTGTCCTCTTGTGGGTCTTCTGCCTTTCTTTACAGTCACTAGATGTCTATAGCCTGATGAGGCTAGCCAGAGACTTCTTTTGCATTGTTACTTTTGCTGTGCACATACAAAATGTCTACTGAATTAATTCCCGCTCTCTAATTCGGAGCTGGGCTTTCCAAGGGCTCCTCCTAACCTGCTTTTCCCCAGCAGCTTCATCCGTTCCTCCTTCACTCCTTCAGGACAGAGGATGTAGTTTTACTCTTTTGGTGTTACCATGGTAGCCTGTGATACTTTCTGTCTAAAGTGCTGCTTGCCATCTACTGGAGACTGATGTTTCCACGGCAACCAGGTGAAGGCACTAGTCATGAGCTGGATGCAGGAAAGAAATTTCTGAGAAGCTTTGTGTCTCAATCTTGTAGCTTCAGATATCCTTTCTCCCACCCCATCCCCCCTTTTGCACTCTATATCCAGAGCGGCTTTGCTCTCAGAGCGTTGAGTGCTCTCTGTGAATGTGAGGTGAAGACCAACCAGTTGTGGTCACTCGGGAAGGTAGGGTGCTAGGAAAGGGCTGATTGAAAGGTCCCGGTGTGGGTACGGCCTTGTGATACAGCTGGGCCACTTCTGATCCATCTTCTGGGATGGCCTGAGTGCTTGGGCCCCTGCCACCCGTGGGAAGATCCACATGGAGTTCTGGCTGCTGGCTTTGCCCTGGCCAAGCCCTGGCTGTTGTGAACATTTGGGGAGTGAACCAGCAGATGGAAGGTCCCCCCTCACTTCCTCTCTGTCTCTCTCTGCCTTTCAAATATATAAGTAAATCATACACACACACACACACACACATTGAAAGACAACTTTAAGAAGTTAGAAGAGTTCTGTTGGCTGTTCCAGATGATCTACTCTCAAGAGCCCTTGAGGAGCTGGCTGGATTTACTGGAGAGCCATTAAGCAGTTATTTTTGAGAGCAATGGGTAGATGAATGAGGTGCCTCAAGACTGGAAAAGAGCCAGTCATGCTGGATTATAGGAGGAGGGAACAATGACCTTGGGAATCAGAGACTTGGGAGACCATTGCCAATGTTGCAGAAAGGATGGGAACTCAGCATTCGAGCATCAGCAAGCCTGCTTGTTCAGAATGAGTGGTGCTGAGAATCAGCTGCCTCATCTCGCCTCCTGGGCACAAGAAAGCCAGGGACCTCCACCCTGCAGCAGAAGGGTCCCTCTGGAGCCACACTGCATGGTTCTGATTGTCGCACATGAGCTGAATAACCTTGAGTACTTCACTTCTCTGACTCATACCCTTCATCTATAAAAAGGAAGTGAAGATAGTACCTAGCTCGTGGCACTAAAGATGGTAAGTGTGAAGGGCTTGGGACCTGTTAGCTTGGTGCTGTCATCATTGTTCCCATTCTTCTGAATACCTACTCAATTGACATCTGGCCTGACCTCTTGTTCCCAGCTTCAGAGAGTGTTCAGGGTTTACAGGAGGAGAAACAGGTGGGGTAATGGTGAAAATAAGCCTAATTGTTCCTGGGCTAAATTCGCAGGCTCACAAGATCCTGTGTCACATCCATCCAGTCCAGTGTTCAGGAAAATTAATTCCACTACCCCAGTCTTCATGTACCTGAGTTTGTTCATACAGTCAGATCACAACCTGATGGTTTTGAAAATTCAAATGAATTTTCCCACCCACCCCACCCCAGGTGACCTTCAAGATGCGTGGTGCCCTTGCTTTACCTAGCAAGAAAACGTCCAAGAGCCCCACCCGTTGGTAGCCCTTTGTTTTGTGTCCCTCCTGACCTTCCCCAAGCATTCCTATACACCTGCCTTGGTATCCAGGGTCTGGCCCTTCCCCAGCAAGTTCCTTTTTTGGTTTTTTATTTTTTTTTTAAGATTTATTTATTTGAGGAAGAGAGAGGTCTTTCTTCCATCTGCTGGTTCACTCCCCAAATGGCCACAATGGCCTGAGCTGACCTGATCAGGAGCCAGGAGCTGCTTCTGGATCTCCCATGTGGGTGCAGGGGCCCAAGGACTTGGGCTATCCTCTGCTGTTTTCCCAGGCACATTAGCGGGGAGATGGATTGGATGTAGAACAGCTGGGACTTGAACTGGTGCCCACTGGGATGCCAGCACTGCTGACCAGGTCTTTAACCTACTGCGTCACAGCAAGTTCCATTGTGAGTAAGTATTTTAATATTTTTAAAGATTTAGCCGGCGCCGCGGCTCACTAGGCTAATCCTCTGCCTTGCGGCGCCGGCACACCGGGTTCTAGTCCCGGTCGGGGCGCCAGATTCTGTCCCGGTTGCCCCTCTTCCAGTCCAGCTCTCTGCTGTGGCCCGGGAGTGCAGTGGAGGATGGCTCAAGTCCTTGGGCCCTGCACCCCATGGGAGACCAGGAGAAGTACCTGGCTCCTGCCATCGGATCAGCGTGCTGCGCCGGCCGCAGCAGCCATTGGAGGGTGAACCAACGGCAAAAGGAAGACCTTTCTCTCTGTCTCTCTCTCACTGTCCACTCTGCCTGTCCAAAAAAAAAAAAAAAAAAAAAAAAAAGATTTATTTATTTATTTGAAAGGCAGAAAGAAAAGAGAAAGAAAAGGAGAGACACGAGAGAATCAACGTCTGCTGGTTCACTTTCCAGATGGCTCCCCAGTGGGCAGAGCTGGGCTGATCCGAAGCCAGGAGCCAGGGGCTTCTTCTGGGTCTCCCATGTGGCTGCAGGGGCCAAGTACTTGGGCCATCCTCCACTACTTTCCCAGACCACTAGCAGAGAACTGGATCGGAAGTAGAGCAGCCGGAACACGAACTGGCACCCATATAGGATGCTGGTGCTACAGGAGGAGGCTTAATCTATTAATACAGCGCCGGCCCCCTCTCTCTTCCTTTTTTTTTTTTTAAAGATTTATTTATTTATTTGAAAGGTGGAGTGAGAGAGAGAGTCCCCAAATGGCTACAATGGGCAGAGCTGTGCCGATCCAAAGCCAGGAGCCAGGAGCTTCCTCTGGGTCTCCCATGTGGGTGCAGGGGCTCAAGCACTTGGACCATCATCTACTGCTTTCCCAGGCCATAGCAGAGAGCTGGATCAAAAGTGGCTTTACCCACTACAGCACAGTGTTGACCTCTCTCTATTCCTTTTTTTTTTTTTTTTTTTTTTTTTTTTGACAAGCAGAGTTAGACTGAGAGAGAGAGACAAAGGTCTTCCTTCCATTGGTTCACCCCCCAAATGGCCGCTATGGCTGGCGTGGTATGCTGATTCAAAGCCAGGAGCCGGGTGCTTCCTCCTGGTCTCCCATGCGGATGCAGGGCCCAAACACTTGGGCCATCCTCCACTGCCCTCCCGGGCCACAGCAGAGAGCTGGACTGGAAGAGGGGCAACCGGGAGAGAATCCGGTGCCCCATCTGGGACTAGAACCCGGGGTGCCGGTGCTGCAGGCAGAGGATTAGCTTAGTGAGCTGCGGCGCTGGCCTCTCTCTTCCTTTTAAAGTAAATAATTTCTTAAAACATGTATCCCAGAGTGATGGTGTGCTTTGAGGGGTTAGTGAGCTGCTTGGGTGCTAAATAAGGAGCCAAGTCATAGATTGCAAAAAGCTCTGCTTCCATAGCTTATCTGTAGCACCTCTCATTATCTTCATTTTCTAGTTGGGATCACATAGCTGAGTCCCAAAAAAATAGGTTTTGAGTGACTGTGGGGCCAGCTCTGTGGCACAGTAGGTTAATTCTCCACCTGCGGCACCAGTATCTCATATGGGTGCCAGTTCTAGTCTTGGCTGCTCCTCTTCTGATCCAGCCCTCTGCTATGGCCTGGGAAAGCAGTGGAAGATGGCCCAAGTACCTGACCTACACCCGCCTGGGAGACCCAGAAGAAGCTCCTGGCTGCTGGCTTCAGATGGCATAGCTCCAGCCGTTGTGGCCATTTGGGGAATGAACCAGTGGATGGAAGACCTTTCTCTCTCTCTCTCTCTCTCTCTCTCTGTAACTCTACCTCTCAAATAAATAAATAAATAAAATCTTTTTAAAAATGACTTTGTCCATAGATCCCCATCTAGGAAACATTCTGAGTGCTAACTGGAAATCTTGCAAGGCTCCACTATCCCATGTGTTTTTATTATTATTTGAAAGACAGGTTTTCCATCTGCTGTTTCAGTCCCCAAATGCCTGCAACAGCTGGGGCTTGGCCAGTTCAAAACCAGGAGCCCAGAACTCACCGCAGGTCTCCTATGTGGGTGGTACGGGCCCAAGTACTTGACTCATCACCTGCTGTTTCCCAGGGTCAGAAGCAGAGCCAGGACTCGAACTAGGCACTCTGATGATGGCATGTGGGTCTCTTAAGTGGCAACGTAAGCACAACACCGAAGGCTTACCCCATACACATCTTGGTATACAGAGCTACCAAGTTGTGGAAGCTTGACCTCAGGTGAAAGAGTTCTATCCATCAGGTATACTGAGACGCAGGATGCTTCTGTCCGCTTTGGAGGCCCCTAGACACCTGGGCCCGTGCCATCCACTCAGACTTTGCTGCTTTCTGTTTAGGGAGGGGCTTTTCCTCCTGCAGTAGCTGCCCAGTTCTGCTCTCTGCTTTGCTCCGATGGTTTTGCCCCAGGAATGTTTTCCCTTCTTCCATCTAGCTATAGCCTACGTATCCTTCAAGGTCCGGTTCCCGAAACATTAGGAGCTTCCAGATTTTTTCTTCCATTCAGAATTCCTAGAGCACTTGATGTGGCCCCCAGTCAGAATGTGGTGCTATTGATTACCATGGGGCCTGTCTTAGCTCTGTCACCACCTTGTCGTCTCCCCGGCGTGATGGTAAGCTACCTGAGGAGCAGGAGCAAGGTCCTATGCCCACAGGGCCCAGCACAGTGATTTGTGTGTTGCAGATGGTTCGTGCTTGAGGGGAACAAAATGGTGTCTTCAAGTATTGTGAATGAAAGATAATGTCCAGGAAAAATTCACTTTAGATAGAAGTGGATTGAAACTATCATGGAGTCGTGAACAGGCTTCTGGGAGTGAGGGTTTAACGGTGGACTTCCACCCACAACCCTGGCAGCCCCTCAGAGAGAGAGCCCCTGCTCCAGTCTCTAGAGGGTCACATGCAGCAGGGAGGGGGCCACCTTCCCAGGCACAGGGCCACCCTCTGGTCCCCTGCAGGAGAGCGTGCACAGTCTGCACTGGGCAGATGAGGAGGTCTTGTGGTCAAAGGGACTGATGAGGGACCACAGACCCAGGACAAAGCGCAGTGGTTAGGCAGAGGTAGCCCAGGCCCTGAGGCTCGTTGCTGCCCTCTCACCTCAGCCCGGGTTCAAGATACTTTGCCTGAGTCAGAGGGAGGAGGGTGGCCTGGCTCTCAGAGGAGACCCCACCTCTCCTAAGTCTGGCGGGAGCCTGGCTTCAGCTTGCGGCTGTTCTGAGCTCTTCCCTGTAGGCGTCTGGAGGGAACACACAGATGGGTCGAGCTGATGGGACTGGCTGAGCGGGGGGAGGGAGGCTGGTGGTGTGTGGCTCCCCTCCTGGGGAGGTCCTGCGTGCTTTAAGCTTCTGCCGCGTGGAAGGCGCTGGGCCTTTGTTGTTCCGCACCCTCTCCTCTTGGCACACTGGGCCACCAGTGATTCCTTAGAACTTCCCCTCCTTTCGGCAGGAGCCGCACTGTGCACAATCCTCGTCTCCAGTGCCTCTCCAGCAGCCGTTCCTCCGCCTGCTTCATCTGGTACTAGGGCTCTCCTTGTCCCTCTTCTTCTTCGGGAGCGCTGAGGCTTTGTTTTACACTGTTTACTTTCTGAACAGATAATACACACCACAGGTAAACAGAAGGTGGAAAAGAGCAGAGAGGGAGAAGTAAGCCTCTCATCCCTCTCTTCTGCTCACCCATTTCTTTCCAGGAGCGATCAGGACTCAGCAGTTTATCACATGTGGAGTCACATGTGAATCTGATGAAATCCAGGACCTCTACTCTGAGACATGCGTGATAGCACAGACACATCAAGTAGGATGGAGCGTTTCATGACAGCCACAGACCCCCATCTGTGGTCTGGACTAAGGATGCCAGCCTGCCTGCACCCTCTGCCTCAGTGTCTCCCATCATATAATTTGTAGGTCCCCACGCAAAGTGAACGTGCAGGGCTCCTGGTTCCAAGGCTTTCAAGATGCAACAACAAAGCATTAACTGCGTGACTGCACAGGTCACAGGTCACACAGCCATAGGGCTGGCCCTGCTTCTAGTCCTCTCTCCTGGCTCCACTGCCTTCGCTGTGGTGACTGTCCTGTCTGGATCTCCTGCCCCAAGTGGTTCTGAATGTCAGACTCAGTTGTCCAAGGAGCTCCTGAAATTCTCCGTATGGGTGTCCTAACTTCTTGAACTCTGTCTCCAAAATGGAGCTCACTTCCCCCTCCCCTGCTCCTAACCCCACATTCCTCACCATCCTGCAACACCTCCCTCTGTTGGTACACATCCACTCTTCTGCCACTTCCCATCCATTCTGACCTTGAAGTCCTGCACTGCCCCCCCTTTCCCATTAGCCCCCTTCAGGGTGGTCCCTCATTCCCACCGTGCGTATTCTTGTTACAGACCCCTAAACTCAGCTCCTTAGGCCTCACCTCTGCTGCTCCAATCTGCCTCCCCCCAGCCTCCTCTTCCCAAAGGACCAGGCTGATCATGTCACTTCCTCTCTCAGAGACCTGCAGTGACTCACCGCCTCCAGAGTTAGGCACAAACTCCTCTGCCTGGCATACAAGGTCCTTGGCAGTAGGGCTCCAATCTTTCTTCTCCATGTTCATCTCTTAACCCTCCTCTTCATGTCCCTGAGGTTTCAACCCAACTGTAGAACCATCTGGTCCCTTAATGGGCCCAGTGTGTTTTCCTGCGTTTTAAAATTTGAACTCCGTTTGCGGTCCCCAGAGTTTAGAGGTTGCTTACTCCACGGCAGCCATGCCCGTTGGGTCCCTGCACCTCTCCTGCTGTCCTTCCTCCCATCCTGATCGGAAGGGGAGCCTCAGCGGTAAGGCTGCATAAAATCACCTTTAAGTACCAAGCAGACAGGAGTGGAATTTCAGCTCTGTTGCCTGCTGGGTGACCTCTGGGTGTAAGTGTTTCTTGCACTGTCAAGTAGGCAGTAACACCTTACATAGTCTTTAGAAAATTAACAGATAAAGTGTATAAAGCCTAATGATAGTGCCACTATTTATCTTACCATCTCATTACCACCTGGCCCCCCACCCCCACCCCCCCAGACATCTCAGCCCTCTTTCCATCAAGTTCTAGGGTGGAGGCTGGGCTCGGGGTGCTCAGGTAGCTGTATTGTGTATCTAAGGGTGAGAGCTGCTGCCTCTGCTCCCTTTGTTCAAACTCATGGTTCAGGCAGCAGCAGGCGTGGGCGTCCCCAGAGGAGGCAGTGACAGTTTCAGAGCTCACACAGGCTTTGCAGGTGACAGCCAGGGCTGTGTGGGGCCCTGCCAAGGGAGGTGCAGGCAGACCCCGTCCTGTCCCAGCGAATGGGCCTCCCTGTGAATACGGACCCCAGGGTGGACCAGCCTAGGTCCTCAGCCCCTGAGTAGACCTGAGAGTTAAATGCAGCCTCTGGCCTGCTCCTTACAGGATAAGGTGGGAGGAGGAGCTGAGACGCCAAGTCTGGGCACTGTGTCACTAAGTTACTAAACTATTTGTAGCAGGTCCCTGTTCCTCTCCAGGACCACTGGACAAGGCAGACAGGGTTATCTGGACCACGCCAGGACCCTGTCATTTCCAAAGTCTCCCTGAGTTTTCTTGTCTGTAACAGCAATCTCCATCTACACTCATCTCTTCCCTAGAGGCTCTGAGAACAGACTCAAAGTGAACAGATGCAGTAGAAAAATTCTTTATTGAAAAGGGAAAGGGTAGCCCCTTGCTGGTGCCTCCTGGGCCCTGGCCAAAGGGGTTAACCACCGCTCAGCTCTTCACTGCTGGCATCAGAAGGCAGAAAGTCTGTCCACACCTTACCTTTAATAGCCTTAAAGAGGAAGGGCCATGGTGGCCTGGTACACCATAGACTCAAATCAAAAGAATAAGCTTACAGGCTCCTGCCTTTAAAAACTTCTTAAAGGCAAAGTGGACAAGAGTGGCAGATAAGAGCTAGAGCGTTTCCAGAGGTCTCTGGAAGGAGGGTCTCCGTGTCAGTACCTTTAAGAATCCCTTAAAGGTGAGGCATATTCACGCAGAGTATAAAGGAAGTAAACTCCAGCTAGGAGTCCACAAAGCACTTTTCCAGTTCTCTCTTTTTTTTTCTTTTGTTTGCTTAGAGGAGAGGTGGCCAAGCTTGAGTTAATAAAAGAACCACTGCAGAACCATTTTGCATTCTGACCCACCAAGCCCACCCCTCCGCGGTGAGGGGCCGCAGGGTGTCCGCGGAAGGCCAGGTGGCGTGGGTGTGGGCGCCTGGGGTTTTTGGTTTTCTGGACGGCCTCCACCGAGGGAGCCGGGCGGGGCGGGGCGAGGGGGCGAGCGGACGGTGGCCATGGCGACTGCGGTGGCCATGGCGACAGCGGCTCAGAGCACGGAGAGGTCGTGACACGACCTGGAGCGCTGCTTGAAGAACTTGGCGTTGCGTGGCACCAGGTTGGCGAGGAAGCGCTTGGCCTTCTTGGTGAGACTCTCGCGGCGTGCGGGCGGCGCCGGGCCCTCCGGGCTGCCGGACTCGGACTGCTGGCCCCCCGCCCGGCCGCGGCCCCGCCGCAGCCGGATCTGGCGCACGGCGCCCTCGAAGAGTTCCCTGGTGTTGTGGTGCAGCGCCGCCGACGTCTCGATGTGCTTGCAGCTCAGCGTCCCGGCCAGGTGGCGGCCCTCTGCGGGAAGGGACAGGCTCACGCGACCGCCCGCCAAACCAGGCCATGGGCGAGGGCATGCGGGGACTGAGCAAACAAGGCTGGGATCATATGGGTGGGGTGGTGCAGGTGCGAAGCGAGTGAGAAAGGGGTCTTGCAGGAGAGATGAGGGGCAGTGAGAAGGGATTCTCAGGGCCCCAGGAGTGGGCCAAAATGCAGATGAGCTTGGGAGAAGAAGGGATTTGGAATGGCGAGGTCCCCGGGGTGGGGAGGGGGTTGCACGTGTGGGATACACACCCTCCAGTGACACCTCCCTGGAGCGGGCCAGGTCGCTCTTGTTTCCCACGAGGATGACCGGGAGGTCGTGGTGGGGCCTCCCAGCCCGCAGCCGAAGGAGGGTCTCTGGAACTTTGGAGAAACTTCTCCGGTCGGTGACTGAGAAGACGATGAGAAAGGCATCCCCGGTCTGGAGACAGTGGTCCCGCAGCCACCCCCCTGCATCCCCCTGCAGGCAGGCAGAGAGGCAGAGGCGTTAGGGCTGCAGGCATGAAAGATCCTGTTGGGGCACATACTTCTTGAAGGCGAGGAACAGGCCTGTGAGAGAAGCCTCCTGCTTAGGGCAGAGCTACATAAAGGCTGCATCATCCTGCCCAGGCTGTGTTTGTAAAGTGGACAGAAGTTAGTAACGCAGGCCTTGCCTGAGGAAGGAGACAGTGGATCCTAGGCTAGGGCAGCCATCCTGCCTGCTTGTGCTTAAGCTCAGGATTCAAAACAATGTATTCAGGCCAGTGCCACGGCTCAGTAGGCTAATCCTCCGTCTTGCGGCGCCGGCACACCGGGTTCTAGTCCCGGTCGGGGCGCCAGATTCTGCCGGTTGCCCCTCTTCCAGGCCAGCTCTCTGCTGTGGCCCGGGAGTGCAGTGGAGGATGGCTCAAGTGCTTGGGCCCTGCACCCCATGGGAGACCAGGATAAGTACCTGGCTCCTGCCATCGGATCAGCGCGGTGCACCGGCCGCAGCGCGCCGGCCGCGGCGGCCATTGGAGGGTGAACCAACGGCAAAGGAAGACCTTTCTTTCTGTCTCTCTCTCTCACTTGTCCACTCTGCCTGTCAAAAAATGAAAAAAAAAAAAAAAAAAGCTATTCAAGGATATGTAATCTGGCCTCTCATTTCTACATAGTATCTTTTATCTCCAAATATGCTAAAGCCTCCCCTCCCCTCTTTTTTTTCCACTTCATTGACACTCCAGAGCCTTGGGCTCCTGAACTGTCACTTCAGACTCTTCTAAGCTGAAAAATTTATGAAAGGATCAAGTTCAGGGTGAGAAGCCTGGCTCGAAGCTGCAGGGCTTGCCAAATCCAGATCCTAACTTTCCTCTAGTTCAAAAAGACAATGGTTCCTATGGCCACCGGCCGGCCACACATTGGTGTGGGCCTTTGAGCTCTGGGATGGCGGGAATGGAGGGTCAGGTTCCAGAGTGTGTGGAAACAAGAGCCTGCAGTCCCACCAGCCTGGAGCCGGTTCTGGCTTCATCACCCGCTTACAGCCACTTCTTGGTTCTCACCTGTTCCCAGATGTCATAAACAACTAGAGTCACTTCTTCCTTATCCACCGTGATGCGTCGCTCATAGGTGTCCTCTGTAGGGACATAGGGAGAGGAAATGAAGTCCATCAGGAAGCTCCCCAACACTTGTGAGACCTGGGCCCCAGCCCCAGGACCCCCTCCAGGAAGCTGCCGCAGAAAGCATGGGAAGGCCTCGTGCCACCAGCACTTCCATCCTTGCCCAGGGCCCCAGAGCCCCTACAGGGCTCCCCCAATACCTGGGTTCTCCAGCTCGTGAGCGCTGTCTCCCTGGAGACCACCGAAAGTGCCTGCTAGGGTGCTCTTGCCCACGCCGCTCTCCCCCACCAGCATGATCTTGAAGATGCCGTCTTTTGGGGCAGAGCCCGCATCCCCTGAGCCCAAGGAATCGGAGGAGCCGGAGGATGAAGCCTGGGTTGGCCAGTCAAGTTCATCCACAGCTTGGGCCCGCCGCAGCTGGTGCTTGTAGGGCACGGGCATACTGCCTCTCCTCCTGGGGACCCCAGGGGCAGAGGGGGGCCCGCCCCGGGCCAGCCCTGCCAGCAGTTTCTCTGGTTTCTTCAGCAGTGTAGCATCTGCTTCTGAGCGTAGGAGACAGGGCAAAGAAAAGGAAGCTATGAGCAGGATATGCCCAGTCATCTGCAGAGGGCTCCGTCCAGCTTCGCGGGCGCAGCCACACCTACCCTACAATGGCCTGGAGGGACTGGGAATCTGACCCTTACACTAAACTCCTCCAGAAACCTGAACTGGCGAGAGCTGACAGGGTGGCTCCCCCCGTGCAGTCCCAGCCACAACCTGTTCAAAACAGGGCCCGTGCAGGAGAGGCAGTCGTGTGCAGGCTCACACACCCACTCACGCTTTACACTGACAATGCAGGCACGACCTCAGCCTAGCCCTCCTGCCCTGCTTTGTGGGGGTGGCGGCTGCCCCTCCTTCTACGAAGAGGCCCTCTGTCTCCTCCTGCTCCCCCCGCCCAGTGATGCAGATTGAGGAGAGACTGAGGGGATGAGAAGCTGAAGCCATGCCCAGGTTCTGGGGAGTAGGCACTGGCAGACTCAAAAACTTTGTGGCGAGCCTGCTCCCAGGGCAGGGCCTTTGCTCTGGGAGACAGAGTGGGCGTGAGGGTGGTGCTCCAACCCTGGGCCCCCCGGGCAAGTGTCCCCAGTGCACAGGTGTACGTGAGACTGCTCTGTGTCCCTGGCTGTCCCTGTGAGTGGGAGAGAAGATGGTGTTTGTGGAGAGGCAGACACAGAGAGTGTGTGTGTGAGCGAGAGGGAGAGTGACAATGCGCGGGTCAGGGTAACCGCAGGAGAAACAACAGACACAACAAAGGGGGCTGGCGAGAGGCTGGAAATAGCCCAGATCAATACTTGGCTGGCAGCCAGGGCCTGCAGGAGCCAGGAGAAACCCTGACAACAGGTCCCCGGGGCAGCCCCCCACCCGCCCGGGATTCCCAGGCTTGGGGGCTGCCTCGGTCCTTCCTCCCTTCTCTGCTGCCTGTCCCAGCCTCTTGGGAATGAGGTTGACCCAGGGGCCAGGTACGAGTTTCTCAAGCAAAGCCCTGGGAGTGATGGGGGAGGGGACACTTAGGCAGTCTCCTGCTCCACCCCGCCCAGCCCCAATCCTTGCGTGAGCTGGGGTCTTCTCCACATCCTGACTTGCCCTTTCCCCCTGCTGATGGAACCCCCAGTTCTGACATCGCCAACGGGGCTTCAGCTCCCACCCGCAAGCCCTCAGCCGCAGCCTGCCCAGGTTAGCCCTCACCTGGTGTGGGTGTCCCTGGTGGGGAGGCCTTGTGGCTGCCGGAGGGACAGAGTGCTGTGGTTTCTGTGTCCGTGTCCATGTCGGTGTCGAGGTCCGTGTGCATCGGTGTGCGTGTGTGTGTGCAGCCCAGCGGCTCGCGGCAGCCGCTGCTTCACTCAGCGGCACTGTCAGCTTTTCGCTTTAAATGCCACCCCCCCACACACATGCCCTCCCCCCAGACACCTGGGGAAATGGCCCCGCCCCCTGATGAAGTCACACATGCTAATAAGCAGTGACGTCAGCGGGATTCCCTCCTCTCCACCCTCCCTCCTTTTCCTTTGTGTCGCTTTCCCCCTGGGAGCATACACACTGCGGAGCAGAGCCCGGAGCCCACCCGGGGAAGGCGCGGAGGGCCCAGGATTCTGAGAGGTGTCTGTGGGTGAGGAAGCTGAGGAAGCAGGGGGCAGGCACCCAGTGGAGCCAGGGGACTGTCTTCAGGAGCCAGAACTAGGCATCATTGCCTCTGCTTTTCCAGCCCCCTGGCCCAGCGTCCAGACCACAGTGGGTGCCCAGTGCCCAGAAAGAAGGGTGAGAGGCAGAATGACTACATGCTGATCTGGAAGACAAACAGGCCAAAAAGATGCAGGGACAGAGGGCCAGCCACCCTGCCTCTTCGGGGCTAGTAGCCACCAAAGCGTCCATTTCCCAGCCTGGCTCTAGAGCGCGGGGCTCTCGGGACAAGGCTGCTTTCTTTGGGCAGCTGCATTTGGGCACTAGGTTCAAGGTGTAAACCTTCGCAGGGACTCCTTCAGTGTCCCCGCCCCTCTGCCCGGCCCACCAAGCCCAGGATAGAGCAGGGAAAGGCCCCGATAGGCGGCCTCCTTTGCTGTGCCTTGTAGTTCAAGTTCCCTTTCCCAGGAGGTTCCCACGCCCCAGTCTTCTCCTGACACCCACGGGCGGGCACCCAAGCACAGGTTTGATGTCCTTCCCTCTCTCACCCCATTTGGCCAGGTGTTATGCTAAGCACTTCTGCACTTTCTCCTTTCTTCCAGGAGACCCTTAGGTGCAGAGGGGCAGGTGGGGGGCAATCATGCCAAGGGAGAATGGGGACACAACGTTTCTCACCTAGATCTCTCCAAGCCCAAGATTCTTTTCATATCTACACTGTGCTGCTTTCTGTGTCTCCTATTACTGGGAACAATGTATATTGCAATCCTTGGTGGACTTTTCCAGTGGAAGAAGCAAACAGCAATCTTGGGAATTCTGGGCAGACCCTCCACTCATCTGGAGGTCAACGATGAGGTAATGGAGTCGGGGAAGCAGGGAGGACCCCTCAGCAGCTGAAACAGGCATGCACTTCACTGATCAGGGGGCTTCTCCAGCCTTCAATTACTGCCTACTGATCCTGTATTCCCAAGTTTATTTGTCTACGTGTGTTCCTGTACTAATAGATCAGAAGCACATTTATGGGGGCTGGCACTGGGCGTAGCGAGTAAAGCCGCCTACAGCACCAGCATCCCATATGGGCTCCTGTTTGAGTCCCGGCTGCTCCACTTCTGATCCAGCTCTCTGCTATGGCCTGGGAAAGCAGTAGAAGATGGCCCAAGTCCTTGGGCCCCTGCATCCACGTGGGAGATCAGGAAGAAGCTCCTGGCTCCTGACTTCGGATCAGCTCAGCTCCGAAAGTTGTGGCCATCTGGGAGTGAACCAGCAGATGGAAGACCTCTCTCTCTGTGTCTCTACCTCTCTCTGTAACTCTAGCTTTCAAATAAATAAAATATACCTTTAAAAAAAAGACACTTAAGCAAGACAAAAAAGGAAAATTGAGAAATCCTTAGCTTCTAGATGTTATAGCAGCCACACAAGGAGAGTTTAAACCTGAAAAGAGGAAGTTCAGTTCATCATCCAAGATGGGGCAGAGAAGGAAACTGACACAGGGTTAGTTTGGATTGCATTAAAGGCTCATCCCACCTGGTCTTTATTTTGTCAGTAAAGAAGGCAAAAAGCCATGTCAAACAGGGAAATGGGTCAGGCACTGAAGGCATCAAGAGTGGACTGCGGGGGCTGGCATATGGCAGAGCAGGTAAAGCTGCTGCCTGGGACGCCAACGTCCCATATGTGTGCAGGTTCAAGTTCTGGCTGCTCCACTTTTGATCCCTGCTAATGTGCCTGAGAAAGCAGTTGAGGATGGCCCAAGTGTATGGGCACCTGCCACCCATGTGGGAGATCTGGAAGAAGCTCCTGGCTTCTGACTGTCTCAGGTCCAGCCATTGTAGCCATCTGGGGAGTAAACCAGGGGTTGGAAGATTTCTCTCGCTCTCTGTCTTTCCCTTTCTCTGTAATTCTGCCTTTCAAATAAATAAATTTAAAAAAAATGTACACATTTACAGCAGTAAGTGACCCCAGATAGGAAAGAGGCAACACCACAAACAGCAACAACAAAAAACAACCATGCTTTTGGGGCCAGCGCTATGGCTCACTTGGTTAATCATCTGCCTGTGGCCCCAGCACCCAGGTTCTAGTCCCAGTTGGGGCGCCGGATTCTGTCCCAGTTGCTCCTCTTCCAGTCCAACTCTCTGCTGTGGCCCGGGAAGGCAGTGGAGGATGGCCCAAGTGCTTGGGCCCTGCACCTGCATGGGAGACCAGGAGGAAGCACCTGGTTCCTGGCTTTGGATCAGCGCAGCGTGTCGGCCTTAGCTGCCATTTGGGGGGTAAACCAACAGAAGGAAGACCTTTCTCTCTGTCTCTCTCACTGTCTAACTCTGCCTTCCTCCCACCCATGTGGGAGGCCAGGATGAAGCTCCTGTCTCCTGGCTTCAGCCTGGCCCAGTGCTGGCCATTGTAGCCATCTGGGGAGTGAACCAGCAGATGCAAACTTTCTCTCTGTAGCCTGTAGCTCTAACTTTCAAAATAAGTAAATCAAAAAAAAAAAAAAAAAAAAGGTGTGTGTGTGTGTGGGGGAGAGGTCCATCTGGGCTGGCATTTGGCCTAATAGTCTAGAGTCCAGTTAGGAAGCCCTGGACCTGTGCTGGAGCGCTGGGTTCATTATCTAGCTCTGCTCCTGCCTTCAGCTTTCTGCAGCTGAAGAACTGGCTCAAGTAATCCTGCTAGCCACGTGGGAGACCTGGATCGAGTTTCTAGCTCCTGGCTTCAACCTAGCCCAGTCCTGGCCATTGTGGACAGCTGGGGAGTGGACAGTGGAGGTCTATTTGTCTGTCATTCTGCCTCTCAAATAAATAAAATCCTTAAAGTGGTCTAAGGTCATTTAGCATCAAGGCAAATGGCTACCCCCACCACCACCTGTTACAGCTGCACTACTGCAGAGAAGCCATTGGTTTCTATTAATGTTCAACTATTCAGAAAATTTTATATTTCACATATGCTGAAGATGAATATAACATTTGAGAATTATCTCCTTCCGCTGTGAGTTTTTAAAGCATTTTAAATCGTAAAGGAGTGAGCTTTATTTATCAGAAAAATTCACTAGATATTTGGACTCATTCACATAAAACCTGCCAGGAGTGAATCAGGGACTGTAGACCCCAGCCCCAATTCCTTACCCTGACATCTGCCTACCTTCCATCCAGCCATGGGCCACAGGAGCAGACTGGGTTTCACTTTGTTTTTTTTTTTTTTTTTTTTAATTTTATTTTTATTTTTGACAGTCAGAGTGGACAGTGAGAGAGAGAGAGAGAGACAGAGAGAAAGGTCTTCCTTTTGCCATTGGTTCACCCTCCAATGGCCACTGCTGCCGGTGCACTGCGGCCGGCATACTGCTCTGATCCGAAGGCAGGAGCCAGGTGCTTCTCCTGGTCTCCCATGGGGTGCAGGGCCCAAGCACTTGGGCCATCCTCCACTGCACTCCCGGGCCACAGCAGAGAGCTGGCCTGGAAGAAGGGCAACCGTGACAGAATCTGGCGCCCCGACCGGGACTAGAACCCGGTGTGCCGGCGCCGCAAGGCGGAGGATTAGCCTGTTGAGCCACGGCACCGGCCCTGGGTTTCACTTTGGACAACTCCCCTTCTCCCAGCTGCAAGGTGCCCACACTAAGAGGGGCTGGAAGAGGCCTCTGCGGTGCACCGGCCATGACCAGGCTCACTCAGGAGGGGAGATCCTGTGCCAACAGTGGGACAAGAGGGTGGGATCTGGACCTGAACCACGCCAGGTGGAAATCCACCCTGCTAGAGACTGGGCCAGTCTGTACCTCCCCTGCTGCTGCTCTGACCCTGTGAACAGAGTGCCCACAGCACACCTTCGCTGTGAGCACTGACAGCATGTGGTGAAGGGTCTGGAACTCCAGCAGACCTGGTGGGCCCACAGCCTCAGGCTGTATGGCTGGGGACCCCCTCCCCTCCCACCAGAGCCTGGAGTTTGCTTGGCTCAGGCCCAGAACTTTGCTCACGGAGTGTATTTTGGTTCTTTCTGTCACCTCACTCACAGCCTAATCCCCATTTCAGCTGGGCACACCTTCCCCTTCTGTGCCAAGAACCCCCACAGAGGTCCCACACCCTGAGACGGGGCACCTTGGAGAGTGGTATGTCTTAACAGGATTTCTTTCTTTTCTTTTTTAACAGGATTTCTTAAGTTGCCATGTTTCTTTTTCCTTGGATCCTGGTGGAAATAAACTTGAGCGACTGCTCCCCAGTGCCCGTACAGCCTGCACCATCCCTTTCCTCCTTCCCACCAACCAGGGCCTTCACCGTGGTGGCTCAAGTAGTGTTTGTGCTTGCATCCCAGAGCCCACACGCAGCACCTACAGGAGCTGCTTCCAGCCCCACTCCTCTGTAAGCACAGTCTCCCCAGTGGACTCTGCCCCAAGTGCCCCCTAGAGCGCTGGGAAGCGTGCCACCACCGGGACATGCCTCCTCCTTCAGTCCTGGCCCAACTGCAAGGTGCCAACACCCCCAGGAGGGAAAAGCTAAGGGAGCAAGCTAAGGAGTGAAGTTACAAGGCTGTGGGTTTTTGAGGTGGCCAAGGGGGAAGAGAAGGGTGAGGCAGGGATAGGGAAGTCACCGTTCCCTGCTTCACGCTTGTCCCTGGGCCTGACGTGTACTTGGGAAGGAGGCCCCAGAGGAAGACCTGTAAGCAAGAACCAGGCTCCCTGGAGCCCCTCCCCTATCTCTGGAGTCTCATCCCCGAGCCCAGATGCCAGGGCCCCAGCCGTGCACCTGGATCCCCAGCCCTCTGTTGCCTGCCCTGGCTCTCACTCATTAAGGACAGAGAAACATGGTGTCAACTAGTGCTGGATGTGAGGATGCTGACAGGTGGACTCGCCAGGGCCCCTCCACCAGAGGCATGGGGCTGGCCAGGCCAGGTAGCCAGGGTGGGAGGGCAGAGCGTAAGTGGCCTCTTGCTGGGAGACCGGGTCTCCCGCTCGCTTCTGAGACATTGCTCCCACCCCAACATGTCACTGCCAGATCCTCTGAATTCATTTTCATACCCAAGGGCAGCTCTGTGGCCTTGCCCACATTTCTCATGGGCCATTCCCTCCCCCATCGCCTTCCCCAGCTCTTCAGCCCTGGCCACTATCTGTGTTCCTGCTTCCTTTTCTCAGGAGGCCCAGGGTCCAGCCCACACCCTAGCCCTCACGTCTCCTTAGCTGACTTGTCCTGTGGACTCTCACCCTGCCTAGAAGTCACAGCTCTCTTCAATTGCTGACACCATTCTTTAGAATCCAGTTTGGGCCCTAGAAGGGAGAACTCCTATGTTTGGCCATGGTGTCACCAGCACCTTTGTACCCTGAATGCTTGTGACCTTTCCCTCATCTTTGCCTGCTTTGAGGCATCCTGGCTGACAGCTGATGTGTGATGCATACGACAGACCTCCAAGTGCCTGGTGGGGGTGGAGAATGAAGGGCAGGAGTCAGGGCTCCTGTGTTCCACCAGGGACAGTCTTCTCCCGAGATCTGTGCTCTGGGATCACTCCATCAATGGGGACCCTGCTGTTTGCAAGCCCCAACTGGCCTGGCAGTTAGTAAGGAGGCTCGGGGGCCCCTGGCAGTGAGTGGTGGTGGAGAGAATTGGTCCTTAGGGTTTCCAGAACCTTCTTACCTTCTGAGTGGTATACAACTCAGGAGTGGGGTGGCTGTCAGAGGAACAGCAAGGACAGGAGGTGAAGGGCCGAGCAAAGCCTCCACAGGATGAACAGACGAGTCAAGCAAAAGCTGAGGAGGGTGGAGAGGCAGGGTAAAGAGGCAGGGTAAAGTTGCAAAAACGTTAAAATTTATGATTCCTTTATTTTTGACTTTGACACCTTGGGCAATGAGCTAGCTATGGGACAAAAGCATTTCTTGTGTTCTTTGTGTGAGCCAGGCCCTGGAGGAAGGATGGCAGTTAGCAAAACCTCAGGCCCTGCTCCAATCGTCCCGGTGAGGGCTAGAGGGTCTCCAGGCAATTGGCATTCTGGTGCTTAAGGCCACTTCTGGGTAAGGGTTGGCAAGGGTGCAGTGCCCAGGCTTGTGGTCCTTGAAGCACTTTTACTTTGAAACAATAGCCAGCTCAATGGGGGAGGATGGAGAGGGGGTGGTGGTGCAGGGGCTGTGGTCTCTGGTTGTGTTCAGAGGGGGCTCTGAGCCCTCTCCCTGCCTGAGGGACACCTAATGTCACAGTGGGAACATGAGGCCAATGGCAGGCCCCCATCTCCACTAGCCCATGGACAGAGGAGCTGCTGCAGAAGGGCTGAGCCAGGGCCCCTCAGGCAAGCAGCGGCTCATCCTCTGCCTCGACCACCCAGACCCCGGGCTCAGCCAGCGGCACCAGCAGCACATCGTCCTCATCCTCTGGTGCCAGGACTGCTGCCTGGGGCCCAGGCGGGGGCCAGGTTGGTCCCAGAGGCCGCAGACTGGGCAGGAAGCGGCCTCGAAGGGCCTGCACCACTCCAGACAACAGCGATGGCTCCAGGGGCCCCGAGGGCAATGGCTCTGGGGCCTCGGGGGCAGGAGGGAGAGCTGGGGATGTGCTGGCAGCTGGGAGAGGAGCCTTGACAGGCAGTGGGGGTGCCTGCTCCCCATCCTGCCCACCCACTGCCCCGCCTTCTGGGGCTGGACCCGCGCTGCCATCCAAGGCCTCAGGGGGAGCAGCGGGAGATGCCACCTGGGATCTGGTCTCAGGGGCCCGAGCTGGGGGGTTGGCTCGAGGAAGCAGGCCCCAGCGGCGGAGGCGGCGCACCAGGCGGCGCACCGAGCGGCCCCGCTGGCGGCGGCGGGCTCCCGAGGCACCCCCTGGAGTCATATCCTGGCGCAGGATCTGCAGCAGAGAGCGCAGGTTGCCCAGCACCGAGTTCTGCAAGGAGAGGAGGCAGACATCAGAGTCAGAGGCTAGGGGCTGGGTGATGGCGGGGACCTCAGCATGGGTGCGACGGGGAGGTGCTCAGGTTAGGGGGAACGACTTACGTCATTGGGGTTCTCTGTAGGGAAGTCGTCCACAGGCGGGATGGCGCCCTGGGCAATGAGCTGCCCATAGGAAGGGGGCGCCTGCTGCTGCACAATCTCGGCCTCCATCCGGGAGAGGGGGGCGAAGATGCTGGAAGGAATGAGGGGCTCTCGGTCACGGGCGCTTCCCAGCATTGCCCCAGCCTGGACATCCTCTTCCCTCCACACCGGGGCTGGGGCAGCCCTGGCTTTCTCAGTGGTCAGCCGACCTCCCTTCCTTCCTTGAGACTGCTCTCAGGACCAAGAGCTGTCCTTCCAACAGCCAACCAACAAACCGGTCCCAGGGAACTCCCACCAAGCGGGTACCCTCCGGGTCTCCGGCAGCCGCACAGGCCCCGTCTCACCCTCCGTCCCCACTGCTCCACAGCCGGCCTCCCGCCCACTGACCTGTACTCCTGGGTGCGAATGGCATAGAGCTTGCAGGTGCAGCCCAGGGCGATGACCAGCAGCAGCCCACACACAAGGCTGCCGATGATGGCGGCCGTAATGACCTTGCGGGGCAGGGCGTAGGAGCAGTCCCACTCATCGCTGCCGTCGGCACAGTCTGGCTGTCCATCGCACACCCATGTCTCATACACGCACTTCTCGTCCCGGCACCGGAAGTTGCCAGGCTGGCAGTGCCGGCAGCGCCTCTCGTCTGCTCCGTCAGCACAGAAGGTCTGGTAGTTGCAGCGGTCAGCAGGCAGGTAGCAGGCCGTGGCACTGGGGGTGCCGGCAGCCCCACAGGGGTAATGTCCGGGCGGGCAGCCCGGGCAGTTCTCCTCATCTGTGCCATCAGCACAGTCCCACGAGCCGTCACAGCGCTGCGCCTCGCTGTAGCAGCGCTCACCCAGGCCTTCCCCGGCCCCTAGGCCAGAGCCTAGGCCGCAGGGCCGATCCCAAGGCAAGCAGTAGCCTCGCACGTGGTAGGTGGCGTTGAAGCCCCGGCCGCTGCTCCAAGCAACCGTGTGGTAGGCCACGACAGCCTGGCCAGACAGGGTCTCCACGGTGACAGCCTTGCCATTGTTCAAGTGGGTGAGACTGCGCAGTAGCCGGGGGGCCTCAGGGGGCCCGGCGCCATCATACACGTGCACTGCATCTCCATAGCCCAAGTCCAGCGCCGTGAAGCGCACCGCAAGCCGCCGGCCATCGTGGGGGTCCAGCAGCCAGAGGCAGGACTGGGGGTGGGAGACTGAGGCCAGGTGTGAGTATCCCGGGGAGGAGAAGACCCCGTAGAAGTCCTCCAAGGTGAGATTACAGGGCAGGGTAGGGGCAGAGGCTGGGGTCAGGCCAGGGAAGGGGTCTGAGCTGCAACCTGCCTCATCAGAGCCATCGCCACACGCATCGACCCCATCGCAGCGCTGGGCAGCAGGCACGCAGCGGTGGTTCAGGCACTGGAACTCCTCCTGCAGGCACATCAGCCAATCTGCAGAGGCACCAGGGAGAGGGGCTGGAGGCATTAGAGTCACTGCGATCTTCCCCTCCCCCCCGGGGCTTCCACTGCCTGCTCCAGTGGCCTGTCCGATACCCCTGTCCGGCATACCTTGGCTGTAGGAGAGCAGAAAGCCCGGGCCTACTGGTGCCCTGGCCCCAGCATAGCTGTAGGTGATGGTGACGTTGCCACCTGGCAGCTGCAGAGGACTGGCAGGTGCCTCACACAGGGAGATCAGTGGCTGGAGAGGGGAGTGCAGGATTAAGCGCTCTGAGCCACAGGCCAGGTGCAACTTCTGGAACCTACAGGAGTTGGGCGGGGAGAGAGGGTCAGGACATGGGATGTTCTTGACCGCCGCTGGCTGCCTCCTCCCCCAGTGCCACTGGGCGCCTCCTGCTCCCAGCAGCACATGCACTTGCTTTTCCAAGCAGCCAAATGAAAACTCGGTTAACCACATGAGTCCTAACAGAGGCCCAGGGCACCCAGCAGGCTCGGTGCAGGCTGCCCTCTCTCCTCACCTCCTCCTCTCTGGGCAAGTTCGTGGAAGGTGAACTATGAGAGGCAAATAGCCAGGTACTTAACGTGGACCCCAAGTCCCTGAGCCAGGGTCAGAGGGGCCTGAGGAGACTTGGAAGGCTTAAAAGATCTGGGGAGGCGGAGGTCAGCTCTGAGCTAATGAAGGAATGGCTCTGAGTCCCAGGCAGGGACGTGCAGGTGATCGAATGAAAGACATCTCAGAACAGTCAGGCGATCAGAGTCCATCTCAGAACAGTCAAACCTGAGCCCAGGTCCTTTACCAGAGTGACTGTTGACCTTTGGAAATGCCCAGGACCCACACTTGATGTCCACCCCCACCCAGCTCCAATTTACCCTGCTTAGCAACAAAATGGGTCAAGCTTTGATGATGGCCATGGCCACACCCAATCCTACTCCTCCCATCGGCATGGAGGAGCAGAGCCTGGGGACTCCTCCCGCAGCGGGGTGGGGAGGGATCTGGTCTGCTTCTCACCTGACTGTCACAGTCTGCTCCTTGCTGCCCAGGATGAGCCAGGTGCAGTTGACAGGGGAGCCGCGGCTGTCCCGACTCAGGGGCCTCTGCAAGGTGCCCTGTACCTCCAAGAGCAGGGCTGGGGGATCCTCACAGGCTGGAGAGAGGAAAGCGGGACACTGGCGGAGAGGCCCTTACAGCCCACCCCTCCCCAGCCTTGAGGTCTTCGAGCAGCATTGCACCCAGGCACACCTGCACCCTGGATACAGCACTCTGGCCCTTGCTCGCTGTCCAGAGCTTCCCCTCACCGGTCACCACACCACAGTTCTGAGGTTTGCTGTGCGCCAGCCACAGGGTCAGGAGGAGCAGGAAATGCCGTCTCTTCCCCTCAGGGAGACCACATTCTGGCTAGGCAAGTCAAGCATGGATATTCCAGAAAGAACTGACAATGGTACATAAAACTACTAGGTGTGGGGCAGGCGCTGTGGCGCAATGGGTTAACGCCCTGGCCTGAAGCGCCAGCATCCCATATGGGCGCCAGTTCGAGACCCGGACATTCCACTTCTTGTTCAGCTCTCTGCTGTGTCCTGGGAAAACAGTAGAAGATGGCCCAGGTGCTTGGGCCCCTGCACCTGCATGGGAGACCTGGAAGAAGCTCCTGGCTTTGGATCAGCGCAGCCTCGGCTGTTGCGGCCAACTGGGGAGTGAACCAGCGGATGGAAGACTTTTCTCTCTCTCTCTCTCTCTCTGCCTCTCCTCTCTTTGTGTAACTCTGATTCTCAAATAAATAAATCTTAAAAAAAAAAAAAAAAAACCTACTAGGTGAGGGGCTAAGCCTCTGCCTGCAGTGCGGGCATCCCATATGGGCACCAGTTTGAATGCCGGCTGCTCCATTTCTGACCCAGTTCTCTGCTAATGTGCCTGGGAAAGCAGTGGAAGATGATCCAAGTGCTTGGGCCCCTGTCCCCATGTGGGAGACCTGGATATAGTTACTGGCTTCTGGCTTTTGCCTGGCCCAGCCTTGGCTATTGCAGACATTTGGGGAGCTGATGAAAGATCTCTCTCTCTCTGTCTCTCCTTCTCTCTGCATTTCAAATAAATTAATAAATATTAAAACATAAAAGAACAAAAAATGAACAACAGCTACCAGGGAGGGCCCCCGCAGGGCCTCAGTACCCCCTCTGTAAAGAATGGACGGTATCCACTCTATGACAGCTGGAATTCCGGGAAGAGCGAGTCCTCCTCTTGGGTGCCCCCTCCTGACCAGGGTCACCGAGCCCCATGGGCTTCCTGCACTCACCGGGATTGGGGAAAAGGATCCGATCTGGGTGAGCCAGAGCGCCTCCTAGAGGAGGAGAGAGAAAGGGCAGGAGAGCGAGTCACCCTTGGAAGTTGTCTTCACCTGAGCAACCCCGGGAGGAAAGGGAGCCATCCGGGACTTCCGGGCAGTTTATGGGAAGGGGTAGTGGTGCGGGGGCAGGCTGCGGAGCGTGGCCTCGAAGGGAGATCCGGCCGCAGGGCCTGTGGGGTAGCTCAGGTGGCCCGGAGGGGACGAGGGCTGAGCGGGACTCCCGGCTGGGCACTTCCTGGGGGGGTAGGGACTGGCGGTGCTGGGAACGCCGGCCCGGGCGAGTTGGAGCGACCGGGTCCAGTGACAGCCCCGGGGCCGGGTAGCCTTGGCGGGATTCTTACCGAGGAGGAGGAGGAGGAAGGTGGCCGGCAGCATCGCGGACGGTCTGGAGGTGGAGGAAGAGTCCAGGAGCCCTTGTCTACCCGGTAGGGAGGAGGCGGCGGCGCGCCGGGCGTCTAGCCTCCCCGAGGGGGCTGCATGGCCCAGACTCGACCGACGCTCTGGATGCCAGGGCTGGGGGCGGGGAGGCGGCGGCGGCGGCCCGGGTGCAGGGGCGGTGCCTCTCACCAACTTCAGAGTTGTTTTCTCCGGCCGTCGCCGCGCGTTCTCTCCCGGGGCCGGCTCGCGAAGACGCAGGACTCAGTGCGGGACTGGGCGCTGGGGGCGCGCCCTCGCCTTCGCCGGCCAGCAGGCCGCGACCGCCCCCTGTCCAGGCTCGGCCGCCACCTGCCGGGGCTGGAGGCCACTTCCTCTTCGGGCCAAACTTTGCCGTCTGTCAGCCCGCAGGACCGGCCGGACGCGGCTCAACTTCTGCAGCGCCTCCAGCCCGCGGAACGCGGCAGGGCAGCGCGGGGAGGGGGAGACGCGGCTCGGCGCGGCTCCCCGGCCCTGGCCACGGCCCAGGCTGTACCCCCGCCCGCCCGAGGGTTGGAGGAGCTGGGGCGTAGAGAGGGCGGGTGACGAGCCTGGTCCCACCCCTGCCAATCAACGCGATCGCCCCGCCCACACGCTCGCCTTAACCCCTTTCCGGCCCTGCCAGGACTTGTCCGACTGGCCCTTGACCGGCCGCCTCCGCCTGCACTCTGGGGCCTGGGTAGCTGGGTCCTTCGGGTGGAATGCGTTGTCCGAGGCCATCTGCTTGTCCCTTAACTGCCGTGCTTTTGCTTCAGACTCCTAAGCTCTCAGTACTTTTCTCGTCCCAGGATCTGAGACCCGAGAGCACTTTTGGTGGCGAGCCTTTATTGAAGCAGTTGCCACGCGGAATTGTAACGATTTGTTTATTCATCATTCCCGCCCCTGCCCTGGAAGCTGAGGCTTCCCGTGGGCTGGGCTCCACTGTTTATCTCCGCGCCCCCTGGGGAGACGCGAAGCAACGTGCTGGCACCACTTGCTGGTCACGTGACCTTGGGAAACATCAGGAAACCTCTCCTGCTTCTCGGAAAGGTAGTGCAACTCCCTCTGAAGGTTGTTGTGGACACGGAGGGGGAGGATGCAGCTTGAGCAGCCGGCGCCTTGCCTGGTGAGCCTGGTGAGCGCTGTGTGTGGGTGGGGATTGCCCACTTCCTGTGGCACTGATAGATAATAAACAATAACAACTCACAGCAGATGGTTCTTACGCTTTCCCCACATTTCTGGCCCCAATCTAAGTAATCCCTCTGTGACATACTTGGGAAGAGCTTTATAGGTGTCTGTTCCTTTAATACCGGCGACACCTCTGTGAGGCAGATACTGTTGCTACTCCCATTTTGCAAACAGGGACGCTCAGGCTCCAAGTGTTTGGCCCAGGATCTGGTTCAGGCTGAGCATCAAATCCAAAATGCTACAAAATCGGACATTTTAAAAAGATTTATCTTATTTTATTTACTTGAAATTCAGAGTTACAGAGAGAGAAGTGACAGAATCTTCCATCTGCTGGTTCACTCCCCAAATGGCCCAAAGCCAGGAGCCAGAAGCTTCATCTGGGTCTCCTTTGGGTACAGAGGCCCAAGGACTTGAGCCATCTTCTGCTTTATTCCCAGGCACATTAGCAGGAAGCTGGATTGGAAGCAGGGCAGCCAGGACTCGAACCCATACCCAGATGGAATGCCCGGCGCTGCAGATGGCGGCTTAACCCGATGCACCACAGTACCAGCCGCAAAATCTGAAATTTTTTGTGTGTCATTGATGATGCCACAAGTGGACATTCCACACCATGAAACTTTGTTTCATGCACACAATTATTTAAAATACTGCATGGAATTATCTTAACACTATGTGTATATGTAATAATGTTGTATATGTGTGTCCTTAAATGAATGTGGCTGTTAAAGTTGCCTAACCACTTTTTATTTTTAGATTTATTTATTTGAAAATCAGAGTCACACAGAGAGAGAGACAGAGAGATCTTCTATCCCTTGATTCACTCCCTGGAGCCAACAGCTTCTTCCCTGACTCCCACACACTTGACAAGGGAACAGGCACTTGGGCCATCACTGGATGCTTTTCCCAGGCAGGAAACTGGTTTGGAAGTGGAGCAGCCAGGACAGGGGATGCTGGTGTCACAGGTGGTGGCTTCACTGGCTGTGTCACAACGCCAGCCTCCTTCCATTATTTTTCATGATTCCTCAAAAACATCTAAGAACATTCCTCAGGCCCATTCCCAAAAATTCTTGATGGTTTAGGATGTGATTTATATGGCCTTGGATAGTTAAAGATGAATTAAACCTTGGGGCCAGCGCTGTAGCACAGCAGGTTAAAGCCTTGGCCTGTGATGCCAGCATCCCATATGGGCACCTGCTGCTCCACTTTCGATCCAGCTCTCTGCTATGGTGTGGGAAAGCAGTAGAAGATGGTCCAAGTACTTGAGCCCCTGCACCTGCATGGGAGACTGGGAAGAAACTCCTGACTCCTGGCTTCAGATCAGCGCAGCTCCGGCCATTGTGGCCATCTGGGGAGTGAACCAGCAGATGGAATACTCTTTCTCTCTCTCTCTCTCTCTCTCTCTAACTCTGCCTTTCAAATAAATAAATATTTTCTAAAAAAATTTAAAAATAAACTAATTAAACCTACACTTATTGTAAACACCTTGGTCCCCTCTGATTTCCTTCTTACTCTTTTTTGTTTGTTTGTTTGAATTCTTTTTTTTTTTTTTTTTTTTTTTTTTTGCCAGGCAGAGTTAGACAGTGAGAGAGAGAGAGTTATAGACAATGAGAGAGACAGAGATAAAGGTCTTCCTTCCGTTGGTTCACTCCCCTAAGGCTGCCACGGCCGGTGCTGCACCGATCGGAAGCCAGGAGCCAGGTACTTCCTCCCGGTCTCCCATGCGGGTGCAGGGCCCAAGCACTTGGGCCATCCTCTGCTGCCTTCCCAGGCCATAGCAGAGAGCTGGACTGGAAGAGGAGCAACTGGACTAGTACCTGGCACCCTAACTGGGACTAGAACTCTGGGTGCTGGTGCCGCAGGGGAAGGATTAGCCACCAAGTGAGCCACGGCGCCGGCCTGAATTCACTCTTAAATAATAACCCCCAGTGCCTACTACAGTGCCTTGAACTTGGAAAGCACTCAAATATTCAGAGAATGAAAAAGTATTTTCATTCATGATGAATGCTCCCAACAATCTAGACCTTTGGTGCATTTTTTGTATTTTCCCCCAGCAGGGCTCTCTCCTCCCTTTCCCAGCCACCTGCCACTCTTCCTATGTCACCACCACCTCTCCTGCTCCCTTCTCAAAGTCCCTGCTCCCCCATACAGCCCGTCCCCCACGGACTCCCTGGGGCTGTCTGGTGTTTCTCCCTTATGTGGCTGACCTCCCTTTCTAAACGGGTTGTAAGCTCCTTGGGACTGAACTGAATGAAGTCTGAAGAATTCTCAGCATCTGCCAGGTGCCCGGCACAGACAACACAACCAGCACTTAATGAAAACCTCCACAACTGCTTTTAGGGCTTAAACCTTTGCAAGTTCCCCGTTCTCTCTGGCCTGATTCCCTTTGCGGCCCCCTCAGGGTACTAATCAGAGTCCCTTGGTAATCCTTGAAGGCAACAGTGGGGAATCCAGAGAGACTCAGAGCGTGGGACCAAGGTCCAAGCGGAAGGAAGCCAGGGGCCTTGTTATGGCCAACTCTATGGCTTCATGCCTTGCTGAGGTCTCTAACAACAGATGGACAGAACACAGCTGTGAGAAAGGATCCCAATGTATGTTCCATCCAGAGCCAGAGGGGTTGAAGTCACCATTTACTGGTTGAATACCCCTTATGCAAAATGCTTGGCACCAGAAATGTTTCACTTTTCAGACTTTTTTCATATTTTGGCATATTTGCATATACATAATGAGATACCTTGGGAATGGAACCCAAAACACAGAATTTAGGGACCAGTGTTTCAACATAGTGGGTAAAGCCACTCACTACCTGTGACACCAGCATCCCATATCAGTGCTGGTTCGAGTCCCGGCTGCTCCACTTCTGATCCAGCTCCCTGCATCAGAAGATGGCCCAAGTATCTGGACCCCCACCACCCACATGGGAGACCCAGAAGAAGCTCCTGGCTTCAGCCTGGCCCAGCGCTGGCTGTTGTGGCCATCTGGGGAGTGAATCAGTGGATGGAAGATTCTCTCTCTGTCTCTCCCTCTCTCTTTCTCTGTAACTCTGACTTTCAAAATAAATAAATAAATCTTTTAGAAAGGAAGAAAAATAATGGAAGTAGTGGAAAATGGATAGATGTCTGGCTTTCAAAATGAAAATACCTAACTTATACAGGGTACTCAGCATGCCGTGCTAAGTACTTCATGCGAATTAACTCACATAATTAGCTTACCATGCCTCTGGGAGCAGTTGCTGTTTGTGTCCTTGTTTTATAATTGAGGAAACTTGAGTCACAGTTTGGACAACTTACTCAAGCTCAAACTATTAGCATGTGCCAGAACCAAGACTTGAATCAAAGTGATAGATTCTAGAATCTTCAGAACAAGGTCTTCAACACCTGGCTGATTGCTAGAATAGATTATGAAACAGATGGTTTGTGAATATGCAAAGAGGGAAGGCGCAATATGCGGCTCGTTCACCTGTGTGGTCTCCTGTTCAGTGCTCTTTTACAGAGTGAGTGACTTGGGGCTAGGTTCTGCCAGTAGGTGACACTGGTGGGCGACTGGAAGGGAGGAGAAGCCAGGCTAAGCCCCATTCCCCCAGCTTTAGCTTTGTCTCTCCCAGGAGGTGTGTGCCTGCCATGGTTCCACTCCTGTTAAGTAGCCTGCTGTTAGGCACCTGTAACATCACCTCCTTGTTCTCCAGCTTCCTGCTGTGCTAATCTCTGGTCTACCTCACCATCTCCTTTTTTGGTTTTTTAAAAGGTAGAGTGATAGAGAGACAGCAAGCAAGATTTCCATCTGTTGGTTTATACCCCAAATGGCCACAGTGGTCAGGGCTGGGCCAGGCCAACGCCGGGAGCCTAGAACTCCGTGTTAGTCTGCTACAAGGGTGACAGGGGCCCAAGTACTTGGACCACCATCTGCTGCCTCCCTAGGCATAATAGCAGGGAGCTGGATTGGAAGTGGAGCAGCTGGGACTTGAACCGGCACTCTGATACAGGATGCTGGAATTGCAAGAAGCAGTTTAGCCCATTGAGCCACAATGCCAGCCCCCTTAAGTTTCTTAAAAGTCCGCTTGGGTGACTAATTGGCTTTCAGAGTACTACCCTGGATGTATTCAATCCTAACAAAAAGTGATGTAACAGTCAATCTTGGCTTCATCTTTCTACTGTGTTTGCCTGAGAGTATCCTGAAAACTTGCTGTTTTCCTGGAAGCCATTTGAAAATTTTAGTATTATCTGCTGCCTGGAATGTTAAAATCAAAAGCTTTCTGGTTTCTTTTAAACGGTAGTTTTCCCCACCTAACTCTCTCTTCTCACACTTTGCTGTAAGTGCATAAACGAAGCCGTGTCACCTTCAGTGCTCTAATGCAAATCTCCTTAACTGCATTTCCATTCATTAGCCACATTTCCTCCTTTCCGTGTTGCTACGGGCTAACTGCCCTGGCTGAACTTGCTGCAGAAGAAGGATCCTCTTTCTGCCAGTTTCAAAAACATTTTTCTCCCTTCTTTTGAATCTTCACTGCCTGCCTCTCCAAAGGCCATCAGGTTCTACTCACAGTCACTTCAAGGCATTTTGGTTTTCAAATTTTTAAAAACATTTTCTGGTATTCTTTTTTTTAAAGGTTTATTTATTTATTTGAAAGGCAGAATTACAGAGAGAAAAGTCTTCCTTCCATTGGTTCACTCCCCAGATGACCGTAACAGCCAGAGCTGCACAGATCCAAAGGCAGGAGCCAGGAGCTTCTTCCAGGTCTCCCACACCGGTGCAGGGTCCAAAGACTTGGGCCATTTTCCACTGCATTCCCAGGCCATAACAGAGGGCTGGATTGGAAGTGGAGCAGCTGGGACTTGAACCGGTGCCCATATGGGATGCTGGCACTGTGGGCAGTGGCTTTACCTGCTACCCCACAGCGCTGGCCCCTCAGCATTCTTTTTTTAAAGTTCTATTTATTCGAAAGGCAGAGTGACAGAGAGCAAGAGAGAAAGAGAAAAAGAGAGAGAGACATCTTCCATATCTTGACTCCCTAAATACTGTTAATAGCTAGGGCTGCGCTGGCCAAAGCCAGTTACCTGGAACTCCATCTAAGTCACATGTAGGAGCAGGGGCCCAAGTACTTGAGCCATAACTTCTGCCTCCTAGTGTGCATGTGAGCAAAAAGCTGGATCAGAAGTGAAGTCAAGACTTGAACCCAGGCTGGTGCCGCAGCTCACTAGGCTAATCCTCTGCCTGTGGCGCTGGCACCCCGGGTTCTAGTCCTGGTTGGGGTGCCAGATTCTGTCCCGGTTGCTCCTCTTCCAGTCCAGCTCTCTGCTGTGGCCCGGGAAGGCAGTGAAGGATGGCCCAAGTGCTTGAGCCCTGCACCTACATGGGAGACCAGGAGGAAGCACCTGGCTCCTGGCTTTGGATCGGCACAGCGCCAGCCGTAGCGGCCACTTGGAGGGTGAACCAACAGAAGGAAGACCTTTCTCTCTCTCTCTCTCTCTCTCTCCAACTCTGCCTGTCAAAAAAAAAAAAAAAAAAAGACTTGAACCCAGGCCCTTCCATGCAGGATGCACTGTGGCTTAACCTCTCTGCCACAATGCCTGCTCCATCCCAGGCCATTTCAACTTTCACTGACACAGTTCTAGTCTTTCCAGCTTCAGCTCTTGACCTGTTGCAAATAACTCTCACATTTTAAGTATTTGCCACAGAAACACACCACTTTTGGTGCTCGAATCTATATTAGTTATATTTTGCTGAATGACAAAGTACCCCCAAACTTCAACGGCTTAAAATACAGAATAGGGATGGGCATTGTGGTGCAGTGGGTTTAGTCACTGCGTGGAACACCCACACCCCATATGGGAGTGTAGGCTTGAGTCCCCGCTACTCCATGCTTCTGATCCAGCTTACTACTAATGCACCTGGGAACCAGCAGAATGAGAGCCCAAGTACTTGGGTTCCCAGCTGGATGGAGTTCCGGGCTCTTGGCTTTAGTCTGGTCTACCCCCAGATGTTGTGGGCCTTTAGAGAGTGAACCAGTGGATGGAAGCTCAGTCTCTCTCTCTCTCTCTCTCTCTCTCTCTCTCTCTGTATTTCCCTCATTCTCTGTCAATCTACCTTTAGAATAAAAGAGTGGTCTTCTATTTGTTGATTCATTCCCCAGATGGCCGCAACGGCCGGAGCTGGGCCTATCCAAAGCCAGGAGCCAGGAGCTTCTTCTGGGTCTCCCACTTGGTGCAGGGTCCCAAGGACTTGGGCCATCATCTACTGCTTTCCCAGGCCATAGAAGAGAGCTGGATTGGATGTGGAGCAGCCAAGACTCGAATCGGAGCCTATATGGGATGCTGGCACTGCAAGCAGAGGTTTAGTCCCCACTACGCCACAGTGCTGGCCCCATTGCATTAAATTTTTTAAAGCTGTTTATTCAGTTTAAAGTATAAGTAGAGATATTTATTCTTTTTTTAAAGGTCTATTTATTTTATTTGAAAGGCAGAGTTACAAAGAGGCAGAGAGAGTCTTCCATCCGCTGGTTCACTCCCCAAATGGCTGCAATGGCCAGAGCTGAGCTGATCTGAAGCCAGGAGCCAGGAGCTTCTTCCTGGTCTCCCATGCAGGTACAGGGGCCCAAGGACTTGGGTCATCTTCCACTGCTTTCCCAGGCCATAGCAGAAAGATGGATCGGAAGTGGAGCAGCCAGGACTTGAACCGGCGCCCATATGGGATGCCGGCACTGCAGGTGGTGGCTTTACCTGCTAGGACACAATGTTGGCTCCTGCATTTAATTTTTAAAAGATTTATTTTATTTAACTGACAAGCAGAGTGAGAGGGAGAGACAAAGAGAGAGTTTCCATCTGCTGTTCACTCTCAAAATTGCTGCAACAGCCAGGGCTGAAAGAACGGGTGTTGAGAGGTCTTGAAGCCATGTCTGATGGTGAGCTGTTTAGGGAACTAGAAAGTCTTCAACCAAAGAGAAGCTTAATTTTAGTGAGAGAGAGAGAAGCTATGTAAAATAGATGCAAATATTGGACAGGCTGCAGTGCAGAGTGATGCTTGTTTGTCTAATCTGAAAGGCAGAAGCTGGAATTAAAGGGGCCTGCCCCTGGCTTTAGGTGCTGGAGGGCTGACTTGGGGCAGACCTGGCCGGGGGCCCTCCGTGCCCCCTGGAACTCTGGCACCGGTAGGTTGCAGGTGGCTACCTCCACAGAACACACACAAAGAGAGCCAGGCACCTGGGGTTGAACTCCACAGAAGGCTGAGAAGGGCCCTGGGAGGGCGGTGGGAAGAAGGGGGCCCTCAGGGTGCTTTGGGGGCAGCTTCAGTCAGAGCCTGGGTTGGGATGCAGAAAGAAGCGTGAAGGAATGCAGACAGTGCCTATAACCTTTGGCTTGAGACAAAAGGAACAAGTGGGGGCAGTCACTGGGGGCTGCAGCGGGCTCCAGGCGCCAGCTCTGCAAGCCAGGAAACCTCTGTGTGTGCAGAGAGGGAGGGAGCTGAAGGCCTTACCATATGGGCCCCGAGCAGGTTTCTTGGGGAATGAGGTACAGCACAGCCTCCTTCCTACCTCGGGGTTTGAGACCAACTTCCCTGAGACAGCCTCCAGTCTATATTAACAAAATTAAGAACTGCTAACATGGCTCTTAAAATACTAGGTATAGTAAGAACATTTACATTCAGCAAACGAATGAGCAATGAATGCAATAATACAGCGCTATTCACAAGATACCTACAGGAATTTCTTTGGCGGTGGGGGCGGTATAAACTTAAGGGCCTTTATCACCAGGAGACCAGGACAAAGGGTTGGACTGGCTCCAGGGCTGAAGACAGGCGAGTGAGTGCTTAAAGCTCTCCCCAAGAGGCAGGGGCGTGACTTCCAGAGGCTTGGGGTGGGGGGTAGGTACGGGGAGCCCAGAGACCTGCTTTCCTTGGCCAGAAGGAGCTCAGGCTAGCCCGGGAGTGCTTTCCCCTGGACTGCGGCCCGATCCCGGAGTGGCCCGTGCCTGAGGCGTCCACAGGGGGGCAGTGTGACAACTCGGAGGCGCTCTGAGGGGAGGGTGCAGGAGCGCCTGTCTGGCTCGCTCCCGCGGACCCTCAGCCCCAGCACCCCCTCTTCCTCCCTTCCCCGGCGTTAGCGAGGGCCGTCCGCCAACCCCCGCACAGGGGCCGCCGACGGAAACTCTGACTTGTCCCCCTCTGCAGCTGGAGGGCCAAGAACGGCTTGTCTGCCTGTCTCGCCCAGGGGCCCACCCCTCTAAGTACAGGTGTCCAGGGTGGAAACACGGGAAGTGGGAAGGGAGAAGGGAGAAGGGGGAAGGGACAGGCGCGTGATGGCAGTGGCCCTGGTGCGGCTGGCTTTGACCCTTGCTCTCTCAGCTCCCTAGGTTCGGTTTGCAGTCTCGACACCCGGCACGAGGGGGCGCCACCAGCATGCAAACCCTGCCTGGCTGGTCGCTGCTGCAGAGGAGGCTTGGGGGTTCCTCGGGGACCCTTCCCCAGCTTCCCTCCGCTCAGAGCTAATGCGCGGTCCTGTGTAGGGATGAGGGTACCTCCTGAGTACCCGTGGGACGGAGGGGAGCGTTTAGGGCCTTGTGGCACGGAGCTTACAGGGAGGAGAGGAAAGAGCAGCCCTCCAGCCAGGGTCTAGGCTGGGCTGG
Source organism: Oryctolagus cuniculus (assembly GCF_964237555.1). NCBI lineage: Eukaryota > Metazoa > Chordata > Mammalia > Lagomorpha > Leporidae > Oryctolagus > Oryctolagus cuniculus. Next base: position 52,142,039 of record NC_091443.1, read on the forward strand.
GAGTGCAACCTGAAGGCTTGGTATTTCCAGAGAGCTGGTACAGCACAGCCTGATGGGCACAAAAGTAGTGTATGTGGAGGAGGGGAGCCATGGGGACAAAGTAGGGGGGGCTCGGGGCGTGAACATCTTCTTTTCAGTATATTTTCCTTGTTTTAAAGCCTTTTAATGATTGAGGTGAGGGGCTGGCGTTGTGGCGAAGGGTAAAGCCGTCGCCTGCAGTGCTGGCATCCCATATGGCCGCCGGTTTGAACCTCTCTCTCTGCCTCTCCTCTCTCTGCGTAACTCTGACTGTCAAAACAAAACAAAACAAAACAAAACACCACTTCACCTTGTGAATTTCACCTCAATCTTTTTTCTTTTCTTTCTTTCTTTTTTTGGCTGCAATGGCCAGAGCTGCGCCGATCCGAAGCCAGGAGCCAGGAGCTTCCTTCGGGTCTCCCACGCGGGTGCAGGGGCCCATGTACTTGGGCCATCTTCCACTGCCTTCCCAGGCCATAGCTGAGAGCTGGATTGGAAATGGAGCAGCCAGGACTCGAACTGGCGCTCATATGGGATGCCCGCGCTACGTCAGTGCCCCTAAGGTGAAGTTGTGAAGTGAGCACCTCAAAAGTGTCTACAAAAATGTTTAGAGTGGGAAGGAATCCCCCCACACACACACACATTGTAGTACAGCAGGTTAGACCGCTTCCTGCAACACCAGGATCCAGTCTGAGCATGTCCTGGCTGCTCCACTTCCGATCCAGCTCCCTGCTAAGCTGGGGAAGATGGTCCCATGTCTTGGGCCCCAAGACACCCACGTGGGAGACCCAGATGGAGTTCCAGGCTGCTGGCTTCTGTTGGCTTGGGTGTTGCAGCCATTTGGGGAGTAAACCAGCAAATGGAAGATTTGGGGCTCTCCTTCTCTCTATAACTCACATAAATTAAAAAAAAAAAAAGGAAGCAGGGTATAGTTCATTAATGGTGACACATACACTATCAGCTGTTAATAATAGGGGAAGTGGAGTATGTGGGAAATTTTTTTATTACTACTTGTCAACTTTTTGTTCCGTAAATTTAAAACTATTCTGAAATAAAATGTTAAAAAAATGTTTATTTGTTTTTCTTTGAAAGGCAGAGAGACAGGGAGAGCCCCTGTCCCTGGTTCATTCAGCAGATGCCAGTAACAGCTACTGCTGAGCCAGGAACTCAGCCTGGGCCTCGCCCATGGGTGGCAGGAGCTCAGCTGCCTCCCAGGGTGTGCATGAGCAGGAAGCTGGAATCTGGAGCGGAGCCGGGCCTCACACCCAGGTAGGGTGGTATGGAATGTGAATATCCCAAGTTATGTCTTAACCTGTGCACCAAACACCGGCCTCTCAATGATTTTTTTTTTTTTTAAAGATTCATGGACTATGTATTTGAAAGAGCAACACAGAGAGAGAGATATCTTCCATCTACTTGTTCATTCCTCAAATGACTGCAACAGCCAAATCTGGGCCAGGCAGAAGCCAGGAGCCTGGAACTCTATCTAGTCTCCCGCGTGGGGGGCAGGAGCCCAGTATTTGGGCCATCCTCTGCTGCCTTTCCAGGGGCATGAGCAGGGAGCTGTAAGGCAGCAGAGCCGCTGGATGCACTGGTGCTCCGATGTCGGGTGCTTGCAAGCGATGGTTTAATCTGCTGCACCACAACATCACATCGGCCTCAATGATATTAAAACAAACAAACAAACAAAAAACCTGGGGCTGGCGCTGTGGTGCAGCGGGTTAACACTCTGGCCTGAAGTGCATATGGACACCGGTTGGAGACCCGGCTGTTCCACTTCTGATCCAGCTCTCTCCTATGGCCTGGGAAAGCAGTAGAAGAAGGCCCAAGTCCTTGGGCCCCTGCACCCGCGTGGGAAACCTGGAAGAAGCTCCTGACTCCTAGCTTCGGATCGACGCAGCTCTGGCTGTTGTGGCCAATTGGGGAGTGAACCATCGGATGGAAGATCTCTCTCTCTCTCTCTCTCTCTCTGCCTCTCCTCTCTATGTAACTCTGAATTGCAAATAAATAAATAAATCTTTAAAAAAATAAAAAACCCTTACATACTTGCTACTGCATGTGCATGATACTTATGTATTCCCAGCTGCCAGTGGCCATGCAAAGATCGTTTACTGCATACCTCCTGTGGGCTAGCACCATCCACTCCCCTGGTGAGTGGGCTGAGGCTAGACCGTGAGTGATGGGGTCCGTGTTGTTACGGATCACAGAGCTGTGGGACCGACTCCCATTTGCAGTGATGGCAGAGCCTGAGACAGGAAGAGCCATCTGTTGTGCCTGACTGTCCCGACTCCTGAAACCTCAGAGATGTGAAGGGATCTGCCGTATTCGGTCAGAGTGGCCAGGGCCCCGACAACAGAGTCGGACATTGAAGAGGCAAGGACACATTTTGGGAAACTGATCTTGCCATCTGGCCTGGTGCCACATGACTCCGAACGCTGGGAGAAGGGTGACTCTTTGACCACAGAACACACACACATGAACCAGAACACCCATTGCGTGTGTGCGGATCCCCAGGCCTTCCGGGACCCCAGTCTTTGCCCCTTTCTGTGGTCAGCCCGGGTTTGCCCTGCCCACACCCCATCCTGCCCCAGATCAGGGAAGTGGCCCTGGGAGGAAATTGAGTGAGCAGGATGTGACCCATGGTGAGCCAGCCTGCAGACCGGCTCCATCCCTGGGCTAAGTGAATGAGTGCTCAGAGGAAGTCCTTCCGCCCATTCACTGCTGTCCCTGCCACTGTCCCTCCCTCCCCAGGTGTGGGCCTCTGGGGGCAGGGAGTTGGTCTCCTCCTGGAAACCAGGAAGGCCCTGGAGGCTGAGGAATAAGGGCCTGCGGTGGGGGGAGTGGGGGTGGGGGTGGAGGTGGAGGGAGCTGTCCAGAGCATGGAGGCCAGAAGCTGCTCCCTGGGGACATGTGACAGCCTCAGCTGGGGGTAGGGTAGGGGGTCACCCAGTGATCCTGCTGTGGAGCCCCCCCTCCCCCCGCAGGCCAGGACTGGTGGCAGGGGAGGGCGGAGGGGGCTGGGCCTGGCTGGGAAAGGCTGGCCTGGAAGGAGCCTTCGGCGAGAGGCCAGGGTGGAAAGTATGTGTGTGAGCTCATTTGGAAGGCGGCTTCTGGCCAGTCCGTCCTGCCTCCCTTCCAGGCCCCGGCTGCCCAGCCCCCTCAGGGGCTGCCTCTGGGTCTTTCCAGCCAGAGGCAGAGCCCCCAGGGGCGGGGCTGCATGTGCAGATCTGCTCTCCTCCAGGGGTAGGGGTGGGGGTGGGGGCAGCTAATGTCGGGACAGAGGGTGCAGGCACATGGAGCAGCCCCGGCTGGGGTTCCTGGGGGCTTAGGGCATGGGCACGGCCCTGGTGCAGCCATTCCCACTCCTGCACTGCCCCTCCACCAGCTGCAGCCGTGGTCTCACTGTGGCTTCTGAGTCTTCCCTCGCTGTGCCCGTTCCTGCCTCCCAGAAGGAAGGCGATGGGCTGGCAGAGTGGGCTTCCTGGGGGGGAGCCCTTCTCCTGCCCGGTCCTGACGCCACTGTGCAGCCAATACGCAAGTGCACGTGCGTCCAGTGTGTGCAGGGCCAAACTTGGCCACCTCCGGCCTGGGACACCGGCTCCACGCCCTCCCCTCCCCCTCTCCCCGCCTCACTGTCAGAATTTGCCTGTGCAGGAAGTGTCCTGTCAATCTGGGCTTTACATTTTTATATATTTATTTTTGGATGTTAGTCTTTTTATTTTTTTTTAAGATTTATTTATTTGAAAGGCAGAGTTAGAGAGAGAGGGCGAGACAGAGCATCAGTCCTTTTGTTCATTCCCCCAGTGGCTGCAGTGGCTGAGGCTGGGCCAGGCAGAAACCCAGAACCTGGAACTCCGTCCTGGTCTCCCACGTGGAAGCAGCACCTGGGCCAGCTTCCACTGCTTTCTCAGGTGCACAAGCAGGGAACCGGATTGGAAGTGGAACAGCCAGGTATGGGATGCCTACATCACAGGTGGTGGCCTAATCCACCACGCCACAGCACCGGTTCTGTATTTATTCACTGATTTTGTTTATTTGAAAGGCCAAGCAGATAAAGAAAGCTCTCATTGGTTTACTCTTCAAATGCCCACAACAGCTGGGGCAGGGCCAGACCAAAACTAGGATCATGGAACTCCATCCGGGTCTCCCACATGGGTGACAGGAACCCACGTACTTGTGCCATCACCTACTGCCTCCTAGGGTGTGCATTATTAGTAGGACACTGGAATGGGAAGCAGAGCTAGTACTCAAATCCAGGGACTCTGAGATGGACTGGGGTCCCCCAAGTGTGGTCTTAACGGCTGCTCCGAATGTGCACATTAGATCTGGACTGACAAGCTGCGACCTTGGGCGAGTCACTCATCTTTCTGGACCTCAGTTTCCCCATCTGTGAAACGGGGGCAAGGTTGGTGCCTGTATTATTCTGTGCCGCAAGGACCTCACCAGATGTTTCCCCTTCACGAGACGGGGAAGGAGGAATACAGGGGGGCGGACCAGGAGGGCGGAGGGACAGCAAGGGGCTACAGCACCGGCCGATTACGTAGGAGAGGGCTCACTCTCTCCTGTCCCCTGTCTTCCACAGGGACCTGGCTCCTCTAGAGGTCTTCCCTTTCCTTCCCTTCCCAGCCCGCTGACCCAGCGCCTGGCTGGCGGCCCTGGAGGCATGGGCCCAGCTGGTGGCAGGAGCCCTGGAAAAGGGGAGGAGAAGACAGGGAAGCCCAGGCCCCTCTCAGGGTATGTGGGCAGGGGGCATCCGTGGTGGTGAGCAGTGGCAGCGGGCAAGGGGCTGCCCCTCTGCGGCCCGGTGCCTCCTTAACACCCGCTTCCCTGGGTTCGGCCCAAACCTCCGTGCAGATCCCCCTTGGCTCCCTCCTGGCTGCTCCGACTCACATGTGCTGCTTTCGAATAAAGGAACTTGGAACCACAGAAACTGGGTCAGGCCCAATGGACAAATCAGGGCAGGGCCAGTGGAAGCCGAGCCCGCAGGTCCTTGGGAGCCCCCGGGCCCCTGCTCTCCCTTCCCCCCGGCCCGACCCAGTGGTTCCCTGAAGTGGGGCCTTGTGATCCCTGAGGCCCCTCCCAGGGTCGCTGGGGAGCCTCAGCAGGGTGGGCCGGGCAGGCCCCAGCACGTGAGGAGCACGGGACTGGACGCAGCCTCCACCCTGCCGTGCCGCAGAAGGCTGGAAGGCCATCTTCCACCTCTCCCCACTTTGTCCCCGGGGCCTCCATTCCCGTCTCTCCCCCCTTGGCTTCAGAGAGCATCTTGTGATTCCAGAGCCAGGGCCAAACAATTTCCTCGTGATGGGGAAACCGCACTCCAGCCGCGGGAGCCCTGGGCTCCCCTCCCCTGCCGCTGGCAGTCCCCCCCTCCCCAGGCTCCTCCACTGGCTCCAGCTGTGTTTTGCAGAACTCCCACTGGATAACATCTGTAATTGCCTCCAGATGCGCACCACAAAAACACAAAGGGCCATGAGCTCATCTTCGACTTGCTTGCCACACACACACACACACACACACACAGGCCCCGCCACCCCCAGATGCCCCCGACCTCCTCGTGCTGCCTTCTCCAGGTGCCCAGCCCCTCCCATGAGGGTGATGGGGAACTGGCGTCCGCCTCCACGGAGACACCCGGACCCTGCCAAACAGCTGTTGGCAGGGGCGGTGAGGGAGGCCAGGCACAGGGTCAGGGTTCCTGGCTGGCAGGAAGGAGGGGTACCCCTTCTGCCAAAGCAATCACACCATCCAGCCCGGAATAGCAGCTGGAGAGACCCACCATAGGTGGGGCCAGGGCGCTGCCGCGGGGGCCTGGGCTGGAGCCCGGGGGTGGGCAGGGCTGCAGCAGGAAGGGAGGGGGGAGAAGGGAGGGGGCTGCTCTCCTCCAGCTGAGCTGACTCAGCAAGTGAGCAGAATCCTTCCAGGCTGGCTGCAGAGGAAGGGTGGGCCGACAGCCTGGGAACCCTGTCTGGGGCAGCAGTTTCTAAGGAAAGAGGAAACAAAACCTCGTTCTTTTGCCCCTCCAACCTGGGACACTGAGCAGTGAGATCTCTGTTGTGTCAGGCGGGCCGCTCCTCTTTCTGTCCCTTCTGTCCATCCGTCCTGGAGCCTGAGCCTGCCACGATCTTGGGGATCCCCCAGCCGCAGGCTGAGACGCACAAGGAGACGGAGGGTCTGCGGCCGGATCACACGACAGGCTAATGCAATTCAGGAAGATTTTCCAAGTGGCCTCAGCTTTACCACTTCCTCTTGTCTCTGGCACCCTGGGGTCCCAACAGTGGTCTTTGGAGCCAGGGGCAGTGCTGCTGGGGGATCTGCCAAGTGTGGCCCTGACCCCCGGAAGGGGTCTGCCCTGCTCCCCAGCTGTGGCCCCTTGAGTCCTGCCCCTCCACCAAGAAGGAACGTCTTTATGAAAATACCCGCCCCCCCACCCCATGGAAAACACAGCTCATGGTGCACCCGCGCCTTCCCAGTCTCCTCGAAAACCACAGCCCGTTCACCCCTCAACAGAACGGCGGCCACGCAAAGAATGTGAAACACAGTTTATTCTTTGTGGAAAGGTTGAACAAGGTCAAAAAATGTCCATAGAGGGCACCGACCCAGCCCCGCCCTGCAGGTTCCTGGGGTCAGATGCCTCTGCTCCCCCCGCCCCCACCCCTCCCCAAGCCCCTTGTTAACAAAAAGGAACGATTTGAATGGAATTCATATATAATAATTATAATAAAAATATACATTAAACAAAACAAAAAAAACAAACAAGACAGAAATTTAGCCGAACTGCCAGCACCGTTCACTTCAATTCCCCCACCTGTGCCCCACCCCCCTGCCACCCCTCTCCTCTCCTCCCTCCACAAGGTCTCCCTCTCCCAAGTCCCCAGTACCATGACCACCTTTGGTGGCTGAAGGGGACTTCAAATGGGTGGGCCGGGTTGGGGGAGAGGGAGGGCAGGACACCGGAAGCTAGACAGAGGAGTGTGGCCATCCGGGAAGTGAGAGGCTGACCTGGCCAGGAGAGGGCCGGGCCCCTGCCACTCCTGGAGGCAGGCAGGCGGTGGCTAAGGCTGGGCACTGCCAGGCTCCCCCGGACCCTCCTCTGGCCCAGCAACTCCAAGGCCTCTATCTCTGGGGTCCCCAGGTCCCCAGCCCTCTATGTGTGTCCTCTGCCCCTCTCTCCAGGGAGGAGGGGCCCAGGAGGAGCCAGTGCGCCTTCCTCAGGGCCCTTCCTGAGACCTCCCCTGGGTACTAGCGCCCACCCTGTGCTGCCCCTGCTGGTCCGACCTGCCCAGTCCCAGCCATCCCCTGCTGCCACTCTGCCACCTGTCTCCCCTGACTGCTCTGACTGCTCTGCCCATGGGTCCCAGCCCCAGCTGCCTGCATTAGAGTGAGGTTCTTTCTCTGTGGCTTCAGGCTCACCCCGGGGGCCTCCTCTGAACTCTCTGCTCCTGGGGAAGCACAACCCTTGGCCTTGACACCCCACCTGAGGCTGACATTGGGGGGGCTGGCCAAGAGTTTCTTCAGCCCCAGTTTAGTCCTTTAATGGCTCAGGCTCCTTCCTTGGAAGGTCTCTGGGGTAGTGGGGGACAGGCGTGGGGGGCAGAGGCAGATGTTTGTGAGAGGAACTTGACACTGACCAAGCCACATAGATCCTCTCTGGGTCTTCTTCCTGGGATTTTAGCGTGGCTGGACACTCCCCACCACCTCGCACCCTCACGGTCTCCATCCCTAAAAAGAGTGGATTCCCTTTCCTGCCAGAAGGGGTCCCGGGAAGTGCCCACTGCATACACCTGGGGCTCCTGGGGCAAGCGTGCCCATAGCCTCCTGAGGTCAGAGTTCAGAGGTTTAAAGTATATGTCAGGGGTAGCAAAGGAGCAGATGACCCCATGTGACCTTTACCAGTGAGGTCTGAGGGTCTCGCCTTCAAGTGCAGAGCCCCCAAGACATTTGCATGGGGCTGGACACACACCAAGCTACAGGGCTGCCCTACTGAGGGCCAGAGGCTGGAAGGGGCCACCCGCCCTCCTGCTCAGTCCTCAGGGGACCCCGCTAGGGAAGAAGCAATGGCAGGGGTGAGTGTGGGAGTGGCCAGTCGGGGGACAGAGAAGAGCAAGGAGGCTGGAGGGAGGGGGCTGGGAATGGGCGGGAGAGCCCACCCACCACCACCTGCTGCCACTGGCCTTCAGAGCAAAGTCCTCGCGGTGGGAGTGGGTGGGCCAGCGGTGGGGGTCAGACCTTGTCCAGCAGGGAACGCTGGCAGTAGAGCAGTCGCTTCGGAGTCCCGTGGCGCCTGAAGAAGAAGACCGCCAGGCCCACGGCCAGCACCAGGAGTAGCAGCAGCACGGGCAGCACCACGGCGGCCGCGCTCACGGCCCCGCTGCCCTCCTCGTCCACCTCGATGATGATCACCTCCGTCTCCTCCTCAGTCCCCTCATCCGGACGGCCCCCCGCCGGGCAGCCCATCCAGTCCCGCAGGGCGGACTTGGGGTAGCCGGGCTCCACCTTCAGCTTCTGGTTGTTGAATTTCCAGTATTTGTTCCCCTTGTAGAAGTAAGTGAAGACTGGAGGGCAAGAGATGAGGCGGGGAGAGGGGCAGGGGACACCGTGAGTGAGACTGCCAGCTCAGTGCGCCCCAGCCCCCTCCGCTGTCAAATGCCATGATGACAGCGCCAGGTGGGAAGAGTGGCGGGGACTGGCCCAGTGCCTGGCGCATACATGGCGCATGCATGCCTGCCTTCATGCTCATGGTCACGGCCTCCCACACCACGCCGCCCTCTCAGTCTCCTCCCTGCTCCTCCTCGCCTCCCCATTGCAGGCCCCTCTCACCTTCATCACTGCCCATGAACGACCCTCTGGGAGACTCGGGGATGCCTTCCCACACTTTGATGTTCTTGGGGTACTCGCTGTCCACTGCCCTGAGCTCCTCGTTGAATCGGTAGTACCTGGGGAAGAGGAGGGGGTGGTGGGACACTGAGCATGTCCCCAGAGGCCAGCAGGCCCCGGAATGGGGGCGCTGGGGAGCAGAGGGCGGCTGTAGACAGGGTGGGAGACCGGGGGTTTGAGTAATGAAGGCCTGCAGCTGAAGCCGCGGAAGGTGGGGGTGGAAGGGAGGGCCCAGGCTGCAAGGAGCCACCAGCAGCCCTTAATGACAGTGCCTGGCTGCTGGGGCGGAGGCACGGTGCTGGGGGCAGGAGGCGTCAAATGACCAAGTCTGCAGTGGTGACCCGGTCACATCCCACTCAGCGGAGGCTCAGGCAGCTCTGTCCCCAAGATGACACAGTGGTGGGCTGGGAGGAAGGAGAGTGGGTCCCGGGGTGCAGGGAGAGGGGGACGGCCTGGGTTTCAGGCTCCGGGTCTTACTTGTTTCCCCGGAAGAAGTAGGTCTTTCCATTGGGCATCCAGAAGAGAGCGGCATCGATCTTGTCAGTGGGAAGCCCTCGGCCCAGCTCCTTGATGTGCTTGGGGTAGCCAGGCTCCAGGGAAGCCTCGTCAAACACCCAGTGCTTATCTCCTGGGAGGAGAGGAGAGGGCGGATTTGGGTTCCACGTGGGCTCCAGGGGCTTGGCTGGGGGTGGGGGTGTCAAGCAGATCAGCTCCTCCTCCCAAAGACCAAGGGGGAGTGCGAGAGCCCCGTTACCTTTGAAGAAGACGAATTTGCCATCCTTCCTCTCGTAGGCGGTGTTGATGGACGCAGGCAGGCCCCGCCAGAACTGGCCGATGGGCATTGGGTAGCCGTCCATCACTTGGTTGTTCCTCACCCTCCAGAACCAGCGCTCCTGGAAGCCAGGTGGAGCGGGAGGGGCACGTGAGCACTTGTGGCTTGGTCCTTGAGCTCAGTCCCCAAAGCACCACAGCCCTGTTCCTCCATCTGAGGTTTTAGTCCACCTGCTGCTGTCTCCAACCAAGCCTCTGTGCCAGAGAACCTCTTCCTGCCTCCCGAACCAGCCCCCTCCTCCTGCCTCTCACCTTGAAGACAAACATCTCTCCTCGGAGCACGGCCACAGTGTCAAAGTTCCCGTCACAGATGTTGGGCCCGTAGGTGGGGTTCCTGGGCTTATCGGGGATAAAAGTCCGGGAGGTTGTCCTGGGTGGAGGAGGCATCTTTGTGGGGGACCCCGACTGGCTCCCTGCAGTGGGGAAACAGAAGAGGGCACTTCATACTTGGAGCAGAGGGGAGGGGAAGGACAGGAAGACGGGCAGACGCCTCCCCCGGAGAGGCATGGAAAGCCTCGGGCTGGGGCGCGAGGTGCAGAGAGCGCAGGGAGCAGGGCGCTCAGGAGGGGTCACTTGCCATAAAGCTGTTGGATGCCCCGGCGGTCATCATCAGGCAGCACGAAGTTCTCTGTGTCCATCCATTGGTAAAACGGTGCCATGATGGCTGAGGGGTCATTGGAGTGCTCCAGGCCCAGGGCATGGCCCAGCTCATGCACAGCCACCAGGAAGATGTCATTCCCTGCAGGCACAGGGACGGTCACGATGGCAGCCTGGTCCCTTCCCACAGGCTCCCTCTCCCACGGGACCCCCGCCAGAGGCTTCAGCCCCACACCCCAGCCCACACATCCTGAGGTCCAGCTTCCTATTTGGTACACAAAGCCCAAAGCCAGGCAACAGCCTCTTCTGGGTGGAGGTTAGGAAGTGCTTTGGAGGGGGGGCAGGATCCCCATCCCAGGACACTGGCTCTCTCTGTGGCTAGACAGGACATTTGCCTGGAGAAGGGGTGACGACGGGCTTTGAAATCTGACTAGAACAGCAGTCGGCAGGTGAGAGAAGGATCCCCTCACTGTCAAGAGCCTGGCTCAGGCTGTCTGTTTTGTTTGCAGGCTGAGACCAGGACATCCCTGCGGGCCCTTCCAGCCCTGAGACTGCGGGAGGAGGGAAGGAGAACCCTCCTCCAAACCACTGCCAACCCTCCCCAGAGCAGGCCCCGGGGACTGCCTCGCCCGCTCACCGTTCAGGTCCTCATTCCGGACAGTCCAGGGCTCCGCGGAGTCAAAGTGGGTGTCCCCTCCAATGTTGGGGCCCGGGAAGTAGGCGTGGGCCAGGAAGCCACCCTCGCCATCGAAGGGCGTGCTGTCGCCATGGAAGCCCTCGGCAAAGAAGATCATGATGTCGGCCTGCTTCTCACGGCCATCGCGGATGTAGGCATAGTGCACCTCGCGGAAGCGCAGCGGTGTGGCGCTCTCCCACACGCGGAATGCCTTGCGAATGGCCTCGAATGTGGCATATTCGCCCACCTTGGGGGTGTAATTCTGGATGCTGAGGTCCAGCCACGCAGGGAGAGGATGGGGGTGTATTAGGATACCGAGGGGCCAAATTCTCCTGCACTCTCCCAGGCCTGACCGACTGCCCAGCCACCTCTTTGGCCCCAAGAGCTGAGGCCTTTCTGGCAGGGGGCAGCACGCCCGGCCCTCCCCGCCCCTTCCCCGATGGCTGCACCTTTCTCTAGGGTTACAGCCTTATTCCTCCCCACTCCCAAAGATGCTTCCCACGTCTCCGAGTCTCCCACATCCGCACAAGTGTTCTGCAAGGGCACCGGATGTGAGCAAGGTCGCTTGCCTGTTGCACTCACCAGAAAGTGATCTCATTATGCTGCCATTTGAGGCCCTGGATGGCGTAGCGCTTCCTTCGGACATTGGCCTTGATCTCAGCCCCAAACTTGTCTGGAACACCACAGCGGGGGCGCCTCATGGCCCTAGGGTGGGTTGGGATGGGAGGATCAGACTCAGGGGAGTGAATGAGCGAGGAAGTTCTGCAGGGGCTGAAGAGCAGCTCTGGGCCTGGGTCTGTGTCAGGTGGGGCTCACGGTGTGTGGCACTTGGGGAAAAGGCCGAGCTCGCAGTCAGGGTGAGCACGTGGGACTCGGGAGGTGGGAGGCCGCCTGGCATGCAGGCAGCAACGTTTCTGCTGCTCAGGGCTGTCGGTGGGTGCTGGGCAGAATCCCTGCTGGGGCCCAGCACTTACTTCATTGTGTCTGTATCGGCCTTGCCTGTCACTCGCAAACCGTAGAACCTCTGCATGGCAGCAATGGCAGCTGACAGTGACTGAGGAGAGCGCTGTGTGTGGGTGCGTAGGTCCCCTGGAGGCAGGTAGCCATACTGCTGCAGCCAGGCCTGTGGGGAAAGGGGCACTGCTTAGAGCATTCCCACCTGGCCCAGGGGATGCCTCTGCCTCCCCACTGGTACTGGCCCACAGTCCTGGCTTGGTGAGGAACAGGCTCTAGGCTCCGAGCCTGGCCTTGGCAGCAGACCTGGAAACTTCCAGGCTGACCGGAGCGCTGGCCCAGGTCCCGGGATGGTTTATCCTGTTGGGGGTGTGAGTGCGAAACGGGGTTGGGAGCCTCGGCTCCAGACTTCGGCTCCAGCCCTGGTGCTTATCAGAGCTCCGGGATGTGGACTCGGAGCTGCAGTTCCTCATAGCGCTTCTCGCCTGGGTGTCAGTGTCCATACACACACCTCGAGGAGGAGTGGTGCCTACGACCGGTACAATGGTGGTACTGGGCTGAAGGGGCTCTAGTTCTGGCCCAACACCAGGCTCTCCTGACACGGGGCTGCCAGGCCACCAGCACCGTCATCACTGAGACCATTTTAGGAAGGAGCTAGAGCTGAGGGTAGCTGCTGTCAGAAGCAGGGTCCTGGGAGGTGGTGAGGTGTCACCCAGCCACAGAGCGGGATCCTGTCCTGTCCCCATCTAAGCACCTTATGACCCAGGGCTCGGCACCTGAAGGCCCACTGACAGTTCTCAGTGGAGTGAGTGGGAGATGGGGGTGGTGGTGGAGACCTGGTGACCGTCTTGTATTTCAGATATGCTGTGAATTGTTCGTAATATAAAGGCTGGCATATTGCCCTACATTAAAGCAAGGGTTTTGGTGTTTGATTGGAAGGCACACATACTGCAAAGCCCTGTTGAGTTTTGAAAAAGTCAGCCTTTATTGTAAGAACAATGGAGTATCTTCCTAAAGCCTGAAAAACAAAACAAGTCAAGATATATATATGGAGTATGAAGATGCTTGGGTTATTTTATGGGAAAACACCACCCAGACAGCTCTGCTCCCTGGCTCCAGCTCTGCCTTCTTAAGGCGTCCTGAGGGGTGGGCTGGCGGGGAGGGCTTGCGGGGAGAGTGGGAATGGCTGTTGCTGGGTGCTGCAGGTCCCAACCGGGACATCAGCAGGCATGGGGGCTGGGGTGATTCAAGAGCAGCTGACTGCAGACCTAAGTGCACAAGGGTAAGAATTGCAACATGGTTTTGGGAAGTGATCCCCCAAGGCTGACAAGAGTTAAGGCACGAGATGTAAACAACCCAGCCAATGGGCCTGGCCAGCACCGCCCAGCGCCCAGCACTGCACAGCGCCCCTCCTCAGGGATGGGGGAGGGTGTGTGAGGATTAACCTCTGCTATACCAGAGGGCAGCCTAGCAGGGTGTGCCAGTCCCCTGTGACTCCCTGGAAGCTGGGCCTGCCCTGACCTGTGCTGGCTGATGCCACAGCCTGTACCCTCCGGAGGCCTGCTGTGGCCCGTGCCCAAGTATGCAGCAAACTCCCTTTGCCCCTGCCTCACCTGCAGGATAGTCAACGCCCCAGGCCTCTGGAGGAGCACTAGCTTGCAGGACTTGGGGGAAGGATGAGCCAGGCTCCCTCAACCCTCAGACAGCAAAGGTGAGGGAGAGATCCAGGGGCCAGATGGCAGGAGGGAGTGAGAATCCATGTCCAGGAGCTCCCAGATACATTCCTCCCCTGTGAGTCTTCCAAGAGAGGAAGCAGGTGCAAACACACCCACCATCTCCACCCCCTAGCCCAAAGAGAAAAATGAAGGCTCAGTTAAGAACTGGACTTCCCTGGAGTCAAGAGAGCCACGAGGCCTGGAAAGGAAGTGCCCTGTCTCTCTCCTCCTCCATCTCCCGGGGGCAGGCTTTGAGCAAAGCAGGAACCACAGCGACTCTGAGGTCGGAACCGCAGAAGAGAGGACTCTTGTGTCTGCGGCTGGGTGTGTGTTGGGGGGGCAAGTGCCAGCCAGGCCAAGGGGAGGAGGGCTGTCCTGGAGCTGGTGCAGGGCCATGCAGCCTGAGGCCTGGGCCACCCTGGCTTTCCATCCTATTGGGCCTGGAGAATGTGAAACTGCATTGGGTCAAAGAGCTTAGTGGGCTGCTTTGTCTTGATGAATGAGAGGTGCAAGGCATTCCCCTAGGCCTATGCCAGAGTTAGGCCTCTGCTTGAGTCCTGCAGAGGTGGGGGCCGGCCAGCCAGCCAGCTCTGCAGCAGGCCTGGATCCTAGCCTCTGGGCCTGCTCCTCCCTCTCTCTGCCTGCCACCCTTCCAGGGCCCAGAAGCAAAAAAAAAAAAAATAAAAAAATAAAAAAATAAAAAAATAAAAAAATAAAAAGGGGTGGGTGGGTGGGTGGGTTCTGGCAATGGGAGAGCTCATGACCCAATTAACACAGAGCCAGGGCTGCCGCCCCTCCCCTAGGGGGCCTTGTGGGCCAGGCCAGGGAAAAAAGGCAGGGCAGTGAAGTTGGCAGTGGGCAGCCCACAGATGCCCAGGCTCCTTTTGTTAGCAGCTCTCCCTTGTCAGGCTCAGAGGAGTGCTCCAGGCCAGGGAAGCAGTGACTCCTTCCGGGAGCAGCAGGCTGAGTGCTGGGCCGCAGGGCAGATTTTGTCTCCCAGGCCACACTTTCTCCAGGCCGGTCCCCAGGGCCACAGACAGACCACGTTCTTCTTTTTCCGCGAGGTTTCCAAGGGGGATGGGCCCAGGGCAGAGGAAGCCAAATCCAGAACCCATCCCCCTTCCTGGGTCCTTCCTGGCTCCTCCCGACCGCACCCAGGCCCTTGCCCGGCTGAGTGGGCTGGGATGGCCCAAAATAAGAAGCTGATCAAATCCGTCTCCCACCTTCACCCCAAAATAAAAGACAGAGGAAAAAAACCTCCTGAGACAACTCCCACGCGGCTTCCTCCCGGGCCCCGTGGGCCATGGTCAGGGAAGGGTGGGGGCAGCGGCGCCGCAGGCCATTGAGAGCAGTGAGGGCACTCTGGGCTGGACCTCTCCCCACTCCCGTGAGACGCTCCAAGCCCCCTGCCACTAATGCAGAAAAACCATTTACAACAAAAAGGGGCCAAGGGCGCCGATGCGGGTGGGCACAGGGCGGCTGAGCCCCCCAACTCTGATTACAAGGGGAGCTTTGTGTGCGCAGAGGCGGCCCGCGCTGGGACCCTCGACGCCGGCGCTCCGGACCGGACACGGTCGTCTCGGTGAGGCGGGGGCTGGGCGCCCTGGCAGCCCACCCGGACTCGGACCCCACCTGGCCGCGGAGGGGTCGGCTGGGGCCCGGGGTGGCGCGAGCGGCGCGCTGGCCCCGGCTCGCGGCGAGCGTGAGAGCGCCAGAGAGCTGGGAAGAGGCAGGAACCACAAAGCTCGCACGGGACCAGGAGCCGGGCCGCGCGGTCCTGGAGCGGAGTCCAGATGCTTAGCAGGCTCGCCCACTGGTTCTGGAACTGAGCGCAGAGCCCAGGGGTCCTGGGGCGGGGAGGGCGGCTGCCCGCTGCACGGTTCTTGCAAGGAAAGGAAGGAACGCGAAAGAAACTCGGCGGCCGCGGCGGCGGGTGCGGGGGAATGGGGTGGCTGGAGGCAGGCAAAAGTTGAGCCGACTTGGAAGTTTGGAGATGAGGAGGGAAAGAAAAGGAGGAGAATCCTGCAGGCCTGAGCAGCGGAGATCCCGAGATCCCCTCGTGTCGGAATGGGGTTGTCCCCCGGGGGACCCCCGGGCTCGCCTCCCCGGCGGGCCGGAGGAGCTCACTTACTTCGGGGCTGAAGCTGTTGCTTTGGGCCGAGCCGAGGGAGGCGAGCGCGGTGCCGAGCGTGAGCAGGGGGAGCAGGAGCCTGCGGGAGGGTCGTGGGGCGGGAGACATGGTCCGCGACCGTCGGGGCAGCCGGGCTGGGCGGGCTCCGCGGCGGGGCCCTCGCCTTGGGGTCGCGCCGCCACTCCCTCGGGGGCGCCTTTGTCTTCCGGAGGCACCGACTTTGGATTCCTAGAGCGCTGCGGGCCAGGAGGCGAGAGGACTGTTCTTGAAGTGCCTGTTTGCGCTCCTCTTTCCCGTTTTTTGGTCTTTCTTCTGCTTAGTCGGCGAACTGGGTCGGGAGCCCTCTCGTCTCTCTTCTCTGGTCCCTCCCTTCTCCCGCGGCCGCTCCTCCGCCCCCGCCCCAATGCCCTCCTTTCCTGGTGGGGACGTGGTTGTTTCAGCCTGAATCCAATTACAGTCAAGAGCTGGAGGAAAAAAAAAAATCCAAAGTTGCCTTTCTGTGGTGCAGGCTGCCATCTGCAGGGGCTGAGGCCACAGGGGACAGCAGGGGGCTGTAGGGGGACCCTGGGGAGGGATGTGGGAGACTTTCTTGCCCTAAGCATAATTTGGGTGGCTTGATTGCTCTGGTGTCTCAGCATGTGTTTCCACACCGAGTGGGAAGCACTGGAAGCCTGTGGCTAGGGCCGACAAGGAGTTCAAGGGCTGGGATGGCGGCCAGGGTGGGCCTGCCTTGCCGGTGAGACCTCGACTGGGAGAAGGGGCCAGTTTACTAGCAGTTATGGGAATCAACGGCTGGAACCTGTGAACAACCACCTCTGTCCCTCCCCTCTCCTGCCAAAAGCCCCAAACCGTGACAAAGCCCAAACACGCAACACACCCGGCAACCACATCGGCTCTGGGGTCATCCTTGCAGAAGGACCAATGGGCTCGCTTTATCATTGTCCCTTGCAATTGGGCTGCTTCATAATTAGAACTGGCTGGGGCAGAAAGGGGTGCCAGGCCATGACACCTGGGAAAAAGCAAATCGATTTTGGTGAAACTACTAGGAAGCAAGGAGGCCTAGGAGTCAGGACCTTGGTGTTTTGTTCTGCCTCCGCACTGGAAAAGGAGGCTATTCCTAGACTGAGATCTCCTGGACTCTGGGAATAAAAGGTGGAGGTATGCAGAGAAGGGGGAGGGCAGGCCAGAGCTGTGGCTGAGAAAGGGAGGCAGATAAGAGGGTGAGAACCAGATCTGGACATGCAGCACAACAGAAGCAGGAAAAGTGTGGGAGACAGAAAACTCGACCATCAGCGAAATCTAAGACCCGAGAATTGAGTTTGGTCAGCCAGAGGAAGGAGGTAGTGGGGGAGGAAGGGAGGGAAAGCAAGCAAAGGCCTGATAGAGGGTGGGCAGAAATTGTGTCAGGTGGGAAAGCTCCAGCACCTTCCATGTTTGTGGCAGAGCGGAGGGGCAGTGCTCTGTGTTGGGAACAAGGCTACTTTGCCCCCTGAATTCATGGGAGGAGCCCTGATGAGTAAAAGGAAAGGCATCCCAGGTGCTGGGTGGCTTCCGGGTTTGTGAGAGGGAGGTGTATAGGGGGTTGAGACCCTTGGGTAGGGCTCATCTACACCCGGGTAGGGAGATGCAAGGTTCTCTTCAACCAACCTCTGGAATTGAACCAGAACCACGGCCACTCAGAACTTAACTCAGCAGAACATACATCTAATTCTTGTTCTTCTCATTGGTCTTGGAGTATCCTCCTGGACCAAGTATCTGAACTTCAGGAAAAGCAAGCAGGCTCATGGGTTGGTGCTGTGGCACAGTGGTGAAAGCCTACAGTGCCAGCATCTCCTAGGGATACTGCTTTGAGTCTCAGATGCTCTACTTCCAACCCAACTTCCTGCTAACATGCTTGGGAAAGTAGAGGAAGATGGCTCAAGTGCTTGGGCTTCTGCACTCACGTGGGAGACTGGGAAGAAGCTCTTGGTTCCTGATCAACCCAGCTCTAGCCATTGTGGCCATTTGGGGAATGAACCAGCGGATGGAAGCTCTCTTTCCCTCTCTCTCTGTAACTCCGCCTTTGAAATAAAACAAACCTCAAAAAAAGCAAGCTCAGTTTGAAAGCCTTTTTCATCAAGAATATTTATTAAGTCCCAACTGCACACACGTGGCAGAGCTCTGTATGGACGGGCTGTGAAAGGCCTGAATGCCTGGTGGAAGCCACTCTTCAGTTTTTATGTCCATAGAGCAGCTCCTGCTCAGTTGGGCTAGCCCTATGGCTGGCAAAGGAGAGTGTAAAAATCCCAGGGCAAGATTCCAATAAACTGGAATGGAGCCAGGGGTCAGGGCACTGAGCCAGGAATCCGGGGCAGTGATGGTACAGCCTATTCTTCCTGGTGTCTGAGCTCTTTGGCTCTAACGTTAGATGAGGGACAGCGAGGCTATCTTCTGGCTGAGATGAGGCATCTAGGGGACACAAAAGCAAGCCAGACGCTGGGGAAGAGGGCAGGGTTTGCTTTTATTGACGTGGAAGCAGGCTGTTCAGTGAAGCTCCTTTGGGTTTAAGAGTGTTTTTCTGCTTCCTTTCTTCTTCCTGCAACTTCTGCTGCCGGAGCTGCCATGCCTGTAATCCAGCATCCATTTCCTGTGACAGCAGCACAACACGTCTCTGAAACAGGAAAACAGTGTGGGCAACATCTGGGACGTGTGCGCTGAGGCTCTACCCTTTCACTCACAAATCCCAGGTCCTAGCTGGAAAATGACTGCTCACTGGGGATGGGTGGGACCCAGCCTTGGGCTGGGAAGCAAAAGGGAGGCAGAATGTCTACTGCTGGTCCTGCCTTAGGAGGGCGCCACTGTCCTCTCTTCTCACAGTGTCATTAAAACCCGTGGCTGTTAATACCTCAGTATCTTAGGTGCACCACAATTCAAGACAAATTATGGACTGTTTTCCCCCTCTGGGAGCAGCTGTTCAGACTTTTAGTTAAGAAGCCTGTACCCCACATCACAGGACCTGGGTTTCAGCGCCTTACTCCAGCTTCCTGCCCAGGCAAACCCTAGGCGGTAGCAGTGATGGCTCAAGTTCACTGGGTTCCTACCACCAATATGGGAGACCTGGACCCCAGTCCTGGCTCCTGGGGTTGATGTGACCTAGTCCCACCTGTTGTGGGCATTTGGGGGGGTGAATCAGAGGTGGGAGTTATCAATATCCCAAATAAAAAAAATAAAAACTCTCCTCCCACCCCCTCTGATAACAAACAGGTAGCTCTGGCTGGGGCTCTAGACACTCACTGCAAACTTCTCCCTTTCAGCTTTTCTTCGAAGCTGGCCTTTCATTGGGGGAGCCGGGCGGCCATCTAGACAGAAGTGAGAGAAAAGCAAGCGTTTGGGATGGCCTGTAGCACCGTGTGCGAAGAAGAATCAACTTTCAGCTTCTCTCTTCCGTTTCAAACCTGCTGTGGCTGAACTCTCCTAAATCATGTCCCTCATCTTCAAGGGTGAGGGATGGCAGACCCACCAAAAATAAGTTTGCAGGCACGTTCCTTCTCCGTTTCACTTACTGCTCATTAGCCGGCATTCCGGGTCCTCTGCAGTGCCAAGTCCACTGGTTTATTTTCATATTCAGAAACCCCACCCTCAAGCAGTGTGATCATTGTTCTACTCTGAGTCCCCTGCTAAATTCCAGCTCACTCGGCAATGAAATTGCCCTTTTTCATTTCCCTCCCAGCCCAATCCTTACCCTCAGCTCCACTGGAACCCTAACTTTCCCAGATACCCTTTTGTAACCTCTTCAACTCCATCAGTTCTCTCCTCTGAAAGAAGCATATATCATTTAACAGTCAACTGTTTGTCCTGGGACATTTACCATACTATTGTTTTTTAGCGTCATTGAGCTATCTTAGATCCTTCTGGAAAAGAACAGAGTACTGAAATATTATTCAATTCCTAAAATGTCCACACTTTGTTTTCCCAGCCAGACTAAATTCTTTGGGATCAGGGACTGTATCACCAGCTTTTGCTATTCATAGTATGTAGGCACATAAGCATGTAATACAAATTCCATAAAGTATCTGCTGACTTCCTGGAAAGATGCACTATCTGACCTCAACCACTTTACAACAGAGATGAGGAGAAATAACACTTACTTTCTCCAGTAAAGAAACAATAAAAATTTTGCCCAAAGGTTTTTTTTTTTTTTTTTAAGGCAGGGCAGAAAAGAAGTAATGTGTTTTGGGAAAAGAAACTAATATTGTGTATGCCAAGTGTTCTACATGGGCTATTTCAGTCTGTCCTTATAGGAATCACGAGATAGGTATATTTTACAAATAACTGAGAATTAGGTGAAAGTAAGTAACTTATCCAAGGCCACAAAGTTAGCAAGTAGGGAAGCAACGAGTAAGAATCAGGTATAAAGGCAGGTGTTGAAGTTCGGTGTGTGAAGATGGTTGTTTGGGATGCCTATATCTTTTTTTTTTTTTTTTTTTTTTTTTGACAGAGTGGACAGTGAGAGAGACAGGGAGAAAGGTCTTCCTTTGCCGTTGGTTCACCCTCCAATGGCCGCTGCAGCCTGCGCACCGCGCTGATCCGAAGGCAGGAGCCAGGTGCTTATCCTGGTCTCCCATTTGGGTGCAGGGCCCAAGCACTTGGGCCATCCTCCACCGCACTTCCGGGCCACAGTAGAGAGCTGGCTTGGAAGAGGGGCAACCGGGACAGAATTCGGTGCCCTGACCAGGACCAGAACCCGGTGTGCTGGCGCCGCAGGTGGAGGATTAGCCTATTGAGTGGCGGTGCCAGCCTTTTTCTTTTCTTTTCTTTTTTGCCTATATAGCTTATCAAGGTGCCTAGCTCGAGACTTAACTACTCTACTTCTGATCCAGCTTTCTACTAATATACCTGGGAGGCAGACAACAGCCTAAGTACTTGGGTACTTGTCACCCATGTGGAGAACCAGACTGAGTTCCAGGTTCCTGGCTTCAGCCTGGCCCAGCTCTGGCTGTTCCCAGCATTTGGGAAGTGAACTAGTGGATGGAAGATCTCTTTCTGCCTTTCAAATTAAAAACAAAAAAAAAAAAAAAAAAAAAAAAAAACACACAAAAAAACAAAAAACAAACAGGTGTATATCATTCTAGACTTCTTCATATTCTATACTACAAGATCTTTGTCATCCTAAAGTACATAACAGGTGGGGAAAAAAAAATCAGTCTTCCTCAGTTACCAAGTATCTGGTAAAGCGCCATCATGCTTCTAGAGACTCCAGGAGGTAACAATACCCAGGCTTTTGTGCTGTCACCGAGGCCCAGCCCCACCCAGTTCTAGTCCTAGTTTTGCTACACCTAGCCGTATCAGGTACATCAACAAGTTTGTAGGAAAATAGATTAAAAGGTATTTATTTGTAGGGGAAAGAAAATTGAAATCTAGGCAGTTTGTCCATGGTACATATTTTACAAGAACGTTTTGAAGACCCTATGTACTTCACATTTTTTGTGCCAAAATAAACATCTTTTAAGTCCATTTTTTCATGAAATTTTTAAAGTCCCCTTGCATGACCACGAGCAATTCACCTCTGTAAGCCTCAATTTTCTTGCCTGTAAACACGGGCAGTGGGGAGTGGTTTCATCTTCCCTGAGGTCAATTATAGATCCTCTCTCTCTCAAGTAAAGAGGAAAAAGACTTTGCTGAAGGGAGCCTGCTATCCTCCATCTTCACCCTTGCCCTCTGAGAGGCTAATTTCCGCAGCCTCAGGCACCAAATTCTCAAACCGTACTCACCGCACAGAAGGGCAGTTCTTCCTAACTTTTTATTTCCTCTTCCTAACTTGATAAAAATCGTGTCCCCCTTGGAGGAACGGAGCCCTCTGCAACCCCAGGGCGCCCCTAGTCGGAATTATCTTCCGTAGTTTAACGTGCCAAATAAAGCAAGCGGTGCCTCTCCCCAAACCCCGTTTTCCAGAGACTGAGTTCCGAGCGCTGTGCACCGGACACGCCCCCGGCGCCCCGCCCCGGCCCGGGCGTTCCCACCGCGCCGAAACCGCCCGAGGACAGTGCTCCAGCCCGCGCTCACCGGCGAAAGACCAGTCTGGGAGCTCCGTGAGCGGCCCGTAGTCAGAGGGGTTCGCAGCCCGGCCCTGCCTGCGTGGAGAAAAACAGTTCGGTGAGGACTCAGCCAGGTTTCTTGCTCCCTCGTTCCCCCACGACCCCAGCACTCACTGAAGTCGCCACTGGCCGCCCGCCCGAGCCAACGCGCTGCAATGCAGCCTCCGAACACCTACAGGAAAAACAGGACAGAGTTGGCTGAGGGGCGCGGGCGACCCAGGAGACCCAGCTCCGCCCCGCCCATGAGCGCCCCAGTCCACTAATCCGACAGTCACTCACTCTGAAGGAGAGTCCCTAAAGCGGCCATGCTGCGACGCAGGAGCCGGAAGTGGGCGTGGCCTCGGCGCCCGTGCGCAGTTCTGCGGGGGAAGCCGGAAGCCGCCATCTTGAATCTGGTTTCAATCACGGGTTCCGCCATCTTGGGTTGTACGGAAGTGGAGCGAATGTGCGACCGAAGCCTTGGTCCAGAATGAACTGTTGTCAAAGGCATCTTCAGTGGTGGCAGTCTGCTCTAAGACTGAACCGTCCTGAACTGTTGCCCCAAGACCCACAGTGGTCTCTAGTTCTTTGAAATCTATAGCAACTTAAGAGTAGCAGCATCCACATTATTTCTTTTTTCTTTTTTTTTTTTGACAGGCAGAGTGGACAGTGGGAGAGAGAGACAGAGAGAAAGGTCTTCCTTTGCCATTGGTTCATCCTCCAATGGCCGCCGCAGCCAGCACGCTGTGGCCGGTGCACCCCGCTGATCTGATGGCAGGAGCCAGGTGCTTCTCCTGGTCTCCCATGGGGTGCAGGGCCCAAGCACTTGGGCCATCCTCCACTGCACTCCCTGGCCACAGCAGAGAGCTGGCCTGGAAGAGGGGCAACCGGGACAGAATCCGACGCCCCGACCAGGAGTAGAACCCAGTGTGCCGGCGCTGCAGGCGGAGGATTAGCCTACTGAGCTGCGGCACCGGCCAGCATCCACATTATTTCATTCCAATCTCCTGCATCACTATTAGCAGAGTTTTCCTGGATTAAGACATGTGGTGAAACCTGGAGTGAATCAGAACATTTGGCTTCAGCCCTCACTCCTGTGTGTAAGGAAAGGCTGTAGGGAAGGAGACAGAACATAAACTCAGAGCCAGACCAGGTTTATTCAGAGAAAAAGCCTGGGAGGGGCTCACTCCTCGTGAATACGCAGCCGAGAGCGCACCCTCCCACACAGCCTAGTGGCTTATATAGTGTAAGGTAGGTGGGAAGGCTTGTTAGGGTGGTGTCTGGACTAAGGCTGAGCTGCTGAGATAGTGGGGAAACCTTGGGCTAGGGACTGGGTGTGATTTGGAAGGGTTTGGGCTGGGTCCGTATCTAGGGTTTGGACTGAGGCTGAGCTGATGGGATAGTGGGGAGAGAGCTTGGGAGTGCTGTGGCTTGGATGGGGCAAGCTTTGAGTGAACTCTTAGGATATTGGGGATTGTGGTGCCAGCACACTGGGTTCTAGTCCCAGTTGGGGCGCCGGATTCTGTCCTGGTTGCCCCTCTTCCAGGCCAGCTCTCTGCTGTGGCCCGGGAGTGCAGTGGAGGATGGCCCAAGTGCTTGGGCCCTGCACCCCATGGGAGACCAGGATAAGTACCTGGCTCCTGCCATTGGATCAACGCGGTGCGCAGCCCGCAGCGCACTGGCCGTGGCGGCCATTGGAGGGTGAACAAATGGCAAAGGAAGACCTTTCTCTCTGTCTCTCTCTCTCTCACTGTCCACTCTGCCTGTCAAAAAATTAAAAAAAAAAAAAAAAAGGATAGTGTGGAGAGGCTGCTCAGGCTGATGGCTGGATTCTAATTTTTTTTTTTAAAGGTTTCTGGCCATAGTGAAATTAGGCATGAGAGCTGGATCAGAAGAGCAGCTGGGACATGAGCCAGCGCTCATATGGGATGCTGGCACCGCTGGCAGATGCTTAGCCTACTAGGCCACAGTGCCAGCCTCTCCCTGATTTTTTTTTTTTTTTTTTTTGACAGGCAGAGTGGACAGTGAGAGAGAGAGACAGAGAGAAAGGTCTTCCTTTGCCGTTGGTTCACCCTCCAATGGCCGCTGCGGCCGGCGTGCTGCGGCCAGCGCACCGCGCTGATCCGATGGCAGGAGCCAGGTACTTATCCTGGTCTCCCATGGGGTGCAGGGCCCAAGCACTTGGGCCATCCTCCACTGCACTCCCTGGCCACAGCAGAGAGCTGGCCTGGAAGAGGGGCAACTGGGACAGAATCCAGCGCCCCGATTGGGACTAGAACCCAGTGTGCCGGCGCCACAAGGCAGAGGATTAGCCTAGTGAGCCACAGCGCCAGCCATCCCTGATGGTTTTAAAGGACCACTGCTGCCCAGGAAGTGGGCAACCAACCTGGTCTTGAAGATGAGAGAATTGTGCTAGGTCATCTAGGTTTTCCTTGAGCAAACAAGATATGTCTTCAATTGTGTTTGCCTTGCCTGCTGAGATTGTTAGTCTGACCACTCCTTTCCCAACTCCTGCCAGGACACCTACTGCAATTAACAAGAGGGTAAATCCAAAATCCTTCATCACATATCTGGTCAGGGGGACAGGGCATAAAGTCTGGTCTAGAGCATAGGACAAAGGGGAAGATAAGAATACGAGTATAGTGGGCCGGCAATGTGGCTCACTGGTTAATCCTCCACCTGCGGCGCTGGCATCCCATATGGGTGCTGGGTTCTAGTCCCGGTTGCTCCTCTTCCAGTCCAGCTCTCTGCTGCGGCCCGGGAGGGCAGTGGAGGATGGCCCAAGTGCTTGGACCCGTGCACCCACGTGGGAAATGGGGGAGCACCTGGCTCCTAGCTTCGGATCAAAGCTCCGGCCGTTGCGGCCCTTTGGGGAGTGAACCAACAGAAGGAAGACTTTTCTCTCTGTCTCTCTCACTGTCTGTAACTCTATCTGTCAAAAAAAAAAAAAATATATATATACAAGTATACATGTCCCTGTCCAATTAGTAGGAAGAAAGATATATGCTTGGTTGCTGCAGAGAATGAATGCTCCTGTTTCTGGTCCCATCCATGCTACTAAATAGAAGTAGGTAGGTTCTGTGCTTATTGATGTTTGGTACATTCTGTGGGTATCTACCTTCCAGTCCAATTCTGCCAGCCTCAACCTGTGGCTGAGAGTGGAGCTACTTTGGGTTGGGAGAGTGACGGTCTGGTTACAAGCTTTTTTTTTTTTTTTTTTTTTTTTTTTCTTTTAAGATTTTATTTATTTTATTTGAGAGGTAGAGTTGCAGACAGTGTGAGAGGGAGAGACAGAGAGAAAGGTCTTCCTTCCATTGATTCACTCCCCAAGTGGCTGCAACAGCTGGAGCTGTGCAGATCTGAAGCTAGGAGCCAGGCGCTTCTTCCTGGTCTCCACGTGGGTGCAGGGGCCAAGTACTTGGGCCATCTTCTACTGCTTTCCCAGGCCATAGCAGAGAGCTGGATTGCAAGAGGAGCATCTAGGACTAGAACTGGTGCCCATATGGGATGCTGGTGCTGCAGGCAGAGGATTAACCTATGGCACCATGGCGCCAGCCCCTGGTTACAGGCTTTGTGGGGGAAATGAACCCACTTTCTGGAGAGAGGGGAAGGAAAGAGCTTTACCCAGTCTTAAGTGGACCTGTGTGGAGGGTTTGGTTAGAGCCTGTTTTAAGAATCTGTTCATCTGTTCTTTTCCTGAAGGAGTGGGGGAGTGATGGGGAATGTGAAAATGCCATGAGATATGAAGAGAGGCTAATACTAGCTGGGTAATTTGGGAGGTAAATTCTTGTCTGTCATCTGATTGAATGGAAGCAGAAAGTAGAAATCTGGGGACAGTATCCTTTAGCGGTATAGTAGAGCAGGGAAGCTCTTTCATTAGTGGTGGGGAAGGCCTCCACCCAACCAGAGAAGGTGTCCACCATCACCAGAAGGTAACGTATCCACTTAACTGGTGGCATATGGGTGAAGTCACTCTGCTAGTCCTTTTCTGGATGCGACCCGTGGGCCTGGTGAGTAGGGAATAGGGGTGGTCTAATGTTAGAATTGGGGTTATTTGTTTGGCATATGCTACATGTCTGAGATATGTTGTGCAGTTTCTTGTATGGCAGGAGTTAGGTATATATGTGATTTTAGAAAATGAAGAACAGAGTTTAGGTTTGAGTAATATAGATTTTTTTAAAAAAATTATTTATTTTATTTGAAAGTCAGAGTTACACAGAGAGAGATGGAGAGGCAGAGAGAGAGAGAGAGAGGTCTTCCATACGCTGGTTCACTCCCCAAATGGCCTCAACAGCCAGAGCTGGGTCAATCTGAAGCCAGGAGCCAGGAGCATCTTGCGGGTCTCCCATGCAGGTGGGCCATCTTCCTCTGCTTTCCCAGGCCATAGCAGAGAGCTTGATCAGAAGTGGAGCAGCCAGGACTTGGACTGATGCCTATATGGGATGCCAGCACTACCGGCAGCAGCTTTGCTTGCTACGCCACAGTGCTGGCCCCAGAGTGGAGGTTTTTTAGAAAGGTATCTTGGAGGGAAAAGGGGAGTATTAGCTTATTATCTAGAAACCACCGAGTCTTCCTTAGAGGTCCTTTGTTGTTGGAATTGAGAGGTTTCTAAGTCTGAGTAGACAGGAGCTAGGTTAAAGAGAAAAGATGAGGTCAGCCGGCGCTGTGGCTCAATAGGTTAGTCCTCTGCTTGCAGCGCCAGCACACCGGGCAGGATGCCGGATTCTGTCCCGGTTGCCTCTCTTCCAGGCCAGCTCTCTGCTGAGGCCCAGGAGTGCAGTGGAGGATGGCCCAAGTCCTTGGGCCCTGCACCCAAATGGGAGACCAGGAGAAGCACCTGGCTCCTGCCTTCGGATCAGCGTGGTGCGCAGGCTGCAGCGGCCATTGGAGGGTGAACCAACGGTAAAGGAAGACCTTTCTCCCTATCTCTCTCACTGTCCACTCTGCCTGTCAAAAAAAAAAGAGAGACTTTTTTTTTTTTTTTAATGTTTATTTGAAAGGCAGAGATCTAGAGGGAGACAGACTGACACTGTGTCAACCAGTTTGAGTTCTGGCTGTACCACTTCTGCTCCAGCTCCCTAATGTGCCTGGGAAAGCAGCAGAAGATGGGCCAAGTCCTTGGGCCCCTGCTACCCCTGCTACCTGGAAGAAACTCCTGGCTTCGGCCTGGCCCAGCCTCAGCCATTGAGGCCATTTGGAGAGTGAACCAGTGGATGGAGGATACCTCTCTCCGTCATTTCAAATGAATAAATAAATCCTTAAAAAAAAAATAGAGGGAGAGATAGATATCCTCCATCCTCTGGTTCACTCCCCAAATGGTCTCAGAGACCGGAGCTGAGCCAGGCCAAAGCCAGGAGTCAGGCGCTTCTTCTCGGTCTCCCATGTGGGTGCAGGGGCCCAAGGACTTGGGCCATCTTCTGCTGCTTTCCCAGGTGCGTTAGCAGGGAGCTGAATGGGAAGTGGAACAGCAGGGACTCTAACCAGCACCCCTGTGGGATGTCAGCTCTGCAGATGGAGGCTTAGGCTTCTATGCCACACTGCCAGCCCATAAATAAATCTTAAAAAAAAAATTGGAATCCAGATGTGAAAATATATCCCATGAGTCCCAGGAAAGAAGGAGGTCTTGATTAGTGCATGGAAAGGGAAGGGGATATGTTGCCTGTTTTGGGGCCAGAAGAATTACGTGAGTGGGGTCACAAGAAGTCCCCAAAAGGTAACAGAGGTAGAGATTAGTTGGACTTTCTTCTGATACCCTATTGCCTTTCTCAGCTAGATAATTAAAAAGACTACTGGTATGTTCGAGACGGGTCTCTCGGGCAGGGCCACAGAGTAAAAGATCATCAAAGTATTGAAGAAGGGTGCTGGATGAAAGGTTAACAGAGGGTAGTTCGGCCTGCAGGGCCTGCCCACAGAAGTATGAGCTGTCTTCAAAATGTTAGGGTGGGACTGGTGCTGTGGCGTAGTGGGTAAAGCCACTGCCTGCAGTGCTGGCATCCCATATAGGCGCCTGTTCGAGTCCTGGCTGCTCCGCTTCCGATCAAGCTCTCTGCCTGGGAAAACAGTAGAAGATGGGCCAAGTCCTTGGATTCCTGCACCCACGTGGGAGACCCAGAAAAAGCTCCAGGCTCCTGGCTTCAGATCAGCTTGCTCCGGCCATTGTGGCCAGTTGGGGAGTGAACCAGTGAATGGAAGACCTCTCTCTCTGCCTCTCCTTGTCTCTCTGTCACTCTGACTTTAAAATAAATAAATAAATCTTAAAAAAAAGAAAATGTTAGGGTAACACAGTCCAGGTGAGTTGTTGAATAAGGCAAGAATCAGGGCCAGACCAGGTAAAGGCAGAGTGTCTAGGCAGTGTCAAGATTGAGAGGAATCACGAAGAAAGTATCCTTTAAGTCCAAGATGGTAAAGAGGGAAGTTGTAGGGGATGTTTGGGAGAGAAGAGTGTAGGGGTTACACACAACTAAGTATGTGAGTTGGAGAGAAGCATTAATGTGTTAGAGGTTCTGTACTAGATTATAGAAGCCATTGGGTTTTTTGACAGGAAGTGTGGGTGTGTTATAGAGGGCATGAATTGGGATGAATATGTGAGCCTGAAGGAGGTGGTCTGTGATAGGTTCTAGACCTCTGTGGTCTTCTGGACTTAAAGGATATTGGGGAACAACTAAATAGCTTTTGTGGGATCCTTTAGGGAGATATGAACAGGAGTATGGTGGGTGGTGATTACAGGATGTGATGTGTCCCACACTGTAGACTGACTAAGGTGAGGGGTGGAAGGTCACTGATATGAAGGGTAAGTGTATAAGTTTTATTCCCAAAGGGAATGGGGCTGGTTGCCTCCAGTGGTGGAGAAGGTCTCGGCCTAAAAGGGGGGTGGGGCAGTTGTGCAGATCTAGGAAAGAGTGTAGAGGAGTAATATCTCCAAAGAAGCAGTAGAAAGGAGGAGTCCTATTAGACTTCCCAATGAGGCCTTTCATGCCAACAGCAGAGACAGAGGCAGGAAGGAGAGGGTCATAATATTCAGTTAAAACAGGTAAACTAGCCCCAGTGTCCACCAGAAAGGAAATTCGCTTGCGAGACACACTGTCCCTATTACTCCTTGATCCATGGGCTCATCTGTGATGGGCCGTGGAACCTGGGCTCCTTCATTCCGTCAAGTTTAGCAAAGATGAGATGTCCTGTGTCGGGGGTGGCAGGGAAGAAGACCGCCCCAGATAGGGAGGGTGTCCTCTCTGGGGACAGTCCATCTTCCAGTGGCCCCACTGTCCACAGTTGGGGCATGGTCTGGTGAGAGGCCTTGGGTTAGGGTAGTCCTTGGCACAGTGCCCAGTGTTGCCACTTCAGATAGCAAGCCCCCTGAGGGCTGGGACTTGGGTTGCAACTTGGATTTTGGAGGCTGGTGTCTGAATTCCTTCCGAGTCCTTAGTTCCTTGTCTCTATTATAAAGATGCAAAAAGCCACATTTGTGAGGTCTCTCTGAGGGATTTGTGGACCATTATCCAGTTTCTGGTGTCTGTGCAGGATGCCCAGGACTGATTGGGACATAAAAGTGGGTATTTTCAAACAGCTGCCCTTCTGGAGAATTGAGATCTGTGTTGGTGTGTCTTGTCATTGCCTCTGTAAGGCTGGCCAAAAAGACAGCAGGGTTTTCATCAGGGCCCTGGGTGATCTTCTGGATCTTATAGTTAACCTTTTTATGGCTGTTTTTATCAATAGCCACTAACAGGCGGGAGATCATATGATCTCGATGATCTCAGGGCCTATAGCCCTGGGTCTCTGGGTTGGTGAGTCCAGACTGGGTTAGGAGTGTCTCTGGGACAGCTCAAGTAGCCTCTGGGTGTCTGTCTGGGGCCCAGCGGTGCACTGTGTCTGCATGCTGTTGAGCAGCAGGCCAGATAGTTCCGATTCATCTGGAGTTAAGGTACAGGACAAGATGAGACAGAGATCTTGCCAGGTCCAGCTATAGGACTGAATCAGGTGACGAAATTCCTTATGATATTTGGAGGGTTCTCTGAGAATGAGCCTAGATGCTCTTCAATCTGATTTTAAGGTCTTTTAGAAAGAAAGGTACAAGGGCCCTAGCTGGACCTTCCTGGCTGGCCTCCTCCCTCAGTGGGTTGTATAGTTTGGGAGCATGTGTGAAGAGGGGAAAAGACAGGAGGAGAAGAGAAGGGAGAATCGGATGAGGAATCAGGCGGATTGGCCTGGGAGAAATCACCAGGTGGTGGCTGGAGGGGGCCCTGGGCAGGTACCGGGGAAGGTCATCCCTGGTCAGGATCACAGAGGGGCTGAGGGAGGGCTGGTGGAGGGTTTAAGGACATTGGTAAAGAGGGCAAAGAGGATTGTATAGAGAGTGAGAGGGGGCAGAGACGGAGGGGCCACGAATGAGTGTGAAGAGAAGGTTCTGTTCCTGGGGTCCTGAGGAGGGGAGAAGACGGGGAGAAGCTCCAGGGCTTTTTCCTGCTTGAGGAGGACCTGGGCTGAGGAAAGTTGGGCTCGGAGGAGAAAAAAAGCCTGGGTATGTGGAACCTCCGACCATTTCTCTGTGTAAAGTTACTAAGATCACGGAGAATTTGGAGGGCAAAAGTGCTGAATTCTGGACACTCACAATAATTTTCCAGTGTAGGTTCAGGCCAGGCTTTAATACAAAGGAAAATTAGTCCTTTTGACTTTATTTCCCTCCTTAGGCCCAATGCACCCAGGTTTTTAAACAGACGGGCCGAGAGGAGGAGTCAGGTGGAATGCTAGAAATGTCAGAGTGCCTGGATCAGGTAGAATGGGACCGGAGGGTCACTTGCTTAGAGTGTGCTCTTGAGGAGCCCGCAACCAGAATCTTCTCCTGGCGAAGAGTTAAGAGTGGTCCTAACTTTTTTTTTTTAAGAATTATTTATTTATTTGAAAGTCAGAGTTACACCGAGAGGGAAGGAGAGAGAGAAAGAGAGAGAGAGAGAGAGAAAGGTCTTCCATCCGCTGGTTCACTCCCCAGTTGGCTGCAACGGCTGGAGCTGCGCCGATCCGAAGCCAGGAGCCAGGAGCTTCTTCTGGGTCTCCCATGCACAGCTGAGCACTGGGAAAGGAAGCTATATCGTGGGAACTTGAGCGGGCCATTGAAGATTTTCTTGAGGGAGGGGCTAAAATGTGACTCCATTATTATGATTCCTTTATACATTACTATAATATAGCCCTTGTGACAATCCTGTGAGGTAGGTACAGGCTGAGCATCCCTAATCTGAAAATCCAAAATGCTCCCAAATCTAAATTTCTTTTTAGCACCAACATGCCAAAAGTGCAAAATTGTACACCTTACTCCATGTAATTGTTCACAGAATATAGGAACACTAAAAATATTGTATGAAGCTCCCTTTGGGATCTGTGTTTAAAATGTATGTAAAATATAAACTTCAAGGTATTTTATTATGTATATGTAAGTATTCCAAAACCTGAGAAACACATCTGTCTCAAGTATTTTGGATAGGGATACTCAGCTTGGACTTGTTAAGTGATAAACCCAAATCTGTGACTCCTCTCCCTTTTTTAATTTTTATTTATTTTTTTCAAGGGGAAGAGGGGGATCTCATCCATTGATTCACCCACCAAGTGCTGCAACTGGAATCAAACCCAGGCACTTGGATCTGGGCTACAGGCATCTTAAAGGTTAGGTCAAGTGCCTGTCCCCTCCCTGTTATCACTTGCTAGTGAGGCTTTGCTTGAGGAAAGCCATTTCATCTGAATTTTAAAAAGTTTCATATATCACATTTGTGAAAACATTGAAAGGGTTATAATGTGAGTGAAAGTGCTTTACGTTGAGGTTTCTATGAAAGTGCCCATTACTGCGTGCTAGGCTAGACACTTAAACACATGCTGACTGGGGAACCTGAGGGAGTGGTGTAATGGCCTATCTGGAAGTTTATCATTTCCTTCTGGGGAGTTTTTCCACAGGAGGTGGCTCTGAGTTGTGCTTTGAAAGAAGGGAAGGGTGGATCCTGGTTTAAGAAGCAAAAGCAACTATTTTGATAACAATAAGAATAGTATAGGTGAGGGCTGACTGAGAAGAGGGGATGGGAACAAAAGAAACTTGGCTAGAAGCCACAGCTTGACCCACAAAAGTAAACAAGGGACATAAAACAGGGAATACCATTGCCATTTTGTGTTCACATATAATTTTTCTTATCAAAACGCTGGTTTCAGGATTTTCATAATAAACCTTAAAGTCAACAAGACAGTGCAGGAAGCAATTACTGAAGATTGCTTGTAGTTTTCAGAGTCCAGGAAACTAAAACAAAATGTGGCTGTGCTTCTATTGTTTTATATTTAGTGGCAGGATATAGAGTAAGTGACACCTTTCCCAAACTTGGATCCCTGAGGCTTTGGTCCTGACATAGACAGCAGGCAGCAGTAGAACCTCATAGTTTATAGTTAGAAAATCAGGAAGTAGATGCCAAAGAAGAACCTGGGCTTCAGCATTCAGGACTGACATGAGAGATGACAAGCTAGCACTAACACTTACGCTACATAAAGGATTTGGACCAGCAACACTCCTGTCCCCCAGTAGCTCACACATGAACAGAGCATCATCGGCTCACAAAATAGAAAAGGACACATGCATTTAAGTGGACAATAATGAGGATGATGTGAATGTACACACAGAAGTGGACACGCGTGAGTGGTTCATAGCTGTGCGAGCCAAGGAGTAGCGCCGAAGGAGTTTGCGGGCAGGACGGGAAGTTGGATTGGAACTGGGAAATCTGGGAGGGGAAGAGTCTTTGGAAGGAAGACAAGTTCAGCCTTTGACGTGGTTAGTGTGATGTGGCGGGGGGACAATCCATGGGCTGTAAATAGCAGGAAATACGGGTTAGGACTTTGTGAGAAAGGGGGGCGGGGAGAGAAAGCAAACAGTGCTGACAGCTAACATCATCAGCATTCTCAGGGACCTCCTGGAACACTCTTGTGGGGAAGGGGTCTGGCACCTGGACAGCGCTCCTCGATGACTTCATCAGCCTATAAACCACAGGAAAGCGGCTTCATCATCCCGAACTGGATGCCTTTTAACCTCTGGACTTCATCTGGCAAAGACTGGCGTTAGGAGTGATGTGACGCCTCATGATCTAAGCTTCGTGTCCTTCCTCTCCTGGACGCCTTTGCCTTTCAGGGGCATTGTGCCCTGTACTTGGCTTTAACATTTGTTAGCCATTTATGTTCTTGTCTGACAGGTTTATTCACACATCTTTCTCTCCTGTAGGTCTGGATGCAGTTGCTTTTGTCTGAGTACGCTGCTCTGGGAAAGTAGGTGCCTTTTCGTGCATGCTGCCGTTGGAGAAGGACCATGAGTGAAGCGAGCTCTGGAAGCTCCTTCCACCTTGATTGTCTCTATTTTGCATGTCTAAGGCTGAAGAGGAGCTGGTGCCATGGCATAGCAGGTTAAACCACTGCCTGCGATGTCCCGTTCCCGCTGTTACACTTCCGATCCAGCTCCCTGCTAATGTGCCTGGGAAAACAGCAGAAGATGGCTCAAGAGCTTGGGCTCCTACCACTCACATGGGAGACCTGGATGAAGCTTTTGGCTTTTGGCTTTGGCTTGGCCCAGCTCCTGGCTTTGTGGCCATTTGGGGAGTGAGCTGGCAGATGGAAGACTGATCTCTCTTTCTCTCTAACTCTGCATTTCATAGAAATAAATCTTAAAAAAAAAAAAAAAAAGAGTTCAAGGTTGAACAAATTGTGGAGACAAGCAAGAATTTTTGGGAATTCTTTTTTTTTTTTAGATTTATTTATTTATTTGAAAGGCAGAATTACAGAGAGAGAGAAGAGAGGTCTTCCATCTGTTGGTTCACTCACCAAATGGTTGCAATGGCTGGAGCTAGGCTGATCCGAAGCCAAGAGCCAGAGCTTTTTCTGGGTCTCCCACATGGGTGCAGGGACCCAAGGACCTGGGCCATCTTTCACTGTTTTCCTAGGTCATAGCAGAAAGCTGGATTGGAAGTGGAACAGCCGGGACTTGAACTGGTGCCGATATGAGATGCTGGCAGTACAAGTGGTGGCTTTACCCACTATGCCACAGTGCTGGCCCCGGGAATTCTTTTTTAAAAAAAGATTTCTTTTTTTTTTTTTTTTTTGAAAGGGAGAATGAGTGCAACAGCTGGGACTGGGCTGGGCCAGGCCAAAGCCAGGAGCCTCATCCAGGTCTCCCACATAAGTGCAGGGGCCCAGGCACTTGGACCGTCTTCCACTGCTTTCCCAGGCACATAAGCAGAGAGTTGGGTTTGAAGTGGAGCAGCCAGGACTTGCACTGCTGTCCGTACAGGTAGGTAGGGGCTTAACCTACTCCGCCACAATGCCGGTCTCCAGAATTCTTTATTTTCCTCTTTAGAACAGTTCAGAGGTCACATCACTGTCATTCCATGCAAGAAATGTGAGAACTGAAGGCTAGAAACCAGTCAGTCACCCTCACAACACACTGCTGTGTATTATACTCCCTTGTCACTTACACAAGGCATTTTAACCATTCCTCTACTTTTCCTAAAGCTGTCAAGTCCTTGCTAACCCTGTAGTGGCTAAATTCTGTATTACATGACCCAGCTTCAAGACGGGTGAATTATGACCTCTGGCTCCACTCTTCCTTCCTGTCTCATAGCTGGGAAGTCTTTTAAGACTGGTCCTGAAGGCAGATGGCTCCTTGTGGATCTCTGCACTATTGGTTTAGGAAATGCCAAAGCTAAAGGCAGGCATTGGGTGAAGTGGTTAATAAGACACCGCTGGGGCCACATCTGCTGTCAGAGTGCTTGGATTTGAGTCCTGTCTTCACTTCTTTTGTTTATTTGTTTGTTTGTTTAAAGACTTATTTTATTTATTTGAGTTACAGAGAGAAGTAGACACAGAGAGGTCTTCCAAACACTGGTTCACTCCCCAAATGGCTCTAACAGCTGAAGCTGAGCCAATCCGAAGCCAGGAGTTTCTTCCTGGTCTCCCATGCAGGTGCAGGGGCCCAAGGACTTGGGCCATTTTCTACTGCTTTCCCAGGTCATAGCAGAGAGCTTGATCGGAAGTGGAGCAGCGGGGACTGGAACTGGCACTCATATGGGATGCCAGCACTGCAGGCTGGGGTTTTAACCCTGTGCCACGGTGCTAGCCCCCATCTTCATTTCTGATTCCAGCTTTCTGTTGGTGTGCGCCCTGGGAAGCAATGGTGATCGTTCAAGTACTTGGGGTCCCTGCCACCTGTGTAGGAGATGTGGATTGAGTTCTGCACTTCTGGCTTTGGCCTGACCCAGCCCCAACTGATGTGGACATTTGAAGAGTGAGCCAGAGAATGAAAGATAGGTCTTTCTCTCTCTCTCAAAAAAAAAAAAAAAAAAAAATCTGAATGGCAAAGCCAGCCTATTCAGGAGGTATACAAAAGGTAACAATTATTTACGAGCCATTTTTTAGCTTTACTACGTGGTGAAGCATTGCCAGATCCCTTCTTGACCTAGCCCACGAGCTCCCTCTTTCTCAGGGTCCACGCTCCCGCGGTAATCTGCAGATGAAAGGCGCTCCGGAGGAGATTCCAGCCTCCCTGGCACCGACGCCCGGGATATTCTTGGTTGAGTGCTGCCTCCTGGCGGCGGCGCTACTGCCCAGACACCTTTCCGACCTGTGGAGACCACTTTTAATTTGGGATCGCTAAGCTGATGCAATCGCTCCCCCAAGGGGGCGGGAGTCGCGAACCCAGGGGAAGAGACCCCTCCCCCGGCTCCAAGCAGGCGCCGCCTCCTCTCCCCTGTCCCCTTGGGGCTTTCCAGAACTGGGTCCTTTCGAACTCTCAGCCGAGTGACTCCGGGCTGGACGCAGAGGTCACCAGGGTTTGGGGCTCCCTTTGCCCAGACCCCGTCGGGCCGCCAGCTGGAGCTGGATTGGGTGGGTGGAGTGCGCGTTCCTGGGGCGGAGGACTCGTCTCTAAGGCTATCCACGGTCATTTTCATTTCCACGGGCAGTGCAGCTGTGGCGGAGCCAGGAGAGGGCTGGGGTTGCGGGGCCCCTCGGTTCGCGGACCTTTGTTCCCATCGCCTACACCTACCGCAGCCCCTTCTTCCAGTGGGGGTGGCGGCTGCTTGACCAGGCGGAGGCTCTGGAGGGGGAAGTCTGGCGTGGTGGGGTCGTGGTCCCCCCAAAGCGGATCCCTGGTCGGTCCCGTGGTCATACCTGGACTTTTGGGGAGGGTCAGCTCTTCAGAGGGACTCTTGAGTGCAGACGGTGGCTGGGTCGGGACTTGGGAAAGCGAGACCCTAGAGCCGCAGATACTGGACCGACAGGGGATCCGGGAATGCGGGGTAGGGGCAGAGTGGGACAAAGGGACAAAGGTGAGCCGGCGAGCGGGGGCGGAGGGGGGAGGGGAAGGGGCGAGGGATCACTTTCGGGGAGTGCGGGGGCGGGGTCCGGCGGAGTTCGCGCCAGTGGCCTGGCGGTCCTGGCTGCCTGGGCGCACCTGCTTCGTCCTGAATCTGAGCGCGCGCCTCCTCCTACCTTCCCTTTCGTGGCCGTAGCGCATCGGTCTCGGCACTTCCACTGGGGTCTCCCACATCTGGATGTGGGGTAGAGCAGCCAGGAGGCTCCTGAAGCCGGGAAAGGGCGCTAGATGAGAACCTTTTCGTTTTGCTTTCTTTCTTCCATCTACAGAACAAAAAGTCAATCCCAAACCATCGAAGGCCTCTTACTAAGCCTGAAAACCTAACTCTGCTTGCTTTCCCTTTGTTACTTTCGGAAGAATAAATAACTCTGAAGCACGGGGCGGGGCGGAGGGGGGCTCCTGGAGGTCAAATTCAAGGACTTGCCCAGGAGTCCAGCCAGCTGGAAAGTCAGGCAAGGAGGAAGCCCACCGTCATTATTTCATTGTTCATGCAGCAGACACTAGCTGAGCCCTGTGCTAGGTGATGCAGTGGTGAACGAAGCTCTCCTGAAGCGACCCTCTAGTGAGATGACAACTGACCACACCCATGGTCAAGGTCACTGGGAAGAATGTCCCAAGGCAGGTTTGTGGCCACAGCAGGGAGGTCAGTGTGGCTGGGATGGAGTGAGGGAGACAGTGAGGCCAGCTGGGGAGCAGCCTGGGTCTGCAAGGGCATGAACGTGTCCTTGGAATAATTCGGACATTTGGTGCCAGTGAATCTGGATTTCTCTGTCTCTGGGTGCAGTGTAAGTTGGCGCCTATCCAGTGGCAGAATCCCTGAGTACTCCTTCCCTGGGTTGTTTGGCAGCAGGCAAGTGCGGGTTGCAGCGTGTGGCCTGAGACCAGCAAGCTGACCTTGGCCTCAAGGCAGCAGTCACAGGTGGAATTCTGTGAAGTGCCACTCCCTGAGGACAGAGATTTATGCGATTGTCTACATTCTGAGTGGTTTAATGTGCCTCCCAAGAAGTCTGCTTGGGAAAATTGCATGTGCTTCATTCTCTAATTTTGAATATAAAGGAGCTTGCATAATTTTTAAAATATTTATTTATTTATTTGAAAGTCAGAGAGAGGAGAGGCAGAGAGAGTGAGGTCCTCTATCCACTAGTTCACTCCCCAACTGGCTGTAACAGCTGGAGCTACGCTGAGCAGGAGCCAGGAGCTTCTTCTAGGTCTCCCATGCAGGTGCAGGGGCCCAAGGACTTGGACCATCATCTACTGCTTTCCCAGGTCATAGCAGAGAGCTGGACCGGAAGTGGAGCAGCCAGGACTCAAACTGGAGCCCATATGGGATGCTGGCGCCGCAGGCAGAGGCTTAGCCCACCACGCCACGCTATAGTTTTTTTATTCTGAAAAAAAAAAAAAATCAGTATTCTCCCCACCTCTGATAAGTAAACATTCAATAGATATTTAAATAACACAGGTTTGAAGGGATTTCATTAGCTTGCCCAGGGTACCATGGCCCAATTGTCTCTTTTTAAAAAAAAATTCAGGGGCCCACGACGTCAACGATGCCGTGGCTCACTTGGTTAATCCTCCACCTGCAGCGCTGGCGTCCCATATGTGTGCCGGGATCTAGTCCCGGTTGCTCCTCTTCCAGTCCAGTTCTCTGCTGTGGCCCGGGAGGGCAGTGGAGGATGGCCCAAGTGCTTGGGCCCCTGCACCTGCATGAGAGGCCAGGAGGAGGCACCTGGCTCCTGGCTTTGGATCAGCATAGCTTCGGCCATGGCAACCATCTGGGGGGTGACAACGGAAGGAAGACCTTTTTCTCTGTCTCTCACTGTCTAACTCTGTCAAATTAAAAAAAAAAAATTCAGAGAGATTGACAACTCCCTTTTGTTGGTTCAGTCCCCCAAATGCCCACAATGGCTGGGACTGGGCCAGGCCAAAACTGGGAGCTGGGAGCTCTTTCCAGGTCTCCCCGCAGGAGTAGCAGAGACCCATCTACTTGAGCCCTCATTTGCTGCCTCCGAGGGTGTGCATTAACAGGAAGCTGGAGTCTGGAGGGGAGCTCCAACCCAGACTTCTGGGACCCAGTGTCCCAAGTGGTGTCTTACATATTGCACCAAACGCCCACCTTTCCACTGGTCTCTCAATCTGGCGACACACATGTCAACGTCAGCTGAACAACTTGGAGAGCTGAACACTGGGCGGCCTTACCTGATGCTTGGCTGGACCCCCACAGGTAACCTTCCTTGGTTTACCTTAGGGGCAGAAATGGCACCAAAAGCTGCCCTAACTGAGCTGCTGCATGCCCTCTGCAGAACTAAGGATGGCGCGGGAGTGAGAGAGGGAGGAGGGGAATTGTCAGGGGCCTGGGGTGGGGGCGCCATCCACCACAGGCAAAGCTCAAACGCACCATCAGTGCTGGGCTACTGGGAAGAGCAGAGGCTGGGGAGGGAATAGGAGGAGGAGCTGAGACGCGGAGAGGAGAAAGTGCCTGGAGGCCAGCAGGCGTGGAGGTCCTCTGGATCTGAACGGGCAGTCGCAGCTCCAGCCCGTCCCCTGGCCCCTCCCCACTGCCGGCCAGAGTCGCACATGTGTTTTCCTGTTTTCCAATTCGGTCCCCGTCACCCTCTGCCTTTTCTGCTCCTCAGAGCCAACCAGCCGCTGCACGAGGCATAACCCCTGGTTCCCCTAACCAGCACCAGCCCCCACCCCCCAGCGTGCTGTAGCCCCTCCTCCCCGCACCTGCCCAAAGGTCACGGGACAGGTAAGAGGTGGGAGGGGGCGAGAGGGGACGTGCAGGAGGACAATAGAGCGAGCCCTGAAAAAATCGGCCAAAGGGAGACCCAAGAGCTGCCTGTTTCCTGGTCACTGACCCAGCCCAATCTAGGCAGGAGCTTCTGCCCAGACTGTCGCTAATGGAAGCCCTGGCCACAGGAGTAAACAGTTTCCTTCTTGTTTCACTTTTTTTTTTTTTTTTTTTTTGAGGGACTCTCTTAGCCACAGTGGAATACAGAAAAACAAATGGAGAACTGTAGAGGGAGGGGCCGAGCGGCTAGCCTGAAGTGATGGGGGAATGGAGCCATCCCAAAGTGTGTGTGTGTGTGTGTGTGTGTGTGCGCGCGCGTTTTCTGTTTCTGTTGTTAAGGGAGGCAGCGCATACCAGGTGGAGCCAGGAAGGCAGGACGAGGGGTCTGGTGGGGCGTGGGGGAGGGAATGGAGAGCCAAGACCCTGACCTGCGTGCTGGTTCCTAGACTAACGGGGTCTTTGCTGTTCGTGGGTAGGGGCAGCATGTGGGGCTCCGCTGGCTGCTCAGCACGCTGGGGGCTCCTGCTGCTTGTTTGCTCAAAGCCCTGAATCTAAAACTTTCCCAGGTTGTCCCCTGAGTGTGTGGTCCTATAATCTCCCCAGTTCCTCAGAGAGGAGTGCGCCTTCGGCCGCGGAAGATGACCAGGGGGCGCTGTTCTATCTTGCGGTTTCTCCTGCAAAGTCTGGAGAAAGTCTGCCAGAGCCCCTTTAGGTGAACCTACGGGCGCTGGTCCTGGGCTGCCCGACTGGCCGGAGGCATTGCGCGGACCCCCAGGCGCCCGGGGAAGAACGTGAGCTGCCGCAGGAGTGCCTCTGGCCCACGTGCTAGGCAGGGCTTGAGACAAGAGGAGGGCTTCTCCACGCTGCGCAGCCTCCCGGGCCGCGTGCGTGGGCCGCTGGAGTGGGCTGGGAGGGAGTCCCCGCTCGCAATTCCTGGCCAGACCACTAGGGCATGCTGTTTGCTGGAGTGTGGGTTTCACCGGGGCTGGTTTCTGTCTCAAGATCCCAGAAGAGGACTTCACTTGTCCGACACCACCGGTCGGGAACGAAGCCCTGCCTGGTCTGCCCCAGCGCTGCCTCCCGGCCCTCTCTTCCTTCTCTCACGTTAGGCTACATGTCCACCGTTGGTGCCGGTGAATTGGTCTTAAAAGGACTGGCGTGATGATGTGTTTCTCTGTGCCTGTGTCTGCTTCACAAGTGGGTACCCTTAGCACAGCCCCGCGATCTAGAGGACTAGTAATTACCTCTCCTCCCCTCCCCCCAAGGATGAGAAAGGGGAGGAGCGGCCGGGAAGGAAGTGAACCAGCCTCAGCCTAGGCTACTGGCTGGAGGACGGCACAGCCTTTCTGTTTCATCTAATCACATCTTCCCCCAGGTGATTCATGAGGGAGCCGCCTGCAGCGCCTTCCTGTGTGAAAGGCAGGCCTGGAGACTAGGGCAGGTCGGAGGAGTGGGTGACTGGGGGGGGGGGGGGGATAGGAGCTCTGGGTTTGGAGTGGGGTCCCCCCACCCTGTGGGTGACTGAGTGCCTGCCCCAGTGAGATAATGTGCTCGAGTGCTTAGCGGCTGTGGTCTGGTGAGTGCTGGAGGAAGCCAGCTATTACTATTACAGGAGAGTTTTGGGGGGTGCTGGGAGGAAAGGAAAGCAATTTCAGGTATTTGTGAAGCTGTGTTGGCGGAAGCAGGATCTTTGGATAGGGCTAGCACCGGGTGACCCCCTCCTGGTCCAAACAAAATGTGCAAGGGGCTAGCCGGGGAGGGGGTGTGGAGCAGAGATAAGTCTCCCTGGGGTTTTTAGATCCCTGCTGCTCTCCGGTTGTAGAATAAGGTTGTAGAATAACCGAAGAGGAAGCGGGTAAGGAGGGGGCAGGCTGGTGGATTTCAGGACAGATACATTCGCAAAAGAGACTGAGAACAGAGGGTTTCAAGTAGACTACGGAGATAGAATAAACTCTGATTTCCAACAAGTGCTTTGCTTCCTCTGCTGGTTCTGGGCCTGTCTGTCCAGAATAGCTCAGTGAAGTCGTATTTCCCCATGTTTTTAAAAAATTGAAGGAAGGTTGTATTGGGGGAAGGTGTTTATAGAAGTTCCCCCTACCCCCAGGGACCTTGGTCTGCCTTATTAAGGATGAAAACCCACGTGGGCGGGGTGAGGCTTAAGCTCATTCCTTGACCTCATTCCATTAGAAGTTGCTGGGGTCCCGATGGTCCTGGTTTTGGGGCAGCCTCCCGCCCCGCGTGGGGAAGTGTGCGCAGTTACCCAGTCACGAGGCGCAGGGACAGCGCTTAAACTTCCTCTAATCTCCGCCTGTGAGCAAGGCTTTGTGTCTCAGTGTGCAGCCTTCCTGCCTCTTCATGGTTTGGGGTGGAGAAGTGAGGCGAGGGTGGCGCCCTCGCAGTGCCCCCTCCCTGTCCTCAGCTAACTTGCTTGGGGGACAGCTTTGCTTGGGCGCCCTGCTGACTGTCCTTTCTTCTGCGCTCCCTGTCCCTGAGCAGAGCTGACAAAGGAGATTCCTGTGAGAGCCTTGCCTTCTTATCGCCAGAAAGTGCTGAGCCAAGAGCTCCTGGCTGCCCCTTTTGCAGATGTGAAGGGCCAATGAACCTTGGACCCAGACAGTTGCTTAACACCCCCTCCCCCGTCCTCACCCCTTCCTTCCCCCTCCCTCAACCCCTCCACCCTTCTTGACTTAAATCCCTAGGCGGTTGTCTGGTCTTCCCTTCCACTGCTGGCTGAGGAGGAGGAGCGGTTGGACTGGCCATTCCTGGAGGGCGCGTCTCTACGCCACGGCCCTGGGAACCTGCTCGCGTCCAGGACCAGGGAGTAAGTGTACAGCCCACTGCCCTTGCCTGCCTCCCCTCTGCTGCTCTGCACTTTGCAGTCTCTTCCTCCCTGGGCGCCTCTGGCCCTGCCCTGTCTCCACTCGCCTGAGTAGCCGACCCTGTTTCTCCCCCAGCTGTCCCGCGCTGTGTTTCTTGAGAACCACAGCCTTCGCTTCAGCTGTTTCTCTGCCTGGGCTTTGGCTGTGTCTCTGCCACGGC
Source organism: Oryctolagus cuniculus (assembly GCF_964237555.1). NCBI lineage: Eukaryota > Metazoa > Chordata > Mammalia > Lagomorpha > Leporidae > Oryctolagus > Oryctolagus cuniculus. Next base: position 52,184,092 of record NC_091443.1, read on the forward strand.
AGCCCCCAGTGGGGAGCTGGTCGGCAGCTGCCTCAGGTCCTCAGGTCGTCTCTGGGTCGCCCTTCTTTTTTTGGGTGGTATGACTGTGCTGATGTGAAGGCTTTGGTGGCGGGAGACCTGGAGTCCTAGAGACTGGGCAAGGCATCCGGGGAGAGGGAGGACAAGGCAGAGACAATGAGGCTGCTGGGCTTTGCCAGGGCTGCGGACTCCAGCTGGGGGTGGTGTGAGGGATGCTTCCAGGACAGTAACCGGCTTGTGGGGTTCCAGGAGGTGATCTGGGGAACCTTTCAGTTTTCCAGAGCTAGGGTCTTTGGGCGGAGAAAGCACCGTGAGGGGAACCACACAGAGTGGCTGCTCTCAACGTTTGTTTCTGATATTGTATCTAGCACAGGTGATGAGTGAGGCTGAAGTTGGGAGGGAAGTCAGACCTTTTGGGTAAGGCTGAAAACTCCAATTCAAAGCGCTTTGGTTACACCTGGGACCTGCCAAGCCGCCCCATGTGCCTGTCTTGTTTCACTGGAGGTCCCGACAGAACTAGGATTTCGTTTTCTCTTGGCAAATCAGGTAGACGGCACCATCCTGGTGATAAGAGACAGATGCTGTCTTTCTGGGGGAGTGAGTGCCTTACCTTCAGAATTTGGGTTGGGGTCATTTTGATGAGCCAGCTGGAGAGGAGGAGGTTGCTCAGAGATGGGAAGCAGGAGGGAGGTCTCAGAAGTGGTGGGTGGGCCGCCCATACCGGCTCCTGTGCGTGCCAGGGGAGAGGTCTGGCTAATTACCACCAGCCATCCAATCTGTCTCCTCTTTCTTCCTTGGAGGGCCATGCCAAGAAGCTGGTGAAGGCTTTCCTGTCCTCTTGCACCATGGTCGACGGCGTCAAATATGAAGTGGCCTCCCAGCATGAGCCAGATGGCGGCCCTGTGGAAGATGGGGCCAGCCCGGGGTCCGAGCAGGTCAAGCTGAAGAAGGAGATCTCGCTGATTAACGGCGTGAGCCTCATTGTGGGGAACATGATCGGCTCGGGCATCTTTGTCTCCCCCAAGGGTGTGCTCATGTACAGTGCCTCCTTTGGCTTCTCCCTGGTCATCTGGGCTGTCGGGGGCTTCTTCTCTGTGTTCGGGGCCCTTTGCTATGCGGAACTGGGCACCACCATTAAGAAATCTGGAGCCAGCTATGCCTACATCCTGGAAGCCTTCGGGGGACTCCTCGCCTTCATCCGCCTCTGGACCTCCCTGCTCATCATCGAGCCCACCAGCCAGGCCATCATTGCCATCACCTTCGCCAACTACTTGGTGCAGCCCTTCTTCCCCAGCTGCTTTGCCCCCTATGCTGCCAGCCGCCTGCTGGCTGCTGCCTGCATCTGTAAGTGGGGCTGGGCAGGAGGCAGTGGGCGGAGGCTGGGATGCAAGTCTGGTTAGACAGCAAGAAGATGGGAACGGATGCCTCTGCCAAAACCAAGTTTGTGTAGAAATTCAGTTTACTGTAGAGCGTAAACAAAAATGGTAGCAACCTGCGTTTCCTCAACTTCCCATGGTAAGAAGCAGTTTGCATGCTCTTCCTTGAGTCTTTTAATAAAGGTTTTTTTTTTTTTTTTTAAATATTAATTTATTTGAAAGGCAGATTTAGGGCAGAGAGAGAGAGAGAGAGATCTTCCATCTGCTGGTTCATTCCCCAAGTGGCCTTATCAGCCAGCACTGGGCCAGGCTGAAGCCAGGGGCTTCTTTCAGGTCTCCCATGTGGGTGACTGGGGCTCAAACACTTGGGCCATCTTTTGCTGCTTTTCTCAGGCCATTTAGAAGGGAGCTGGTTATGAAGTGGAGTAGCTGGGATTTGAACCTGTAGTCATATGGGATACCAGCATCGCAGGTGGTAGCTTTTTACCCATTCCACCACAATGCTAGCCCCTCCAGATCTACTTTTTTTTTAAAAAAAAGTTTCATGTTATTCCTTCTTAATTTTAAAACTGTAGTTTATTTAACCACCCAGCCCTCTGCTAATGGCCATGTAGGTAGCTCCAGGTTTTCAGCCTTACAGATAATGCTCCAGTGAATATCCTTTTGCACTTGCATGAGTATTTCTGTGGTCTAGATTTTTTTAAAAAGATTTATTTATTTATTTGAAAGGCAGAGTTACAGAAAGGCAGAGAGAGGTCTTCCATCTGCCAGTTCACTCCCCAGATGGCTGCAATGGTCATAGTTTGGCCGATCCGATGCCAGGAGCTTCTTCCAGGTCTCCCAAGCAGGTGCGGGAGCCCAAGGACTTGGGCTGTTCTCTGTTGCTTTTCCAGGCCATAGCAAAGAGCTGGATTGTAAGTGGAGCAGCCATGACTTGAATTGGCGCCCATATGGGATGTGAGCACTGCAGGCGGTGGCTTTACCCCCTACGCCACAGCGCCAGCCCCTAGATTTTTTTTTTTTAAGATTTATTTATTTTTACTTGAAAGTCAGAGTTACACAGAGAGAGAAGGAGAGGCAGAGAGAGAGGTCTCCCATCCGCCTGTTCACTCCCCAGATGGCAGCAATGGCCAGAGCTGCAGTGATCCAAAGCCAGGAGCCAGGAGCTTCTGGATCTCCCACGTGGGCGCAGGGGCCCAAGGACTTGGGCCATCTACTGCTTTCCCAGGCTACAGCAGAGAGCTGGATTGGAAGTGGAGCAGCCGAGACACGAACTGGTGCCCATATGGGATGCTGGCACTGCAGGTGGCGGCTTTACCCACTTCGCCACAGCGCCGACCCTGCACCTAGATTTTGAAGATTTTGTTGGGGGGCCAGTGCTTTGGCATAGCGGGTAAAGCCACCGCCTGCAGTGCTGGCATCCCATATGGGTGCTGGTTTGAGTCCTGGTTGTTCCACTTCCAGTCCAGCTCCCTGCCAATGTGCCTGGGAAAGCAGTGGAGGATGACCAAAGTGCTTGGGCCCCTGCACCCACATGGGAGACCCAGAAGAAGCTTCTGATTCCTGGTTTTGGATCGGCCCAGCTCCGGCTGGTGGATGTGGCCGTTTGGGGAGTGAACCAGTGTTGGAAGACCTCTTTATCTGCCTCTGCCTTACAAATAAATGAATCTTTTAAAAAGAAATAAAGTAGGCTTGCTCTTTAAAAAAAGAATTTATTGGGACCGCTGCTGTGGTGGAGTGAGTAAAGATGCCTTTGATGACTCCATCCCATGTGGGCACTGGTTTGAGTCCCAGCTTTTTTTTTTTTTTTTTTAAGATTTACTTATTATTTATTTGAAAGTCGGAGTTACACACAGAAAGAAGGAAAGACAGAGAGAGATTGAGAGAGAGAGAGAGAGAGAGAGGTCTTCCATCCGCTGGTTTACTCCCCAGTTGGCCGCAATGGCCGGAGCTGAGCTGATCTGAAGCCAGGAGCCAGGAGCTTCTTCCTGGTCTCCCATGCAGGTGCAGGGGCTCAAAGACTTGGGCCATCTTCCACTGTTTTTCCAGGCCATAGCAGAGAGCTGGATCAGAAGTGGAGCAGCCAGGACTTGAACTGGCCCCCATATGGGATGCCAGCACTGCAGGCGGCGGCTTCACCCCCTATGCCACAGCTCCAGCCCCAGGTGTTCCACTTCTGATTCATCTCCCTGCGAATGCACCTAGGAAAGCATTGGAAGATAGCCCAAGTGGTTGGGCCCATGTTCCCATGTGGGAGACCCAGAAGAAGCTCTTGGCTTCTGACAGGCCCAGCTCTGGTTATTGTGGCCATTTGGGGAGTGAACCAGTAGATGGAAGATCGCTCCCTCTCTTTCTCTGTCTCTCCCTCTCTTTCTCTGTCTCTCCCTCTCTTTCTCTGTCTCTCCCTCTCTCTCTGTCTCTGTAACTCTGCCTTTCAAATGGCAGAGTTACAGAGAGAAAGAGATCTTCCATCTTCTGGTCACTCCCCAAATGGCTGCAATGGCTGGGGCCCTGCCAGTCAGAATCTAGGAGCTTCATCTGGGTCTCCCTTGTGGGTTTAGGGGCCCAAGCACTTAGGCCATCCACCACTGCTTTCCCAGGCACATTAGGGAGCTGAATCAGAAGTGGAGCAACTTGGACTCAAACTGGCACCTATAAGGGATGCTGGCATTGCAGGTGGCAGCTTTACCTGCCACACCACAACACCCACCCCAAGGGCTAGATTCTTGAAAGCATCATTTTAGTCTACCTTGGCTTTCTCTCCATCTCATCAGTAAAATATTATCTAAATCTGTACCTTCAGCAGAGTCGCAAGGTGGGGTTGGGGGCTGGTGCTGTGATATAGTAGGCTAAGCCTCTATCTATGGCGCTAGCATCCCACAGGGGGACCAGTTCCTGTCCTGGTTGCTCCACTCCCCATCCAGCCTTCTGCTATGGTCTGGGAAAGCAATAGAGGATGGGCCAAGTGCTTGGGCCCCTGCACGCGTGTGGGAGCCCAGAAGCAGCTCTTGGCTTTGGATTGGCTCAGCTCCAGCCATTTGGGGAGCGAACCAGCAGATGGAAGACCTTTCTCCCTGTCTCTCCCTCTTTTTGTTTGTCGCTCTACCTCTCAGATAAATAAATAAAATCTTAGAAACAAGTGAACAGACTCACATTAGAGGTGCTGAGAGGAGGGTCTACAGCCTCACCTCCCTGGTGCCTCTGTTCTAGAGAAGTGCCCTTCTAGCCTGGGAGAGCCTGGGACCCTTGGAGATGCCCCCACCCCCAGCTGTGAAGCAGCTCAGGCACTTTGTCAGTTGAAGGGGCGGAGCAGCAGCAGTGGGGGCGGGGCGGATGCAGGAATTTCCCAACAGGTGCAGTGGATCACTGGGTCACTTCTCTCCAATCAGCCTTGTGTCCTTTCCCCTTTCGGTTTCTCTATTGCCGCATTTACTCTTCAGCTTCCTCTCCCGCCTCCCTGGTTTGCTGTTGTGTAGAGAACTGGCTGTCCTCTGTGAGGTCCTCCGGGGTCGCCTGGGTCCATGAGTGGGGCTCCAACTCCTCTCTGTGGATGGGATGTTTGCGGTGCACGGAGACGGTCGGAGACGGCTAGCAGGCTCTGCCTTGTGTTGCAATGGGGGTTTCCCTGAGGACTTACATGTGATCTGTAGTTTCTCTTGCAGCATTTGCAGATGATCTGAAAGGCTAATTTTAGGATCTGTTGGCCTGGGGGCCCCTCAAATGGAGGTGGGGACTTCTCCATCTTGTGTAGAAAAGGCTTAGTTCCTCCTCTAGCATTTCCAAGATGGTGGCAACACTTTAAGCACTGGGATTCTATTATTTTAACCATCTTTGTTGAAATCTTTAGACCCAGTGACGTGTTTGCTTGTCTGCGTAATTTGACATTTCTTTTGGTGATTCAAGGTCACTGTGACAGTCTCGATTCTTCTGTGACAATGAGGCCTTCCTGGGCCCCTGAGACAGGTGCTTCCTTGGGCTCTCAGGCTGGGGGCCTGACTCTCCTCCTTTCTGCTCTCCTCTGGTTTCTGTCTGTGTCATCTGACAGCTGTTGCTCCTTGGTTCTGGCATGGTGCCCACCTCCACCAGTCACCCCTTTTCAACTTGCTGCTTCTAATTTGGGAGTAGAGACATAATCAAACCCTTGAACAGCCACGTACACAAACACACACATGTCCAGCCTTGTCAGAATATATGCAAAGTGGCCATGATTATGGCTGAGTCTGTAGCGCTCCCCAGAAAGTGGGGGCAAGTAGTTTTTTTTTTTTCCTTAAAAAGATTTTGTTTATATGAAAGAGTTACAGAGAGAGGTAGAGCCAGAGAGAGAGGGAGGTCTTCCATCTGCTGGTTCACTCCCCAAATGGCCACAACAGCCAGAGCTGAGCTGATCCGAAGCCAGGAGCTTCTTCTGGGTCTCCCACGTGGGTGCAGAGGCCTAAGGACTTGGGCCATCTTCTACTGCTTTCCTAGGCCATAGCAGAGAGCTGGATTGGAAGGGGAGCAGCTGGATCTCAAACCGGTGCCCATATGGGATGCTGGCACTGCAGGTGGTGGCTTTACCTGCTATGCCACAGTGCTGCGCCCCCCCCCACCCTTTATTTTAAATATTTTATTTATTTATTTGAGAGGCAGAGTTATAGAGAGGGGAGGAGACAGAAAGGTCTTCCATCTGCTGGTTCACGCCCCAAATGGCCACAACTGCCGGAGCTGGACTGATCCGAAGGCAGTAGCCAGGAGCTTCTTCCAGGTCTTCCATGTAGGTGCAGGGGCCCAAGCACTTGGACCATCCTCTGCTGCTTTTCCAGTCCTTAAGCAGGGAGCTGAACTGGAAGAGGAGCAGCTGGAACAGAAACTGATGCCCACATGGGTTGCTGGCCCTGCAGGCAAAGGCTTAGCCTACTATGCCACAGTGCCAGCCCTGAGCATGTAGTTTTGTGCATGGATCTATGGTGTCTGTTTGAGAGGATTCCCGATGAGGTAAAAGTGCTTCTGTCCTGTGTTTGAGGCTTGGCTTAATAGCTGTGTGACCCTATGCAGGGGGCAGTAGCAGACAGTGACTGTGTAGTTTTTTTTTTAAAGATTGATTTATTTATTTGAAAGGCAGAGTTACAGAGAGAGAAAAGGGGAGGTAGAGAGATCTTCAAAGCCAGGAGCTTCCTCTGGGTCTCCCACATAGGTGACAGGGGCCCAAGGACTTGGGTGGTCTTGTTGCTTTCTCAGTCACATTACCAGGAAGCTGGATTGGAAGTGGAGCAGCTGGGACTCAAACCTGTGCCCATATGGGATGTTGGTGCTGCAGGTGGCAGCTTAATCTGCTACACCACAGCGCCGGCCCCTGACTATGTACTTCTAAACCAGGGCGAGAATGAAAACCACAAATCATGAGTAAGATGTGGATGATTATTATGTTTAAACTACAAACTTTCTTGGTTGGCTGCTTATGGGCCTTTTTATCCTCTTCCTGCTGCCAAGCTTCTTGCGAGTGGTGATGGTTGGATACCTGTGATATTCCTGCAGAGATAGGATCTGGAATTTGTCCTATCTTTAATAACTTCGGAGAGGCATTGCAATCTGGAAGAAGGTTCAGAGGGGCAACCGTGAGTGCAGGAATTTAGTATTTATGGATGTATTCCTTCAGCCTCTCTTTCGTGAGCCCCTGGCACCAGATGCTGAGACCTGTGAGGATATTCTGGTTAGCTTAAGCGAGGATTTAGGCAAAATCTTAGGATTTAGCAAAAAGAAGGGCTTTGACACAGGGCTTTCATTGTTTCGTACTCTCAGGAGACATTTGTTTAGGGTGTGCTGTGTGGTAGAGACTTTATGTTGAGAAGAGACACAGGGTCCTGGCCACCCAAGGAGTCAGTGCAGGAGAGAGGAGGACCTGCTAACAATTACCCCACAGTGTAATGAGTGTGGCAATCGGGACACCACGGGACTGAGTGGGACAGTGTTATTTTCATCCTGCAGAAACTTCCTAGAGAACACGATATGTGAGCCAAATTTTGAAAGTGATGCACCTAGGACATTTCTCGCAGAGGGAACTGCATGTGCAAAGATGTGGAGGTGTGAAAAGGCACAGAATGTTACAAGAATTCCAGGTAGTTGGTATGACTGGAATGTAGGGTGGGAGAAGGGCAAAGGTACAGCCCAGGGAGAGGAGGATCTTTCTCTTTTTTTTTTTTTTTTTTTTTAGGACTTTTTAAAAAGATTTTATTTGAGAGGTAGAGAGAGGTCTTCCATCCGCTAGTTCACTCCCAAATGGCCTCAACAGCCCGAGCTGGGCCAATCTGAAGCCAGGAGCCAGGAGCTTCTTCTGGGTCTCCCATGTGGGTGCAGGGGCCCAAGGACTTGGGCCATCTTCTGCTGCTTTCCAGGCCAAGCAGAGAGCTGGACTGGAAGTGGAGCAGCTGAGTCTCGAATTGGCGCCATATAGGATGCTGGCACTGCAGGCAGAGGGTTAGCCTACCATGTCACAGCTCTGGCCCCAGAAGAGGGTTTTATGTGGTGCGGAATAGACAGCTTAGACTTCACCTTGAAGACACAGGGGAATGGTCACAGCAAGGGGAGGGGAGGTGGAGGTGGTGAAACGATCAGATTTGGTTCAGAGGGAGAGCTCTGGTGGCCAAGGGGAGAGGGTTTTTGGAAAGAATGGGAGATAGAAGGTGGAGGGACCAGTTTAGGGACCTGAAACCCGAGAGCTCACGTGAACCTTCACTGTGGAGTGGCCTCAGGACCAGAGATGAGGGAACAGATAAAGAAATAATGACAGGGTGGAATTTCTAGGAATTCTGCATGTAGAATACGGGAGCTCTCAGAGGTGCAGGTAAGGGTGTGAGCTTGGGCACCATGGGGAGCAGGAAAGGTAGACTGAGCAAGGCAGAGGAGGCATCTAGGGGTTCAGTGGGCTGTGCCTGTGGCCCGCCTTTTTTTTTTTTTTTTTTTTTTTGGTGTAAAGATTTATTTATTTGAAAGTCAAAGTTAGGCAGAGGCAGAGAGAGGGAGAGAGGTCTTCCTTCTGCTGGTTCACTCCCCACATGGCTGCAGGCCATAGCAGAGAGCTGGATGGGAAGTAGAGCAGCAGGGACTTGAACTGGTGCTGATGCTGGATGCCAGCACTGCCAGCACTGCAGGTGGTAGCTTTACCTGCTAAATCGTAGCGCCAGCCCCTTTTTAAATTTTTTAAATTTAATTTATTTTTAAAAAAGATTTATTTATTTGAAAGGCAGAGATACAGAGAGGCAGAGAGAGAGAGAAAGAAAGAGATATCTTCCATCTGTTTGTTCACTACCCTCATGGCTGCAATGGCCAGCACCAAGCCAGGCTGAAGCCAAAAGCTAGGAGTTTTTTCCAGGTCTCCCACGTGGATGCAAGGGCCCAAGCACTTATCTTCTGCTACTTTCCCAAGCACATTAGGGAGCTAGATTGGAAGTGGAGCAGCCGGGACTTGAACCCACACCCATATGGGATGCTGGCACTGCAGATGAGAGCTTTACCTGCTCTGCCACAGTGCCAGCCCTGTGGCCCTTCCAAGCAGTGGCTGTCTTGGGGCATCATGACTGTGAGCTGCATCAGGTTCCCAGCAGCTGAATCACACTTACCTAACAAGCAGCTCCTGTGCGAATGCTAAAGCCTGTTTGTGCGTGCACCATGGTGGGCGTATGTGTGTGCGATTTCTAATGACCAGGATGTGTGGGAGTTTACTACTTGGGGATCCCCTTCCTGGGATCGTAGTCACTGGGAAACCAATCTAGTAATCAGGAGGCTGCTTGTAGCGCATGGAATTGGGACACAGGAAGAAAGTTGGATCATCTGTGAAAAGTTTATGAAGGTGGGGGGCTGCATCAGACACAGAGCTGTGTGGAAGAGAAGCCAGGCTGTCCATTCGGCACCTGTGTGTGACGGGCTGGGAGGGGTGGTGAGCCATGTCCTGGGGTATCCGTCTGCATGAAAGCAGTCAAGCTGGGCTGAGGCACCCAAGCCGCTCTGTTTTCTTTTTTTTCTTTTTTGACAGGCAGAGTTAGACAAAGAAAGACAGAGAGAAAGGTCTTCCTTCTGTTGGTTCACCCCACAAAGTGGCCGCTACAGCCGGTGCATTGTGCCCATCCGAAGCCAGGAGCCAGGTGCTTCTTCCTGGTCTCCCATGCGGGTGCAGGGCCCAAGGACCTGGGCCATCCTCCACTGCACTCCCGGGCCACAGCAGAGAGCTGGCCTGGAAGAGGAGCAACCGGGACAGAACTGGTGCCCCAACCAGGACTAGAACCCGGGGTGCCGGCGCCGCAGGTGGAGGATTAGCCTAATGAGCGGCGGCGCTGGCCAGCTGCTCGGTTTTCTAAGGGCCCTGTCCCATCTGGCTTCTCTGACTCATCCGGGACACTCTTCCCCCGTCTCTCTCTGCTCCAGCTGCACCAGCCTTCTTGCCTTTCCCCAGATGCCTTCAGAACTTACTCCCTCGTTCCTTTCACACAAAGACCACCTTCCCGGAGACCTGTCCTATCCCAGGCGGTCCCTCTCGCTCCCCTGCCCTGTGCTGTTTTTCTAGTAACTCATCACAGTGATTGTTTACCTGCGTGTTGTCTGCCTGTTGCTCTGGTGTATAAACATCGTGAGAGCAGGACTTTGTTTCGCTCACTGCTGGATCTCTGGCACCTGGAACGGGTCCAGGAATCTGCTAGGTGCTCAGTCAACATGTGTTGAGTGAGGAAGGGGGCAGAGCATTCTAGGCCCAGGCAAAGGCAGCATAAAGGGCAGAGGTGAGGAAGAAGGCAGGGGTGTGAGGTGTGCAGGGGGGATTGGGAGCTATGAGGGGCAAAATGTGGCAGCCAAGAGGCGAGAGCGCAAGGCCTCCCTTCCCAGGGGCTTTGGATTTCTGTGAGCAGTCACTGAAAGATTTGAGCAGGAAGTGACAAAGCTGGGGTGGAACCGAGGGGACAAGGCTGGAGGCAGACACAACATTCAGAAGCTCTCCCAGGGATCCAGGCAGGAAATGACAACAGCCTGAGCGAGGGTGGTGGCACTTGGGTAGACAGGAAGGCAAAGACCTGAGCAACTTAGTCATCGGTGCAACCAATGAGACTTATGTGGAAGTTGGATGTGAGAGGAAGCTGTCAGGAATGCGGCTACCAGCCCGCAAGTTCTCGCCAGCAAGGGCTCTGCTTGTGTTAGGAGCCGCTGTACCTTTAGCAAAGGAACAGAGAGAGGAGTGTGACAAATATTCTCTGAATGAAGGGACAAGGTTTCTAGTTTGGGCAACTGATAAGTAGTGGTAGCATTTATAGGGAGGAGGACGATGGAATCATGTTGAATTGGAAATTTTTTTGTAGGCTGGTAGGTGGATGTGCCCATTTGGAGCTTAGGAGAGAGATAGGGCTGGAGACTGAATACTCAGCAATGTTCCTGAAGCACTGGCCATGTTCCCAGCACTGGTTGTTGTCTGCACGGAGCTGTGCCTGTGTGTGTGTGTGTGTGCGTGCGTGTGCTTCTCACAACACAGCGATCTCAGGGCAGTCATGCTGCTTGCTTGGCAGCTGAAGGCTCCAAGAAGGAGTCATCCATCAGCCGAAGTAGAAAACTACATTGCCTTGTATAATCCAGCCTTGAAGTCACTTGGTATCAATGCTGCCATACTCTGTAGGTAGAAACATTCACAGCAGATCACCCAGTTTCAAAAGGACAGGACAAACCCTGCCTCTTAACCGGTGGGGTGTCAGTCACATTGTAAGAAGAGTTGGTGAGATGGGAACTGTTGCCGAGACCTCTTTGGAAAGTATGATCTATATTGTGAATGGTGTTGAGGAGTGTAGTGGGCTTTCTCCTAAGGCAATGAAAATCTTAAGGTTTTTAATTTTTTTTTAAACAAAGATTATTTACTTACTTGAGAGAGAGAGTGATAGAGAGAAAGAGAGAGAGAGAAACTCGTGCTTCCATCCATTGGTTTACTCCTCAAATTCCCGCAACAGCTGGGGTTGGCCCAGGCCAAAACCAGGAACTAGGAATTCGGTCTGGTCTCCCATGTGAGTGGCAGCAACCCAGGTACTTGAACCATCATCTGCTGCCTCTCAGGGTGTACAACAGTAGGAAGCCAGGACTCAAACCCAGGCACTCTGATGTGGGATGTGAGCATCTTAACCTCTGTGCTAAACTTCTGCCTCTTAAGCCTTTTTAAAACAGGAGAGTGACATTTGTGATTTAAGCTTTAGAATTTGTGATTTTTAAAAAGATAACTGTCTCTAGCATGCAGGATGGAAAGCAGAGAGACCAGTTAGGAAGCTGTTGCCATGATCCTCCTTGGACTAGAGACACCTCTGGGGCATAAGGGACTGGTTATGACTTGGACATTGATTCAATAATGGGTGGAAGATGCTGATAAGATGACCAGGTCTCTGGCTTAGGTAAATGGGTGGATGGTGATGCCAATTGCTTATATGGAGAACACTTGGTTTGAGAGAGAGAAATTGATGTGCTCAGTTTTGCATGTGGGGACTTTGATGTGCCTGGTGATATCCAGTGGGTGACTGGATAGTCGTATGTTTCTAGAATTGGACTTGTAATATGCTTTTGGGAATCATTATTGTATAGATGGTAATAATTGAAATCATGGGAGCAGATGAGATGATCTTGGGACAGGTTATAAAAAGGGAGAACAAGGGGCTGGCGCTTTGACTTAGGGGGTTAATTTGCTGTCTGCAGTGCCAGCATCCCATAGGGGCGCTTGTTCAAGTCCTGGCTGCTCCACTTCTAATACAGCTCCCTGCTAATGTGTCTGGGAAAGCAGCAGAGGGTGGCCCAAGTGCTTGGGCCCCTGCACCCACGTGGGAGACCCAGAAGAAGCTCCTGGCTTTGGCCTGGCCCAGCCCTGGCTGTTACAGCCATTTGGGAAGTGAACCAGCAAATGGAAGATCTCTCTGTCTCTGTCTTTCCCTCTTTCTAACTCTGACTTTCAAATTGATAAATAAATCTAAAAAATATAAAATGGGGTGGGGAAACAAATGGGCTTAGAATAGCATTCTAAGGAAGACTCACATTTGAGGGTCAGGTATTCTGCAAAAAGATGGAGAAAGACTATCTAGAAGAGGAGTAGAACAGAGCAATTCAAGAAGGAATGAATGACTCACAGTGTCCTATCTGCCAAGAGTTTGTAAATCTAGATACTGATTGAGTAAACTTGATTAGATTTATCAAAGTGGGTCACTGGTGACTTTTCTGAGGGTTTTTGCCTAAGGCAATGAAATTTCAGGGCAGTGATAGTTGAATCAGATCTGGTAGTCTATGTGTACTATGTGCTGCATTCTGGGATAGGCCCCTGGGGGCATGAGGATAATTGTTACCCACATAGCTCCAGGGGGGTGGGTTGGACTGGTAGGTAAACTATTCTAGCCGGTGTTTAGTGTGGGGAGGTGGGAGCACAGAGGAAGGGCAGCATGCCTGGGGGAGGTGGGTTTACACTCAAAAGTAGCCTTTCAGGAAGAACTGTAAAGTAAAATAAGGAATGGAAGGACATTTGGGATTGTAACTGGGAGAAAACATGGGAAACTCGGTGGAGTGGAGGAGGGGGAAGGGAGCTCAGGCTGCATTGTAGACACGGAGGAGGTGGTATGTGTGTGTGTGTGTGTGTGTGTGTGTGTAGGGATGTGGGTTGGGGGAGGGAACATAGGTATGCCTTCTGGAAGATTGAGTGTAAGCAAGGAGGGTAGTTGTTAGGGAGAGACCATGGCTGAGGGAAAAGACTTAAGCCAGCCTTAGGTTGGTATTGGGGTATGTTTCTGGAGAAGTTGAGGAAATACCCCTGCCCTACCATAGGACCCTCTCTGGTTGGAATGGTTGGGTGCCCTGACTCAGGATTTTTTTCTCTGGAATGGTGCAGGGCATGCCCTTATCCTTTCGGGAGGCAGCAGTAGAAATACTGGTTAAAAGAATCTGGTAGGACTGGATTCAGTCCTAGGTCAGATTTGTTAGCTTCAGTTTCTTCCTCTATAGAATTGGATTCCTACCTCATAGTCTTTTTTTTTTTTTTTTTTAAAGATTTATTTATTTGAAAGTCAGAGTTACAGAGAGAGAGAGATCTTCTATCCGCTGGTTCACTCCCCAGTTGGCCACAATGGCCAGAGCTGCGCCAATCCGGGGCCAGGAGCTTCTTCCAGGTCTCCCATGTAGGAGCAGAGCCCAAGGATTTCGACCATCTTCCACTGCTTTCCCACGCCATAGCAGAGAGCCAGATCAGAAGTGGAGCAGCTGGGACTCGAACTGGTGCTCATATGGGATGCCAGACACTGCAGGCGGTGGTGTTACCCACTGTACCATAGCGCTGGCCCCGTCACAGAATCTTGATCTATACTTCATCTGCATTTGCATCTTTTTCTAGTCAAACAGTGACAGTTTTAAGGGATCAAAGAGTTTCTGCTCCTTACTGTCCCTTGGAAGGCGTAGTCTTCCCTTAGAACTGCTGAACTGCAGCCCTGGATTGCTAATCAACCTTGAAATCATTTACTGATAATTGCTTAGGCAAGTTTTTTGAACGGGTGACTGACTTCACTCATTGCTGATTTCATTGTCAGAGTAATCACATGTCGCCCTTTCTGCCAGGAACACTGCCTCTTCCTCCTCACCCCCAGGGCTAGCTTCCATATACCAAGTCCTGTCCTGGTGCCCACCTGCACCCCCTTCTCTCCCCTAGCCTGGAGGTTGCCTCTCGTGAACTTTCCTAGCACTTACTTCTTGTAATTGTCCATGTTGACTTTTCCGAAAATCTCAGGGCCTGCACAGGGCCTGGAACACAGAAGCACTCAATATATGCTTGTTAAGTGAGTGAATGAATTCTGAGTTCTGGAGGAACCTTGCTGTCCTGCCCAGGGTCCTAGAAATGGTTGGTTTTCCTGATGCGAGCGGTGTGTGGATGGTCCCTCCTGAAGCTGGTTATTCTGGCTTCTCGAAGCTCTTGTGGACGGCAGAAGTATCTCCGTTACCATAGGGAGACAGTAGATAACAGTACACAGTGTATAGATGGGTAGATAAATCCCACTCCCAGTTCCATATCCCTACACACAATTCGGAAGGTATCTGGTGTGGTAGAATGGATGTAGTCTTTGGGGCTGGACACTGGCTGAGTGACCTCAATTTTCTCAACTGTAAAATAAAGATCATAAAGATTAAATTAAAGGATATATGTAGATTTGTAAGCGATGAAGCCCAAAATTGTTAGTAAAAAATGGTATCTAGCACTGCAAATTGTATTCCCAATCATATGCATCTTCCTGATTTCTAAAGAGTTTACTTCGTACGTTGCGCGTTTGGATGACTTCAGAGCACTTTAAATTTGATGGCAGCTCAGGCGCTATCAGAAACGAGGCCTGAGAGTGACTTCCTGTTTGGCAGGAGAGGTGGAGCCATTCTCTTGGCAGAGGTGGGTGGATTTCTAGAAGTCCAGTTCTACCTGACTGTCCTTTCTTTGGAGCCAAGAATTCTTGGCCGTTGTTGCTGTTGGACATTTCTGTTCTCTTGCCTGCCCTCGCCCTTGGTCTAGTGTTTGTGCCTGTTGTGTCTTCAGCCTGCTGTCTGTCTTTCTCAGGCCCCCTGGGAGTCAAGTACTGTTCTTTAGGAATCAAGTGAAGATCCCTGATGCTCTCACATGTGGCCCCAGAGAACTGTGTGTGTATTAGCCCAGCCCCCACACACAGTTTCAGTGACCTGCAAGCAGTTGTGATCTAAATATTGAATGGAAAATTCAAGAAACAATTTGTAAGTTTTAAGTTGCATGCTGTTCTGAGTAGCATGATGAAATCTCTTGTTGTCCTGTTTTTATTACAGTATGTTGTTACGACTGATCTACAAATAGAATTTTTTTTCCTAAAGGAACCTTTATTTAAGGAATACAAATTTCATGCATTTCATAAATACAACTTTAGGAACATAGAGATTCTTCCCACCGTACCCGCCCTCCCACCCACATGCCTCCTTCTCCTATTCCCAGTCTTATTTTTCACTAAGATTTATTTTCAATTAATTTTATACACAGAAGATTATACTAAGAGTTCAACAAATTGTATGGGAAAAAAAAAACCAAACCTGTTCCTCAACAGTCAGTGCCTCATAAATTTGACATGTTGTGTTTTCATTGTCACTCACTTCTTTGTATTTTAAACATTTTACTCGGTTTTTAAACAAGTTCTACCCATATGGAAATTTTTTAAGCTTTGATTTTTGTTATTTTTAATTTCATGGCCAGAGAGATGGTTTCTGTGATATTGATTCCTTGGAGTTTACTGAGTCTTGAGCCTTGTGTGTCGTTTCTTTCTTTTTTCCTTTTTCCCGTATAGTATTGTTTTCATTCCTTGCTATGCCTAATTTAAATTAACCTCTCTAGGTGTGTATGAGTAGGAGAAAGCATCATGTGTACAGGGTTTGGTACTGTGTCTGGTTTCAGCCACCCACTGGGGTCTTGGCCCTTACCGCCCAGGGATAAGGAGGGACTGCTGTATGGGTTCTTCAGGAAGCGTCAGCTGGATGGGGGCACGGAAGCTGTGGTCGCAGAGTGAACTTGGCTGAGCAGAGTGTTTCGTGCTCTTGGCTCTCAGGGTTGAGGGGGAGGGTCTGGGGTTGCTGTGGGATCCGAGCAGGGGGAGGAGCAGACAGCTCCCCTCAGTCCACCGGAGCCGCTTGCAGACCTTGAAGGACTTCGGATCTCCATGTGTTTCTCTGAGAACTTTGGCCACGTATCTGCAAGTAACTCTGGTCCCGGAATGACTGACCTGGTGTACTGTGGCTAATGAGGTGGAACAGCCAGGTGCCCGACCCCTGTCTGACTTTTGCCCTTTGAACTTTCTATTTGGAGGTTAGTCACTTCTCTAAAGGATTTTCCCCAGAGCCTCTGCTTTGGAGATGAGGAAGTTTACATCCCGTGTCCCACATTCCCCTTGACGAATGGGCGGGAGTCAGGGCCCTGGGCGCTCTCTAGGGTGGGGTCTCTGTGAACTCGGGAAAAGACTCTTGGGCTCACCCATGGGCTCCTCCTCCTTCTGTTCTCTTCTTCTCTGCCTCAGAGACAGATGAGGGGAAACCTGGAGGCGGCTGGGGACAGTGGGTCCTAACCGCTGTACACTGGCGTCACCCAGGAGGCACAGAGACAAACACTCGTCGCCCCACTAGCTGGCTGTAGGAATCCGAGCCACCAGAGAGAAGAACGGGACCTGGCTTGAAGGACAAGAATTAGGGAAGCAGGAAACTTGGTGCGGGTCTTGTGTCGCGGGGGTGGGCAGAGCAGTTCTCGCTCGTCACCTGACTTCAGAATCACCTGGGAGCTTAGCAGATATGCTGATGCGGGGCTCAACGCCAGAGCTTCTGACTTGGGCGGCCTGGGTGGAGCCTGCACGCTGTCTTTGTTAGAGCTTGTCCTGTGGTGCCGATGTGCAGCCGGGTGCAGGAGCCCCGGGCTCGGCGGAGGCGTCAGGCTTGCTCTGACTGAAGTTGTTTTGTATGCGGTAATTTCATGATGGTTACCTGAGGGAGCACTCCCGGAGCAGGTGGCGCACCAGGCCTCCTGGAACCCCAGCACAGACTTCCTGAGTCAGGACTTCTGGGAGCGGAACCCTGGCTCTGTAGGCTGACAGGTTCCTCGGTGATCCTGCAGCTCACTCAGGCGCGTGGTCTGGCTCCTGAGGACTTGAACTGAATCCAGCTGGGCAGGCCGACCCGGACCTCGTTCACAAGGACAAGGGGGCTGAGCAAGGGGCAGAGGGGTTGTTAGGCCGAGAGGGTCGGGGGGCAGACTGCCCGCTGGCCCCTCTGAAGGGTGAGAGCCAAGGGACTCAAGTGCTGCCAGAAGGACACAGGGGATGGGATCCAGTCCAGTGACCCGTGGGTTTGTGCCAGAGGCCCCCGTCTGTGGTGCCCAAGAAGGTGAGATGGTCCTGGCACTGCAAGGGAAGAGGCTGAGGGCCACCTGCTACCTGAGGGCACAGCAGCCCTGGGGTGGGAGTGAAAATACAGCAAGGAAGGCAGGAAAAAGAAGTGATGTCAAGGGACGTATTCCAAACCAACATCAGACAAAACAAATTGGGGGCCTGGCGCTGTGATGTGGTGGCTTAAGCTGCCACTTGGGACACCTGCATCCCATACTTGAGCATGGGTTCAAGTCCTGTCTGCTCTGCTTCTGATCCAGCTTTTCTGCTAATGTGCCTGGGAGGCAGCACATGATGGCCCAAGTACTTGGGTTCCTGCCACCCACATGGGAGACCTGGATGGAATTCCAAGCTCCTGGCTTTGGCCTGATCCAGCTGTTGGCTGGCTGTTGTGGGCATCTGGGGGAGTGAACCAGCAGATGATTCTCTGTCCTTCTCCTCTCCTTCTTTCTCATCCTGCCTTTTAAATACATAGATAAATAAATCTTAAGAAAGGGGGCTGGCACTGTGGCTTAGTGGGTTAACGCCCTAGCCTGAAGTGCCGGCATCCCATATGGGCACCGGTTCTAGTCCCGGCTGCTCCTCTTCCGATCCAGCTGTCTGCTATGGCCTGGGAAAGCAGTAAAAGATGGCCCAGGTCCTTGGGCCCCTGCACCCGTGTGGGAGACCCAGAAGAAGCTCTTGGCTCCTGGCTTCAGATCGGCACTGCTCTGGCCGTTGCGGCCAATTGGGGAGTGAGCCATCAGATGGAAGATCTCTCTCTCTCTCTCTCTCTCTCTCTCTGCATCTCCTCTCTCTGTGAAACTCTGACTTTTTTTTATATTTTATTTTATTTAATGAACATAAATTTCCAAAGTACAGCTTATGGATTACAATAGCTTCCCCCCCCATAACTTCCCTCCCACCCACAACACTCCCCTCTCCCACTCTCTCTCCCCTTCCATTTACATCAAGATTAATTTTCAATTATCTTTATATACAGAAGATCAATTTAGCATATATTAAGTAAAGATTTCAACAGTTTGCACCCACACAGAAACACAAAGTGTAAAATACTATTTGAGTACGAGTTATAGCATTAATTAAACACCTAAGAGTAATTGTGTATTAATTACAGGTAACTGACTTTCAAATAAATCTAAAAAAAAATCTTAAGAAAGAGATGCAGCAGAGAAAAGCAGGAAGAAATGAAATCTCTGGGTTTAGGCAGCAAATGGGAGGTTTTTCCTGAGGACTTACATTGGGACCCTCTGAGCAAGCTGCAGTGGTTGTGTCCTGGAGACATTGGCGTGTTGGCAGGCCTGAGCATAGCAGTGAAGGGGCTGGGCCTCTGCCCTGACAGTGTGCCTGTGACACAGACCAGCCCGGTGTAGGGAGCTGCAGTTTTCCCGAGCAACCTGATGAAGAGCTTGCTCATGCCACTTAAGCCTCCAGACTGCTGCCCTCCCACTGACTGCTGTGGAATGAATGATGTCACCAGCCAGAAGACACCCAAGATGTGTCATTGGTGGCGTTGAGGTTCAAGGTAGCAAACTGAGTGGCAGGTGGAATTTTCTTCTGTCAATGGGAGGCTGTGTGTGTGAAGCGGTGTGTGCGAAAGAATAAAAAATGCGGAACAGAGGACTTGCCTGTAAATTCTAAGATACCAGAAAGATAGACCTCCCGGCAAGGGATAGAGAGCAGACTTCAGAGGGATTGGGGAGAGATGTGTTTAATAAGGTTTTAAAATGAAATTTTAGAGGAAAGGAGAAAAATGCACAGATAGAAGTATAAATCTGGGTGTGCTGGAGGCTGTCAAACATTATATAACAGGCATAAAGGCAGAGGAGTTGCTCAGTAATGCATTGGCAGAAAATAGAATGGAAAATCAAAGATGCTTTGGACTTTATTAATCTAAATATTGCAAGTAAGGCCAGTGAACATATATGACCTTCAACTGCAAGGAGGAAACAATTTCATAGCTATCAGTGACATTTGATTAGGATATGCTAGTGAGAGTATATTGGTTCAGAAGTGATGGGTTTGCTAGAAGAGCTGGGATTGACATTTCAAAGGGTGAGGTTCTCCTAGGAGGATCTGATCTCACAAGGGATACTGCTGCCTCTGGGCAAGGTCGCATTTTGATTCTTTCAGTTGTAGTGAGAAGGAGATTTCAGTACAGGGAGGTACAGACACATGTCAAAGGATTTTACCCCCCCCCCCCCCTTTAAGATTTATGTATTGATTTGGGAGAGTGACAGAGAGGGACAGAGAGAAAGAGATCTTCCCATCCACTGGTTCACTTCCCAAGTGTCTGCAATGATCAAGACTATGCTAGGTGAAAGCCGGAAGCCAGGATTTCCTTTCTGATCTCCCACATGGGTGTCAGGGGCCCAAGTATTTGAGCTATCTTCTGCTGCCTTCCCAGGTGCATTAGCAGGAAGCAGGATTGGAAATGGAGCAGCTGGGACTCGAACCAGAGCTCCAATAGTGACGCCAGCATTGGAAGCGGTGGCTTAACTCTTTGTGCCACAGCTCCGGCCCCAATCTTCCTGTTTAAAGTCAGCTGATGTTAATTCTCTCTGCAACTCTAATTCTCCCTTGCCACACAATATAGTATCTGCAGGTTTCAAGGGTTATGATGTGGACATCTTCTGGGTGGCATTATTCTGCCTACCCCAACTGATAACCCAGCTTTCTGAAAAAAGTGGATTCTGAGCACTCTGGTTTGATAAATTGTTTCTTGCCCAAATTCTAGGCACGTTGGTTAAAGTTGGTTAGCAGGTAATTTTAATTTTTGATTCAATTTCAATTTTTAAATTCATGTATACATGTGGAACAGTGGACATCATAAGTGTATCACTTAATGAATTTTCACAAACTGAGCACATGTGTAACTAGTATCCACATTAAGCAGTTGGCTCCCTGGGGCGAGTGTTGCGGGACAGTGGATTAAGCTGCCACAAATTGGAGTGCCTGGGATTGAGTCCTGCCTCTGTTTCTTATCCAGCTTACTGGGAGGCAGTAGATGAAGGCCCAAATACTTGGGTCCCTGTTATCCATGAGGGAGACCCCAGTGGAGTTCCTGGCTCCTGGCTTCAACCTGACCCAGTCCTGGTTGTTGCAGGCTTTTGGGGAGTGAACCAGTGAATGGAAGATCTCTCTCTTGAGCCATCTTCTGCCTTCCTAGGAGCATTCACAGGAAGCTGGATCCGAAGTGGAGCAGCTGGGACAAACCGGTGCTTCAGTATGGGATTCTTGCATTCCCAGAGGTGGCTTAACCTGCTGCACTATAATGCTGGGCCTCTCTTGTTATTGTTTTTAAATGTTTACTCATTTATTTTCATCTATTTGAAAGGCAGAGTGACAGAGATGGAGAGAGATAGATACAGATACAGATAGAAAGAGACAGAGATCTTTCATCTGCTGGTTCAGTCCCCAGATGCCTGTAACAGCCAGGATGTTGCTGGATGGAAGATGGAAAGCAGAGGAACTGGGACTCAAGCTGGCACTCTGATAGGCATTGCAGGCATCTCAAGTCAGGGCCTAAGCTGCTGCACCACAATGCCTGCCCCCTGGTGGGCTCCTAGTTGATTGATGTGGAATACTGACAACGTGGAGGAAGGTCTATAGTGACCAGCTACAGGGCTCTGCGGATCCTAGTCCACATTTCTTGCAGTGAGTTCTGTGAAACCCAGGAGGAGTACTAATCAAATTTTCACATTTCCTAAAATTCAAGGAGTTTGAACTGGCAAAATCAAGGGGGAGAGAAAGCCATTTCCAATAGGTGAGGATACTACATAAAAACTCAGAGGAAAATGACTAAGAATCAATATTGAGTCCTGTATCTGAGATGATAGAAAAATCTTTTTTTTTTTTTTTTTTTTTTTGACAGGCAGAGTGGACAGTGAGAGAGAGAGACAGAGAGAAAGGTCTTCCTTTGCCGTTGGTTCACCCTCCAATGGCCGCCGCGGCCGGCGTGCTGCGGCCGGCGCACCGCGCTGATCCGATGGCAGGAGCCAGGAACCAGGTGCTTTTCCTGGTCTCCCATGGGGTGCAGGGCCCAAGCACCTGGGCCATCCTCCACTGCACTCCCTGGCCACAGCAGAGAGCTGGCCTGGAAGGGGGGCAACCAGGACAGAATCCGGCGCCCTGACCAGGACTAGAACCAGGTGTGCTGGCGCCGCTAGGCGGAGGATTAGCCTAGTGAGCCGTGGCGCCGGCCAGAAAAATCATTTTTAAGGGCACAGGAAGAGAGGTGGGGGGAAGAGAGCGCGCGCATTAGTTTGAGGTCGGGGGAGTCTGTCAGTGAGTCCAGGATGTGACTGCGTCTGGGGCTTTCCCTTTCCGGGGAGACATTGACGAAGTGAAGACTATGCAGAGGCCAGGCCTGGGCTGCTGGGTGGCCTGGCAGCCATGCCTGCCTCACAGCAGGGGTGAAGAGAACAGAGGGAGACAGGACATTAATCTTTAACACTACCAAGGGCCCCTGTAAGGGAAGAAGGCTTAGCTGGATTCTGCGTGGCCCCAGAGCAGAGGAGCATGGGGTGGAAGTTGTAAGGAAGCAGCTTCCGGCTCAGTGGAAGGAAGAGCCATAGCTGTCTTTGAAGATGGGATGAATCGTCTAGGGAAGTATTGGGGTTTCACAGTTGCTGGAAATTGGAAGCATAAAATGCATGGACCAGCAGCCTACGTGCCGTGTGCATTGAGAGCTGGTGGTGCTGGAGGGTTGTGGGTTTACTGCTCTTTCTCGGGGACGTTGATCCAGAGTGGGGCTGCACGTGTCGTTCCGCCTGGCTCTGCTGGTGCGGGGTCTTCATGCCAGAACTAACCTCTCACTCCAGGGGACCCTGCCTGGGCTGGGTTCAGTGATTCACTCAGGAGTATCTCTTTAGCTGATTATACGAGAGACTTCCTCCCAGCTGTACCTGGCTGGAGGGTCAAAGGTGATTTCAGGCCGTTCTCCTGTGCACTTGTTGAGTGGGGATTGGGTTGTCCCCAGAGGAGGAAACATAGGGCATCTCTGTCCTCTTACCTTGAGGTTGCCTCCATGTTATTAATGTAACCCCACGGTCCCCTCCTGGCTCTGACTCTGAAGCAGGAAATTGGCCTCGGCTTCCAGAGCGGTGTACTTGGCTGGGCTCAGGGCCGCCGGTCAGCTGGATCCAGCGGGGCTGGGGTGGGACAAAGAGCCCAGTCAGCACTGTTGCCTGCCTACCCACTTCCTGCTGCTGAGGCCGAGAGGCCCAGGAGGAAGCTGGGCTCCGGGGAAGCGGAGGGCCAGCTCGCTGTAGGCAGTTCCCCTCCTCCTGGCTTCTTTCTGCTGGATTCCATTCCTCAGACGGAGCCCCTGTACTTAGTGCAGGCAGCAGACCAGGGCAAGAAGGTGGGAAGAAGACAGAAATCGGGCTCAGGAGTGGAACAGGGCCACGGCTGGTGGGCGAGAGGAGGAATGCCCCTGGTAGGACGTGGCGTAGAGAAGTGGCAGGGGGCACAGGCCACGAGTTTTCATTTCCGAAGCTGCCATAGTGAAGTGTGGTGGACTGGTTGCTTCACCGTCTTTGCCCTGTCCACACCCCTGGCCAGGGCCGAGGACAGATTCTGGGGCACACAGCCGCAGACTCTGACCCCGAGCTGCTCCCTGAAGGCTGTGGCGATTTGCTCTGGTGACCGACAGGCTGGCCAGCAGTTTCTATCAGGGGATCCCACTGCCCCAGCACAGGCAGGGTGGGTTGTGTGGGCTCTTGACAGCTGGCACGTGGGGCAGAGCCTGAGGGCAAGGGGTAGAGGTCACAGGATGGGCAGAAGGGGCCAGAGGGCTGGAGGGGAAAGTCCACTGGGGCGTCAAGGATGGGTACCCCAAGGACCCACAGACTTGAAAGATTTGTGGAGGGCAAGACATGGGCCCTGCGGTGCTTTGTGGGGTGCCTGTTAAAGACGGGGTGTGTTTTAATGATTAACTTAGCACTGGGATGGCCTGGAGCTGTGGGTGTGTTTTTGCCCTGCCCTGGGATAAAGTCTGGTTGTTTATTGTCTTGTTTATAAGGCCAGCATCTGAGCAGGACAGGAAGGTTCCTTCTGAGGCAGAGCAGAGGAGAATCTTGGCAAGGAGGAGAGCTGGGGGAGGAAGGGCAGATGAGGGAGGCCGGTCTTTCCTGCCTCTCAGGAGGAGGTTATAGGGGATGAGGCCAGGACACCGCAGAACAGGAGGAGCGGGGCCACCAAGGGCCACACAGGGTGGCTGAGCCTGGCTCCCGACCGTGATGGCCTGGAGCAGGCACGCTGGGCACTGGGCCTCACTTTGCACTGGTGAGGCAGGGTGGCGCCAGCCTTGTCCTCGGAGCCCTTGGGAGTTAAACTCTCCATACGGTGTTCCGGTTGCTGTGCTGTGAGGGGGCGCAGTGAAGCGACTTGCCTGTACCACCTGTGGGGAAGGCGTGTGGCTGTGCCCATCTGCCCACCTGGCCAGGTGCTACCCAGGGATCTAATGAACACTTCAGATCTCCATCCCTACTGTATCCTGGGACTACTGGTCAACCTCACAGCATGTGAGGCCTTCGCTTCTCAAATTGCTTCCTCTAAATGAGTGACTGTAGCATTTTTTGAGAGCAGCTGTTATGACTTTTTCTGAGATTGTTTTTTTTTTTTCTTTTGACAGGTAGAGTGGACAGTGAGAGAGAGAGAGAGAAAGGTCTTCCTTTGCCGTTGGTTCACCCTCCAATGGCTGCCATGGCTGGTGCGCGGCGGCCGGCGCACTGTGCTGATCCAAAGGCAGGAGCCAGGTGCTTCTCCTGGTCTCCCATGGGGTGCAGGGCCCAAGCACTTGGGCCATCCTCCACTGCCTTCCCAGGCCACAGCAGAGAGCTGGCCTGGAAGAGGGACAACCGGGACAGAATCCAGCGCCCTGACCGGGACTAGAACCCGGTGTGCCGGCGCCGCTAGGTGGAGGATTAGCCTAGTGAGCCGCGGCGCCGGCCTGACTTTCTCTGAGATTGTAATGAGAACTCTGAGAAACACATGCAGGGACCAACGCTGTGGTGTGGCAGGTTAAGCTGACGCCAGCATCTCATAACGGGAGCACTGGTTTAAGTCCCAGCTGTTCTGCATCTGATCCCGCTTCCTACTAATGTGCTTGGAATGGCAGCGGAGGGTGGCCCAAGTGCTTAGGTCCCTGCCACCCTTGTGGGAGATCCTGATGAAGTTCCTGGCCCGGATCTGGCTGTCATAGGCATTTGGGGAATGAGCCAGCAGATGGAAGGTCTCTTTCTGTTACTGCCTTCCAAAAACAAACAAACTTTAAAGAAAAAACAAAAACCAAACCAACAACCCCCACTCTTAAGGGTGACCCGTGAACTTTACTGTAGTTCATTAGGGGAACACCTTGCCTCAACCCCAGAGGAGGAGAAAGGACTGAGGAATGTGGCCCATACTTCTGTGGAGTCTGGTCAGGAAAAATGCCCTGTCCCCATTCTATGGGAACTGCTTTTAGCTCCAGGAATCTTTGCAAGCACAAAAACAAGCGGCTGAACTGGCAGGCAGTGGGCAGGAAGTCTGGCCGCACGTCCTGACCTGCTGGTCCAGATGTTGGCCAAGTCGCAACAGGACGTGTCAAGGTTAGCAGTAATACCGGAGTCGGCGTGCTGGGTCCTGGGGCCTGTGGGAGCGGCAGACTGCGACTTTTCAGAGCCGAGAGCTAGAAGGCACCACTGATCCCGTCCAGCTCTCGGTTGCCTCTCACTGCTGTGATTGGGAGTCTGGGTGCACTTTTGTCTGTGAGCAAATGCACAGTCCCTCTGTGTCTCCACCTCAGGTGCTGGGGGCAGGGAGTGTGCTGGTGCTATGTACAGGGTGCTCAGCAGGTGCCTTTGGGTGCTGATGATGGTGAGGAGAGGCGGAGGTTTCCAATAAAGAGCCAGTAAAGGCCCAAGCGTGTGCTGTCTGGCCGAAGCATCTGTCTTGGTGATTGGACCTGGAAAAACTTGGGAGCCCAAGGCTGGCTGGGTGGGAGGGGATCAGCCACCAATCAGTATTCTTTTTCTTTCAGGTCTCTTGACTTTCGTAAACTGTGCTTATGTCAAGTGGGGAACTCTGGTACAGGACGTTTTCACCTACGCTAAAGTTTTAGCACTGATTGCGGTCATCATTGCAGGCATTGTTAGGCTTGGCCAAGGTAAGAAATATTATCAACGGCAACTAACATTTGTCAAGCATTTTCTGGGAGCCACACTTGACTCAGTGCTCTCTGTGCATCATCTCATTGGATTGCCACAGTCACCTTATTTGGTTGGTGTCATTGTTTTTCCCATTTTATGGATGAGGAAATGGCTGCAGAATTAAGTGCCCTGCTGCCCAAGTCCCAGGCAATAAGTGTTGGAGCTGAAATTTGTACCCAGGCAGACCGTCCTTTACCTGTTAGGCGTGCTGCTGCCCAGAGGAGGCCGCTCTTGGCAAAAGGGCTGACAGCTGTGCACTGAGAGCTGGTGTTTGCAGAGTGACGAGCCTAATATTACGGTAATAACTGTTCTGCCAAGGTCAGAAACAAACTCCTTGTACCTAATCCTCAGCAGTTTCCAGGTATGAACGAACACCTGCCCTACAATCACAGTTTACCTGAGTGCACTGAGCCCAGGCTTCCCTCTACCCTGGTCAGCCCTGGCTGGTGTTAGCAAGGGGGTGGGACCCAGCCAGCCTACAGAGCAGCGCAGAGTAGCACCACTCCTGTTCTCTAGCCCTTCTGTTCCCTAGTGGATTCTTTTTTTTTTCTTTTTAGATTTATTTATTTATTTGAAAGGCAGAGCCACAGAGAGGCAGAGAGAGAGAAAGAGAGAGAGAAAGAGAGGCAGGGAGAGAGGGGGAGAGAGAGAGAGGAGTCTTTTGTTCACTAGTTCACTCCCCAAATAGCCACAGTGGCCAGAACTGGGCTGATCTGAAGCCAGGAGCTTCTTACGGGGGTCTCTTATGTGGGTACGGGGGCCCAAGTAGTGCAGGGGCCCGAGGACTTGGGCCATCTTCTTACAGCTTTCCCAGGCCATAGCAGAGAGCTGGATTGGAAGTGGAGCAGCCCATGTGAGATGCCAGCATTGCAGGTGGTGGCTTCACTCACTACACCACAGCACTGGCCCCTCCCTGTTGGATTCTTGTCCTTTCCTATTTGTCATGGGTCCTTGCGGTCAGGATCCCCACACACGCCACTGTCTGCATTCTGGCACATTTTTGTAGATGTGTTTCTTCTGTTTCCTGTTTCTTTTCTTGTTAAGCATTTTATTTATTTGAGAGGCAGAGAGAGAGAAAGACACATGGAGAGAGAACTCCAGTCCACTAGTTCACTCCCCAAATGCTTTTAACAGCCAGGGCCAAAACTGGGAGCTGAGAATTCAATCATGTCTTCCACATGGGTGACAAGAACCCACTTATTTGAGTCATCCCCACTGCCTCCCAAGGTCTTTGTTAGCGGGAAGCTGGAGTCAGGGGTTGGAACTGGGAATTGAACCTAGGCACTATGATGTGGGATGCAGGCATCTTGACCAGTGTCTGAACCACCAGGCTAAACGCCCACCCCCTGTTCTGTGCTTCTGCAGTGGTACCCTTGCTGCCACATGGGTTCAAAGCCACTTACCTGCTATTACTGCTGTATTCTACTCCTTTACTCAACCATCTGGAAGTTGGGGAACAAGCCACTAATCTTTCTGCCTTCTAATGTTTGGGTTCTAGGAGGCACGGCTCACTTTGAGAATTCTTTTGAGGGCTCATCATTTGCAATGGGTGACATTGCCCTGGCATTGTACTCAGCTCTCTTTTCCTACTCGGGCTGGGACACCCTCAACTATGTCACTGAAGAGATCAAGAATCCCGAGAGGTAGGTACCTCACGGCTAACTTTCCACAGCAATGCTGGCCATCATTTATTGAACTCCTTCTGTGTGCCAGTCACAGTACATCACAAACACCTGTGGGGTTGATTTTATCAGCTCCATCTTAATTTTTAAAAAACGACATATTTATTTGAAGGGCAGAGAGATGGGCGTTGAGGGAGCTGGTGTGGTGGAGAGAAAGAGGTCTTTTATCTGCTGATTCACTCCCTAAATGGCTATAACCGTCAGGGCTGGGCCAGGCTAAAGCCAGGAGCTGGGAACTCCATAAGGGTCTCCCATGTGGTCGACAGGAACTCAAGTAGTTGAGCTTCCCAAAAGCATTAGTAGAGAGCTGCATTGGAAGTGGAACAGCTGGGACTGGAACCAGCATTCTGATATGAGCCATCTGTACACCAATGTCTGTCCAATGAATTTACTTAAAAATTTTTAAAAACTTATTTGAAAGTCACACACACACACACAGAAAAATGAAGCTCTCCTATCTGCTGGTTCTCTCCCTGAATGTCCACAACAGCTGAGAGTGGGCCAGGCCAAAGCTGGGAGTCAGGAACCCAGAGTCTCCCAGGGACCCAACTCCCTGAACCATCAACTGCTGCCTCCCAGCATATGTAACAGCAGGAAGCTGGAACTGGGATAGTGGCTAGGACTTGAACTCAGGCACCCCAATATGGGATGCAGGTATTCCAACTGGTAACTTAATTGTTGTGCCAAATGCTTGCCCCTACTAGCTCCATTTAATTTATTATCTCATTTTATTTGAAAGGCAAAGAGACAGAGACAAAGATCTTCCTTGTGCTGGTTAATCCCCAAAAGCCTCTAACAGCCAGGGCTAGGCGAGACCAAAGCCAGGAGCCTGGAATTCAATCTGGGTGTCCCACAGGAGTGGAAGCAACCCAACTTACTGGAGCTGTCACTACTGCCTCTCAGGATACACATTAGCAGAAAGCTAGAGTCAGAGTGGAGTCAGGATTCAAACCTAGGCCTTCAGATTTGGGATGTGGGCATCCCAAGGAGTATCTTAAATGCTGTGCTGAATGCTCACCCTTGTAAAGTTTTTCTAAAAAGTCCTTTTCACACTCGTTCATTTACTCTTGCATTAATTAAAGAAGATTGTACCATGTGCTTATGTATGTTCTAACAATAGATTTTGCAGGGCTGGCACTGTGGTATAGCAGGTAAAGCCACCGGCTGGAGTGCTGGTATCGCATATGGGCGCTGGTTCAAGTCCCAGCTGCTCCACTTCCTATCCAGCTCTCAGCTATGGCCTGGGAAAGCAGTAGAAGATGGCCCAGGTCCTTGGGTCTCTGCACCCATGTGGGAGACCCAGAAGAAGCTTCTGGCTCCTGGCTTTGGGTCAGCACAGCTCCTGCTGTTGCTGCCAACTGGGAAGAGTGAACCAGCGGATGGAAGACCTCTCTCTCTTTCTCTGCCTCTCCTTCTCTCTCTCTCTCTGTAACTCTTTCAAATAAATAAATAAATCTTTAAAAAATATATATTTTACTTGGTATATCTTTTACCCACATAGATAACTTTAGGTTTTAAACTTATGGAAACTGCCGGTGCCGCGGCTCACTAGGCTAATCCTCTGCCTTGCGGCGCCGGCACACCGGGTTCCAGTCCCGGTTGGGGCGCCGGATTCTGTCCTGGTTGCCCCTCTTCCAGTCCAGCTCTCTGCTGTGGCCCGGGAGTGCAGTGGAGGATGGCCCAAGTGCTTGGGCCCTGCACCCCATGGGAGACCAGGATAAGTACCTGGCTCCTGCTGTCGGATCAGCGCGGTGCGCCGGCCGTGTCGGCCATTGGAGGATGAACCAAGGGCAAAGGAAGACCTTTCTCTCTCTCTCTCTCTCACTGTCCACTCTGCCTGTCAAAAAACAAAAAAAAAAAACCAAAAAAACAAAAAAAAACCAAAAAAAAAGACAAAAAAAACAAACAAAAAAAACTTACGGAAACCTTCCTTTGTTTCCCAATTCCTTGATTCCCACGTTCATCCTGGCATTATGTTGCTTGTCATTCAAGCAGATCACCACATGCTTTATCTAAATTGCCCTGTAGTCTTGCAGGGTGAAAGGAGCATTGGATAGGGAGTCAAAGAACCTGCATTTTTTTACTGATTGTGAGTGATTCGTTCAAGGTCATCCAACAAGTCTCAGGTTGCTTCCTTATCTGTAACTGAGGGGGTTGAATTATAGCATCTCCAGGGCTTTTCCTGGCTCTAAAACACCATGATTCTGGGAACTACGTTTTGCCAGTGGGTAGAGTGTCTGTAAATTTTCAAGATCAAAAGAATAACAATTCCTATACCAATAAACTCTTTTGACTTTGAGAGACAAAGCACTGCTGGCCTACATCGGCTGTGGCTACCTTGGGAGCAGAGGTGATAGAAGCTGGGTAGAAGCCTGGCTGGTGCTTCCACCTACTGGACAGAAGCTGAATGACTCCAGTACTTGCCCCTCTGCTTTTCTGGTGACACTGTCAAGGATGTTTATATAGATCATGGCTTTCTTGGGCTACAGGGACCGTGAGAAGTCTTTGTGCCCTTATCTTGGCCACAAGTGAGGCTGGCACCCAAGGTTCTCAGAGAGGGTGAGTGGACACTCTCTCTCCCAGGTTGCTTGTTCAGAAACACATGTTGCTCTTCCCACCGAAGGCCTAGCTTATTCTCTGGAGATGTTAGATTTCACAATTTGCCTCCATAATTTCTTATAGTTTTAATCTTAAAATTTCCAGTGTTGATAATCTTAGAGAATGAATCCTGATACTGTGAGAACTTTGGATGTAAAAACAGCTTCCATCTGCTATGCTGTTTGCTGTGATATAGTACATTAATTCTCTTTTTCTTTCTGTGGCGTTTTCTCCTGTGATATTCCTTTCCCCTAATGCTCTTTAGTTCTACAGAGTTCAGAGCTTCAGCCACTGTCCTAGGCTGAGGGCAGAGGCACTGGAAAATGCAGCAAGAATCTCTGTCCCTGGAAAGATTGGCGTGGCAGGGAGAGTCAGGATGGAAGGAGGCACAGGGATGTGACTGTGGGACTAATATATCCTTTACTCTGTTTGGCTGTAGGAACCTGCCCCTGTCCATTGGTATTTCCATGCCTGTTGTCGCCATCATCTACATCTTGACCAATGTGGCCTATTACACTGTGCTAGACATGAGGGACATCTTGGCCAGTGATGCTGTTGCTGTGGTAAAGGATTTTCACTAGCAGGAGAAGGTTAAGGGTGTGTTGGGCTTCTGGGTATCTCTCAGCTCTTGAAATTCTTGGAAAGGGGGTAGACAGCCTTAGAGGAGTACGTGTAGGATCCTGGGCTTGCAAGAAGGTCCTGTGACCCCCACTGTAGTGGAAGGGTTGGGTTTCTGGGGAATGCCTCTCCACCTCTATCATCACGTTGACTTCCTGGTAATGACCTCTCCATTTATTTCCCTTTAGACTTTTGCAGACCAGATTTTTGGAGTATTCAACTGGACAATTCCACTTGCAGTTGCTTTATCCTGCTTTGGTGGCCTCAATGCCTCCATTGTGGCTGCTTCTAGGTAACACTGGCATCTTTTGCTGGGGTTCATTTTGTGAAGAGTTATAGCTGGAGATGGTAGAACTTCTAGAACCTGGATTTTAACCGCCCGTGTCCCCCAGATGACACCTTTTGTCTTGCTGTTCCCATCAGCAGTCTCCAGTTGTCACTAATCTCAACACTGAACTCCATTCCATCTTATGCACTCTTTTGAAGGGGTAGCAGAGAGGGAGGGCCACATGGCAGGTGAACCAAGTTACACCCAGTGTCTCACAGCTATCTCAGTCTCTCTTGTTTTTCCTAAAACAGGCTGTTCTTTGTGGGCTCAAGGGAAGGCCATCTCCCTGATGCCATCTGCATGATTCATGTGAAGCGGTTTACGCCTGTGCCTTCTCTGCTCTTCAATGTAAGTGATCTCAAGGATGACTGGAAGCCGGATTGTGGGGGGAAACTTTGGTAATAGTGGATGCCGGCTGTTCTAGTTTCCACGAGGCTTAAAGGATTTTTTTTTTTTTAAAGATTTATTTATTTATTTGAAAGGCAGAGTTAGAGGAAGATCTTCCATCTGCTGGTTCACTCCCCAAATGGCCGCCAATGGCTAGAGCTGGGCCAGTATGAAGCTAAGAGCCGGGTGCTGCTTCTGGGTCTCCCATGTGAGTGCAGGGGCCCAAGCACTTGGGCCATCTCCCACTGTTTTCTCAGGTGCTCTAGCAGGGAGCTGGATCGGAAGTGGAGCAGCTGGTACTCAAACTGGTGCCCATATGGGATGCTGGTGCCGCAGGTGGCTTTACCCACTGAGCCACGGGGCCGGATCCTCAAAGGAGATTGATAGTGTAGTGCCTTAGCGAAGTTTTTCTAACTGCTGCAGTGTTTCCTGAGATCTGTTCTCAGGAATGGTGATCACCCTGTTCTAAGGTAAAAGATCAAGTACAGGAATACACTGCAGTGACTGATTGCCATTCAGTGAGTGATGTAGTTTTTAAGAGAAGAAATGATTGCTTTTGCTCTTCAAATAAATGAAATTGTAAATTAAAATTTAAAAAAATCTTGCAGAAGGCCGTCTCCAGATGGCTTCAACCTACATTTTTAGCTCATTTCTTTCTACTCAACTCCACGTTGCTTTTTTGTAGGACTCTCTGATGCTATTTCTCTTACCTAAAAGTCTTCTCTATAATTTGCAATCCTAATTTTCAAAATCCATTTCAAATGAACTCACCATTTAAAAAAATTTTTTTTTAAATTTTCTTTAAAAGGCAGGGCCGGCGCCGCGGCTCACTAGGCTAATCCTCCGCCTAGCGGCGCCGGCACACCGGGTTCTAGTCCCGGTCGGGGCGCCGGATTCTGTCCCGGTTGCCCCTCTTCCAGGCCAGCCCTCTGCTGTGGCCCGGGAGTGCAGTGGAGGATGGCCCAGGTGCTTGGGCCCTGCACCCCATGGGAGACCAGGAAAAGCACCTGGCTCCTGGCTCCTGCCATCGGATCAGCGCGGTGCGCCGGCCACATCGCGCTGGCCGCGGCGGCCATTGGAGGGTGAACCAACGGCAAAAGGAAGACCTTTCTCTCTGTCTCTCTCTCTCTCACTGTCCACTCTGCCTGTCAAAAAAAAAAAAAAAAAAAAAAAAAAAAAAAAAAAGGCAGGCAGATGTCTTGTTGGTTCACTTCCCCAAATACCTGCAATAGCCAGAGCTGGGACAGGCCGGAGCTGGGAGCCCAGAACTCAGTCCAGGTCTCCCATGGGGGTGGCAGGGACCCAAGTACTTCAGCCATCATTTGCTGCTTCCCAGGGTGCACAATAGCAGGACGCTGAGTAGCTGGGACACAAAGCAGGCACTCCAATATGGGATGCCCATGCCCAAGTGGTGATTTAATCACATGCCTGCCACAAAAAAAATTTTTTTAAAGATTATTTGAAAGGCAGAGTTACAGAAAGGGGGGGTAGAGAGAAAGAAATCATGCTTCCATCTGCTGGTTCACTCCCCCAAATGGCTGCAAAGGTCAGAGTTGGGCCAGGCTGAAGCCAGGACATTCATCCGGGTCTCCCATGTGGGTGCAGGGGCCCAAAGACTTGAGCCCTCTTCTGCTGCTTTCCCAGGTGCATTAAGCAGCGAGCTGGATCAGAAATGGAGCAGCTGGAACTTGAATTGGCACCTGTATGGGACGCGGTTGCTGCAGGTGGTAGCTTTACCTGCTATGCCAGAGCACCAGCCCCACAAAATATTCTTTAAAAAAAAAAATTGAGACGAAGAGCTCCTGTTTGCTGATTTACTCTGCAAATAACTGGGCTGAGAACCCAATCTAGGTCTCTTATGTGGATGGCAGGGACCCAACCACCTGAGCTGCTTCCCAGGGTCTGGTGCCAGGAAGTTGCAGCCTGGGGCCCCAGCTTGGAATTCAGTCCAGGCACTCTGATAGGGCATGTGGGTGTCGCAACTGTCATCTTAACCACGCAGGTAAACACCCACACCTACGTGAAGTATTTTTTGAGGGGCTGTACTTTATTGAAGGTTAACTTGATAAAGGTTTGAAGAACCAGTTGAAAGGCTAATGACTGATAGGAAATGAGATCCTGAAACAGGTGCTAACTCAGGTGGGAACAGTAGAGACTCAGGACTTGACAGGGAATGGATCTGTAGGGATGGAGGGGATATGCCTTGAGATGAAAAGGCCCCGAGAGCTGACTTGGATCGCACCTGCAGGGCATCATGGCACTGATCTACCTGTGTGTGGAGGACATCTTCCAGCTCATTAACTACTACAGCTTTAGCTACTGGTTCTTTGTGGGGCTCTCCATCTTGGGTCAGCTCTACCTGCGTTGGAAGGAGCCCGATCGACCTCGTCCTCTCAAGGTAACTCACCTCTGGTCCCTCAGAACAGCTAGCGCTGCAGCTACTGGGCGTTCTCGCGAGTTTACTCAGACACCTTTGCCTAGGGCTTGAAGGTGGTAGTGGGCTGGGATCCTTACGGGAGGCGGGGTTATTGTGGCTGTCAAGGGTCCTGAGCTAACACCCAGTTGTTTTGTCTGTGCCCCATAGCTCAGCCTTTTCTTCCCCATTGTCTTCTGCCTCTGCACCATCTTCCTGGTGGCTGTTCCGCTTTACAGTGACACCATCAATTCCCTCATTGGCATCGCCATCGCCCTCTCAGGCCTGCCCTTTTACTTCCTCATCATCCGAGTGCCCGAGCAAAAACGACCTCTTTGCCTCCGAAGGATTGTGGGTAAGCCTTGGATCCATGAGTCACCTCAGCTAGTCTATGGCTTTTTTTTTTTTTTTTTTTTTGCTTTTCTGGAGATTGAGCTCTCATGTCACCTTTGCTATAGCCCGTTATTAACCTTATTACTAACTGAATCACTCCCCTCAGTCTGTCTCATTCAGTGCCACTTGAACTCAGCTCAGTTTAATTTTGACTCAAACTTCTCTGTAGCGTCCGCCACCCGGTACCTCCAGGTCCTGTGTATGTCAGTTGCTGCAGAAATGGATTTGGAAGATGGAGGAGAGATGCCTAAGCAACAGGATCCCAAGTCTAACTAAAACCTGCTGGAATCCTGAGATGGGGCAGATGAGGCCTCTCGTTTCCTACCAGCTGGAGTCAAGGAAGCTGAAAAACTCCCTTCTTTGGAGGCATCCACCCAGAAGCCTAGTGAAGGCAGCTTCAGCCCCTGAATTTGCTTCTTGAGACATGAAAAGTAATTTATTTGTTCTGCTACCTTTGCTCCAGGCTTTGGAGAGGACAAAGCAGACTGTGGTGGGGCATGTCAGGTGTGGGCATGGTCTAGCAGCATCCTGGGTGTGCCTACCCACTCCTCCTTTTCTTGAAAAGGGCCAACATTGCTCCAAACCTCCTGTCTCCTCAGAGACACGAAACTGTCATGTGTGCTGGACAAAAATAAAACGGTTATGTTCCTAAAGTCCGAGTGGCTTCATCTTATACAGTGTCTTGGGGAAGCTCCCATTAGTCTGAAAAGAGGGAAGATTAAACACAATCTTTTGAAAATTATTAAGAATTTGAACACATCTCTCTTTTTTAAAAAGATTTATTTCAAAGTCAGTAAGAGAGATCTTTCATCCACTGGTTCACTCCTGAGATGGTTGCAACACCAGGGCTGGACCAGGCTGAAGCCAGGAGCCAGGATGGCCTGAGCACTTGGGCCATCTTCCACTGCTTTCCCCATGCCATTAGCTGGGGACTGGCGCTCCTATGGGATGCCAGCATTGTAGGTGGCGGCTTTACCTCCTATGTCACAATGCCGGCCCCAAATCTACTCCTTAAAGGAAAATTCTGGGGTCTAAAAAAATGTAGTTACTGAGGCAGGTGTGGCACAGCAGGTTAAGCCGCTGCTTAGGGTGCCTGGGAGTAAGTCCAACCTACACTTCCCTTTCTGCTTTCTTCTACTGTACATTCTGGGAAGCGGCAGATGACGGTTCAGGTGCCTGTGTCTCTGTCATCCCCTCACATCCTGACACCTGGCTCAGCACAGTCGCTGCAGGCATTTAGGGAGTGAACAAGTAGATGGAAGATCTCTCTCTCCATCCTTATCACCCTTCCAAATAAATAAATCTTTAAGAAAATGTGGTTACTACATTTAAATATAATTTGTTGGGGCCGGCACCGTGGCTCACTTGGGTTAATCCTCTGCTTGTGGCACTGGCATCCCATGTGGGTGCTAGATTCTGTCCCAGTTGCCCCTCTTCCAGTCCAGCTCTCTGCTGTGGCCCGGGAGGGCAGTGGAGGATGGCCCAGGTGCTTGTGCTGCTGCACCCGCATGGGAGACCAGGAGAAAGCACCTGGCTCCTGGCTTCGGATCAGCGCAGCGCTGGCTGTGGCGGCCATTTGGGGAGTGAACCAACAGAGGGAAGACCTTTCTCTCTGCCTCTCTCACTGTCTATAACTCTGTCAAATAAAAAGCAGCAACACCAAAAAGAAGTATTAACAATCATTATTGTAATAATACAATAAAATTTAAAAATAATTTTAAAAAAGATTTATGTATGTATTTGAAAGGCAAAGTTAGAGGCAGAGAATCTTCCATCTGCTGGTTCACGTCCCATATGGCTGCAGCAGCAGGTTCTGGGCTGATCTGAAGCCAGGAGCTTCTTCTGGGTCTCGCACACGAGTGCAGGAGCCCAAGCACTGGGGCCATCTTCCACGGCTTTCCCAGGCCATAGTAGAGAGCTCGATCAGAAGTGGAGCAGTTGGGTCTCGAACCAGTGCCCATATGGGATGCTGGCCATGCAGGTGGCAGCTTTACCCAATACGCCACAGCACCATCTCTTTTTAATATAATCTTATACTTCCATGACTGTGATGCAAATGTGGGTACAGAGAGACATCTACGGAGTAGAGGTTTATGCTCACTGCATAAAAGGGCACAGGTCAGCAAGAGCAGTCATGACCGAACGTATCCTTTTTTTCTGTGGCACACAGAAAAGTGTCAGGAAGCAGCATGTAGTACAGAGGTTTACTAACCCTGTGGATGGGAAGAGCATTTGGCTCCCCAGTGCACTCTCTTACATGCAGGCATTAAAGTCTGTAGTGGAAGCCACTTTAAAAATGGACGTAAAAGTGAACATCTCCATGTCCCACGGCTGCTAGGTCTGGACAAGGACATGGCATTAACCCTCGTTTTGAGGATGAGTCTTTGAAGATACACAGTTCCTGCCAGAATGAGGAGGCAGCGCAGTTCAGCCAAGCGTGTCACTCCAGGGTTTTGACTTTGGTTTGCTGCTGCTGCTGCTGCTGCTGCTGCTGGGGGTGTTGGAAGGGTGGTTCTTTGCAGGCTGTAGCAGAGGGTTGTGGGTAAAGGTTTGCCTTAGGGGACCTGCGGGAAAGAAAAGAAATTTCAGTAACAGGAAAACAAGAACCAAGGGAAGGACTTGGCCTGAGAGGATTATTTACCCCTGGCCGCCAGCTCCAAGTGATTCTGCATGCGTCGTTCCCGCTCTCGAAGCTGATGTGCCATCTCAGCATTCTTCCAGCCTGGAGAAAGACAAGAGGCAGTCTTGTCCCCGTTTTGAGACCACTGCCCCCCGCTTCTGTTCTGTACAGGGCAGGCCCTCACCTTTCTTGAAGCTCTTTATGAAGCCCTCTCGTGGAGGTAATTTGTCAGGGTCATGCACAACACGCTGGGGGATTTTAAGTACAGTGCGTACGGCAGGGATCCGGAGGCAGGCCACCTGGCCCAGGGAAAACAGGTTGGAGGAGAGCCAGTACACAAACACTGCCTGGGAGAGAATAAAGAGAAAGTCTCAGACGTTGTGTCCCTGGTCAGCTTGCCAGGAGGCAGCCCCTAAGCTATTACTTACGGAAGGAAAGTGGATGGTTATGGGCAACACTGCCAGGGGCATCACTCGGAGAACATTTCGCATCCACTGAAGGTCAGAACTTTGCATGCCTGTCTCAGCACCTAGCTGTCAAGGGGAAGAAACCAGGCCAGTTGGGGGAGAAGAAGAAAAGAGTGACACGTGCCATTTTAGTGAAACTGCCTCTCACCCACCAGGGAGTGAAGGATCACCATGCTCCACTACTGCTTTCTTCCCTACACCCGGTCACTCTGTGGGCCTGGCGCCTGGCCAGCCAGGGCTTACCTCCAGCACACCCCACATCGTGGCAGTGACCACCATCGGCAGGATGTAGGTGGGATCAGACACGGTGAGATCCTGGAACCACCAGAGGCCGCCTGTCTGCAGGCTGGGCACAGGAAGGTTGGCCATCTCTCTCAAGGCGATGAAGAAGGAGATGAAGATCGGAGCCTGTTTCACAGGATAAACAGTGGTGGCATACGTTAGCAGGAGACATTTCTGTTACTCCAGTACTGAAAGCTACTGGGTCACCACCGCCTGCCTTTTTAGGGGCCTGGGGCATGGGAAACACAGAGAAGGCAACTGGATAACGTAGAGGGAAAGGTTTTGGCTCACCTGAGTCAGAGGTAGAATGAGAGGTCTGAGGAGTTTAATATCATGCTTTTTCTGGTAAAGTGTCATCTCTGACGAGGCCCTGTACACTGAGGCGAGAGAAAATCAATGGCTGGCTAACAGCTGTGTGTGTGTGTGTGTGTGTGTGTGCGCGTGTGAACGTGCTCATCACCAGGCCCATGAAAGCCTGAACGGACCCTGGCCACTCCTGGAAGCACGGGGCCCAAGAAGCAGATCAGTCTTTAGAACTGGCCCAACAGTCGCAACTCGTGACTTCCCCCAGCCGACTGCCAGAAGTGCGAATGCGATCCTCCCCCACAGCACCCCGCAGCTGACTTACACTCGGCGTGGTCTCCTGTCAACCTGGCCTCTCGGATTCGAGCAGAAAACTTCTGGATCTCAGGCACATGGTTGTGGATCTTGGCTGCCTCCCGCTGGCCTTTCACGATGAGAGGAAAAATCAGGCAGCGGGCAAGCACCGTACCTGGAAAACACAAACTAGGATTGGAGTGAAAGTGAAGCAGTTCTGTAGCTGAAGGCTTTGTAGGCCGCCCCCCCCACCCCCCATCTGACTTCAGCCTTCTCCATGCTCTGTGCCATGATGCCCAGAAGTAAGGGCGGGGCACTTCAGTCCTCTGCTCTGACACACAGACCTCCTCTAAGCAGATGACCAGGACTCCTGTTCCCTGAACACAAAGCTGACCGAAGCTCAGTGCCTTCTAAAGCTTTCTATTATCAATGGAATTTTCTTTTTTTACCCATAGGCATGGCCCAAATACACAAAACAAATAAATCAGGTTGGCCTGAACGAAGGGAGATGCTCTGGCCTTCCCCTTGCTCAGAGGGCACTTTATGGAGCTCTTGGGCTGCCAGGAGTAAACTGGGAAGCTATTATGGAAACTGTGCATAGGAAGTGACCTGGTGACTGTTTTAGTTTCTTCCTATTTATTTTCGTACACTTCACGTTTCCCAATCATTCTGACAAGTATTTAGTTCATGGTCTCTGTAGACATACAAGTAGGCCTAAGCTGAGAAGAGACCGGGGGAAGATTCAGGTTTAGGTTCTATCAACATTATGGTGATGTGAAGTGGAGAGCGAGCCAAGACGGGAACTCAGGATAGCAGCAGTGAAGGGGTGTGCAGAGTAGCGGGTAATGGCAATGGGAAGGTATGATCAGGACTAGAGGAAGGAAATCAGGAAACACTGTTAGAGAAGCCAAGGGGTAGGCTTCAACTTCTAAAATGTCTAATGCAGAAAGGCCAAATGTGCCAGGAAAACCTGATTTAGCAATGTCATCACTGGCAGTTTTATTACTAAATATAATGTCCTATGACAACCAGTACTCAGGTGATATTACTAAAAGCCAGACTGCTGACGGTCAAAGAGTAAATGGAAAGAAGCAGGACCACCAGAGGCAGAATCCTGTTTTTAAATAACAGCTATGAAAAGGAGGAGGCCGGCGCCGTGGCTCAATAGGCTAATCCTCCACCTTGCGGCGCCGGCACACCGGGTTCTAGTCCCGGTTGGGGCGCCGGATTCTGTCCCGGTTGCCCCTCTTCCAGGCCAGCTCTCTGCTGTGGCCAGGGAGTGCAGTGGAGGATGGCCCAGGTGCTTGGGCCCTGCACCCCATGGGAGACCAGGAAAAAGCACCTGGATCCTGGCTCCTGCCATCGGATCAGCGCGGTGCGCCGGCTGCAGCGGCGGCCATTGGAGGGTGAACCAACGGCAAAGGAAGACCTTTCTCTCTCTGTCTCTCTCTCTCACTGTCCACTCTGCCTGTCAAAAAAAAAAAAAAAAAAAAAAAGGAGGAGGACCACATGGGTATGCTTGAACATGTTTACGCTTTAAGTACGGCAGTAAGGAGTTAAATGCTGAAGACACAGGACAGAATAGATAAGGACGTAGCAAGGTGTGGAAGAAACAATTCAAAGCACAGTTCTAGTCTTTGTAAGAACAATCCGAGTGCTTTCCCAACTCCGGGTTTCAGGCGCCTGATCCAACCTTCTACTCTCCCCAACAAGGGTAGTGTCTTCACTGTGAAAAAGGTCCCTCTATACCAACCCCACTCTCCCATTCAATCATCTCTACTTCTTGAGTGCCAGATGATCCAGTTTTTTTTTTTTTTTTTTTGACAGGCAGAGTGGACAGTGAGAGAGAGAGAGACAGAGAAAAAGGTCTTCCTTTTGCCGTTGGTTCACCCTCCAATGGCCGCTGCGGCCGGCATGCTGCGGCTGGCGCACCGCGCTGATCCGATGGCAGGAGCCAGGAGCCAGGTGCTTCTCCTGGTCTCCCATGGGGTGCAGGGCCCAAGCACCTGGGCCATCCTCCACTGCACTCCCTGGCCACAGCAGAGAGCTGGCCTGGAAGAGGGGCAACCGGGACAGAATCTGGCGCCCCGACCGGGACTAGAACCCGGTGTGCCGGCGCCGCTAGGCGGAGGATTAGCCTAGTGAGCTGCGGCGCCGGCTCGATCCAGTGGTTCTATGTTCTTCAGGAAACAGAGTGCAGCTGGGTACCGCGAGCCTCTGACTCTCATTTGAATCATCTGCTTTTCTGACTCCTGAATTTTTCCAACTATTTCTGCTGCCCACTGACAGAATCTGAGAGAGACAGATCTCATCTCCCAGTTCATTCTCCAAATGCCCCCAGCAGGTCTGGGTAGGGCCAGGGGCTGGAGCTGGGAGCCAGGAACTCAATCTGGATTTCCCATGAGTAGCAAGAATTCAACCACTTGAGCCATCATTGCTGCCTCCAGAGGCTGCACCAGCAAGAAGCTGGAGTCAGGCGGCTGTGTATTAAACCCAGCCTCTATGATACGGGACACAGATATCCTAACTGCTAGACCGGATGCTCACCCCTTGAAATACCACCTTTAAGGTTCTATTCCCAAGTTCCCTTACATGCAGCAATGGCCCCCCACCACGGTAGCTCCAGGTCAACGTGCATAAATTCCAGTAAATTCTGAATCAGTCCCACTGGGGTGTACGAGCCCAGGCCCAGCTCAGTGAAGCTCTGTTCTGCAGCAGCCTGGATTACATCCGCCGTCTCGGAGGGCACCTCAGGTACCACTGAGGCTGAAGGAGGTGCAGCGACAACAGGAGCAGGCGGAACCTGTGCAAAAAGAAGTCAGGTGTGACACTAGCAGGGAAGATGTAGAAATGTCCTACGACAACCAGTGCTCTTTACTTTTGTTTTTCTGGGGCAGCCTGCAATACCCACAGCTTTCATGTGTAAAAAGGACAACGTATTTTTGCCTCTAGGCAGGAAGAGAATTACTTCTCATAGCAGCTTCCCAAACTTTAGCCTTTTGAATATGATGATTATAGTTTTAGTAAAACAACTCAATTTTTAAGACCTAAACAGCTAGCTAATCTCCTCTTCTGAGACAGCACCCCAAAATCATGCATTTGGTACCCACGGTGTAATTTTTCTACCACACACACTCTGAATCAAATCTTCCCTCATCAGTGGTTTGTCCACCTCTGTGTCGGACAACGCCTTTCACATAAATCTCTCCTCCTGTACTTTCCCCTACTTTTTTTTTTTTTTTTTTTTTGACAGGCAGAGTGGAGAGTGAGAGAGAGACAGAGAGAAAGGTCTTCCTTTGCCGTTGGTTCACCCTCCAATGGCCGCCGCGGCCG
This sequence comes from Oryctolagus cuniculus, assembly GCF_964237555.1. Taxonomy (NCBI): domain Eukaryota; kingdom Metazoa; phylum Chordata; class Mammalia; order Lagomorpha; family Leporidae; genus Oryctolagus; species Oryctolagus cuniculus. The sequence continues at coordinate 52,225,283 of NC_091443.1, forward strand.
CCGCGCTGCGGCCGGCGCACCGCGCTGATCCGATGGCAGGAGCCAGGTGCCAGGTGCTTTTCCTGGTCTCCCATGGGGTGCAGGGCCCAAGCACCTGGGCCATCCTCCACTGCACTCCCTGGCCACAGCAGAGAGCTGGCCTGGAAGAGGGACAACCGGGACAGAATCTGGCGCCCCAACCGGGACTAGAACCCGGTGTGCCGGCGCCGCAAGGCGGAGGATTAGCCTAGTGAGCCGCGGCGCCGGCTCCTCCTGTACTTTCCAATCATCCCCCTAGTGAACTGAAAACTTACCCCCGAGCACAGACGCTAACATGTTGGGGCACTGTGGGAAGTGTGGACAACTCTGCTACATTACTCCCCCTCCTCCCAAACAAATAAAAATAAAACAACCAAGAAGCACCATTCCCGGCCTCCAGGAATGAAAAGGTCTCTTACCTGGGCTTCTGCAAACGAGACGGCAGAGACACTGAGCCAGCGGGGGCCGGCGGCCGCGATGAGCACGTAGCGCGGGCGCCCCAAGCCCCGGCCGGCTGGGAACAGGAGCCCGGGGGTCAGCAGTTTCCGGGGCCATTGCGAGGGCCCTGCGACGCTGTGGAACTGAGCGGGGAGAAGGATGATGGAGCCCCTTTACCGCGAGCGAAGCCCCAGAGCTCAGCGTCCCATGAAGCGGGTCGCCCGGCTCCCACAGGTGAGGCCACTGCTGCACTCCACGCGCAGACCATCGGCCCGAGGGCGTGCAACGGGGGCCAGCCCGGGGCTCTCCGGCATCGCGGTTACCCCGAAGCCACGCCGCGCTCAGAGGACGAGGCTGAGGGACTCTGAGGGGCAGGAGCGCAGCCAGTCCCGCGAGACGAACAACGCCACGGCGCCGCTGAGCCCGGGTAGCCGGGACGTAACCCTCCCGCGTCCTCACGCGCCCCGAGGTCGTGACACACAGATCCCAGTGAGCGGGTCAGCGTCTGCTAGTGCCCCCAGCTCCAGTCACGGGGACAAGGCAGTACGCGGGCGCTCGGCCCCGGGGCCACGCTTACCTGGCGCTGGGGTCGTAGCAGACGCAGAAGCTCCCGGCGTCCGCACATTAACCCCATCGCCATTTTGCCCGGAAGAGGCTTGGCGTCCGCGCGTGCGCACTCAGGACCGCAGCCCGGCGGGAGGAGGCCCCTCTGGAAAAGGGAGGAAGCCAAAGCGTGGCCGGAGGTCACGTGGTAAAGGAGCCCGGAGCTTGCCGGCTGAATTTGAAGCGGGTAAGAAGAATCCAAGGGCGACGCGAACGGACTCGTGCTTTTCCGAATTTGAAAGGAAATGTGTCTACAGCCATGAACGCACCCTGGACGCACCTCAGCGCGTCTGATAATGTTTGTGGCCCTTGTTAGTGACGGCGTAAACCCGGGTCTATGCCTCTGTCCTCCAGAGTCGCGATTGTTCTTTTTGATTTGTTGGTTTGAAAATAGCCTCCAGTCTTGGCCGTGTTTGATGTGGGTTGTTCCCATTCCATAGTATTTGATTTTTGTTTTTAATTTAACAGGCAGGGTTAGACAGTGAGAGAGAGAGAGACAGAGAGAAAGGTCTTCCTTCTGTTGGTTCACTCCCCAAATGGCCGCCACGGCTGGTGCTGTGCTGATCCGAAGGCAGGAGCCAGGTGCTTCTCCTGGTCTCCCATGGGGTGCAGGGTCCAAGCACTTGGGCCATCCTCCACTGCTTTCCCCGGGCACAGTAGAGAGCTGACTGGAAGAGGAGCAACTGGGACAGAATCCGGCGCCGCAGGCAGAGGGTTAACCTAGTCTGGTATTTGATTCTTTTTGCTAGATAGTGTTGTAGTTGCGTATGCAATGAAATTAGAGAGTAGTGTGGAGTCTGATAGAGATGGAGGAAAGGCAGCTTCTAGGGGATGTTTTCCTCCCAGATAAAAGCATAAACCACCAGGAGGAAACTCCATGGCTCCCTTTCCCCTTAATTAAGTGCGGTTGTGTGGGACTGTGATGTTGAGGGGCAGGTCTCAAGATGAAAAGCTAATTTCTTGAAGGCTGAAAGATAGAAAAATACCTAAATACTTGATGATGTCATTGATTTGTGGTTCTGGAGCCACTGTTTCTAGGGTTGGTTGTGTAAGGCAGTTTAGAAGGTCTTTATTATTATTATTTTTTTAATTTTTGACAGGCAGAGTGGACAGTGAGAGAGACAGAGAGAAAGGTCTTCCTTTTTGCCGTTGGTTTACCCTCCAATGGCCGCTGCGGCTGGCACGCTGCGGCAGGCACATCGCACTGATCCAAAGGCAGGAGCCAGGTGCTTTTCCTGGTCTCCCATGGGGTGCAGGGCCCAAGGACTTGGGCTATCCTCCACTGCACTCCCGGGCCACAGCAGAGAGCTGGCCTGGAAGAAGGGCAACCGGGACAGAATCCAGCACCCCGGCCGGGACTAGAACCCTGTGTGCCAGGGCCGAAAGGCGGAGGATTAGCCTATTGAGCCACGGCGCCAGCCTTAGAAGTTCTTTATTCTTTAGGCTCTAAGTCTGTTGCTTAAGCATTGTTTCATGAGGCTGAAAGCATTCTTCTTTTCAAAGATTAAGGCAGAGGTACAGAGATGGAGAGGCAGAAAACTCTTCCATCTACTGGTCCACTCCCCAAGGTACAGAGAAGGAGAGGCAGAAAACTCTTCCGTCTACTGGTCCACTCCCCAAATGGATGCAACAACTGGGGCCGTGACTGGATCAGGCCGAAGCCAGGAGCCTGGAACTCCTTCCAGTTCTCCCATGTGAGTGGCAAGGGTCCAAGTACTTGGGCCATCTTCTGCTGCCTTCCCAGGTGTACCAGTAGGAAGCTGGATGAGAAGTGGGACAGCTGGGATTCAACTCTGCTGATGGCAGGTGGTGGCCTAACCAGCACACGGTCCTATCCTCCTTTTAAAATTATTTGAAAGGTGGAGTTATAGATACAGAAGGAGAGAGGGAGAGATATATCTTCCATCCTGTGGTTCACTCTCTAAATGGCTGGAATGGCCAGGGCTGGGCCAGGCTGAAGCCAGGAGCCTGTGATTCTACCCTGGTCTCCCCATTAGGCTGTACCAGTCTCAGTACTTGTGCCATCTTCCACTGCTTTCTCAGGCACATTAGTATGGAGCTGGATCAGAAGTGGAGCAGCCAGGACTTGAACCAGTCAGCACTCATATGGGATGGTGGCATCACAGGTGGCGGCTTATCCCACTGTATCACAATGCTAGCCCCACTGAAAGCATTCTTAAAGATACATAAGGTGAAATCTCCCTCTTCCAAGGAAAAAAAAAAAAAAACTACTACTCAGGATGGTGAGAGTTGATTACACTAAACCCTTACAAAGTCCTAAGTACAGAGTGCTGTCTGAACAACAAAGTATAGTCTGAGAAAGATCTAGTAGCCTGCTAGTTTTAGGTTATGAATGTACCTGACAAATACTGAAAACTAGGAGGCAAAGAAATTTAATACAGATTTGGTGATAATTAGTGGTATGACTCAAGGCTCATATGTATTGAATGTTACTGTATGGAGGACGGCCCAAGTGCTTGGGCCCTGTACCCGCATGGGAGACCAGGAAGAAGCACCTGGCTTCTGGTTTCGGATCAGCGCAGCGCTGGCTGTAGCAGCCATTTGGGGAGTGAACCAACGGAAGGAAGACCTTTCTCTCTGTCTCTCTCTCTCACTGTCTATAACTCTACCTGTCAAAAAAATTAAAAAAATAATGTTACTGTAAACAAACTTTTTAGAGATTATTTAAAAAAGATCTGCAGCTGGATGAAATATACAGCTATAGAACACTTGGTGATAGTGGAACTAGCCAATGGTGGGCTGTTTTGTGACCCCAAAGGAACCATCCCTCCCAGTATTTGCACTCTTTGTGGTTCCCTCTTCTTTATTATAGGCTGTCCCTGTGACTTGTCTTAGCCAATAGGATGTGTTGGAAATGATGCTGTGCCGGTTCTGGGCTGTCGCAGGTGCCTGCTGTCACACAGCTTGACAGGGCTTAAGAGTGAAGTGTCAGAGCACGGGGAAGAAAGGAATACAAGGACACAAGACTGCCTTCACAATGAGAGATTTTTATTGCTTACACACCAGGGATTTTTATCGCACTACTAATCAGCATGCTCATTGAGGTCAATACACTTATCAGTATCAATATACTTATCGATCCATACTTATCAATATACTTAACAGTCCAATCTATAGCTTAACTGCTACTTAACTTACTATAATAACACTTAACTATCAGAATAACACTATTTCCTTAATGACTAAAGAACTATTGGGATCAATACCATTAATATCAATATCAGTAATACTACTTGAGCTTATTCATTAATCCACAGATCACAGTATACGGTGTTAAAATAACTTTGAGGGCTATCCAATTATAATAGTATATGTACAGCAAGGTATCTAACGTTATTTTTAGTCATAGGGTCAAAGCATATTCATATTACATTACACATGGCTAATGTCATTTATAAGAGTTGAGTTTTCAAGGCTCACATCATGGCATGAAAAAAAGTCAGTGTTCAAAGTGCAGAGCTCAACGTCTCGGCAGAGACGGATTTCGGATCAGTCACTTACAGGCAGGAAGTTGTGGGAAGGCTGTCATTCTGGGAGTGGGCTCAGAGTTCCCAGGTGGATGGCAAGGCAAGGAGTAGGAGAGGTCCCCTGCTGAGAGGCCTGGTTCGGCTCTGCGGTGAGGTCTGGCAGCAGGCTGACACAATGTCTAAGCGAAGTGGCGAGGTGACAGCTCCACTGGAGATTGATCCCATAGTCGCCTTGTGTCTCTTAGCAAGGGGGCTGGCGAGCTGGCTCTTCGGCTCCAAATGTGTGGAGATCCAGAGGTTCACACACACCGGGCCCTTGATCCGTTATCGGCTTGTGCTGTTACCTGCTCCTCACAGAGTAACGGGCTGCCTCTTCAGCTCCAGATATGTGGAGATCCAGAGGTTCACACACGGGGCCATGATCCTTGAGAGGATGGAGAGCAGTGCCAAAGGCTCTGCTTTTATCCTAATTTTCCTGGCAGCTCTCCTGCTTGTTCAGTTCGGGTGCCCCCAATCAGTTGTGCTCCCTCTTGGAGTTTCCCGGGGTGCCACCAATCTGTTGTTTAGGATTGGGTGTTTCCAGCTCATTCTCAGGTTGCGTCCAATCATCCTGCGAGTAGGAAGGTAACTCAAGGTTATCGTTCGTAGCACACACATTACCAGACTGCCCAGGGATGTCTGTTCAGTCTGATGAGGAGCATCTTTCTTGGCAAGCACTGAGCTTGACATAAGTGATGTCATCAGTCTCTGGCTTGACATGAGTGACTCCATTTGTCTTTACTTGCACTTTGTGGATAGTGGTAGTTTTTGACTCTAGGCTTCTCTGTGGAGTTTCCACAGTTCACCTCTTTCTGCTTGTCTGGTAAGTGGTGATCTGTGACTCTATTTTTGGGACTCCTGTGGGATTCCCCACATGGGCCTGGTCCTTAAGAAGGCCCGGTAGCTTCTGCTGTACTTTTAGGGGGAAGTGAGCTGCTCTCTAGAAGGTTAGCTTCTCAGACTTACATGTTGTGGGGAGCCCAGCCTAACTACGTGGAGGAGCACTGAGGTCTGGGCTAACAGAGTGTACACCAACTTGCCAGCCGTGTGAAAAAGGCCACTTTGGAAGTGGATTCTCTACTCCATATGGAACAGACAGTCTGTCAGATCTGCTCAAGTTGCAAATCTACAAGGAAATAAATAAACGATTATGTTTTTTAAACCGCTGTTTCAGAGTACTTTGTCGCACAGCAATAGGTAACTCAAATGTACTTTAATGTTGAGTGAATGAGTATCTATACTTGGGAAAAGAGCATTTCCTGCCTTTCAAGCTAAATGAGGTATATCTTATATTACTTTGTAATTATTTCTGATTCATTTCTATGTGTCTATTTTTTGGGGGAGAGGATAATCCCATTTTCCCTTTTAGATTATTTCTAGAAGCACAGACTGTATTCTATTTTTGCAACTTTTTTAAAAAAAATTTTATTATGTATGTTCCTTTTCAAGAGTGAGTGACTGACTGACTTTCATTTAGCTATGGGTAGGGGATCACAAATTAAGACAGCCATAAGGGTGGCGCTGTGGCGTAGCGGGTAAAGCCGTCACCTGCAGTGCCAGCATCCCATATGGGCGCTGGTTCGAGTCCTGGCTGCTCCACTTCTGATCCAGCTCTCTCTGCTGTGGCCTGGGAAAGCAGTAGAAGATGTCCCAAGTCCTTGGGCCTCTGCATCCACATGGGAGACCCAAAAGAAGCTCCTGGATCCTGTTTTTTGGCTTTGGATCAGCCCAGCTCTGGCTGTAGCAGCCATTTGTGGAGTGAACCAGTGGATGGAAGACCTCTTTCTCTCTCTGTTTCTCTCTCTCTCTCTCTCTCTCTCTCTCTCTCTCTCTCTCTCTTTTAAGAGAAAGAGTTTACTGGGGGAAACCCGACAGACTGGAGGGAGGGGGTGAAGAAGGAAAAGGAGAAGGAGAGTGTAAGAAAGAGATCCAGAGAGAGATTAAGAGAGAGAGAGAGAGAGAGAGTCTCCCTCTCTCTTTAAATCTTTCAAATAAATCAAATATTTAAAAAAAAAAAAGACAGTCTAGAAAGCTCAAGAGAGAAGCAACTCATCATATACAAGGGAGCCTCAATAAGATTACCCACTGTTTTCTTAGCCGAAAAAAAAACTTTTTAAAGATTTATTTATTTGAGATTTAGATTTACACAGAGAGGGAGAGACAGAGAAATCTTCCATCTGCTGATTCACTCCCCAAGTGGCTGCAATGGCTGGAGCTTGGCCAATCTGAAGCCTGGAGCCGGAAGCTTCTTCTGGGTCTCCCATGTGGGTACAGGGGCCTAAGGACTTGGACCATCTTCCGTTGCTTTCCCAGGTGTGCTAGCAGGGAGCTGGATTTGAAGTAGAGCAATTGGGATCGAACTGGTGCCCTTATGGGATGCCAGCACTGCAGGCAGTGGCTTTACCAGCTACACCATAGTGCCAGCCCCCAAATTTCTTCTTATAAGAATACCATATTGGGTTAGGGCCTACCCTTAAAAAAAAAAAAAAAAAAAAAACCTCCACTCATTTTAACTCAGTTATCTCTCTCTCTCTCTTAGATTTACATATTTATTTGAAAGGTGAGTTACAGAGAGGCAGAGGCAGAGAGAGAAAAATCATCCATCCACTGGTTCACTCCCCATGGCTGCAATGGTTGGTATTCAGCCGAGTGGAAATTAGGAGCCAGGAGCTTTATCTGAGTCTCCCATGTGGATGCAGAGGCCCAAGCACTTGGACTATCTTCCACTGCTTTCCCAGGTGCATTAGCAGAGAGCTGGATTGGAAATGAAGCAGCCAGGACTTGAACCAGCATGCATATGGGATGCTGGTGCTTCAGACGGTGGCTTAACCTGCTACACCACAGTGCCAACCCCTCAGTTACTTCTTTAAAGACCTTTTAATACAGTTATATTCTTAGATATTGGGTGTTAGAACTTCAGCACATGCATTTGAGGGAAACAGAATTCAGTCTTTAATTTTTTTTTTTTTTTTTACAGGCAGAGTGGACAGTGAGAGAGAGAGACAGAGAGAAAGGTCTTCCTTTGCTGTTGGTTCACCCTCCAATGGCCGCTGTGGCCGGCGTGCTGCAGCCGGCGCACCGCGCTGATCCGAAGGCAGGAGCCAGGTGCTTCTCCTGGTCTCCCATGGGGTGCAGGGCCCAAGCACTTGGGCCATCCTCCACTGCACTCCCTGGCCACAGCAGAGAGCTGGCCCGGAAGAGGGGCAACCGGGACAGAATCTGGCGCCCCGACCGGGTCTAGAACCCGGTGTGCCGGTGCCGCAAGGCGGAGGATTAGCCTGTTGAGCCGTGGCGCCGACCTCTATAATTCTTTTTTAAGATTTATTTATTTATTTCAAAGGCAGAGAGGCAGAGAGAGGGAGAGGGAGAGAGAGAGATAGAGAGAAAGAGAGAGAGAGGTCTACCATTTGCTGGTTCGCTACCCAAATGACTGCAGTGGCTGGAGCTGAGCCTATCCAAAGCCAGGAACCAGGAGCTTCTTCTGGGTCTACCACGTGAGTGCAGGGGCCCAAGCACTTGGATTATCTTCTGCTTCCCAGGCGCATTAGCAGGGGAGCTGGATTGGAAGTGGAACAGATGGGATTTGAACCAGCATCCATATGGGATGCCAGCATTACAGGCGGTTAGTTGCTTTACTCACTTTGCCACAGTGCTGGCCCCTATACATCATTTTAAAAGTAATTGGTAGAGGCTGGTGCTGTGGCGTAATGGGTGAAGCCACCGTCTGCAGTGCTGGCATCCTGTATGGGCGCCCGTTTCAGTCCTGGCTGCTCCACTTCCCAACCAACTCTCTGCTATGGTCTGGGAAAGCAGTAGAAGATGACCCAAGTGCTTGGGCCCCTGCACCTGCATAGGAGACCTGGCTCCTGGCTTCAGATCAGCCCAGCTCCAGCCTTTGCAGCCATTTGGGGAGTGAACCAGCAAATGGAAGACCTCTGTCTCTCTGCCTCTGCCTCTCTGTAACTCTGCCTTTCAAATAAATAAATAAATCTTAAAGAAAAAATGCAGATCATGTGACTAACAATGTGGGACTTGGAGTTGAGGAAACTAAAGGTGTTAGGGATTTTGAGCAGGGAAGTTTGGAAAATGGTGGTGCCACTGACCCAAATGAATACATTAGTGAACTGGTCATTTATTTTCCTGAATGCTCTCAGATCCCTTTCTGATCTCTCTCCTAAAGATTTATTTGTTTTATTTGAAAGGCGGAGTTACAGAGAGATAGAGAGAATCTTCCAGCTGCTAGTTCATTCTCCAAATGGCTGCAATGGCTGGAGCTGGGCCAGGCTGGAGCTAGGAGCCAAGAGCTTCTTCTGGGTCCCTCACGTGGGTGCTGGGGCCCAATCACTTGGACCATTTTCTGCTGCTTTCCCAGGCACATTAGTAAGGAGCTGGATTTGAAATGAAGGACCCAGGAATCAAACCAATACCCTTAGGGGATGCCGGTGCTTCAGGTGGCAGCTTAACCTGCTATGCCACAGAACTGGCCCCCTTTCTGCCCTTCTGCTCTCTCTCTTGTACTGCATGGAAACTTCATTGCCCAGGTTCGCCTGTCCTCTGGCTTCTGGATGGGTTCTGGCGATGAAAGTACCTGGCAAAAGAATGTGGAGAGGGAGCAGAGAGAATCCAGGGCATTTCTCCCACTCTCTCTGCTTCCTCTATTCCATTCCTGGCAGCTGCAGCTCCTCCTCCTTGGCCTGGCAGCCTTTCTCTCCGTGATCCCAGTTCCCTGCATGTGCACCTTGCCATGATTCTGGTGCCCTCTGGATGCCCTTAGATTCTGGGCTCTTGTAATCCCATGACTCCCATTATCCATCTAGGCTAGAAGGTAGTAGCTGCCTGCTGTTGCCAATTTCTGATTGCTTCACCATGTCCTGTTTGGCTTCTTAGCTCTCCTATTACCATGTACAAAATCCTTGTAGTAAAATTCCTCTGAAATACTTTGAGTGGTTGTGTTTCTTTCTTTTTTTTCTTTTCTTTCTTTTTTTTCTTTTTTTTTGACAGGCAGAGTTAGACAGTGAGAGAGAGAGAGAGAGACAGAAAGGTCTTCCTTCCATTGGTTCACTCCCCAAATGGCCGCTATGGCCAGCACTACACCGATCCAAAGCCAGGAGCCAGGTGCTTCCTCCTGGTTTCCCATGCGGGTACAGGGCCCAAGCACTTGGGCCATCCTCCACTGCCCTCCCGGGCCACAGCAGAGAGCTGGACTGGAAGAGGAGCAACCAGGACAGAATCTGGCGCCCCAACCGGGAGTAGAACTCGAGTACTGGCGCCGCAGGCAGAGGATTAGCCTAGTGAGCCGCAGTGCCAGCTGAGTGGTTCTGTTTCTTGGCTAAACTCGGGGTAATACAGTTAGGAAGCTGTGTCAGTTGTGAAGTTATTGTCTCTTAGCTCCAAACCCAACGGCTCTGGGATGTTGGGGCTGGTATTCTGCCTCACCAGCTGGCTGCCTGTTCAACTCTGCTAATGAGGGGTGCTAGAGAGAGACTCAGAAGCTAGAGGAGGGAGAAGAGAGTTGCTCTCTCCTGTTCATTCCAAGTGGGCTTCCTCTTTAATTGCATTTCCCGTGAGCAGCATCCCCACAGCACTTCTTACACCAGCAGTGCTTGTTGCAGCAGTAGCTGCCATCTCCTTTTCAAGTTTGCCAACATTTGCAGAACCAGTCTTGTCATGTACCCCGCACCCCCGAGATATCAGTACATGGTGGCTGGTGCCCCCTCCTCAGGTTATTGAGTTTCAGTTCTGTGGGGGACCCTTCTCTAAGTTTCCAAGTCCTAATAAATCTACCTTCCTCTCCTTAGGAGTGGTAGCTGCTTTCTGCAGTTGTTACTTCTGTGGTCCTTTAGAGTCTTCTCTCTCTCTCTCTTTAAAATATTTATTTATTTACTTATTTGAAAGACAGAGTCACAGACATAGAGACCTTGATCTTCCATCCACTGTTTCACTCCCTAAATGCTTATGCAGCCAGAACTGGGTCAAGTGGAAGCCAGGAGCTTGGATCTCCACCCGGGTCTATGTGAGTGGCAGAAATCCAAGTACTTGGGTTGCCATCTGCTTCTTCCCAGACACATTAGTAGGAAGCTGGATTGGAAGTAGAGTAGCCAGGACCTGAATTGATACTCCAGTAGGAGATACAGGTGTCCCAAGTGTTGGCTTAGCACACTGTGCCACAATGCCTACCCCCTAAAGTTCTCTTTTAATCTTTTCAGTTACATAGTTGACAACTTTATATCTATTTACTTCTTTATATTAAATTCTCTCGGTTCAAATAATTGGTATGTTTTCTGTCTTCTGAATGGACCTTGAGTGTTACAGAAGTGGAGAGGATTTTTGTTTGGAAAGGTGTCAAGTTTGGTTTTGAATATATTGAATTTGCAGTGACAGTGGCCAATCCTTGGCTGATTATTTCCTTGAAGAAAGGTAGAGATACAGCACTGGCATTTGTGGGAGAGATGAGATAGCAAAATATTTTTGACACTGCCAGTCTTGATGCAATGACAAACTATGCAACTGCCTGAATCTTGTGGGTGAATGGTGTGGTAAGACGAGCTGATGGTTACAAATAGCCTCATGAAGAAGAGGCAACAAAAGGTTTAACAATTCACAGATTTGAAGATACATTGATCAATTTGTGAGAAAGCATTGATAAATGTAGCTCATACCAATTTATTTTTCTGGCTACTCTTTTTTCTAATTTTTAAAAAATTTTTAATTTTTAATTTTTTATTTTTGACAGACAGAGTGGACAGAGAGAGAGACAGAGAGAAAGGTCTTCCTTTCGGTTGGTTCATCCTCCAATGGCCGCCACAGTCAGCGTGCTGCGGCTGGCACACCGCGCTGATCCGATGGCAGGAGCCAGGTACTTATCCTGGTCTCCCATGGGGTGCAGGGCCCAAGGACTTGGGCCATCTACTGCACTCCCGGGCCACAGCAGAGAGCTGGCCTGGAAGAGAGGCAACTGGAACAGAATCCGGCGCCCCTGGCTACTGTTAAATTCTTGCCCAGCCTATGTTCCAAAGTCTATCCAACACTGGGGCTATCCTTACAAGTACAAACTCGGGTCCCCCAGAGCTCTTGCCCTTTCCTCTAGGACCACTGGGAAAAGCCTCCAGGTCACACTGAATAGTGATTTATCCCCTTCTATCTTTGGATTCTACTTGTCTACTACCAGTGCCAGAGTGATACGTAGAAATTTGTACACGTGATGAGAGATTTTTTTTTTTATTATTGATGAACTGTCTCTCTCTATACTTGGCAGTGTGTGTGTGCATGTGATCAATTTATTCAAATGTCTGCTAACTGCTGGCTTTGTGACATATTTCTGATAAGAACAAATACTACACTTGATCTTAACCAAAAGGCCGAGAAGTGAGGTGTGTCATATTTCTATATTTAAAATTTTTTTAAAAAAGATTTATGTACTTGAAAGACAGAGAGAGGTCTTCCATCACTGGTTCACTTCCCAAATGGCCGCAATGGCCAGAGAGCTTCTTCTGGGTCTTCCACATGGGTGCAGGGGCCCAAGTACTTGGGCCATCCTCTGCTTCTTTTCCAGGCACATTAGTAGGGAGCTAGATTGGAAGTGGAGCAGCCAAGACTTGAACCGGCACCCATATAGGATGCCAGAACTGCAGGCCAGGGCTTTAACCTGCTGTACCATAGCTCTGGCCTCTGTTTTTAAATTTGATTTAAGGAATACAAACTTCATGCATTTCATATATACAAATTTAGGTCTCCATTACATGTAAAGTTTACATAGTTCTGTTAGGGTCCGAAAACGCCCACCACCCGAGGAATGACTCCAAGAGACTTTCTCTCATGCAACCAGCAAGGGGTTAAAGATTTATTGATCCAACATGTTGGGGCTCTCTGAACATACAAGAACAGAGGAGCCTCGAGGAACTAAAGTATAGGGTTTATAAAGGCAAAAACCGCAAAATCGGGAGAGGGGAGAGAATACATGGTTGCTAAGCAGTTGCTAAAATCTTACAATCAGCAATTATGATCTTAAGACATAGACAAATCACATCTTCATTATTAGCCCAAAAAACCCAGGTGCAACATTTCTACTTTTAAGCTTGAGCAATCATGCTAGGGGGTTTTTGTGCTCTGCCAAGGGTGATCTAGTGCACTGCTATTGTCCGACTATTTGAGATCATAGTTTCAGACCAGAGTCTCACGGTGGGGGGGTGCTTTCCCAGAATGGAGTCTCAAGTGCTCCAAAATGGAGTCCCTACTGTCAAGGTGCTACTTCACTCTGTCTTATTTTCACAGCTGCACCAGGAAGGTTTAAACCTGTAAGCTTAAGCTTAACTTTTTACACCCGCACATATACAATTTTAACTCTTCAGTTCTAAGTCTTTTCTGTTTTGTACTCACTTTTTTTAAAAAAACTTTTTTTATTTATTTGAGAGGCAGAGTTATGGTTCACTCCCCAAATGGCCACAATGGCTGGAGCCAGGATCCAGGAGTCTCCTCCATGTCTCCCATGTGGGTGCAGGGGCCCAAGCACTTGGTTCATCTTCTACTGCTTTCCCAGGCCATTAACAGAGAGCTGAATTGGAGGAGGAGCACCTATGACATGAACTGGTGCCCATATGGGATTTTGACATTGCAGGTGAAGGCTTAACCTACTACACCACAGCACCAGTCCCTTTTATAGTCACTCTTGTTTCATTCATTTGTTTTATTTCTTTGATAGGCAGAGCAGGAGGGTGAGGGAGGGGAGGGAGTAGGGGGAGGGGGGAAGGAGAAAGAAAGTGTTATTTCATCCTTTGGTTTATTCCAGGGCTGGCCCAGGCCAAAGCCAAGAGCCAGGAACTACATCCCAGGTGGGCAGCACAGACCCATGTATTTGAGCCAACACCTTCTACTTCTCAGGGTGCCCATCACCAAGAAACTGTATTGGAAGCAGAGCAGGGACTCAAACCCAGGTACTCAGGTATGGGGTGTGGATATACAAAGTGGTGCCTTAATGACTACACCAAACACCGGCCACTGTAATCTACTCTTTTGTTTTGTTTTGTTTTGTTTTATTTATTTATTTGAAAGGTAGAGTTACAGAGAGAGAAAGGGAAAGACAGAGAGGGAGAGAGATCTTCTATCTCCTGGTTCCCTCCCCAAATGACCACAATGGCTGGACCTGAGCCAGTCTGAAGCCAGGAGCTTATTTCTAGTCTCCCACGTGGGAGCAGGGGCCCAAGGACTTGGGCCATCTTCTGCTATTTTCCCAGGCACATTAGCAGGGAGGCGGATCAGAAGTGGAGCAGCTGGGACTCAAACCAGTGCCCATATGGGATGCTGGCACTGCCTGTGGGGCTTTAACTTGCTGTGCCACAGCACCAGCCCCTAGCTTAAGTATCTTTAATTTCCTCTTTCTCCTCTGCATGTGGACATCATTTTTCTTTCCCTTGCTTCAAACCAACCAAAACCTCCAAAACCAAAAAGCCTTCAATGACCTTGCTGTAACTTTTATTCTATTTTTCTCATCCTTTTACTGTTACATGTTTAAGGACAAAATTCCATTTTCTCAGTGTACAGTCACTCCTTGTTCTGGTCTCTTGACCTCTGCTATTCCCTCAGCCCCTGTCCCTGTCACTCATTCTGATCACCGAAAGCAGTTCTCTTCTAATTGTAAGTTGTGGTGGATCTTTCTGAGCCCTCATTCTCTTAGATTTCTCCATGGCTTTTGACATTGTTGGTTACCCTTCTTTCTTAAACTCACCTCTTGTGTTCTTAGTATAACATGTGATTTTCTTCCCATCCTTTAACCTTCCCAGAACAGCTTAAGTAACTCCACTGAACTTCATTTCTAACACTTCAACTGCAATTTGATGGGGGCATGAAGAAATAGTGGTGTCACTCAAAGCTGATTGCTGCTCAGAGAGGCTTTGTGTAATTTTGTCCTGTGTTGTTGAAATCAACCAGGGAATAGTTCTTAGTTTGGGAGGTCTAGGTATTTAGTTGTGTCGGAAACTGGTCAGAGTAGACAATTTTTTTTTTTTAAGATTTATTTATTTTATTTGAAAGGCAGAATTACAGAGAGGCAGAGGAAGAGAGAGAGAGAGAGAGAGAGAGAGAGAGAGAGAGAGAGAGAGAGATCGTCTATCTACTGATTCACTCCCCAAATGGCTGCAATGGCTGGAACTGGGCTGATCCAAAGCCAGGGGCCAGGAGCTTTTTCTGGGTCTCCCACCCTGGGCACAGGGGTCCAAGGACTTGGCCATTTTCCGCTGCTTTCCCAGACACATTAGCAGGGAACTGGATGGGAAGTGGAGCATCTGGGACTCAAACTGGCACCAAAATGGGATGCCAGCACTGCAAGTGGTGACTTTACCTGCTATGCGACAGTGCTGCTCCCAAAGTAGACTATCTTATCAGAAACTAGTACTGCTGATATGTCTCTTCCCTGAACAATACTTGCTGGATAAACCATGTCCAACCTGCTTCATTTCTCTGAGTTTCAACCTTTGCATTTCTAACCTCTTACATATTTAGTTCCATTGTTCAGGCTGTGGTTAAGCTCTCCATTTTGCTTTCTCTTCCTTAATGGCATGTGTTGACTTTATTTGTCACATTTTGAACATTCTGGAGGTATTCAGTGCCACTTCTAAAGGTGACAGCTCTCTATATAAGGAAAAAAAAAACCCTACTTCTTTGACAGAGTTTTCTGTTTTAAGTTATTTAATATAAGTTATGTTTTTGGCTTCCTGGAGATCTTATGGCTGTTATTCAGGAGACAGAAAATAGAATTCATTGTTGATTGAGAGGAATTCTTTCCATAAATAAGAAGTGTTTATTTGAAATATATCCCACGACACAGGATAAGAATAAGAGAAGGTAGCCTGGTCTTTTATTATAATTTCTTTTGTATTGTACAAAGTATGGGCGAATTTCTATTTCTTATTGTTGTTAGTTTATTCTTATCATGGAGGTTTAGGTAGGCCAAATAGAAAGTGAACTAAGCATTGGCATTGTGAGTTTATGGAAAAAGAAGTCTCAACAACAAGAACAAGAAGCCAGAAGTTGTTTCACAGTGAACTAAGACTCTTTGTTCCTGATTTCAAACAGCAGATTGTAGCAGAGCCTGAAGATGCATCCTTTCTGGTGACATTTGTCTTAGATTACCCTGTATTGCTGAAACCCAAAGAGAGGAACCAGGGAGATTTTCCCACTTACGGTTCATAGCCTTTTCCTACTTTCTCATCTTTGGTTCTCTTACGTTGTATTGCCCTTTGCCCCGCATATTTTGCAGTTGGGTACATGGGCTGTTCAGATGCACAGTCTGTTTTTACTTTAGAGTGAGGAAATTTCAGAGTACAAGGTCCCTTGGCTAGTAATGTACATGTAAGTCAGGGTAAGAAGGTACCCTGCTTCTCTCACTAGCCAATTCTGGGGCAATTTGAGTCTCCAAATTAATAAAGATAGAACATAATAATCCACTGACTAAAATAGGGACCCGTGAGTCTGTACTGATGTACAAGTATGCCCATTTAAAATTTTGAGAGGCAGAGAGAAAGTCTCTCTCTCTCTCTGTCTCTGTCTCTCTCGCTCTGTGTGTGTGTGTGTGAGAGAGAGAGAGAGAGAGAGAGATCTTCCATCTTATGGTTTACTCCTCAAATGGATGGCTGGGGCTAGGCCAAGGCAAAGCTGAGTCAGGAACTCCATCTGGGTCTCCTACATGGGTAGCAGGGGTCCAAGAACTTGGGCCATCTTCTACTGCCTTCCCAGGCCCTTTTGGGGGCAATGAATCAGAAGTGGAGCAGCAGGGATTTGAACCAGTGCTCTGATATGGGATGCTGGTGTTTCAGGAGGTAGTTTAAACCCATTGTGCCACAACAACAGCCCCGTTTATTTTTATTTTTAAAGATTTATTTATTTGAAGGGCAGAGTGACAGGAGATCTTCTGTCTGCTATTTTACTCCCTAAATGGCCATAGCAGCCATGTTTGGGCCAGGCTGAAGCCAAGAGTCAGGAACTGTATTTGGATTTCCCACATGGGTGGCAGGGACCAAGGCACTTGCACTAACTCCACTGCCTTCTTAGGCAAATTGACAGAAAGCTGGACTGGAAGTGGAGCAGCTGGGACACCAACCAGTAATCTGAAATGGGATGCCAGTGTTGCCAGCGGAGGCCTAATCTGCCATGCCACAATGCTGGCCCCTTGTTCAGGATTTTTTTCTTTAAATTATGAATGGATGTTGAAATTTTTTTTTAATTTTTTTTTTTTTATTTTTGACAGGCAAAGTAAAGTGGACAGTGAGAGAGACAGAGAGAAAGGTCTTCCTTTTTGCCGTTGGTTCACCCTCCAATGGCTGCCCCAGCCGGCACACCACGCTGATCTGATGGCAGGAGCCAGGTGCTTCTCCTGGTCTCCCATGGGGTGCAGGGCCCAAGCACTTGGGCCATCCTCCACTGCACTCCCTGGCCACACCAGAGAGCTGGCCTGGAAGAGGGGCAACCGGGACAGAATCCGGTGCCCTGACCGGGACTAGAACCCGGTGTGCCGGCGCCGCAAGGTGGAGGATTAGCCTAGTGAGCTGCGGCGCCGGCAAGGATGTTGAAATTTATGTATGTGACAGAGTTACAGAGAGAAAGGGAGAGACAGAGGAGATCTTCCATCTGCTGGTTCATTCCCAGATGGCTGTAATGGCCAGGGCTAGCTCAGGATGAAACCAGGAGCCAGGAGCTTCATCCAGGTCTCCTACATGGAGGAGAGGCCCAAATACTTGGGCCATCTTCCACTGCTTTCCCCAGGCCATTAGCAGGGAGCTGGATTGGAAGTGGAGCAGCAGGGACATGAACCAGTGCCAATATGGGATGCTGATGTTGCAGGCGGTGGTTTTACCAGTTATGCCACACACTGGCCTTGGATGTTGAATTTTGCTGAATGCCTTGTCTGCCTTCTGTTAAGATGACCATGTGATTTTTATTCGTCATTTTGTTGATGTAATTTATTACATTTATTGATTTGTGTATGTTCAACTATCCTTGTGTTTCTGAAATATCCCACTTGATCATGGTGAGTGATCTTTTCAATGTGCTGTTCAATTCAATTTGTTATTATTTTATGAGAATTTTTACATCTTTGTTTACTAGAGATATTGGTCTATAGTTTTTGTTGTTGTTTGGTTTTGTTACAAAGGTAGTGTTGCCTTTGTAGAATGAGTCCGGAGGGGTTCTCTCTCTTCCCTCCCTCCTTCCATTTCTTCCTTCTATATTTATTTCTTTTTTATTTTTATTTTTTAAGATTTATTTATTTGAAAGAGTTACAGAGAGAGAAAGGAAGAGGTGGAGAGAAAGAGAGAGGTCTTCCATCTGCTGGTTCACTTCCCAGGTGGCTGCAATGGCCGGAGCTGTGCCTATCTGAAGCCAGGAGCCAGGAGCTTCTTCCAGGTCTCCCATGTGGGTGCAGAGGCCCAAGCAAGGACTTGGGCCATCTTCCACTGCTTTCCCAGGCCATAGCAGAGAACTAAATCTGAAGAGGGGCAGACGCTCACAGCACTGGCCACCCCCCTCTTTTTTTTTTTTTTTTTTTAATGTATTTGAAAGGCAGAGAAAGGAGAAGAGAGAGAGGATTTCCCAAGTGTCCACAACTTCCCGAGCTAAGAGCTGAGGCTACCACATAGGTAACAGGAATCCAATCACTTGAGCCATCATTGCTGCCCTCCAGGGGTCTGCATTAGCTGGAAGCTGAAATCAGGGGTGAAGCTGGGTAAACTCCAAAATTCTGATGTAAAGGCATCTTTTTAAAAAAGATTTATTTATTTATTTGAAAGAGTTACAGAGAGAGAGAGAGAGACAGACAGACAGACAGACAGAGACAGACAGGTCTTCTATCTGCTGGTTCACTCCTCAGATGACCGCAACGGCTGGAGCTGGGCTGATCCAAAGCCAGGAGCCAGGAGCTTCTTTCAAGCCTCCCATGTGAGTGCAGCGGCCCAAGGACTTGGGCCATCTTCTACTGCTTTCCCAGGCAAGGGAAATCCAGTAAGGAGCTGGATTGGAAGTGGAGTAGCTGGGACTCAAACCATTGCCTATATGGGATGCTGGCACTGCAGATGGCGGCCTTACCTGCTATGCCATAGTGCCAGCTCCAAGGGTAACTTAATGGGTATCTTAACTGCTAGACCAAGCACCTGCCCTTTAAAGCCAACCTTGTGTGATACAAATATAGCTACTCCTGCTCACTTTTGGCTTCCATTTGCATGGGATATCTCTTTCCATCCTTTCTCTTTAAGTCTGTGTATATCTTTTTTTGTGAAGTGTGTTTCTTGTAAGTAGTATATTGTTGGTTCTTTTTTTTTTTAACTCATTAAGCTACTTCATATTTTTTTAAAAAGAGATTTATTTATTTATTTGAAGGGAAGAGTGACCTCATATACCATAATGTATTTCACCCGAACAAGGGCACATCCCTATATAATATTCATAATGTAATCAACCTAAATCAGGAAGTCAACATTGATATTAGTATAACACTATTATCTAATCCACAGACATTTCAAATTTTTCCAGCTGTCCCACTCTCTCTTCTTTCTGGTCTGGAATTCAATCCAGTTTCACTTTGCCTATAGTTATCATGTCTCTTTAGTCTTCTTCAATCTAGAATAGTTGCTTAATGTTTCTGTGTTTCTCATGACCTTGGCAGTTTTTTAAAAGATTTATTTATTTGAAAGAGTCGGAAAGAGAGAAAGAGAGAAAGAGAAAAAGGGGGGGGGGAGAAGGGGGGGAGGGCGGGAGAGAGAGAGATCGATTGATCTTCCATCTACTGGTCCACTCCCCAAATGGCTGAAACAGCTGGGGCTGGGCTAGGCCAAAGCCAGGAGCCAGGAGCTTCTTCTGGGTCTCCCATGTGGGTGAAGGGGACTAAATACTTGGTTTATCCTCCGCTGCTTTCCCAGGCACACTAACAGGGAGCTTGATTGGAAGTGGAGCAGCTGGAACATGAATTGGCACCCATATGTGATATTGGCATTGCAGGTAGTGGCTTTACCTGCTATGACACGATGGTAACCCAAACCTTGGCAGTTTTAAAAAGTGTATATTTTCATTCAGTAAGTACTCTAAATTGGGGTTTTTCTGATGCCTTTCCCTGTGTTCCAGACTCAGGTCATGCATTGTGGTGTTTTTTTTTTTTTTTTTAAGATTTTTTTTTAAGATTTTTTAATTTTTATTTGAAAGGCAGAGAAAAGCAAGAAGGAGAGGGAGAGGGAGACGGGAAGGGGAAGGGGAAGGGGTAGGGTGAGGAAGAGGAAGAGGGAGAAGGAGAGGATCTTCCGTCTATTGGTTCGCTCCCCAAATGGCCATAATGACTGGGACTGGGCCAGGCTGAAGCCAGGAGTTTCATCCAGAGCTCCTGTGTGGGTGTAGAGGTCCAAGCACTTGGGCCATCTTTCACTGATTTCCCAGATGCATTAGCAAGGAGATGGATTGGAAGTGGAGCAGCTGGGAGTCAAGCTGGCATCCACATGGGAGGCCATCATTGCAGGCAGTGGCTTAACCTGCTGCGTCACAGTGCTGGCCCAGGCCATGATTTGTTGATAGGGGTACTCCCCAAAAGGTACTGTGCTCTTCTCATTGCACTATGTCAACCTAACTTGTTGCTAGTGATGTTAATCTTGGTCAACTGGTCAACTTGATATTTGCCAAACTTCTCCACTAAGAAGTCACCATTTTTCCATTTGTAATTGAATAGTGTTTTGTAGGGAGATAGTCCTAGACTGTGCCAATCTCCTATTCCTCATCAAACCTTTAACCAGCCCATCTTTTTTTTTTTTTTGACAGGCAGAGTGGACAGTGAGAGAGAGAGATACAGAGAGAAAGGTCTTCCTTTTTACCGTTGGTTCATCCTCCAATGGCCACTGCAGCCGGCACACCATGCTGATCCGAAGCCGGGAGCCAGGTGCTTCTCCTGTCTCCCATGTGGGTGCAGGGCCGAAGGACTTGGGCCATCCTCCACTGCACTCCCGGGCCACAGCAGACAGCTGGACTGGAAGAGGAGCAAGCGGGACAGAATCCGGCACCCCGCCTGGGACTAGAACCTGGTGTACTGGCGCTGCAGGCCGCAGCAGCCATTGGAAGGTGAACCAACAGCAAAGGAAGACCTTTCTCTCTGTCTCTCTCTCTCACTGTCCACTCTGCCTGTCCAAAAAAAAAAAAAAAAGAAAAAGAAAAAAAAGAAAAGAAAAGATGGGTTGGTTGGAGTGCAGATGGGATTTGGGTTTTCAGATCCGTCCTGGAGTGGATGCACATTGTAGAATGGTTAGGAATCAACTTGACCTTCCCAGATGCCCTTTGTTCAGGTTAGATTTCTCTGGTACCTTCAAACCCTAACCAGGCCCTTAGCCCCAGCCTAGAGTCAAAGTGGCCTCTGGAGGGCAGAAGAACACCAGGTGATCTTTCCTCAGCTCAATGTAATGACATCCATTGCTTTCTTCATTTCTTCTGAAACCCCACATTTTAGCTAATAAACTAGAAAGAGTTTGATCATCTGGAATCATAATTAGAAAAGTTTAGTGACATTTATCTATCATTATAAAAACTTTGAATCATACCAGTAAACAGATAACAGCAATTAGCAAAGTCACCAATTAGAGTATATTAAGTAGAATGATTTTTTTTTGATGTAGTTGTAACTAACAGTCTGTAAAATGCTGTTATTGGTTTCTAACAGTAGGTAGGAATTATACAGGAACTAAATGTCTGGCTGTGTAGAACAATGGCTAGGCCTTAGGAAGGACTCAGACTTTCTGGGTTTGTATCTAGAAGGTACCACCTACTTACTAGGTGTTTGTCATTAGGGATGTCAATTACATTTTTTTAAAAAAATTTAAGATTTATTTATTTTATTTGCAAGTCAGAGTTACACAGAGTGAGGAGAGGCAGAGAGAGAGAGTTCTTCCATCTGATGGTTCACTCCCCAATTGGCTGCAATGGCTGGAGCTGGGCTGGTCTGAAGCCAGGAGCCAGGAGTTTCTTCCAGGTCCCCCATGTGCGTGCAGGGGCGCAAGGACTTGGACCATCTTCTACTGCTTTCCCAGGTCATAGCAGAGAGCTGGACTGGAAGTTAAGCAGCCGGGACTAGAACCGGTGCCCATATGGGATGCTGGTGCTTCAGGCCAGGGCATTAACCCCCTGTGCCACAGCGCTGGCCCCACTTTTTTTTTTTTTTTTTTTTAAGATTTATTTATTTATTTGAAAGAGTTACAGAGAGGCAGAGGCAGAGAGAGAGAGAGAGAGACAGACAGACAGACAGACAGAGACAGACAGGTCTTCTATCTGCTGGTTCACTCCTCAGATGACCGCAACGGCTGGAGCTGGGCTGATCCAAAGCCAGGAGCCAGGAGCTTCTTTCAAGCCTCCCATGTGAGTGCAGGGTCCCAAGGACTTGGGCCATCTTCTACTGCTTTCCCAGCCCATAGCAGAGAGCTGGATTGGAAGTGGAGCAGCTGGGACTTGAACCGGTGCCCATATGGGATGCTGGCATTTCAGGTGGCAACTTTACCCGCTACAGCACAGTGCCGGCCCTGTCAATTACCTTTTAGGTACCTCAGTTCCCTTGTTTGTTCAGTCTGTAAAAGTACCTTATGGGGCTGTGATGTGGTCTAAGTGAGATAACAAAATTTTGTTTTTGTATTTGTGTACAATACTTATTTATTACTAATAATATTAGGATTATTTTCCTGAAACCATTATACATCAAATAGATAAGTAATTATGTCAACATTAACAAGATCAAAATTTTCACATAAATAATTAGAGTTATAACAACAACAAAAGTGAAAAGTCTCTAACTCCTATTTCTTTTCTTTTTTAAAAAGTTTACTTATTTGAAAGAATGACAGAGAGAGGTTGAGGAGACAGAGAGAGAGAAATAGATCTTCTGTCTGCTTGTTTCCTCCATAAATTCCAGATGGCCATGATAATTGGCCTGGGCCAGGCTGAAGCCAGGAGCCAGGAACTCTATCTGGGTCTTGCTTGTGGGTAGCAGGAACTCACATAGTTGGCCATTGTCTGCTGCCTCCTAGGTACATTAGCAGGAAGCTGGCTTGGAAGCAGAGTAGTCAGGATTCAAACTAGCTCTGTAACATGGGTTGTGGGCATCCCAAGTGGTGACTGAACCTGCCATGCTGCAGTGCCTGCCCCTAACCTCTATTTCATTATGCTCATGGGCTATTTTATTGTTTTCTTTTCTTCTTTTTGGTTGTTTTCTAAATATACTTTATGTTTTAGAGCAGTTTTAGTTTCTTGGAAAAACTGAATTAAAGATACAGAGATTTCCCCTGCAAACATGCCTGCGTAGTTTCCCTCAATATCAATATCCTGGAAAAGGATACATTTATTACATCTGATGAATCTACATGAATACATCATTATGTCCCAAAGTCCGTGGGTTATGTTAGGGTTCTATCTTGGTGTTGTACATTTGAAGCATTTGGACAAATGTATTATGACATCTATTCACTTCTGAAGTGGAGTCACTGCCCTCAGCACATTAAGTTTATTAGCAGTACCTGGGACATGATAAGCATCTAATAAATATCAGTTTATGGTTGTGATTGTTACCATCAGTGACTTCCTCAGTCAAAACTACCCTAAAATATTTAATTAGCTTTTTGTCTTGATCCTCTAGTAGACAACATTAGCCTGTTATTACTTACTAATAAAAATGTATGGAGAGCAGTCTTGTTCTCCTCTACGTTAGTTTGAGATGGGTGAGATTGAGCTGGTCCATTCTGGAAAAATAACTTCTGGGGTCCAGTGCTGTGGCATAGCAGGTAAAGCTGCCACCTGTAGTGCTGGCATCCCATTTGGGCGCCAGTTCAAGTCCCGACTGCCCCACTTCCGATCCAGTTCTCTGCTATGGCCTAGGAAAGCAGCAGAAGATGGCCCAAATCCTTGGGCCCCTACACCCACATGGGAGACCCGGAGGAAGCTCCTGGCTTCTGATTGGTGCAGCACTGGCTGTTGCGGCCAACTGTGGAGTGAACCAGTGGATGGAAGACCTCTCTTCTCTGCTTTTCCTTCTCTCTCTCTGTGTAACTCTGACTTTCAAATAAATAAATAAATTAAAAAAAAAAATAACTTCTGGGCAGCAAGTCAAGAAACAAGAATAAGGGAGACAAGATGAAGCCATGAAAGGAACACAACCACATTTCAACAGTGGAATGTGAAGATGAAGAGATCGAAGAAATACGAGAAACAGAATTCAAAAAATTGATTGTAGGATTACATAGAAACAAATCTATGAACTAAAGAAATCCGTATATGACACGAATGAAATTTTTTTCATGAAATTGAGAGTTTAAAGAGAAAAAAATGAAATATTGCAAATGAAGTATACAATAGAACAAATAAAAAAGGCAGTAAAAAGCCTTAACAACAGAATTGGTGAGGAAGAAGAAAGAATATCCGAGTTAGAAGACAAATTGCTGTGGCCGGCACCGTGTCTCAATAGGCTAATCCTCCACCTAGCGGCGCCGGCACATCGGGTTCTAGTCCCGGTCGGGGCACTGGATTCTGTCCCGGTCACCCTCTTCCAGGCCAGCTCTCTGCTGTGGCCCAGGAGTGCAGTGGAGGATGACCCAAGTGCTTGGGCCCTGCACCCCATGGGAGACCAGGAGAAGCACCTGGCTCCTGCCTTTGGATCAGCGCGGTGCGCCGGCTGCAGCACACCAGCCGCGGCGGCCATTGGAGGGTGAACCAACGGCAAAAGGAAGACCTTTCTCTCTCTGTCTCTCTCTCTCACTGTCTACTCTGCCTGGCCAAAAAAAAAAAAAAAAAAAAAAAAAAAAATTGCTGGAAATTTTGCAGTCAGACTAAAAAAAATTAGAAAACTAAAAAACAGTGTTGGAGATCCATAGGATACTATCTAACAGCCCAACATATGGATTTTAGGAGTTCCTGGAGGTGTGGAAAGAGAGAATGGATTTTAAGCCCTTTTTAGTGAAATAATACAGAAAACTTCCCTAATTTGGAGAAGGAAAGGGATATCCAAGTACAGGAAGCACATTGAACTTCTAATAGACATGACCAGAAAAGATCTTCACCACAACACATTGTAGTCAAACTCTCCACAGTAAAACATAAAGAAAAGATTCTAAAATGTGCACGAGAGAAATGCCAGATTACTTTCAGAGGATTTCCAATTAGACTCATAGCTGATGTCTCATCAGAAACCCTACAGGGTAGGAGAGAATGGCGAGATATATTCCAAGTCTTAAGAGAAAAAAACTGTCAAGCCAGAATACTATACCCTGCAGTGCTCTCATTTGTGAGTGAAGGTGAAATAAAGACCTTTCATAGCAAACAGAAATTGAAAGCATGTGTCACCACCCCTACAAAAGATGCTCAAGGATGTGCTACACACAGAAACATGGTCATAACTATGAAGGAAGATGAAGGCAGAAAATCTCACAGTAAAGGTACAAAGAAAATCCAAAGTAAACAATAGTAATATTTATGGAAAAATGGCAGGGACAAGTCATTACTTACCAAGTAAATGGCCACAACTCTCTAGTTAAAAGATACAGACTAGGGGCCGGCACTGTGGCATGTTGGGTAAAGCCACCTCCTACAGTGCTGGCATCCTATATGGGCACCAGTTCGAGTCCCGGTTGCTCCACTTCCGATCCAGCTCTCTACTATGGCCTGGGAAATCAGTAGAAGATGGCCCAAGTTCTTGGGTCCCTGTGCCCGCATGGAAGACATGGAAGAAGCTCCTGGCTCCTGGCTCTGGATCAGTGCAGTTCCGGCTATTGTGGCCATCTGGGGAATGAACCAGTGGATGGAAGACCTCTCTCTCTCTCTCTTTCTCTCTCTCTCTGCCTCTGCCTCTCCTCTCCCTGTGTAACTCTGACTGTCAAGTAAATAAATAAATAAATAAATAAATCTATCTTTAAAAAAAAAGATACAGACTGGCTGAATGAAAAAAAAAAAACCATCTATTTGTTGCCTACAAGAAACACAGCTCACCAACAAAGATACACATAGGCAATTGTAATAGTCAGGGCTTGGCCATGCAGGTACCAGAGCCCCAAACTCAATCTGGGTCTTCTACCTGGGTGGCAGGAACCCACTTACTTGAGCCATCCTGCTGCCTCTCAGGGTGAGCATTAGTAGGAAGCTGGAGTCAGACATGGAGCAAGGACTTAAACCCAAGCACTTGGAATGTGGGTATCCCAAGCTTTGTCTTAACTGCTATCCCAAATTCCTCTGCTGACATGAGTCTTTGAGTAGACATAAGTTTTCATTTCCTTTGGATATTTAAAAGTGAGATTGCTGGGTTATATAAGTGTATGTTTAACTTTTTTTTTTTTTTTTTGACAGGCAGAGTGGACAGTGAGAAAGAGACAGAGAGGAAGGTCTTCCTTTCGATTGGTTCACCCCGCAACGGCTGCTGTGGCCAGCGCACTGTGGCTGGCACACTGTGCTGATCCAAAGCCAGGAGCCAGGTGCTTCTCCTGGTCTCCCATGGGGTGCAGGGCCCAAGCACTTGGGCCATCCTCCACTGCCTTCCCGGGCCACAGCAGAGAGCTGGACTGGAAGAGGAGCAACTGGGACTAGAACCCGGGGTGCTGGCACCCCAGGCAGAGGATTAGCCAAGTGAGCCGAGGCGCCTGCCGTGTATGTTTAACTTTATAAGAGACCATCAAACTGTTTTGCAGTGTGGTTGTGTCATTTTGCAGTCCTGTTAGCAATGCATATAACTTCTAGTTATACATAGTTTTCATGGCATCTTTCACATGCACACTCTCACTCTGCTTTCTCTACCACAGTGGGTTGTCTTGAGTGGATCTTCCTTACTGTGAAAGCTCCAGAAAATGTTTCATTCTAAGAGTCATTATAACAGACACTCTGTTAGGGAGCTCTCCTGTGGAGGCACAGAGAACGCTGAACCCCTGCCATTTTCTCTCGGAACGTACTCAACACTCCGACTTCTTTTCACTCTCTTCTTTAGACAGCCTTGGCAGTTAAGTAGCCATTATATGTCAGTGATTTTATCTTTGTTATTTTAAGTCTTTAAAAATGAGTAGAATATGTTTCTGGTTTCTCTTGTTTGTATGTTTCTCTTTATTTGTTCACTCTGAGTTTCAGTTTGTAGACGAAAGCATCTCCTCGTGGTGTATCTTTCCTCTCAGTCTGGCTCTTGTTGGAAGAAGCCCTTCTGTTCAGGCACGCCCTCTCCTCTGTCTTCCGGACTGGCGGGGGCCTCTGCCTGCATCAGCTGCCTGAGCAGGGCTGACAGGGCCTTGGCTTATTCTTAGGCCTCCCTGCACGCTGAGCCTTTTCTTCCTTTCCCTGTGCTGCAGGAGGGAGAGAACTTTACATGGTGCTGTGCCCGTGTGAGTCCAGGAAAGGCTCTGTGATCTTAAAGCCTTTGAATTTCTCTTATCCAACCAGAGGGAGGTATTCATTTCCACTTGAATAGAGGCACGAAGCTATTTTTTTAGACTGGAGCTGCTATTTTGCATAAAACAAAGCAGTTATACATTAGCATGGGGTAACTGGCTTTTCTCAGTAGCCTCTAACAATGACTAGAGACAATGGTTTAATTATAAGCGAACCACAGTTTAAAGAGTCATAACCCACACACAATATCCGAACCAAATTTTGCCCGTTCCTTTCGAAAGAGATTTCAACTGGTTTGTGGCCCTAATGAAGAGCCTGTTTGTCCCTTCCATCCCCTCACTGCTCTCAAAGCTCTTAGGGCTTATTTCAGCCTCTGGCCTTTGCCAACGCTGTTCCCACAGCCCAGGGTGCCTGCTTTCCTTTCTTTTGCTTATCTGTTATTCACTGCTGTTTTAAGGCTCAGTTCAGGCGCTCCCTCTTTTAAGAAGCTTTTTTTTTTTTTTTTTTACAATTTCAGTGTATTTTGGGTTCTACTGTCTACATGCATTGCTAATACCACAGGATTTAACTTAGATTGCACTTAAGTTGACTGTATTGATGGTCCATGTTGTTTTCTTCACAGAAATGAACTATTTGAGAGTAGAGACCATGTTTTAATACTTTTTGTGTTCAGCACTTAACACAGGTCCTGACAACATGTAGTTTTGTTGAATGAAATTGTTGAATGAATGTTAGGCATATCACAGATACTCAGTGAGTAAATGTTGATTAGTTGGTTGTGGGACCATTGTAGGAAGTAGCTAGATAACTTTGTTCACAGTATCATCGTTTTAGTGCTGGGCAGTACTGTTTTTTTTTTTTTTTTTTTTTTTTTTAATTTTTGACAGGCAGAGTGGACAGTGAGAGAGAGACAGAGAGAGAAAGGTCTTCCTTTTGCCGTTGGTTCACCCTCCAATGGCCACCGCTGCAGCCGGCGCACCGCGCTGATCCGATGGCAGGAGCCAGGATCCAGGTGCTTTTTCCTGGTCTCCCATGGGGTGCAGGGCCCAAGCACCTGGGCCATCCTCCACTGCACTCCCTGGCCATAGCAGAGAGCTGGCCTGGAAGAGGGGCAACCGGGACAGAATCCGGCGCCCCAACCGGGACTAGAACCCGGTGTGCCGGCGCCGCAAGGTGGAGGATTAGCCTATTGAGCCACAGCGCCAGCTGGGCAGTACTGTTTGCAGAGATGCAGTTAGAAGTCACACTCCACAGGTGGAGGCATTGTGGTGCAGGGTTAAGCTGACACGTGGAGCACCTGTAGTCTGCCTCCCTGGGAGGCAGAAGGTGGTGGCACCAGCACTTGGCTTCTTGCCACCCCTGTGGGAGACTTGATGGAGTTGTGGACTCCTGGCTTCAGGCAGGCCCAGTCTCAGCTGTTGGAGGCATTTGAGGAGTAGACCTGCAGATGAAACATCTCTCTTTCTGTAGCTCTGCCTTTCAAATAAGTAAAAATAAAACTAACAAACAAGAAAAGAAACTACACTGCTCAACCTCCCACTATGTCTTCCTCCAGCACTGACTCCTATTTCCTGTCCCCCATCTTGCACAGTGATTGGACATCAAAGGGTTAGATGGCTTAAAAAAGGGGCCATAAAGGAGGGTATGGAGGGATGACTAGGGCGCTGGGAAATATCTAAGAATATTTTATAATTTTGGTTATAAATTATATTTAGTTCTACAAGTTGGGGATTATATTATGCAGTGATTATATTAAAAATGTGCGAAAATGTTGACTGAGCAGGGAAGGTTTTGTTTACATGTAGTTGGTAAAGACCATGGGGTATAGGACCTACTTCCAAGGATTGAATGACATTTTTGATTGCAGATCCCACACAGTTTTCTGCGGGCAGGGACACTTAATCCAGAGGGAAGTTCCCACCTGGATGTTATTTATGGAGCCAGGATTCAGGAATGTGTTAGGCAGAGAACCCAGAGTAGTGTCTCTGTGAGTCTCCTCAGCACCAATTCTCTTTCCTGTCCTGGGGCCTACTCCAACCAGACAAGAGTGAGCAGCGGAGTGGGGAAAGAGAGCCACTCTGTCCTTTGGCCTTCTGCTCCAGTAGGATCAACCCAGTAGGGAAAAACTTGCTAGACTGAGTAGCTAGCTGGGCCTTGACTTGAGTTTTCCTCTCTAAGTTGTTCATATGATTAAGGCAGAGGTAAAATAATAGGTCTCTGGGGATCAAGCTGAGAGGTATTCCACTCAGTTGTTGAAACTTTAAAATACATTTGAGAGAAGAGAACCCTAAGAAATAAAGTAGGCAATGGTAAAAACAGACGAAGGGGGAGCTTGTTTTCCTGTCTGTAGGAAGCAAAAGAATGCTGAAACAACAATAACCGAGTGGACAGATATTTACATAGCACGAAGTCACACCATTCATTAAAATTTATTTGGTATCAAGTTTATGCTATACCTGAAATAAGTTGCTGTATTTAGGGAGTTTATAGAGATCTAAATTTGAAGTGCTGTAAGTGAAACAAATGGATATTGAGATAGAAAATAATGGAGGAGAGGATTTTATATAAGTATAGGGTTAGGGAATACTTCTTTGGGAAATGACATTTAAGTTGATTTCTGAAGAGTGAGCTGAACACATCATGCTTATGAGAGCTGGGGACAAAGCACCTGACTTGAACAAAAAGCAGGTGAAAAGTCCCCCCGTGTGGCTGGAGGGTGGTGGGTGAGGGGCAAGGACAGGAGCTGCTGCTGGACAGCTAGCCCTGGGCCAGACCAGGCAGGAATTGAAGTCAACTGGGGCATCTCTCTTAGAAAATCGAATGACCTGGGAATCACCAAAGTACATTGAGGGTTAAGGTAAAGCATTTGTGTTTTATTTGAAGAGCAAAGGGAAGCTGACTAATGAGTTTTAGACAGAGAAGTGATTGGACTCAGTTACATTTTATAAAGTTCACTCTGACTGCTGTGTGGAGGATGGGTTGGAGATGGACACAAGAGGGTGAGGAAGAGGAGACCATTTGCAATCATCCATGACAACTGTTAGAGACTTGAACTAGGTGGGAGCAATGGAGGTGGAGAGAGGAGGTTGCTATTGAGATGCATTTTCAAGGGAAAATTGATGAAAGTTAAATTTATGTGTTTTTTTTTTTTCAAAGTGATAGAAAATCTGTAAGGTCAAAAGCTACCGGGAGGGGCCAGTGCTGTGGTGTCATGGGCTAAACCTCAACCTGTGGCACCGGCATCCCATGTGGGCACCGATTTGAGTCCCAGCTTCTCCTCTTCTGATCCAGCTCTCTGCTTATGGCCTGGGAAGATGGTCCAAGTGCTTGGGCCCCTGCACCCGTATGGGAGACCCAGAAGAAGCTCCTGGCTTCAGATTGGCTCAGCTCCGGCTGTTGTGGCCATTTGGGGAGTGAACCAGTGGATGGAAGACCTTTCTGTCTGTAACTCTGCCTCTTAAATAAATAAATAAAAAAAAATTTTTTTTTAAGTTACTGGGAATAACTGAAGGCAGGCTGCTATGCCATGATTTCTCCCAGGAGGGGACTTTGGGTACTTCTCAGTCTGTTCAGGACTCTGTCCTGGAAAGATGAATGCTTTGGACTCACTTAAGGGCATTTGCTTAGAAGCCTCCCAAGTAGCATTGAACGCAACCTTCCTAAAGGAGGTTTCATGAGTGGCAGCTTCCTGTGACAAGAGCCTGCATAGAAGAGTGCCTATGGCCAGCGAAGTCCTCAGCTGTGCCTGAGAAGTAGTATCAGAAGGCTCTGGTGTCAAAATAGTAAGGCTGAATAGATGCTGGGGCAAAGAAGGCACAAATGTGTTTACTGCTTCCCTTTTCAGATTGTATAAGGACAAAAATCACAAAGTCATCGAAATTCTTATTGGGCCTGAAGAAGCCCAGTCTTCAGTGGGAGGCCTGACGGGATGGTGGGAGAGCGTGGCAGCTGTTTTCAAAGGGTTGATGGCTGCCTTGCTCAGATTGACTCTGTGTAACTCTAGAGGGCAAGAGCTGGGATATCCTTAACTCAAGCTAGGGAGATGTATGTCACTCTGACCACCACAGCAAAGCAAGACCATGGGTAGATGTCACTGGAGAATAAAGAAGTAAAAACTAGTTCATGCACACATTGGACGCTGGCTGGAACAAGATGCTAATGGTTCATTGCTACAGCAGGGAAAGTGGAGTCAGGATGAGCACTGGGCCAGATCCAGAGGCAACTCAACAGGGAATGCCAAGCTCCTGTCCAGCGAGTTTCAGGGTCAGTTTTTGGTGAATCTGAGGCTAAAGTCAGATGGAGGCTGAAGGGAACCATGTGAGTTAGGATTGGCAGCTGTACTTCTGATAAATGTTTATGGACAGAGTGGTATTTCCTTAGGTCTCCTTTGGAGACTCGAGAGCCACACTCTGTCTGTTGACCCTAGCAATTAAATGATCTGTGTAACAGTGAGTGAGTCTGCTTTCCTACTAGAGAGTGCTTTGCCCTGGCTATTTTCAAAGCAAAGGCCAGATCATCTCTTTTAACAGTTTTCTATGATAAATTCTGTGATTAGGGCAATTTTCATTGGTCAATTCTGTGATTAATACAATGTCTTTTAGAGATATTAAATATGGGTATTAATTTCCCAAAGGAAAGCTTGTGAAGGCTAGGGATTCTTCAATGGCAAGTGAGTGGAGATAATTTTGAGTTGGAGGCATGGGGCTGCTTCTTATCTTCTGTATGTGTCTCAACAGGCCCTTTGGGTCTGTATCCCTTGTGCACAGTTAAAATATTGTCTCTGGAGAAAGGTTGGGATTTTGCATAGCAAATATTATCAACAAATTTGGAAGTCTACTCCTGACAAAATGAACTCTCATAGCATTTTAAAAAAAAGATTTATTGGGGCCGGCACTGTGGCACAGCAGGTTAATGCCCTGGCCTGAAGCGCCAGCATCCCATATGGCTGCCGGTTCAAGACCCGGCTGCTCCACTTCCTGTCCAGGCCTGGGAAAGCAGTGGAACATGGCCCAAGTCCTTGGGCCCTTGCACCCATGTGGGAGACCCGGAGGAGGCTCCTGGCTCCTGGCTCCTGCTTTGGATCGGCACAGCTCTGGCCGTTGCGGCCAATTAGGGGGTGAACCATTGGATGGAAGACCTCTCTCTCTGTTTCTCTCTCTCTCTCTCTCTGCCTCTCCTCACTCTGTGTAACTCTGACTTTCAAATAAAATAAATAAATCTTTAAAAAATTCATTTTTTGAAAGGCAGAGTTACAGAAAGACGGAGGGGAGAGAGATAGAGAGAGAGAGAGATCGAGAAAGAGAGAGATCTTCCATCTGCTGGTTCACTCTCCAGATGGCTTCAACAGTCTGGACTGGGCCAGACCAAAGCCAGGAGTCAGGATCCAGGATCCAGGAGTTTCTTCTGGGTCTCCTAAGTGGGTACAGGGGCACAAGGACTTGGGGCATCCTCTGCAAGGCCTTCCCAGGCCACTAGCAGGGAGCTGGATTGGAAACAGAGCAGCTGGGATTCAGCTTGGCACCCAATAGGATACTGGCACTGCAGACGGTAGCCTAATACGCTGTGCCACAGTGCCAGCCCCCTCTCATAGCATTTTAATGCCTGTAGGTGTGTTGCTTTCTGACATCTTAATGAGCAGCACCGTGAACAGTACTCCCCTGGCTGCTAGGGGGTTCTCTTACCTGGTGGCAAAGGCAGGGAGCCTGCAGTGAATTTGATTCAGGCCTAGTGCTGGAGAAAGCCATGAAATTGGCTAAAATCATCTTCCTTTCCTCCCCTGAAGCTATGTCCCCTTTGGTAGCCCCTTTCCTGCCCTGGTCTCTGCTCTGCTCTAAAGGTGAGGAGCACTGTACACTGGAGGATGTGCCAGACCTGGAATTGGAAGCTCTAGCTTCAAGTCCTGACTGCCACCTACCAACAGCTGTGTGTGATCTTAGGCATGTTTCCTTAACCTCTGAGATTCTGTCTCATGTTTAAAAATGGGGGTTCATAAGGCTACAAACGGCACCTCAAACAGGTGTTACAAGGCTCAACTGATACATTGCTTGTGTAACTGCCTTTTCTCTTCTTTTCTTTTCTCTTCTTTCTTCTTTTTTTTCTCTTCTCTTCTCTTTCTCTTATTTATTTGAAAGTCAGAGTTAGAGAAGGAGAGGCAGAGAGAGAAGTCTTCCATCTGCTGGTTCACTCCCCGATTGGCCACAATGGCTGGAGCTGTGCTGATCTGAAGCCAGGAACGAGGAGCTTCTTCTGGGTCTCCCACATGGGTGCAGGGGCCCGAGGACTTGGGCCATCTTCTACTGCTTTCCCAGGCCATAGCAGAGAGCTGGATCGGAAGTGGAGCAGCTGGGACTTGAACCGGTGCCCATATGGGATGCTGGCACTGCAGGTGGAGGCTTTACTCTCTATGCCACAACACCAGCCCCAGAAACTTTTTTTTTAAACGATTTATCTATTTATTTGAAAGTCAGAATTACACTGAGAGAGGAAGAGACACAGATCGATCTTCCATCTTTTGGTTCACTCCCCAGATGGCCTCAAGCTTCTTCCAGATCTCCTACATGGGTGCAGGGACCCAAGCACTTGGGCCATCTTCTGCTTTTCCCAGGCCACCAGCATGGAGCCAGATCAAAGTAGAGCAGCTGGGATGTGAACCAGTACCCACATGGGATGCTGGTGTCACAAGCAGCATTCCAACCCACTATACCATAACACTGGCCCCCAGAAAATCAACTTTTAAAATTCCATTTTCATCAACATTTTTTGAAATACTCTTGTGTGATTAAGTAAGTTCTCAGTAAGGTATACACCATTATTTATTTTGGCTTGAAATGCCTCTGTTGGGGATTTTAATTTGGTTTAAAATTATTTCCTAAACATTAAATAATACCAAAAATGTTATGATTTAGAGATAAGACAAAAGAACAAGAGTAAAGTGAGCACACACATACCTACCACTGAGCTGAAGAAATAGAACATTATCAGTACTGTTGATGTCCCATGTGGCTCCTCCCCAGGCCCACTTTCCTCTCCAACCTAAGCTAATTGCAATCTTGATTTGTGTTTATCTTTTCCTAAGTTTCCTTTTGAGTTGTTCTTTTTTTAAAAATAGTTTATATATTTTCATCTGTTCAAAAGGCAGAGAGAGAGAGAGAGAGAGAGAGAGAGAGAGGGAGAGAGAGAGATAAACCAGACACAGAGGTAGAGAGACATTTTCTCTCTGCTGATTCATTCCCCAAATGCCTGTTATCTCCAAGGCAGGGCCAGGCCGACACCAGGAGCCTGAACTCCATCTGAGTCTGCCAGGTGGGACTTGCAGGGGACCAAGTCATTGAGTCATCTTCCCTGCCTCCTAGGATGCGTTAGCAGGAAGCTGGATTGGAAAGCAGAGCAGCTAGGACTTGAAACTGGCACTCAGATGTGGGATGCAGGTGTTGCAAATGACAGCTTAACCTGCCACGCCATAACATATGCCTTTATAGTTTTTCTGTATATACATGTGTGTATATTCCTAAACAACATATTTTTATTTTTAAAACTTTTTTTTAAAAAGATTTTATTTATTTGAGAGGTAAAGTTACAGACAGTGAGAGGGAGAGACAGTGTGGGGAGCAACTGAGACTAGACTAAGTTACTGGAATTAAGACTTATTCTATGCATCTGCTCTCCCACAATATGGCGCTGGGGAGGAGTAAACTTCTACGCAGCTGCCTCTCGCCAATTTGATTGATAAGCTGCAGGAGCTGATCCTGCTCCTGATTGGAGGAGAGCAGCATGCTCAGCGTGTGGGTAGCAGAGTTGGGATTGGTGGAAGAGGACTATAAAGGAGGAGAGGGACAACATGCACCAGGAACATCTGAAGGAACATCTGAGGAACATCCGGATAACACCTGAGCAGCCCCCGAGAGAGCCGGCTGGCGGTGTGCCGCTCCTCCGCGGAAGCGGGGAAAGTGGCAGGGGGTGCCGTCCCTCCACGGAGGTGGAGGGGTCGGCAGCCAACCCGGGAAGGACCAGCAGCAAACCCGGGAAGGGCCAAGCAGACAAAAGAACAGCGCAGGGTCTAGTGTCGTTCCTCCGCGAATGGGGGAGCGACAGACAGAGAGAGAGATCTTCCTTCTGTTGATTCACTTCCCAGATGGCCGCAACGGCTGTAGCTGCACTGATTTGAAGCCAGGAGCCAGGAGCTTCTTCCAGGTCTCCCACATGGGTGCAGGGGCCCAAGGACCTGGGCCATCTTGTACTGCTTTCCCAGGCCATAGCAGAGAGCTGGACTGGAAGAGGAGCAGCAGGGACTTGAACTGGCGCCCATATGGGATGCCGGTGCTGCAGGCGGAGGATTAACCTACTGTGCCACGGCTCCGGCCCCATTTTTAAAACATTTTTTTGGGACTAGTGCTGTGGCGCAGTGGGTTAACACTCTGGCCTGAAGCACTGGCATCCCATATGGCGCCGGTTTGAGACCCAGCTGCTGTACTTCCTATCCAGCTCTCTCCTTTGGCTTGGGAAAGCAGTAGAAGATGGCCCAAGTCCTTGGGCCCCTGCGCCCACATGGGAGACCTGGAAGAAGCTCCTAACTCCTGGCTTTGGATCAGTGCAGCTCCGGCTGTTGCGGCCAATTGGGGAGTGAACAAGTGGATGGAAGACCTCTCTCTCTCTCTCTCTGTCTCTCTGTCTCTCTGTCTCTCCTCTCAGTGTAACTTTGATTTTCAAATAAATAAATAAATTGTAAAAATTTTTTTAACTTTATATAAATGGCATCAAATTGTGTATATAGTTCTGTAACTACAGTATTATGTTCCTGAAAGTCAGTCACGTTAAAGTGTTTGCTTATAGTTAATTCATTTTCATGGCTGTATGAGTATAGTATTCCATTGTGTGAAAATGACCTTATTCATTACTTTGTGGGCAGACATTTGGATTGTTTTCAAATATCTGCCCTCAAAGGCTGCTGTCCCCTTTCCCCATTTCTATCAGTGCTGTTGTGAGTATTATTGCATGTGTTTCCAGGGCGCATATGCTGTGCACGTGTTTCTGCAGAGTTTATTAGGCTGTGGGTTATGCAGGCATCCCAAGGGATGACCATGCCAAATGCCCACCCTTGTTGGTTTACTCTCTTTCTGTCATTAGTTGAATATTGTCTTAATTTTGTTGTAGCAGAACTTACTGTATTTTTTTTCTTTATGATTGTGGTTGTCCCAAGGAATTGTTCCCTACATCAAAGTATGAAGACATTCTTCCATAATATCTTCTAAAAATTTCATTTTTTTCTTTTACGTTTAAGTAACCCATTTCTTCCTTTTATTTTTTTTAGAATTGATTCTTTGGTATGGTGTGAAGGAAGGACCTAATTTTATTTTTTCTCCTTTAAAATAAATGATTTCAGCACTCCTTTTTTCCTATAATTTTGTAGTACTAGCTGTATCTGAAATTAAGTTTCTGCAAGTGTTTATGATGCCTCTGGGTTTTATATTCTGTTCCATTTGTCTATCTCTGTAGCAATATCATACTTACTAACTTTTGCAATACAACAAATACTTTCTGGCAGGTTGTATCCACTAGTTTTTAGTTTAGGGCTATCCTTAGTTCATTTGTGCTTTCATCCAAATTTTAGAGTAAGCTTGTCAAGTTTCTTGAAGATATTATTTTGAGGGTTTTATTGGAAATACACTGAATCTGAGGCTAATCTTATAAAATGTGATGGGGGAAGGCTAGGGTTTGAATGTGCTCCCCAAAAAGTGTTGGAAAATTAGCTGCCATGCAACAGTTTTGGGAGGTGGGGCCTAATGGGAGGTGTTTAGGTCACAGGGACACCACTCTCAGTGAATGGACTAATGTCAATTATAAAATAGCTGGAGGGCCGGCGCCGCGGCTCAATGGGCTAATCCTCCGCCTTGCGGCGCCGGCACACCGGGTTCTAGTCCCGGTCGGGGCGCTGGATTCTGTCCCGGTTGCCCCTCTTCCAGGCCAGCTCTCTGCTGTGGCCAGGGAGTGCAGTGGAGGATGGCCCAAGTGCTTGGGCCCTGCACCCCGTGGGAGACCAGGATAAGTACCTGGCTCCTGCCATCGGATCAGCGCGGTGCGCAGGCCGCAGCGCGCTGGCCGCGGCGGCCATTGGAGGGTGAACCAACAGCAACGGAAGACCTTTCTCTCTGTCTCTCTCTCTCACTGTCCACTCTGCCTGTCAAA
This sequence comes from Oryctolagus cuniculus, assembly GCF_964237555.1. Classification (NCBI taxonomy): domain Eukaryota; kingdom Metazoa; phylum Chordata; class Mammalia; order Lagomorpha; family Leporidae; genus Oryctolagus; species Oryctolagus cuniculus. The sequence goes on from NC_091443.1 coordinate 52,262,401, forward strand.
AATTAAAAAAAAAATAGCTGGAGGCTACAAGTTTGATCTCTCTCCTGTGTACTCTCTTGCCCTTCCAGTTTCTGCCATGGGATGACGATAAGAAGGCTCTTGCCAGGTGCAGGCCTCCTCTTGACTTTGGACTTCCCAGCCTGCAGAACTGTCAGAAATAATTTCTGGGGCCAGCATTGTGTTGTAGCAGATAAAGCCGCTGCCTGCCAGTGCCAGCATCCCATATGGGTGCTGGTTCCAGTCCCGGCTGCTCCACTTCCTATTTGTTTCCCTGCTAATGTGCTTGGGAGAGTAGCAGAGGATGGTCCAAGTACTTGGGGCCCTGAACCCACATGGGAGACCTGGAAGAAGCTCCTGGCTCCTGGCTTCTGACTGACCAGCT